>NC_134541.1:4197500-4797500 GCF_050624435.1 Tenrec ecaudatus | reverse complement strand
ATCCCAGCCCAGTCCGGATCAAGTCCATAAGTCCGATATTAGCCCTTATGTCCGATACAAATCTATAAAGTTCTTTTCTGACTCACAAAGCACATGCAATGATGCCAAATGTAGGAAGATCACAGGCCAATGGGTGGGAGGTCTTGTGGATCCAGTGGCGTTGGAAACATCTCAGCGCTGGCAGGGGTCTCCATGTGGCTTCTCTGGCTCCAGAGGTCTGGCTCCCGCAGCCTCTCTCCATGTGTCTTTTCCACAGCGATGTCTCACAGGGAGTGAGCCTTGTCATTAGGGAGTTTTCAAGGGAGTCAGCAGAGAGAAAGTGTGTCTCCCTGATCCAGGAAGGAAATGCAGGAGTTCCCAGAATCCTCAGGAGAAGGCCTTGCCCACACAGCGGCCTCATTGGCTGTGAACTGATAGACAGGCTAGACTCCACCCCTACACTCAATCCTCAAATTGGCACCAGATGATGTAACTCCCACAATTTGGTCAGCATGCAGATTGAGATGATACAACCTTGATGCACACCGTCCCTGATTTTAAGCCATGCAGCAGTTCCTTGTTCTGTTCTCACAACGACCTCTTCGCTCACGCTCACCCTCACCCCCAAGTATCACAATGTTTCTTGATATACATGTATAAAATCATGGCATAAATTTTACTGGATAAATTAAGTAGATTTAATTTCAATACTATAATAATAGGGTCAAATTTCACCATTGTTTCTCTCTCTCTCTCTCTCTCTCTCTCTCTCTCTCTCTCTCTCTCTCTCACACACACACACACACACACACACACACACATCGCAACCGCCTCTCAATCCCTGAGCAGGTTCTGCATGAGAACTCTGCAGTGTTCTGTAATTTGTATTATTCTCAAGGCCACTCATGGTCTGCTGTGATCCACACAGTCAGATAGTTGCCTTTGCACAGGTCAATAAAACACAAGTAAGCGTCATTCTAGTGATCTCTGCTTTCAGCCAAGATCCATCCGATACCGGCAGTGAGACCCCTTGTTCCACATCCTCTTCTGCATCCACCCTGCACCTTTTGCAGCTTCCTGTCAATGTACTACTGTAACCGCTGTGGGACAATCTTCAGCAAAATTGTACTTGCATGTGGTACCCATGGCATTTTCTATCATTTGCGCATTCTGCGGGGCCATGTCCCACAGTCATGCATCCCATCCCTCAGTGGGCCGAATGGCTGTCTTGCCGAGAGGAGTACGTGCTTCCAGCGCTTCACCAGCTGTTAGTTGGTCTCCATCCAGTCCTGGAGCCTTGTTTTGGATGAATGCGTTCAGTGCAACTTTGACTGTGCCCTCAGTACCACTGCTTCTGGCTCATGTGCCGCCTCCGAAACTGGTGCGTGTGGACGAGTTCTTTCTGGCACACTGACTCTGTGATTCTTTCCATCTTCCTTTGATGTTTCCTGCCTCACTCAAAATTTTCCCATCGAATCTTACAACTTAGGCCTTGAATTTTTTTAGTTCTTTCAGTTTCAGATATGCTGCATATCTTGTCTACAAGACCCTTTTGTTTTTCTCACACCAGGTCTTTGCATATTTCATTGTAATAGTTTGCTTTGTCTTCTAGAGCTGCCCTGTGCCATTTTCTGTCTGGCCTCATCATTTCCTCCATCTGCCTTCGCTGCTCTATAACCAAGAGCAAGTTTCAGAGGTGCTTCTGACATCCACTTTGGTCTTTCCTGTCTTTTCAATGATCTTTTGCTTTATTCCTGTAGGATGTTCTTGATGGTATCCCGCAGGGCATCTTCTCTTCTGCCGTTAATATTTCATGCATCAAACCTGTTCTGGAAATATGGATAGATGTCCTCAAGGTTCTACGTGGGCTCTCATGGACTTGTTTTCTTTTTTTCCCAACTTCAACCTGAAGTTACAGATCAACAGCTGATGGTCTGTTCCACCTGGTTTCAGCTTCTGCTATTGAGCAACTCCATCATCTCTCCCCACAGACGTGGACATGCTGACTTCTGTGTATTCCCTCTGAGACAAGTCCATGTGTATAGCTGCCACAGGTACATAGAGAGGGATACGTATAGAGAAACGACTTGCATCGTTGTAGAAGTAGGTAAGTCCCGTCTGGCTCAAGTCAGCCTTCTCCTGACTCAGTAGTCCCAGTTGGCTGAATAAGTCCACTGTCGGCGGTCTGCTGGTGGTCCTGGGATCCGCAGATGGCACAACAGGAAACCCACCAACCAGATGCAAGGTCAGGCTGGAGCAGAAGACAAAGGGCCAAAGAGGCCAAAGAGAGACCGGCTCTGCTCCATCTCTCTCTTATACAAAGGACCACACCCACACGGACATGTCATCAGGCTGCAACCTGATTGATAGGTTGGGCTTCACTCCTACCCTTAGCCTGGAGTGTCTGGTTGACTTCATCCCAAACCATTGCCAAGTGGGCGGTTTTGTGGAACAATGTTGTGATCTTTGTGGAAGCTGATTGCCTCCTCTTTCTCCCATGGGTTTGAACCACTGACCTTTGGTTAACAGCCAAGTGCTTAACCAAGCGCCACCAGGACTGTGGGGTTCATATAGCAAACCCACGCCTGTCAAGTCCATTCTGACTCATGGTGCTCCTCTGGGGCAGCTGGATTTCCAAGGCTGTACTCTGTATTGGCCCAGGCTGCCGCGTATTTCTCCCTCAGAGCAGCTGGCGCGTTTGAACCACTGACCTTCTGGTTAGTAGTCCAGTGCTTAACCCACAGTGCCATGAGGAATACTTGGGGGGGGGGGATATAACCAAAAGGCATTAAAAAACATTTAACATTTTCCCCTGCAAATAAATCAGCTTCCTCACAGGCTCCTGGATGGGTGGCACAGACATCGGGTGCCAGGTTGATGGGATGGCCAAACTCTCACCCTCCTTGGCGGCTGGTCCTCTGCAGACCCTGAACCCCCGGATGAGGCCAGAGCACGAGGCCTGGGTCTGAACACTCCCTGCTTGGTGAGTTGACAAGTTAGGGACAAAACTTCCTAAATGCCAAGGGTGTTCTTCCTTCCCTCTGCGCTGTTCTTCCTTCCCTCTGCCTTCTGCCCTAATTCCTAAGCCTTTCCTCTCAGGGCCCCTGAGCCCCTCAACCGTGTCTTTGGGGCACATTGTGAGACTCACATACCCTCCAACCATGAGAGGAGAAGGGTCCAGAGGGAGGGCAGAGGGGTGGACCTTCAGCGAGTCTCATTAAGGGGACCTGGTACTGACCAGGGCTCTCAGATGGCACCCCATTTTATTCTCCAAACCACGAGAGAGAGAGTGAGAGAGAGAGAGAGAGAGAGAGAGAGAGAGAGAGAGAGAGAGAGAGAGATCACTTGCTTGGCAGCGTTCTCTCTGCCACTGAGGAAGTCGGAGCCATGCGTTGGGCTGCTAATGGCAAGATCAGCAGTTTGATACCATCAGCTGCTCCGAGGGTGAAAGAGGAGGCTTTGTATTCCCGTGAAGAGTTACAGTCTTGGAAACCCACAGGAGCAGGTCTTCACTGTCCTTTAGGGTCACTATGAGCTGGCTTGGCTTGATGGCGGTGAGGTGTGGAGCTTGGGATCAGACAGGTGCCCCAGGGTTGAGCAGAGGGAAGATCTAAGGACTTACCAGGAAAACTAAAACCCAACCAGGTGCCCTTGAGTCAATTCTGCTCATAGAGGTCCTGTCCGAAGCCTTGATTTATCAGGCCCCACCATGGCCCTTGGCCCCACCCCTCAATGGGACGGGGCAGCGGGTGGGGTCGGGGTGGGCCTGTGAGTTCCTGCTTCTGTGCCATGGGCTCTGTCACAGGCCTGAGAGGTCTCCCCAGCTGACCACAGCCTGAGGCGCCTGCCTCTGGCTGATTTGGGATGAGGGCCTATCAGAACAGAGCAGCTGCAGAGGCCGGCGCTGGCATTGGCATTGACACGGTTATCATCAGTGCTTGGACGCAGCTCCTCACTGGCTGTCTTCTCTGCTCTCAGAGTTGCAACACGGCACTGCTGGATGCCGGTGTCTGGGGACAGCCTGGGGGCCCCTGCTAATAGTAGCAGGGAGAGGGTGGGGTAGCTAGTTGAGTGGGACAGTGGGGGTGGAGAGGGAACCTCCCCAGTCTTTGCCTGCCATGGTCAGCTTCCAACTGGCAGAAAGGCCCAAGGTCCCCAGTGTTCTCTCTCACTCTGTGAGACAGTCAGCCATGGTACACTCAGCATGTCCCCAACCAGCCAAGGCCAGGGAGGCCACCCCCTCCTAGCTTCCTGCCCCTAGAAAAGCATACACTCATCTTTCCAGGGGGCCAGGAACCCCTGGCAAGTCTCCCCACAGACCAGGGAACTGGTGGCTTGAACTGGGACACAGTGCTGTCATCACAGTGGGACACAGTCAAAGATGGGAGGGTGGTCCTGGGTCCAGCGAGTGGAGTGCCGCAATGCCCGGGCGTCTTCCCACAGCAGAGAATGATCAGGCCCCAAGTGCCAACGGTGTGGATCTCAGAAGCCCAGCTCTCGTGCAAGGGCCAGGTCTGGAGTGCCCTGGATATTCCAGAGGTGTGGGCTTAACGCCTGTCACTCAGGGCTTGGCTGGCTCAGGGCCTGTCTGTGCCTCCATGCCCCTCTGGTAGAGCAGGTTTGACTGCTTCCTGCCTTTCTTACTTGGGGAAGTTTTCTTGGGCAAAGGAGGCAGGGAGAGGTTAGATTAGGGGTTCTCAATCTTCCTAATGCTGTCACCCTCTCATACAGCTCCTCATGTGGTGGTGACCCCCAGCCACAAAGTTATTTTCATTGTTACTTCATCATTGTCATTTTGCTACTGTGATGAATTGGGTGACCCCTGTAAAAGGGTTATTCGACTCAGTATGGGATCGTGACCCACAGGTTGAGAACCACTGGGTTAGAGGAACAAAGGAGCCCTGGTGGTAGAGTGGGTTACACCCTGACCTGTTAACCACAAGGTTGGCGGTTCAAACCAACCAGCTGTCCTTAGGAGACAGATGAGGCTGTGTACTCCTGTGAAGACTTAGTCTCAGAAACCCACAGGGCAGTTCTACCCTGTCCTGTAGGAATGCTGGGAGTCAGTATTGATTAGAGGGCAGTGTTTTTTTGTTTTGTTTTTTGATATGAAGGCCCGATTTTATTTCACTGCCTGAACATCTCAAACCCACCAGCCTCGCTGCCGTTGGGCCGATTCTGAATCAGGGACCTTAAAGAATGGTCCCACTAGGATTTCTAGGCTCTAATCTCCCTGGAAGGATTCCTAACGGGGCAGTGGATTATGCATTAGGCCACTACTCACAAGGTCAGCTGTTCAAAGCTATCAACTACTCTACAGGAGAAAGATGAGGCTTTCTGCTCCCGTTAAGAGTTACAGCCTGGTAAACCCACAGGACGGTGTAGCACCACCTCTGTGAGGTCTGCTCTGTCTTACAGGGTTGCGATGTGGTGGGGAGGTTGGTTTGAGTTGGAATCTTAGGGAAACAGACCGTCAGGACTTTCCCATGGAGCTCCTGGAGGAGTTCAAACCGCCAGCCTTCCGGCAGCAGCCAGGGAAACATTGTACCCTGAGGCTCCTTGAAAGCATCATTGAAAACCCAGCTGCAAAGCCACCTGACCCCATTGCCATGGGAGTCAAGTCTTAACCTTCACGCCCTCTGCAGGTCAGAGTAGGAACTGCCCCTGAGGGTTCCCCAGGAGGTCCTCTTGACAGATGATGATGGCCTCGTCTTTTCCCTCAGGGTAGCTGCTGGGCTCGAACTGCCAAATCGTGGTTAGCAGCCGACTGCTTTAACCATGGTGCCCCCAGGGCACCTCCCAAAGACTCGCCTCAGGATCAAAACTAAGAGAGCAGCCTCACTGCTCTTGACAGCAACCAGCAGTGGGACCCAGGCAGGAAGTGCTGCCTTCAGGTTGGAGGTGTCCTTGCGTGTCCGAGGAAACAAAAAGAAGTCACACGGAGCAAGGTCAGGTGAGTAAGGTGCGTGGGGCAAGAGAGGCATGCCTTTTTTTTTTTTTTTGGCCAATACTGGAGTCCTGAGATGCCTGTGTGAGCAGGTGCATTGTTGTGGTGGCAAAACCAGTCCCCCATCTGTCACAAATCAGGCCTTTTTTGTTGCACACCATTACACAAGATTTTCAGAACCTCTAAATAGAAAGCTTGATGAACAGTCTGAACTGGTGGAAGGAATTAGACAGTTTTGTCCATTCGGGAAGTTGACGGACATCCAGAGCAAGATTTGTCAAAAATCAGCATTTCACCTTTACTGAGATGAGAAAACCACTCGTACACTTGAGCTTTCCCCCTAGCGCTGTCCTTGTCAGCTGTGTTCCACGTCACAGCAGTTTCTGCGGCATTGTCCCCAAGCAGGAAACAAAATTTCACAGCTGCACACTGTTCTCTTAAATCAGCCATCACAAAAACAAAAACAAGGCTTGAGTGAAACGGCTTTCATGAAAAAAATCACTGACCAGAGAGAACCTTCCCAGGTGACGCCACTGGGCGCACTAACTCAGAGCTAATTGTCGGATGCTCACCGAGTGGGGAAAATGCATACTGCAAAAGATGCCCTGCCCAGCATAATTTCAGGGTTTTTTTGGGGGGAGTTTCTCCTCCCACACTCACTGGAAACCTGCGCTGGGCTGAGCGATGGAACTTTGAAAGGAGTTTTAGAAGGGTACTTTATCTGTGCCTGCTGATGAATTTATGGCCATGAATCGCTTATGGCTCTCTTGGGGTTGTCTCAAAAACCCAGTGGCTGGAACTTCCCTGCCTTGACCTCAGGATCCAGGGGGCTAGAAGGGGCTCAAGGGGTCCAAGAGGTCCTCCCACAGATGCTCCCCAGGTCAGAGTTCTTAGGCATGAAGGAAGGCCATGAAGTAAAGGCATCTGCTCCCCTGGGTCCTTGGTTTGGTGGTGGGACTTAGAAGTAGCCCTTCCCAGTGAACAGGGATAATATGCGGTGGGGTGTCTGATGGCAGTGTGGTGTCTGATGGCAGTGTGGGCAGCCCCAAGGAACAGGCAACAGAAAGACAAGCAAGCAAAGCTCACTGCGATCTTTTCTGACTCGCAGTGACCCTATAGGGCAGGGTAGAACTTCCCCTGTGGGTTTCTGGGATGTGACTTTTCACGGGAGTAGAAAGCCTCCTCTTTCTTCCTTGGAGCAGCTGGTGGCTTGGAACTACTGACCTTGAGCTTAGGAGCTCAATGTGTAGTCCACTCTACCACTAGGGCTCCTGAAATGGGATCATCGTATTTAAACCCATCAAGGACTAGAGGTTCTATAGGAGAAACAGAGGGCTAGAGAGGGCTGGACCTTGTCCCAACTCATCCAGGAATGAAGCTCAGAGCTGGAAGACAGCCCATATCACCTGCCTGGGATTATTCCTGAACTTCATTCCCTCGCAGCTCTAGTGTTGTTAGCTGCCCTTGAAGAGGAATGTGACTCCGGGATGGGAGGAAGGGTGTCAATACAACCCGAAACATGCGGATGGCGCTGCCTCGCTCAGTGAGAGAGAAGAGAGCCCCCGCACTTGTGGACGCAGAGGAGAGACCGGGGCTTTTAGTGTGGGTCACGCCTCCACATAAAGAAAACGCAAACCTCACACCTGGACCAATGAGCAGTATCATGACGAATGGAGAACACAGCGAAGATGTCAAGGATGTCATCTTGCTTGGGTTCCCCAGGCAACGCCCACGGATGCCCCAGCCAAGAAGACAAGCGACCAAAAGATCAAGATTCGAAACGGGCAAATCTGCCTCAAGAGACCCCTTTGATATGTTAAAAAGGCCAAGGTGGGCCTGACCTGAACCATGGTGTCTTCTATCACCAGGTGCGTGTGACAGCTGGGCGGTGAATGAGGAAGACTGGAGGGGTGTGGATGCATCTGAACCAGCTGTTGGCAAGGAACGTCAGAAGCAATATGGCCGCCGGAAGCAATATGGCCACCGGAGGAGCAAGCGCCTTTGTGTTGGACGAAGCCCAGCTGCAATGCCTCAGCATCCAGGAGGATGAAACTTGTCTCACAGGCTCTGGACCTGCTACCTGTCCCTGGAGAAGGTCGCCCAGGTCATGTAGAGGATCAGCAAAGAAAGAGGAAGACCTTCATGAGGCTGATATGGATCACAGCTGTGGGAGCACACATGGCAGAGATGGGGGGATGGCTTAGGCCGGGCAGGTCTTGTTCCATGGTACACAGGGTTGCTGTGAATTAGAATCGTTTTGACGGCACCTAACAACGCTGACTCACCACCCCGCCATCATTGCCCCCATGCGAAGCAACAAAGCCCTGCCCGCTCCTAGCCATGCCCACGGTCCGCGCAAGATCAGCTTGTCGTGACCCACAGGGTTTTCATGGGCCACCAGACCTTTCTTCCTTGTCTCGGTCTGGAAGCTCTGCTGAAAACCCGCCCACCTTCCTGGTGCCACAGGAGCCTGCATCAGCAGATGGTGGTGCTGCGCTCAAGGAGCACCGGCCAGGAAGCGAACCCGAGTTTCCTGCGTGGAAGGTGCGGGTTTGGCAGCGGAACCCCCATTGCCCCAGTAGGTTTTTGGTGAGGTGCTACCCAGTCCACTGCATCCCCTGGGGCAAAGGGGAGTGGCCCAGGCCTGAGCCAGGCTCACCTTCATTGCTAGGGCTCCTAGACTTTGTCAGGTCTTCTGTCCTGGGGAGCAGCAGGTGGGTTTGAACTACCAACCTTGCAGGTAGCAGCCGACATGGAGTTATTCTAGCTCCTAGTGACAGTTTTGGGAGGAATCAGAGGATCTTTCCAGAAGCTCATGAGCTTGAATGGATTCTCACATCTGCTGCTCACTGGCTGTGTGTCCTGCACTGTGCTCCCTAACCTCTCCTCCATGTTTGCATTTCGTGAGAGAATTCACAGAAGCCATCTCACAGGGCTGCGATGAAGAGTCAGCGAGACAATGGGGGCCCAGAATTTAAGCAGGACAGGCTGCACCATGCTGTCCATGGCCAGCCTCGGTGGCACCCAGGCACGGAACCCTTAGGGCACTGCTGTGGAGGCTGGGGAGGAAAGCCAGCTGCTATCCTTGTTCGCTGGGGCCCTGGGGTCTGGGAGCAGGCAGGTATGGGGCCTTGGGGTCTTGGAAGAGGAGGTTCTGGGACCCTGGGATCTGGGAGGAGGAGGTACTGGGGTCCTGGGGTCTGGGAGCAGGCAGGTATGGGGCTCTGGGGTCTGGGAGGAGGAGGTACTAGGGCCCTGGGGTCCAGGAGGAGGAGGTACTTGGGTCTGGGAGGAGGAGGTACTGGGGCTCTGGGGTCTGGGAGGAGGAGGTACTGGGGGGCTTCCTGCTGTTGCCATCGAGTGGGTTCTGAGCCGTGGTGACCGCACGTGTGCAGAGAACAGCCTCCCCACGGTGTTCTCAAGATGGCCAGGCATATCTGCAAGCGGAGTGACCTTTGGGTTAGAAATGGGATGCTGAGGCCAACACAGGGTCTCCGTGAGGCTTCCTAGAGGAGGCGGGAGCCTGAGGCAGTGGAGTTGTCCAGGCAGAGACATCTGGGCTGGCTAGGAAGAGGGGGTGCTCCAGGTGAAAACTCTGCCCAGGAAAGAATGAGGGTGCGAATGCTGAGGAAGTCTAGGTGATGGTGGTCCAAGTAAAAGTGAGACCCCTGGAAACTTGTCCACTGCTGACTAGGGGTGCTCCACCGCTGCCAAACCCAACCCAGCCCAACCAAACCCAACCCAACCCAACCAAACCCAACCGAACCAAACTCAACCCAACCAAACTCAACCCAACCCAACCCAACCAAACCCAACCCAACCAAACCAACTCACGGCTCATAGCGACCCTATAGGTCGGGTAGAACCACCCCTGTGGATTTCTGAGACTATAACTCTTTACAGAGTAGAAAGGCTGTCTTTCAGGGACAGTACATTCCAGAGGGCTTTGATTTTGTAGGAAGGGCCTGTGAGGTGGGAGACAGATGCCAGACAGAGCTAGAAGCTGAATCTCTGACGTGGAGAAAAACTACAGTCATTGTTCACTACAGATGAGGAAGGAAGCTTAGGCACCCCTGTGCTTCCTTTGCTTCTTGGATAATCTGGCGTGGGACAGAGTTAGGTGGGGGTTTGCAGTCAGACAAGCAGGGTGCAGACATAGGAGAGGGCGGAGGTGAGAGTCCTCCGGCTTCTGGTGCGAGTAGTGGGTGACCCCAAACCCAAACCCAACTCACGGGCGTTGAGTCCATGCTGACTAATAGCGACCTACAGGACCAGGCAGAACTGTCCCCTGGGTACCTCTCCACCAGACAGGACCGGGCAGAACTGCCCCCTGGGTACCTCTCCACCAGAGCAGACGCCTCATCTTTCTTCCTGGGAGCAGCTGGTGGCTTGGGACTGCGGACCTTTCCGATTGCAGCCCCAGGTGCAACAAGACCAGCACCAGGCACCCATTTCTGACAGGGGAGAATGAGGTTCTGGAGCCTCCAAGCGGTCATCAAGCAGACCAAGAGGTGGTGCAGCCATCACCCCACTTTGCAGAGGAGAAAAGTGAGGCTCTATGAGCTGACATCTATTCCCACCCCACCCCACTTCCTTCCAAATCTAGGAAGGCTATTGCTCCTTGGCAATATATTCTGGGTATCTCTTCCCCACCCTGTTTCCGGTCACTTCATCCTGTGCGTGTGTCTGCTGGGGACAAGTAGGCCTTTCCTCTTTCTCTCAACAGACACACCGCTCTTCCACGTTCGGATCTTCCATGCGTCTAGAAATGACTTGGTACCCACTTGGAGGTCAAGGTCACATTGTGTTTATTTTCTGAATGACCACGGCATGATTATTGTTTTGTTTTCTCCACCCCCGGGGGGGGGGGCTGTTCTTACATATACCAAAGTCCCGCTCCTCCTACCCACCCAGTCTTTGCTTTTTCTTCTATCGTCTCTTTCCTCTTCTTTCTTCTTGAATCAATATTATGTTTTCTTTCAGTCTAGGAAGTTAAAAATGTGGGCTATTGTTTTTATGATTTACTTTTTGTCTCATAATCTGCCATTTGCATCCCCTCCCGTCTTATTCCTGTTTAACTCACTGCCATTGGGCTGACGCCTGCTCACAGCACCCCGACAGGACAGGGGGGAAATCTGCTTCTGTGGGTTTCCAAGGCTGGAAACCTTGATGGGAGTAGAAAGTCCCGTCTTTCTCCTGTGGAGTGGCCGGTGGTTTCGAACTGCTAACCTTGAGGTTAGCAACCCAACTCGAGTAAACCATTATGCTATAGAGGCCCAATTCATTCCTGTTTATTTCTGTCACACACATCCCCCCCCCCCAAAGATCCTTTAGTCATGATATCAACATTTGAGTCCCTTACTAAGTGGCTGAGTGTCTTCTTTGGGCCATCTTTTCAAGGCAAACGAAGAGCTTAATGGCATCTGAACTCTTGCCTTCTAGAAGATTTTCTTCTGTGGCCTAAGCCTCACACTAAAATCGTCATGGGTTTGTCATCAAAGGCAACCCTGACACGTGGGGTCCTTCCTGTTGACAAGTCTGACTAAACCAGAAGTCTCACTAGCCTTGCTTTGAAGGATCAGCCTCAGCATATGTTTCTTGGCTCCACCATCCACCTCCCCCTCAAATTCTGAGAGCTTTGTTTCACCGTATTCAGAAATAGAAAGTTCTAGAAATTCTGTTATTAATTTGATTTTTTTTGCCCCCACGAGAATCTAAGGAAAGTCTGGCTCAGTTTTCACCCAGACTGGCGGTCAGCAACCCATTGCCCTAGATCAAATCCAATCTGCCTCCTTGTTCTTATAAATAAAGTTTTATTGACTTGTCTATGTGCATAATATGCAGGGCCTGGCTTTAGGGCTACACCAGTCTAGTTGAGTGACTCTGATTGGGGCTGTACAGCCTGCAGCATTGAAACTGTTGGCTTTTTGGCCCTTTCCAGAAAAGGTGTGTGGACTCCTGATCTAGGTGAAGAACTGATTCCTCACCTTGCTTTTGCTGCTTAAAACAAAGCGCTTCCACTCAGGTCTACCACAGCACCACCCACACCAGCAAAGAGATGGCAACTACCGCACTGCCCACTGGCGGAGGGACGGCTCAATGAACTGGGGCACACACACAGTGGGCTCAGTCAACCCTAAAGCAACAATGGACCTGCCAACCTCTTCAGGACACGGGCAGACATGTAAAACAGTATGTCCAGCGAGCTCAGTCAATCCCATAAAGACGAATAGTGCAGGAGACCACCCTTCTCAATGGAGAAGATCAAGAAAAATGGGGTTCACACCCAAAGCAGCAGACTTTGAAGGTGATGGGGAAGCCCAGGGGAGAGGGGGATGCCAGGGAGGGAGGGGGCAGAGAGGGACTCGAGAGAGAGAACTACATCCACATGATGACAGGGTCACTTCCTGGGACGGTCTGTGCTCTGCTTCCTGACCTGGGTTACTTTCTAAACATGAATTGAGCCACGCCACCGTGTGTTTTGCATACATTTCCCTGCGCGTGATCTATTCCACAATTGAAAACCAACCAACGAACAAAATGAAGTGCTTTCTTCCAGGCATGGTGGAGGGGTGGCTCTCCCCTCAGCCCCTTCCCGGGGCAACTCCAAGAGCCCTTTCTGTCTGAAGACTCAACCTTCTCAGCAGAGGAGCATTTTTTCTGATGCGGTCCTTGTTTCTGCCCCATGAGCTCTGCTCCTTGTCACCTAAGCTCCCAGATGTACCTGCTGGCTCGCCTGACTCCAGCCCCTGTCTCACCTCCTCCTTCCCTCGTGGTCCAGGGAGACGCTTCAAGCTACTTTCCTCGCTCATGTGTTGTGTTTCTGTGAAACCAATGTGATATTCTCTGTCACATACATGCGCGCGTGGGCACACACACACGCACACACACCGAGTATATAACAAGGAGTGCCGGAAGAAAGGCTCCCTGGTGGTAGAGTGGGATGCTGCATTGGGTAGCTCACCACAAGGTCAGCAGTTTGAAACCGCCAGCTGCTCCTTAGGAGAAAGATGAGGCTGTCTACTCCTGTAGACTGAAGAGTGCCAGACCCCCCCCCCCCAGGGACAATTCTACTCTGTCCTCAAGGGGCCATTATGAGTGGCATCAGCTCGATGGCAGTGGGTCTGGGTTGAGTCAGAAGAAGGACCAGATCTGTCTTGGAAGAAGTACAGCCAGGATGCTCCTTAGGAACCAGGAGGGCGAGGCTTCGTCTCCGGTCCTTTGGACAGGTTGTCAGGGGAGACGGACGTCACGCTTGACAAAGAAGAGGGCAGGGAGAGGGGGAGGGGCATTCATGAGGTGCTGACCACGGTGGGTTCACACTTAAGAGCCATTGTGAATATGGTGCAGGACCAGGCGGTGTCCCTCTGTCGTGTGTGGGGCCCCTGTGGTTGGAACAGACTCACGGGCACAGAATGGCTGCAACCACATGACGCTCACTAAGCCACTAAGCGTCTTTTCTCTCCACGCGGACTTCTCTCATTTCCAGAAGACCCTCCGCCCTCTGGGCCCTGGGCCACCTGGAGGCTGTTGGGGAGGACAATAGAAGGTCCTCCCTAATGTTGTCTTCCCCCTTTGTTTGTTCTAACAGCAAACTTGCTTCCCCAAATGATGCTTCCTCCTAATCATGGATCAGCCCCACCCCTGCGAGAGGCCAGAGTCTGGGCCTACAGCTGGGCAGCTCTGACTGGTTTCTGTCAGAGCTGGGCAGTGCTCCCCAGCCCTTCCTGGTGGTCACTTGTCAGAAACAGGTCACTGGGCCCTGTTTTTGAGGCACCTCTGGTGTATTCGAACCTCCAACCTTTCCGTTTAGCAGAGCACCTGGCAGTCTGAATGAGCAGAGAGTCCTCTGATATTGGCTGAGGACAGCGCCTGCCCCCACCCACCTCCTGTTTGCAGCTGGGAGAAGGGAGCTGGGTGTTGCTGGGCCGTGTCTGGTTCTCAGGATTGAGCTGCACTCAGACAGAAGGCAGAGTCACTTTTCAGAAGGACTGGCGTTTCCACAGGCTTTGGCCTCCCCTGACCCCATGGAAGGTCTGCTGGACTCTGGAGAAGACAAAGAGAACAGCACAATGAGGCAAGGACCTCACTTCCGGTCCAAGAGGACCTTCTGTGATGACGGGTGTTCGTCTGACTGCTCCTTGGTGTGAGAAGCCCTGGTCGGTAGAGCCTGGGCCATGGATACTCTGTGGGGGCCAAGCAGAAATGCTCTAGGCACAGCGGTTCTCAACCTGGGGGTCGAGACCCCCTTTGGGGGTCAAACGACCCTTTCAAAGGGATCTCTCCATTCATCTCAGTAGCAAAATTCCAGTGATGAAGTAGCAACAAAAATAATTTCGTGGTTGGGGGGGTCACAACCACATGAGGACCTGCATTAAAGGGTTGTGGCATTAGGAAGGCTGAAAACCCCTGCTCCGGGGTTTTTAAAGGCCATGACCTTGCTGAAGCAGATCTCGGCCTCTCTTCCAAGTGAGGTGCCACTGAGTGACTTTGAACCGACAACCTATGGCCGAGTGGTCGAGCAAGGACCTGCTCACACCACTCAGGACTCCTGGCAGCGCAATGCACCTACTTACACGATGGGACCCCAGAACCAGGACCTTCAGCCGCCACCACATCCAATGGCACAGAGTGGCAGTGCCTTCGGCTGCACGTAACAGGGCCTTTGAGGAAACGGTTTAAAGTAAGAAGAGGTGCTTTGTCTCGCGTAAGCAGTAGGAAGCTGAGTGCTCTCAGAAGAGGCTGAGGGCGCAATAGCGAGGCCGGGAGTGTCAGGCTGGGTTGACACTAGAGACGTGAAACCAGTGATGCTTGTATACATGTGTATGTTGTTACAATGGGACCCTCTGCACACGAAACACCGACACCACCAGCACCACCCTTACCACAAGCCTTATGTCTGAGCCCACTGTTGCACGCTGTGCTAGGCACACAGCCTCACGCCAACTTGGTAAATAGAGTGGAGGGGTGGAGTCTAGCCTGTCAATCAGGTCACAGCCTGATGGTACCTCCTGGTGGGTGTGGCCTTCTCATAAGGAGTGTCCTGGGAACCTCTCTCTCTGTCTTCACCTTCCTGTTAATGTCAAGTGGAACCTGAGGGAGCCCTGGAGGTGCATCCGCTGCCATTGGATCCACAAGACTTTGCACCCACCGGTCGGCGATCTTCCTGCATTCTGCATTACTGCACGTGGCTGTGCGAGTCTGAAGAGAGACTTATGGACTTGATCTGGACTGGGCCGGGACGTGTTCTTGATATAAAATTCTCTCGTACACATAGATGAGTGCCACTGGATTTGTATCTCTAGTCAGCCCGTCCTAACACACAGCCACTGTGTTAATCCATCTTGTCTGGGGCCTTCCACATTCCTGCTGCCCCTCTACTTTACCAAGCATGATGTCCTTCTCCAGGGACTGGTCTCTCTTAATTCAAAGTAGGTGAGACCAAGTCTTGCCAGCCTTGCCTCTAAGGCAGCATATTTCCAGGGTCTTGGGAATTGAGACACTGCTCCTCTATCCCTCTCCAGGCAGGTCGACCCACATGCAGATACGCCCACATACGGGGTCACCACCACTTGAGGAACTGCATTGAAGGGTCTCAGCATGAGGAAGGGTGAGAAACACTGTTCTAAGGAGCATTCTGGCTGCATCCATCCAGATTTCTTTCTTTTTTTTTTCTTCAGTATTCTTGGCCAGCACCGTAATTCCAGTGCATTGATTCGTCTTCCTTTTTCAATGTCCAACTTTGACAGGGAAAGGAAGCAATGGAAAATACCATGGCTTGGGTCAGGTATTTTAGAGAGAGAGATTTGCATCAATAAGTGGCTCACAAGGCTGTAGACGTGGGCCAGTCCAGTTCAGTTCAAGGCCATGAGTCAGATGTAAACTAGAGATTTCTCCTGGCTCCTATAACTTCAGGGGCTGCTGAGGAACAGGAAACAAGAAGACCACAAGCTGGTGGATACAGAGCTGAAGGAATCCAAGGTCAGCAGTCTGCGTAGAGCAGGAGGACAGGAACCAGACGCAGGATCCAGAGCCAGCAGGAGAAGTGAGCCAGCTTCCGCACACTGCCAGTCTGTACTAAGGGTCTGCCACATCCGGAATGGATTGTATCAAAGCTGTGATCAGATTAAGGAGGGCCCCCCCACCCTGCTCTTCTCACAGCTGCTTGACTGCTTCACAGAAGACCCCATCCCGGGGGTGGATCACACTATTAGATCATCTCTTGGGAGAATCCTGGCCCAGCTCTGTTGACGTAAAACCTAACTCTCACGAAGGTCTGTCTCAGAGGAAGCCCTGCCAGAGTGGTCCTCATAGGCAAGGATGGCAGGACTTTGCCGTCCCTGCTTTAGGCACATGGTCCAGAGAGACCAGTCCCTGGAGGAGGACGTCATGCTTGGTAGAAGGGCAGCAAAAGAGAAAGGTCCTTAACGAGATGGACTGAGCCCGTGCTACATCGATGGGCTCGTGAGGTGCTGCGGACCAGCAGTGCTCCTTCCGTTGTGCACGGGGTCGCTGTGGGTCAGAGCCGACCCCTAACAACAAGGGTGCCACAGAGGCCTTCCCAGCTTCCCACACTGCCCTCCCAGAATCTGGCGGGCTCTGATCCTGACCCCAAAGCGGCTGCCAGGCCACTAGCGGGCCGCCCCTTCCCAGACGACTCCCAGAGCAAGTAGAAGAAATGCATCGTCCAAAGAGGTCTCTGTCTTTACTTTGGGGAAGAATAAGGAAAAAAGGTTTGGTTTTTTTTTTTTTTTTTTTTTGCACTGTTGAGACGCAGCAGGGCCACCAATTGAACGATTTTGACAGTTCAGTGACGTGGGGGACATTTGTCGGGTTGGTTAGCTGCTTAGACTGAAAGATGTTTTGAAGATGACTATAGCAACATGTGTTGCATATGTGCTTGACACAATGTATCTATGTATGGATTGTGATCAAAGCTGTAACAGGCCCCAGTAAAATGATTAAAAAAATAGATCTTAAGAGAGCACAGTGTTCAAGGCAGGCACTCTTTGTTCATTGACTCAATCCTTGTTCGGCTTAAAGAGAGCGTCAGGAGTGTGTGGGGTTTAAGGTTTACGGAGAATCTCAGGGCTATCTTTCCAGGGCTCTCCTAGCCTCCACGGCCTCAGGGAGTCTGGAGTCCGTGGGAATTTGAAGTTCTCTTCCTCATGTGGGGAAGAGAAAAATGTCCACAGACATGCCTGTCTTCGATTAGTCCCTCCAGATGCATTCAGAGGAGAGTTCCCTGGGAGTTTACTGAGCAGGCATTCCCGGGAGAAACCCTGAAGAGCCCTGGGGAATGAAGCCAGGGTGGGTTTCCGGCAAAGTCCCCGCTTCTGCCTGTGCCTGCTGGCAGCTCTGGAATGGACCGAGTTGGCCTACCTCCAGGTCAGGGAGCCGGAATTTCAGAACCCCTCCCTCTCTCGTCTTGGGGCTCTGGTGGGGCAGAGGCTAAGGGTGTGGCTGCTAACCCAAAGGCTGGCGGTTCAAACTCAAGGGAGAAAGATGTGACACCGATAGAAACCCCACGGGCAGTTCTGCTCTGTCCTGCAGGCTGGCCATGAGCTGGAATGAGACAGGTCCGCAGTGGGGGGGTGGGGGGAGCGGCAAACTCTCAGGTGTGCCCAGCTCTTGGTAGGCAAAGGCACAGGCCAGTGTCAAACACAATCTGAAGAGTCTCAGGACAGGACGCCCGGTTAGCCCTGTCAGCCACCAGTCAGTTGTGGCGTAAGCACACCCTGCCGCATCCGCCCACCCTTAGACTGAACACACTCAGCGAGGACCGGACAGCTGAGGCTAGTCCTGCATCTTCTCGGCCACACATGCTCAGCAGCCTCGGAAGGACCCACACAAGTGACTAGGGATCTGAGGTGTCCGCCACACAGGTTGCTCGTTCAGACAGCTGGAACAGGGTCACAGGGCTCTGCTGTCCAGCCTTGCCTAAGGGAGGGGACTGTGGCCACAGGGGAGAAGTCGGCGGTGGTGGTGGGGGGGAGGGGTGGAGGAGGCTGATGGAGGGAGAGTCTGGGGTCTGCCATGTGACCTCGTCCTTTCTCTGTCCCAGTGGGGCAGAAAACAGAGCTCTCTCACCCCCACTCCCGCCCCCAGGGAGGAAGGGAGGATGTTCCTGAAGGGTGGACCAACGATCAGGACTGCAGATCCCTGACCCCCTTATCTCAACCCTGCTCGGGGTATGTGCTGGGCTCGGAGTGTGAAGGGGCTCCTGGCAGATCCACTCTAGAGACGGTGCAAGAGGTGAGATCAAATGTGGGGCTGGAGTCAAAATGACCCTGACACACATGCACAGGCGCATGCACGTACAGGCATGTGCACGTGTGTCACCCATGGCCATATGGGTGAAGCCTGATGGTGAATACACACACACTCTCACACACACATCTGGGCACACACATCCACAAACATGGATATACATATGCATCTGCTTGCCCACAACTAGACTCGCACACCCACCTCCCCATGCCTGCGCACACTGCTGAGTGAACTGGTTCATGTTGGGAATGCCTGGGGGGCGGGTCATTGCCCTATGGCCCTGTGGGCTGCGCCCTTGGCTCTGAATTGCTGTGTGCCCATCAGTAAATGGTTGTTCCCTTGGAATGAAGGAAAAACGTGACCCCACCCTCTGGTGATCCCCCTAGGCACTCCCCCAAGGCAGCTCCAAGTGGGTTTCTCCTGGGGGACATGACTTCATCCTTCAAGTGTCCACCCCTCCCCAGGCCTGGCCACGCTCCTGGTCTCAGACAGTGGGAGGGAGGGGCTGCAGGGCTGCTGGCGGCCGCCTTAAAATATTCCGGTCACATCGTGGAGGTGGCAGCGACGCCTAACCCAGTGCGTTGTAAATGGGGAGAATTTCGTTTTGTTTTTGAAATGCTGTTATTACACAGGCGGCGAGCCCACAAAGGCACCTTGGCAGGACACGATCAAATACACACCTGAACTCGGAGGGCAGCAGCATTTACTCAGCAAATGACATGTTAATGCTGGGAGTCACATTTGCATACTAATTAAAATGTCCCTTTAAAACATTGAGACTTTTGGCCTCCCTGCCTACCCATGGTGACAAAGATTAAAGATTTTTTATTATGTCTTGTCAAATGGAGCTCGGGAAAGCAAGGGAGTCACCGGGGGGCTCCCCAGATCTCATCCTGTGGGGGCATCAGCCCAGTCCCTGGAGTAGGGAGGGAGGGGCTGGCTTCTCCTGGGGTCTCAGCCCGCTGTAACGTGGGGCAGGGGCCTGGTCTGCCCTAGCCTGTCAGAGTGAGCCGCCCTGCTCCCGCATCCTGGTAAATGAGGCCCAGAGGACCGTGGGCCGAGGACACTCCAAAGGCCCCATTTAGCCCCCAGAGCCTAGCCTGGCATCCCAGGGGTGCTGATGGCAGGGACTCTGGTGACAGTGCTGCCACAGTGGATGGCCCCTCTTCTCCCCGCAGTTCTGCCCCGAGGTCCAGGCAGGCAGTCAGGCTTGGTTCTGGGGACTGGACTAGCCAGTGGGGTGGCTGGAGGCCCGTGATCTCCCTGCATCCTGCATCATTGCTGTGGCTTCGTGAGTCTGAAGAGGCACTCATGGACTCGAGTTGGGCTGGACTGGGATGTTTTCTGGATATATAATTGCTTCCAGATCTAAAGTTCTTCTGAGGCATAGATGAGTGTCTCTGGGTTTGTTTCTCTAACAAGCCTAACACAGAGAGACAGGCTCCTCCTCAGATCCCAGGTGACATCTACCCGGAAAGCCATGGTCCCCTGGAGTCCCTCTGTAAGTAACGAGCTAGATGTTTTGTGACTTTGAGGAGTGGCCTGTACTTGTGATCTGAGAACCAGGTGCATGCACCCGGACAGGTGAGCCCACTCCACTTATGTACTGGTGACAGACACATCCCAGCCGGTCCCAAAAGGAGGGAGGGCTTCCCAGCAGCCTTTAGAAACAGGAATAGCTCCACTCTGCCTCCAGGTGAGCCCTGCCCTCCCATCCTCTCCTGGGACAGGAGGTGGAGGATGCAGGCACAGGTGAGCTCCAGGCTGGGGCCTTGGATGGAAAAGAAAGGGTAGGCTTCCTGAGCTCCAGAAGCTGTGGAATGCGCTCTGGAATGTGCCATTCCTTCTGACGTTGAGCTCTCCCCTCAATTGTCTTGATTGATGCTTTTAAAAATATAGGACTTCCATTAGGGATTAGAATTTTCCAGCAGTCACATGGATAATAGAAACCAGCCGAGAGTCTGTTTTGGAAAAATAAAAGACCACAAAAGGAAGCGTGTCCCCAAACAGCAAACCAAAAGCATGCTCCTGCTCCGTAAGTCAGAGGCCCACAGACACGTGACATATCTGTTTATTTTTACTCAGAGGAGCTTCTGGAGCGCTCTCTCTCGTGGGAGGATTTTCAAGTTCGACGAGTGGGGGTGGGTGTGTGAGGGATTATTTCCCTGCCTTGGCTGAGAGATCTCTGCTCTAGTAATCTCTTGCTGCATAGCAAACCGCCTCGTTTAAGACAGCATTTTATCAATAGTGAGTATCAGGCTTCTTGGGACAGGCCGATGGAGAAAGAGGACACGATGACACATCAGGGACCCCAGCGGGGTGACTCCGCCCCACCCCCCATCCCCATGACCTCTCTCTACAGAGCTAACATGGGGCTCCCTTTGCAGGGCGGCCACAGGGAAATCGAGACTTCCTGGTGACTCAGGGTCCCACAGGGAAGTGGTGGAGGCCGCCTATCCTCCTTCTGCTCCTCTGAAAAACGTTGTACTGCATTTTGTTGTTGTTGTTTTGCTGTTGTGAAGTCCCATCGAGTCGGCTCAGACCCACAGCGCAACGGAAAGAAACACTGGCCAGTCCTGCACCATGCTCACAACTGCCCCTCGGCCTGAGCCCCCGGAGACAGTCACCGTGCCGCTCCATCTCTCGGGGGCCTTCCCTTTATTGCAACACCCCCTCCATTTGACCAAATAAAGGTCCTTCTTCAGGGACTATATCTCCAAAGTCTGTAAGACAAGTCTTGCCCTCCTTGCCTCCAAGGAGTGCTCTGGCCTTACAGTTTGGCTTGTCTTTCAGCCGTCCCCCACACGTTCAGGATCCTTCGATTCAGGATCGATGCACCACGATTCAGACGCAGCTGTTGTCATTCGGGGCCATGGAGGTGGCTCTGATTCGTAGCAACCCTACAGACACCAGCAGGAAACACCGCCTGTCCTGCGCCGTCCTCACCGTCGCGGTGACGGGGAGCCCGTTGTGGCGGCCCCTGGGTCAACCCATCTCCTTGAGGGCCTTCCTCCTTCCGGGCAGCCGTCCACTTTGCCAAGCGTGGTGTCCATCCTTCTCCAGGGGCTGCTCTCTTCTGATACGCACCTTGTCCCAAGCCCGTGGGATAAAGGCTCGCCATCCTCTCTTCTAAGGAGCGCCCTGGTCATTGAGAATAGACGCAGTAACCAGACACCAGTTCAAACACTCCTAAAGGCCCATCAGTGACACTGAGGGCTTCGTGGGAGCTGGGCACCATTCCTCCCCGTCCTCCTCTGATGACCCTTCTGCCCCATGAACATGAACTCACTGCCCCTCAAGTTCCTGTCTAGCCTTTCCAGTTGCCGTTGTCAATTTGATCTCATGACATTTGATCTTTTTAAAAATCATTTTATTGGGGGCTCGTACAATTCTTATCACAATCCATACATCCATCCATGGTGTCAAGCACATATGTACATTTGTTGCCATCATCATTCTCAAAACATTTGCCTTCTCCTTGAGCCCTTAATATCTGCTGCTCATTTCCCCCCTACTTCCCCACTGCCCCCTACCTCATGAACCCCTCATCATTCATAAATTATTATTATTTTGTCATATGTTACACTGTCTGATGTCTCCCACTGCCTTCTTCTCTGCTGTCTATCCCCCAGGGAGGAGGTTATATGTAGATTCTTATAATCAGTTCCCCCTTTCTACCCCACATTCTCTCTACCCTCCAGGCATCACGACTCTCATCACTGGTCCTGAAGGAGTCATCTGTCCTGGATTCCCTGTGTTTCCAGTTGCTATTTGTACCTATGTACATCCTCTGGTCTAGCCAGATTTTTAAGGTAGAATTGGGGTCATGATAGTGGGGGGGGTGCGGGGAAGGAAACATTTAAGAACTCAAGGAAAGTTATATGTTTTATCGTTGCTACCCTACTCCCTGACTGACTCATTTCCTCCCCACATCCCTTCATTAAGGGAGTGTCCGGTTGGCTATTGATGGGCTCTGAGTCTCCACTCTGCACTCACCCACATTTACACTAATAGGATTTTTCGTTCCTTGTTGCTTGATCCCTTTGAAAGCTTGTGGTCACACAGGCTAGTGTGTTTCTTCCATGTGGCCTTTGTTGCTTCTGAACTAGATGGCCACTTGTTTATCTTTGAGCCTTTAAGACCCCAGATGCTATATCTTTTGATGGCCGGGCACCATCAGCTTTCTTCACTACATTTGCTTATGCACATGTTTGTCTTCAGTGCTCATATCCGGCAGGTGGGCACCCATTGATATGACTTTTAGTTCATTGATGTCTGATAACTAGTCCCTTCTACACCTCATGGCCAAACAGGCTGGCGTGCTTCTTCCATGTGGGCTTTGATGCTTCTCAGCTAGATGGCTGCTTGTATATCTTCAAGCCTTTAATATCCCCAGACACTATATCTTTTGGTAGCCGGGCTCTGTCAGCTTTCTTCACCACATTTGCTTATGCACATTTTTCTTCAGCAATCGTGTCGGGGAGGTGTGCATCACGGAATGCCAATTTATTAGAAAAAAGTGTTCTTGCATTGAGTAAGTGCTTGAGTGGAGGCCCAATGTCCATCTGCTGCCTTAGTAGTAAACCTCTAAATATATGCGCATAGATCTGTTTCCCCACACTCTTATATAAATATATTTACATATGTACATTCCAGTGTTTGGACCTCTATAAATACCCTTTGTCACCTAGTTCTTTCCTCTATTTCCTTTTGCTTTCCTCTTGTCCCACTATCATGCTCAGCCTTCATTTGAGTTTCAGTAATCTGGGAAGCATCAAAGCCTACAAGGAAGAAGCAAACGAGCCTGTCTGACCACAAGGTGCAGAAGGGGCCAGTTATCAGACAACAAAGAGCTAAAAACCATATTGGTGGGTGCCCACCTCCCTGATACGATCAATGCGGCCAAACATGTGCATAAGCAAATGTGGTGAAGAAAGCAGATGGTGCCCAGCTATCAAAAGATATAGCGTCTGGGGTCTTAAAGGCTCAAAAATAAACAAGTGGCCATATAGCTCAGAAGCAACAAAGCCCACATGGAAGAAACACCGGCCTGTGTGACCACGAACTGTCGAAGGGATAAGGTATCAAGCATCAAGGAACATAAAATCATATCACTGAAAATGTGGGTGAGTGCAGAGTGGAGACTAAAGCCCAAGGGTAGCCAACCGGATGCCCCTTGCTGAGAGGTTGTGGGGAGGAGATGAACCAGGTAGGGTGCAGGGTAGCAATGATGAAACATATAACTTTCCTCTAGTTCTTGAAGGCTTCCTCCTCACCACCCCCACTATCATGATCCCAATACTACCTTGCAAATCTGGTTAAACCAGAGGATGTACATAGGTACAGATAGCAACTGGAAACACAAGGAATCCAGGACAAATGACTCCTCCAGGACCAATGATGAGAGTGGTGATGCCTGGAGAGTGGAGAGAATATAGGTTAGAAAGCAGGAACTGATTACAGGAATCTACATATAGCCTCCTTCCTCGGGGAGGGACAGCAGAGAAGAGGACAGAGGGAGACGTCAGACAGTGTAACATATGACAAAATAATAATAATATATGAATGATGAAGGGTTGACGGGGTGGGGGGAAGGGGTAAAATGAGCAGCAGATATTAAGGGCTCAAGTAGAAGTCAAGTGTTTTGAGAATGATGATGGCAACAAATGTACATATGTGCTTGACACAATGGATGTATGTATGGATTGTGATAAGAATTGTACAATTTAAAATGATTAAAAAATATCTCTAATAGGTATTTATATTGATTACATGTTAAAATGAGCTTATTTGACACCAATGTTTAAAATAAAATGTATTAATTGACAAAAAGAATAAATTAATTAAAAGAAAATATTTTAAAAAGAAAGAAAAACCTGTAAAAGATAAAGGTCTGATTTTTGATCTCTAGGTGTGTCCTTCAGTCAGGTCCAATGAGGTACCATGCTCTGGCCCCAGAGTCTGTCCTTTGTACTCCCTCAGTGGCTCCCTGCCCTGCTCCCACAGTTGCTCTGTCGCACGCTTTTAGTGGTTTGCCTCAATGTCACAGGGTCAGTCTGGGCCAGTCCTGACCCCGAGTCTCCAGTGCTGTCCCCATTAGGGCCCTGGGCCATCAAGGGATGGCGTGTCTCACAGTGGGATCAGCCATATTGCCCTCTCTGTCCACTGGCTGTTCAGAGCGGGGATATCGTCCTCCAGGCCTGATGGGGCAGGATGTGCTCCACTCTCTCTTCCTTCCCCTTCTTTGCAACCATATGCTCTGATCGAACATGTTCCTCTCCCCTAGCTGCAGCTTCAGTGCCATCCTCTCAAGTAAATTCTTCTGGGGTGAGGGGCAGTAGTCCATGCAGTTGGTATGGGACCCGAGCCCTCAGGCCCCTCCACTGGCTCCCCACTCCTTGCCGGCATACTGCATTCGTCTGGCACTGGCTTTATATCTGGTCCCTCTTTCCCTGTGGAGACACAAACAATACCCTCCCCTTGGGTGGGTCAGCGCCCTATTCCCCCATTTCCCCATCACACATCTTTTTTTTCTTTCCCCTTTCCTCCCTCCACCCCTGTTTTAGTTGGCTACCAATTATACCACTGGATTTGGTCTGGCCCCTGACATACTACCTGGACCTCACCCCTGGAGTGTTTGTATACAGTAGCTTTTTCCCTGCGCTCCTTTTGCACTTACCTTTCTGTTCTCGCTCTCTCGCTCTCTCTCTCTCTCTCTCTCTCTCTCTCTCTCTCTCTCTCTCTCTCTCTCTCTCTCTCTCACACACACACACACACACATATCCTTACCTCAGCGGCCTCATGTTATACTTGTCCTCTTGTGCTTGGGTTACTTCACTTTGCATGATTTCCTCCAGTTCTTCCCATGCAGCGATGTGCTTCATACGTTCATCACTGCTTTTAGCGATGCATAGTACTCCATTGTATGTATGTACCACAGCTTTTTAATCCATTCGTCTGTTGATGGAAATTTGGGTTGTTTCCAACTCCTTGCGATTGTGAACTGTGCCGCAATAGACATTGGAGCACAGATGTCTGTCTGTGTTTTGTTTCTTGCCTCTTCTGGATGTATGTCCAGTAGGGGCATTGCTGGGTCGTATGGTAACTCAATTTCCATCCGTTTGAGAATTCGCCAAATAAATGTCCATAGTGGCTGTACATACCTAGAGGTCCACCAGCAGTGGATGAGAGTTCCTATCTCCCCACAGCCCCTCCAACACTTGTTGCTTTCTGGTTTTTTGAATTGGGCTACCTTTGAGGGCATTAGGTGGTATCTCATAGTTGTTTTGATTTGGATTTCTCTTTTGGCTAATGATCGGGAACATTTTCTCATATGTTTATTGGCCATTCGGATTTCAGATGCTATGAAACTTCTGTTCAGGTCCTTTGCCCACCTCCTCAACTGGCAATTAGTTTTTCTCTTATTGTAAGCTTGCAAAGTATTATAGATTTTAGTGATAAGGCCTTTGTCTGATGTGTCATTGCTAAAGATGTCTTTCCAGTCAGTGGACTCTGCTATTACTCTCTTGGTGAATTCTTTGAATGTACACAGGTGTCTTATCTTCAGTATGTCCCACTTGTCTATTTGTGACTCCTCTGTGTTTGTGTCTTTCCCTATTTCTGATAGCCTTTGTATTGCCTGCGCCAAAGTTCTCAGGTTTGTCCCAATTCCCTCATTGATGGCCCTAATTGTTTGGGGTGTTCTCTCAAGGTCTGTGATCCACGTTGAGTTTATTCTTGTGCATGGAGTGAGGTAAGAGTCTTGTTTCTTTTTTCTGCAGGTAGATATCCATTTTTTCCAGCAACATTTATTGAAGATGGCATCTGCTTCCGATTTAATATTTTTGGGGCCCTTATCAAAGATCAGTTGTCTGGATGCTGATATTTTTATTTCTGGGTCTTCAGCTCTTTTCCATTGGTCCGAATATCTGTCATTATGTCAGTACCACACTGTTTTGACTACTGTGGCCGTATAGTACGTGCTAAAACCAAGTAGAGCAAGCCCTCCCACTTTGTCCTTCCTCTTGAGGAGTTCTCTGCTAATTCTGGGCTTCTTCCCTCTCCATATGAAGTTGGTAATCTATTCTTCCAATTCTTTGAAGAAAGACGGTGGCATTTGTATCGGGATAGCATTGAACTTATATAGTGCCTGGGGCAGAACTGACATCTTTACTATATTCAGTCTGCTATTCTTCCATTTGTTGAGGTCACTTGATTTCTTGAAGTAGTGTTTTATAATTTTCTTCATACAAACCTTTCATTTTTTTTAGTCAGGTATATCCCTAGGTATTTCAATTTGTGCTTGGCAATTGTAAAGGGTACTACCTTTTTAATTGTCTCTTCTGTGGTCTTGTCTGATGTTTACAGCAGTCCAATAGACTTCTGTTTGTGGATTTTGTATCCTGCCACTCTGCCATATTCCTCTATTGCTTCCAACACTCCGCTTGTGGAGTTCAAGGGATCTTCAATATATAGAATCATAACATCTGCAAATAATGATAATTTCGCCTCTTCCTTCCCCAGCTGAATACCTTTAATATCTTTCCTTTGTCTTATGTTGTTAGCTAGGACCTCCAGTATGATGTTAAATAGGAGTGGGGACAAGAGGCATCCTTGTCTGGTCCCCTTTTCCAGTGGAATTGCTTTCGTATTTTCTCCATTAAGTACCACATTAGCTGTTGGTTTTTCAAATATGGCTTGTATAATATTGAGGAATTTTCCTTCAATTCCTATCTTCTTAAGTGTCTTAAACAGGAATGCATGTTGGATGTTGTCGAATGCTTTTTCCGCGTCTATCGATATTATCATGTGGTTCTTATCATTTTTCCTGCCAGTGTGGTAAATAATGCCGGTGGTCTTTCGTATGTTGAATCATCCCTGCATCCCTGATGTGAATCCCACTTGGTTGTGGTGAATTATTTTTTTAATGAGCCTTTATATTCTATTGGCCAGTATTTTGTTAAGGATTTTTGCATCGATGTTGCATGAATATTGGTCTATAATTCTTGATTCTTGTGGCATTTTTGCCCACTTTAGGTATCAAAGTTATATTGGCTTCATAGAAAGAATTTAGGAGTTTTCTGTCTTTTTCTATATCCTGGAAGAGTTTGTATAGGATTGGTGTCAGTTCTTCCCTGATTGCTTGGTAGAATTCTCTTGTTAAGCCATCTGGCCCAGGGAATTTTTGGGGGGTAATCCCTTGATTACTTTGTCTATTTCTTCCTTTGCTGTGGGTCTGTTGAGGTTGCTGACATCCATCAGGGATAGTCTAGGGAGGGATTGTGTTTCAAATATTTGTCCATGTCTTCCAAATTGTTGAATTCGTTAGAATATAGACCTTCATGGTACTGTGTAATTATCCTTTTGATTTCATTAGGGTCCCCTGTTTCATCCTCATCCTTGCAAATGTCACTTGTTCCTTCCTTTCTTTGGTTAGGTTTGCCAGAGATCTATCAATTGTGTTCATCCTTTCAGAGAACCAACTTTTAGCGGCATTTTCCCAGTAATTTTCTTGTTTTCCCTCTCCTGTGTGTCTGCTCTGATTTTTATTATAGCTATCCTCTTGCTATTAGTAGGGCTGTTCTGTTGACTCTCCTCTAATTGGTGTATGTTTTGTGTCAGCGTATCATCCACGAGTCGCTCTTCCTCTGATAAATGCCTTTGCTGTGTCCTACAGGTTTTGGTAGGTCATATTTTCATTCTCATTGGTTTCTAGAAACTTCCTGATTTCATCTCTGATCTTGGTCAATACCCACTCTTTTTTTCAATAGGAAACTGTTCCTCTTCCAATTGTTTACCCTTGTTTTCTTCGCTGTTCTTCTGTTAAGGTCCTGCTTTATGGCGCAATGATTGGAGAGAGATGACTGTATAATCTCTATGTGCTTGAATTTACTCAAGTTCGACTAGTGTCCTAGCATGTGGTCTATTTTCGAGTATGTGCCATGTGGGCTTGAAAAGAATGTGAATTTCTTTTGCATGTTGGTGGAAAGCTCTGAAAATATCTATCAAGTCAAGTCGTCCAATTGTGCTATTTAGACTGTAGCGTCCTTGTTGAGTTTCTCTCCCAATTATCTGTCTTTTTCAGAGAGTGGTATGTTAATGTCGCCAGCTCTAATGGTTGTGCCTGTGATCTCTTTTTTCATCTTTTGGAGTGTTTGATTTACAAATTTCGCTGGTCTCTCTTTCGCTGACATATATGTTTATTATGCTCACTGGTTCTTTGTCTATTGTTTCCTTGAGCATCATATAGTGCCCTTCCTTGTGTCTTGTTATGGCCTGTATCTTGAGGTCAATTTGGTCAGATATTAAGATCGCTCGCTACCCCTGCTATTTTTGCATTACCATTTGCTTGGTATATTTTTCTCCAGCCTTTAATTGTCAACCTGTTTTGGTCTGTAATCTTTTCATAGCTTCAGACATGGCTCTCAAGTTTTCTCCAGATTCTTTGATTGTCTTATTTGACTGCTTTTCACGTTTGCTGGGGTCTGTTTGGTTGTCCTCTAGGTCACTGTAGTGATTCTCTGCCTCCTCAATCCAATTCGCAAGGTCTCTCAATTTGTGAGTGGATTTTGTTATTTCATCCCTTAACTCTTGTATTTCCTTTTGGTTCATTGCCTTCATCTCCTTTATCATTTCATATTTTTTCTGCATTGCTTTCCTCATATCTGTGATGACTTCAAACAGCATTTTGAATTTTTCTTTTTGTGGCAGGTCAATATCTGCTTTTTCTATGCCCATCATTGGGTTCATGACTTCTTCTGGCATTATCTTCTGTTTCTTCTACTTTTTCGTTGAACTGCTAGAACTGGTTGCTGTTTATATGTTGTTTTAGAGTACCCTGGAGCCATATTCCTGAGTCGAAGAGCTCTGGGATCACTCTTGGGGAATTTGTATGAGTACTTCCATGAACTACCTGCCAGTAGCTGTTCTGAGGGGTCAGGCTATTGCTATATCTTCCTGTGGTTTCACTCTTATCCAACCATCCATAATTCTGTTACTTGGAATGTGTGTTGGATGTTCCTCTCATGTGACACTGGTCTGGGTGTTGTGGGCCCACGAGGGCGTCACTTCCCTGGTCTATCTCTAAGTAGGCTTCACAGTTCTTGGAGCACCTCGGCTGTCCTGTGGTGTTTTTCTCTGCAATTGTAGCGCTGAGGAGGGCGTGCACGTGTACCTTCCTTGGTATAGAGCTCTGTAGCTGGCAGGGGAATTACCGTAGACAGAGATCACCTTGGAGGTTGGGTGGATGTTCCCGCAGTAGCGTGGAACTCCACAAGTGGTGATCAGGCATTTCCCCCAGTCATTTGTAGGGCCTCAGGATTTAGGCTGGGGATGCCCCCACTTTTTGTAGTGGAGAACCCCGTGCTGCTTGGTGTGTGGAAGAGGACCGCCGTGAATTCCCCAGCTGCTTGCCAAGCCAATAAATGCGGGTGGGAGTTCCCCCAGTTGGAACTTCAGAGTTTCCCTAGGCAGAAGGGAGTGACCTAGAGGCTGCTAGTGTCTTGTGACAGGAAAGATAGTGAAAGGAGAGGAAAAAGAGAGAAACAGGAAGACAAAAACTGGGGCAATAATGCCAAGCAAACTGACACCCACTCACCCACGCACAACTAAAATGCACAGAGGAAACAAAGGTGCAAACAATAAAAAAGGGGGGGGGAAGAATGATAGAAAGAAAGAAAACAACCAAAAAGGAGAACTAAATCTGTTGATGCTGTGGTAGGAAATGGAGACGAGCTTGAAGGAGAGAAGAATAGAAGAAACGTGCAAGAAGAGCGCAATGAAAGAATAAAAGAGAAGAGAAAAGGGAGGAGGAGAGAGAATTATAAAAATAGTTAAAGAAATAGCTGACCCGGTGCTGGGCTGTGTGCAGCACTGACCGTGTTAGGGGTCAGGCTGCCCACTGGGAGGACAGGTTGCCCTAGGCCGAGTGCAGGGTCTGGGAACCAGCAGTGGCGTGTGAAAGGAATGAGAGGGAACAGAGAGAATGGTACAAGCAGAGAGAGAGGCGAAGAGAGCAAAGACAGAAAGAGGAAAGAAAGAAAAAGAGAATACAGAGAAAGAAGGGGAAAACCAACTGAGTTCACTAAGATTGGCTGTGATGGTAAAGAGGGAGGAGAGAGAGAAGGAGGAAATCAAGAATAAAGAGATAGCTGATCCCTGATTGCTTGGATGTGGGGCCACAGGGGTTTAGACCTTGCCCCAAAATGGCAGGTTGGTGTGCCCCTTTAATGCCGGGACCCAGTGGTGCTGGGCAGAATTGCCCAAGTTGACGAGATCACCTTAGAGGTCTGACGGAGGTCTCCTCAGCAATGCAGCGCAGTGTAGATGTTTGTCCCAGCTGCCTTGTGTGGTGTACAGCACTCCCATGGAGGGCAGGCTGGTGTTCCTCCTGCTATTTGGGTTGATGTTCCCTAAGCAGAGGGTAGTGACCTGGAAGCCAGTAGTGGCATATGATAGGAGAGAGTGGGAGAGAAGAGGAGAATGAGGGAAAAAAGACAAAGGGGGGGGGCGAAGAAGAAAGAGGGAAAATAAAACTCTAACACAAACCTGAGCTCATTGTGACTGAATGTGGTGGGAAAGATGGAAGGGCTAGTGAATAAAGTGAGAAGAAATTGAGTCGTAGGTAAGGAGATAACTGAGACGTGATCACCTGTCCGTGAGGCAGGAGGAATTTCAACTCTTCATCAATGTAACGGGTTGGTGTACCCATTAGATGTGGGGTTCCACAGATGTTGTGTGAGATTACTTCAAAAGCAAGATCGCACCCGTGGCCAGGTGTCACTTGGGTGCTGAAGTTCACTGGTGTACCTGCCTTGTGATTTATGTAGCACTGCCGCAGGAGCAGAGAAGGGGGGCTGGGGTGTTCCCTCAGCCCCGTCTATGGCCCCAGGACAGGCAGGGCCTCCCCAGATATGTGGAGAATCACTGAGAGGGAAGCTGGGCTTATTGTCCTATCTAGTCTGCTGGTGCTTACTAGTTCAGAGGGTTTAATTATTTATTTTTATCCTTCTGGCCAGCTTTAATAAAATCAAATGAAATTGTCTCTCAGTCACTGGGCTGCAGCTCCTTGCTGTTTAAAGATGACACTTGCTACCGTGGATCTTTGTTATGCTAAAAGTTGCCAGGCCCTGCAGCTGAGTTCTGGCATTCCTTAGCTAGGTTGCTTTTTATGATAATTTATGTTAAGGGCCTCCACCTATGTGCTCCTTGGAGCTGAGCAACCAGACTTGGGTTTGAGTTTTAAACCAATAATATATATTTCACCCTTTAAAAAATTATTATGCTTGTGATGTGCTCTGATTTGGGGGCTGTCATGCTGACCCCCAGAGGGGGAGATCTAACTTATCACAGGGGTTGTTTCCTTCTTGTCCAATTGGAACTAAATTTGCTCCCTGGACTCCCGACTTTCCGCCTATATTCTCCCACACTGAGGTAATAATCTATCTTTTCTTCTACTCTAAATTATGGCTACCCGCCGCCACGACTCCGCAGACCTAGAGCTCAAGGCAGCCAACAGCGCGGAGAGCTCCGGAGTGGGGTTCCCCTCATGTCTGGGATTCTGTCCCCTCTCGGGCGTCTGCCTGCAGAAATCGCTGCTCCCAGCAAGGGCACAGCTGGTGTCTGCGGGCTCGCTAAATCTAGAGCGCTTTAAAACATTCTTGGTTTGCTTTGTGAGTGGAAATCCCACACAAAAAGGGGTTCAGGAGAGACCCTGGTACCCTACTTCTAATTTTAGGACTCCACCTTCCCGCTTCCTTCGGCTTACCTCCCAGTTTTATGGTCTGGCAGCAGGAGCTCCCGACGGATGAGTCCTATCTGGTCGCTATTTTTTCCCACCTCCAACAGTTGATCTTAAAAGAGAACACTACTCAAGGGGGCATTCCTCACTAGTTGAACAGAAGCTGCTGTCCCCTGACCATGCTCACCATCCACGTAGTCGTGGTCCAGCTCAGGTGTGAGAGGTGGCAGCATAGGCTTCACCTCTCAGTGGGAGAAATGTTGGACCCTTGGCTGCCATCTTTAATCCCTAGAGTTCTCTGTACTTGGGAGTATAAGGAGGAGCAAATGACCAGCATCAAACCAAAAATAACTAGAAAGCTCAAGGTGGGTCTCAGAGAAATAGATAGCAGAACAATGCACCACTTTTCCTGTCTTGGTTTGTTCATGTGTTCATTGTGATAGGTGGGTTTATGGTGCCAACCTGGCCAATAAGAACATGTGGGATTAATGAGGTAGCAGTTTGATTGGAGGGCAAAGAGATAAATGGCTTAGCAAGCCCCACCCCTTTCTCTCTTGCTATCTGGTGATCAGACCAGCTTGCTGCTGCTTTAGCTATTCTCTGCCTCAACTTGTGAGCTACACTACCTGTGGGACAGCCAACCAGTGGATTGTGTAGCTAGAGCTTGAGGTTCCTTCAAGACCTGCATCGTCATGCTGCTGGTGTGCCCATTGCTTGAGCTTGAGGCTGTTGGATCTTGTCTCCTTGCATTGCTTGAGTTTGATAGCCCATCCAGGCCTGCTTCGCTGAGCTGCTGACTGCTGTTTGCTGCCTGTGGCCGGAGTGACTGCATTGCCCTTGGGAAGTCTCAGTGTCTGCCTCCTTGACCTTGGACCCAGAGTCCTAGTGAGTTGAAGGACTTCTAGTATATTAAGGGCCCCATGGAAGTGAGTTGAACTGAGCCCTCTATACTGCTGTGTGGACTAATTAGCTTTTATATTCCTTTTAAAAGAATCATTTTATTGGGGGCTCATACAACTCTTTTCAAAATCAAGACATACATCAATTGTATAAAGAACATTTGTACATTTCTTACCCTCATCATTCTCAAAACATTTGCTCTTGATATAGACCCTGGCATCAGCTCCTCATTTTTCTCCCTCTCTGCCCGTTCCTCCTCCCCCATGAACCCTTTATAATTTATAACTTATTATTTTGTTATGTATTACACTGTCCGACATCTCCCTTCACCCACTGTTGTCTATCCCCTAGGGGGGTGGTTATATGTATATCCTTGTAATCAGTTCCCCCTCTCTACTCCACCCTCCTTTCACCCTCCTGGTATTGCCACGCTCGCCACTGGTCCTGAAGGGACCATTTGCCCTGGATTCCCTGTGTTTCCCGTGCCTATCTATACCAGTGTACATCCTCTGGTCTAGCCAGATATGTAAGGCAGAATTGGGATCATGATAGTGGGTGGGGAGGAAGCATTTAGGAACTAGAAAAAAGTTGTATGTTTCATCATTGCTACCCTGCATCCTGACTAGCTTGTCTACTCCCTGCAACCCTTCCATAAAGGAATGTCCAGTTGCCTACAGATGGGCTTTGGGTCCCCACTCCTCACTCCCTCTCCTTCACAATTGTATATTTTGTTCTTTGATGCCTGATACCTGATATAATGACACCTTGTGATGACACAGGCTGGTGTGCTTCTTCCATGTGGGCTTTGTTTCTTCTGAGCTAGATGGCCACTTGGTTACCTTCACGCTTTTAAGACCCCAGATGCTACATCTTTTGATAGCCGAGCACCATCAGCTTCCTTCACCACATTTGCTTATGCATCTGCTTTGTCTTCAGCTGTTATATTCCGTCATGCTGTATATATCTATCCTCTTATCTATGTACATGTATATAATCATAAATGTCCTGGTTTTGTTTCTCTAGAGAACCTTGTCTAACAAATTAATCTACTTAGTCAGTCAGTCAAGAGAGGACCTACTATGTACAAGGCACGGACCAGACCCTGGAGAGATGCAATCGACAACACAGACTAAGTTCTGCTATCGTGGACTTATAAAACATTGTCAGTGGATGATGACATTAGACAAACAATTATCTGAATACTCCATTGTAGAAGGGCAACATCAGGGATGTTGACATCGTGGCTAGAGGACTTGCCCAAAACAGGGAGTCAGGGGAGGGTCTCTGAGGAACGATGGCATAAACTAGATGTGGGATGAGCTTGGTGGGGGGAGGAGAGGGAGAAGGAGCAATCCTCAGGTGGGAACAGCTTGTACGGAGGCTCAGAGGCAAAAAGAGTGAGTGTGCAGAACATGGAGAAGGTACAGTAAGATGTTGGACCTGTCCGCTGAGGCCTTCCTTTGTAAGTGTGTCAAGGTGTTCTCTCACTGAAAGGACAATCTCCCACCCTTGGGAGGTTCTAGGCAGAGAAGTAAACTGGTCTTGCTTGTGTTTCTCAGCGTATCCCAGGAGGTGTCAAGAGAGGAAGCCAGGAGATGGGGGTGGAGTGGAGGTGGTCCAGGTGAGAGCTGACGGTAACTTGATCAAGGAGGTGATGTGGAAGCGGACGATGTTGGAGAGGTAGAATTGACTGTCCTGGTGACAATATGCAGGTGGCGGGCTCTCCATGACTATTGACAGATGGGTCGGCATGTGAACAATGGGTGGGCTGCTGGCAAGGAGAGCGTGGAAGGTGTCCAGGTGGACACCAGGCTGCCCATGCCCCCGAGTGAGTTTTGGAGCTCCTGGTGGGAGATGGAGGAGGAGCAGGCTGAGTTCAGCCCCCTCCCCCAGGCAGGGGGAGGCATTCTGTGGCTGGAAGAGCACTGGAGCTTCTGGGCAAAGGTCCTGGGGCAGAGGCTGCCCCTTCCTCTAGGCCAGGCCTTGGTCAGGATGTCTTCCTGTGGGAAAGGGGCTTTATCCTTCCCCCTGAGAACTTGCAGGATAAGGAAGAGGAGGATGCTGGGTGAACAGGGGTCTTTGATATCCCAGGGGTGCTCCTCCACCCGGAGTCTCCAGTGCATAATGATCCCCACTAATTGCCTGAGGGGCTGCACATGTCCCCCACTTCTTGGTCTGACATTCACCCACTCTCCTCCGGGGGCATGAGGGGGGTGGCCAGGCCTTGGCTATCTGTTCTTCAGAAATTGTGATGTCTTGTGATTTCTAGAAGGTAGTCCTGGAGGCCACGGTTACACGCTGCGCTGGGATCCCCAATGACGGCAGTTCTAAACCACCAGCTGCTCCGAGGGCGGATGACTGGGCTGTCTCCTCTCATGAACAGTTACCATCTCAGAAACCCACAGGGGGTGGCCATGAGTCCGCATCAACTCGACAGCTGTGAGTTTTGTGTGTGTGTGTGATTTCTAGAAGGAGAAATATATGAATACCTGGTCTCCTTGAACAGAAGCAAACCACAAATGCAAATCCATCCTTGACCTGATGTCTTGGATGTGCATGTGAAAACACTTACTGTTGGCGGGCTCCCCGACAGCGCACTTTTGTGCAGCAGCATGGGAGCCCTGCCGGGCATCCATCACGATGCCCACGGTGGGCGGGAGGGGCCGTCTCAGGGAAGCTATTCCCACGGAGGTCTCTGTCCTCCCTTCCATTCACCTTCTTTCTCATCTTTTTCTTCCCCCACATCCTGTTTACTTTCCTTCCTTCTGGGAACTCCTGTCTTCCTCCCTGGAGGCAGAAGACACTCTCTCTGTTTGTCTTCCTGCTGACAAGTCACAGGGAGCTGCACTGTTGGAGCCAGAGCCCTGGAGCTGGAGGAGCCACCTGGAGACCCACGCCAGTGCTGAGATGCTTCCACCACCACTGGATCCACAAGACTTCCCACCCACTGGCCTGTGATCTTCCTGCATTCGGCGTCATTGCATGTGTTGCTTGAGTCTGAAAAGGAATTTATAGACTGGCATCGGACATATGGGCTAATGTCGGACTTACAGACTTGAACTGGACTGGGCTGGGATGTTTTCTTAATATACAATTACTCTTTATAGAAAGCTCTTTCTGATACATATGTGTCTGTGAACCCGGACTAGCACCCATGGCCTAGACCACACCCGGTGACAGTGGGCCCTGCAGCCTTCTGTTCCAGGACTCTGCACAAATAGGTTTGGGCATTGCAAGGACGGGAAGTTGCTGCCAGCCAGTGTTCTGAGCCTCAGTCTCCCCACCTGTAAAGTGGGCATGCCCATGGGCGTACACACTCTTCTCATCGCTTCACGGAGACCTTCTCATGAGCTGGTGAGTCCCTCCAAGGGCATCTGAGGCTTATTCATCTTGGGTCCCAGCCCCAGACAAAGGAAGCCCACTGCCAAGCCGCGTGGAGACAGAGCCCAGGCAGGGGTCTGGGAAAGCAGGCAGGCGCCCTCGCGCCCACTCGCCTTGAGAGGCTGAGCAGTTTAGAAATAAAATCCAAGTCAGAGAAGGAGTTTCAAGGGAAACAGGGACTTTGTGCAATCCATCGGCAACTGGCATCAGAACTGATCCTGTCATTGGAGATGGGGAAATGGCAGCTTCTGGGTCTGAGAACATTAGCATTTCAAAAGCCCCGGCTGGAGGAAGCAGCTTCCTGGAGGGGATGGTGGACCGCAAGGGGGTGGGGTCCACAAGGGATCCCCCAGCCTAGCTGAAATTCCAACCCCCTGCTGCTCAGACAGAAGCGCCCTCCTGTCAGTTTCCCTGGTGGGCGCACTGACTCAGAGCCTGGTCCAGGACCCCACTGCCCAGGTGGACTCCAGGATCCCAGAAGCCAGCCTGCAGGAGGGGGGCGATGCCACCATTGACAGGAATGAGTGTTTTCCTGGAAGGAAGATACCTGGGCCCCGGAAGGCCTGGAAGTGAGCCATTTCCAGGGCGGGAGCATTCCGGAAGGGACCAAAGTGTGGAGTGCCCACATGAGCCAATGAGGACCCGAGGCGTCAGGATCCTGCACTGACACTCTGGGGGGTGACGACAGTGGTGGCTACTTTGGGGGTGCGTTCTCTCACCACTTGGCCCTCAGAAGAATTGGCTGGGGGGTGGGATGTGGGGGGACACGATACCAGCGGACTCTAATCCTGTCTTTCCAGATTCAGCTGAGCATCATTAGTGCCACCCAATCACATCCCACATTCATATCGGACACTCTGCATTCACGCCGTCTGGAAGGAACCACAGAGCACCCACGAGGCTGCACCTCTGTCCTCTCACCTTCCCGTCCTCTCAACCTAGACCCCCCCACCATCCACCTACATCCTCACTGCTTTAAAGACCACCTCCGATGGTCCCCTCCCCCTGGAGATGCCCAAGATGGCCTGTGTAGCTCGCGAGTCTCAAGACAGACCACCAGCTCCACATGACGTGATGCAAAGAAGCCAGTGTGCTGGTTCACACACAAAGGAGGAATTCAGGCATGGTCTGATCCAGGAACCCAAGGGACTTGTTAGGGATACATTTTCTCTCTCAGCTTTGAAGACCTGTGAGTCCGCCTCCTTCCGGTGGCCTCTGGACACAGGCAGTGTGAGTGTCACAGCCTTAGGCTCTGAGCACTCAGGAAGAGCTGGCTTCTCCTGTCCCCTCAGCGGAGGGCATGGATGGAGTCAGGATGTACCCCTCGCCCCCTGTTCCTTCATGCTGGTTCATGCACCTGCTCCACTGGGCAGGTGGAGTGTCTAGTTAGGAACTCCCTCCGTTGGACTAGTGTTGGATCTGGCCTCTCCCAGCAGGGCCTGGCTGCTCAGTGGTGAGGCACTCAGCTGCTAAGCTCAAGGTCAGCAGCAGCTGCTAAGCTCAAGGTCAGCACATGCCGGTCTGCCTCCCTAGAGATGGTGGCTTTGGAAACCCCAGGGGAGGTTCCATTTTGCCCCGTGGGGTTGCTGAGTCAAGCACAATGGCTAAGGGTCTTCACAGGTGTCCCGGCCCGTGGAAGAGGAAGGTGGTGCCTGAGGGCAGGACAGGGCTGGTACACATGAGTTTCATGCCTCTGGCAGCATAGTAAGAGCCATGCCCTAGTTTTCCCTATGATCTGAGGGCTGGAGTCCAGGACAGGCCCTGGGCATTCTGGCAGTGGACCACGCAGGTGGGCAGGTAGCTCTGACATGTTTTGGTTGGGGGTCTCAGGAGCCCTCTACCTGCCTCCCTGAGTAGCTCCTCTGCTCCGTCAGAGTCTTGCGTCTCTGAGTCTTGGTCCTGCTCTTGCCTCTGTCCACACTCAGCAGGAATGCACTGCTGGGTCAGGTCCCTGAAGAACGGAGCAACCAGCAGGCCGCCCACCCCGAAGGATCCTAGGAAAGATGGGAGGGGGGCTCCCATTTCTTCTCTCTGTCCAACCCCAATCCCATTCTTCGGAATGTCAGCTCCAGCTCCGAAGAGGGCTGCATGGGGTTCAGACGGAAACACCGGGCTGTCCCCTCAGATCCCCGGGCAGCCCAAACACAAGGTGGTCTCCTCGGCTCTCTGGGTGGAGGGCTGGGTGGCAACTGGTCTTGGCTGTCAGGTGAAGTCCATTCAGATAGAAGCGTTCACATCAGAGCAGCCGATGTGAGACACTGTGGCCCATCAGTGGTGCCCACACCCTGCGCTATGCTGGCCCAGGCCCTCGGGGTGCTGTGCCTGGCAGGGGTGCTCGGTACACCCTGTCAGCAGGCACAGGGGTGGTAGAGAGAGTGACAGGCACAAGAAGGGTCCAGTTAGGACCAGCGAGCATCCCGGGAGATGGGCTGGGTGGGGCCAGATGGGGGACCCCTCCATGCTGACCCAAGCTTTCTCTTCGAAGCCCACACCAGACTCCTCTCCTCCCTTGGCACCGACCCCGGAGCTGGTTTCACTGGGCTGAGGCTGGGTGGGCCTGGTCACCTTTCTCGTTAGGCGCAGATATAATGAGAACCTCGCCAGACAGGCTCCTGTTTCAGGGTCAGGAGTCACCACGAGCCCCGTCACCTCTGATGAGGAAGCCGAGAGGAGACACGGGTCCCAGGAAGACCTGGTGAAGGCGTGAAGTCATATCTCACCCACAGCAGACAGTCAACGCTGCCAAGCAGGCTTCTCCAGGGAGCGGGGTTCTCCGGCTCTTTATGGGAACTGTAAACAAGGCTTGATTTCTTTCCCTTTTGAAGGGATGTTTAAAGGGACTGTGACTGCCTGCCGTGAACCTATAAACTCAGCAAGACAGGCCCCAGGCGTGGGCTGCATTTGATGAACAGAACATCCAACAAGCAGTCACCACTGACGAGGAGGTTTTCAATGAACCCCGACACTGCACCCTGGGAAGTTGGGGCACACAGCATGTGCCTGGACCCCAGCGGGAGGCTGGGTGGAAGGCTGAGGTATGTTACTCTGCTGGCCGGGGCTCGGGGACATTTCATTATGTTGAGGAAGACCCGCCAGGGTGTCCTGGTGGCATAGTGGATTATGTACTGGGCTGAGCTCCCTGCAAGGTCAGTAGTTCAAAACTACCAGCTGCTCCTTGGGAGGAAGATGAGGCTTTCCACTCCTGTTAAGAGTTACAGTCTTAGAAACTCATTGGGGGGGGGGCATTCTACCCTGTCCTATAGGGTGGACAAGAACCTGGACTGACTCGATGGTAATGAATCTGAGTTGAAAGATTCACAATTTGCAAACCCACAGGGGCAGGTCTACCCTGTCCTGTAGGGTGGCTCTGAGTTAGAATCACCTCACTGGCAGGGAGTGATCACTTTCATACCACATACACTTTGGGGAACCCCCAGCCCCAAGCCTGCTTCTTGAGTAGATTCTGACTCTGGATTCTGTCCCTGTCCCTGCTGTCGGAGCAGAACAGCCCCAGGGCAGGTTCTCGGCTCTGATCTTTCTAGAAACAAATGAACTTCCTTCTGTGGTGCCTGTGGCGTAGTGATGGAGCACAAACTGCTTGTACTCTTCGACAGCCAAACGCAGAAAGAGCCAAGTTCACTGCTATCAAGTCTGTTCTGACTCACATCCACCCTGCTGTAGAGTCTTTTCTGTGATGGCCCATCTCCGGAGCAGACAGCCTCATTGTTCTCTCTGGGAGTGGCTGGTGGGTTTGAACTGCCGGCCTTGCGGTCAGCAGCCCGGAGCACCATCAGAGCTGCCTTAAACGTTTGGCCCCATGCACCATGGAGAGGTGTGGCAGGGGAAGTGGAGTACTGGGGTCCTGGGTGAGGCCCCGTGTACCCCAGGAGATCAGCACTGGCTCCTTCTTAAAACCAGGCACTGGGCAGGTGCCTTAAAACCAGGCAGGTCGGCTCACAATGTAGGCCTGGATTTGGGGCCTCCATTGGCCTGGCCATTTCTCAGGGGTCTTGTATCCCAGCCTTGGTGGCTGTCAGGGTACCTCCCCCTCCCAAGCTTGCTCCCCCTGTGTCTCAGGCCCAAGTAAGCCTGTGCAGCTTGCTGCTGCATCCCACGAACCATAACTGGTCAACTATCAGCTCATCTGTAAAATGGGCACAGCCTCCATAGCTCCTGGAGATTTCTGGGTCCCTGCTGGAGTCCCTGGATGGTATCCGTGGGGAACGCTCCTGGCTGCTCACCAAAACGTTGGGGGGTGAAAGGGGTTCAAGTTTATACAGTGGTGCCTCTGAAGCAAAACCTGGCAACTGGCTTCCCACGAGCCAGCCGCTGGGAACCCTGCGGCGCACATTCCACTCTGCCACACTCTGGGCTTCCGGAGGCCGAGTCAACTTGACTGGGGCTATGGGGAAGTAAAGGCGGGACTTGGGGTGCTCCTCTGCGGATGGCGTGTACTAGGAAAGGGAGGGCTTTGTCTTCCAGGACCCCTCGCTCAGGGCAGAGCAGGGACAGAGACCTCGCTGAGGAGAGGCCAGGAGGGGGCTGCTCTGGCTTTCCACCCCCTGCAGGCTCGCTGGCTGTGCTGGCCCCGTGCAGCGGCTGTGCGCCCCGGAGGCGGGGCTGGGACGGCTTGTACATTAAGTGCACATGGGAGGCTTCCAGCAGCCTTCGCAGGAGTGGAGACCGGAGCTCCCCGCCATATGGGGATGTGGTTGTGGGAAAAAAAATATTTATGAAATGGCTTTTCCAAATGTTTAATCTACAGCAGATGCATCTTAAATTAATCTGTTTGGCTTGGCTGTGGGAGACGCCGTTGCATGGAGCCGGCCTCCTGGAGCACAGGGAACAGAGGGCGGAGGGGAGGGGAGAGGAGCCGTCTGCTTGTGACTCAGCCCAGGCCAGGAGGCTCTTTGGGGGGGCCGGGGATGGGCTCCCCCACCTCCTCGTGACTCCCCCGGGTCACCACATTTTCATTTCCCCCATGCGGACGGACGCAGGGTGTTTAATCTCCCCGCTGCCATCTGAGGAGAGTCGCAGACCCTTTGATGGCAGCCCACACAGGGCCCCACTTCAGCTCCTCGCTGGGATTCCCGTGGCTCTGGAGGAAGGGGAAACAGTCCCTTCCTGAGAACTGAGAATGTTTAACTCTGTAGGCGTTTCTAGAGTGGGAAGGGGGACGGCTGACTTCTCCGGCAGCCTCAGCCCCCTCTGCCCCCCTCTCTGCCCCAGCCTCTGGGGGGGAAGCTGGCTCTTCCCCTTTGCCCAGTTATATCCCACCACTCTGCTCCTCCGCCCTCCGGAGCCTGGCTGAACTTCCACTCCCACGGTCTGCTGGCTCGCACAGGACTCAAAGGATGCCTTCATCCTTCTCCACACACAAGGACTGCCCTGCCGTGGGGGTGGGGCTGCGGGCACTGGGAGGCCAACATGTGTGCCTGGAAGGACAGACTGAGAGGAGGTGACCAGGGCACCCTGGATGATTCCTCTCTGCAGACCTGGCTGAGAGACCAAGATAATTGCAAGCGCGTTTTCGTTCAAATGGACAGAGGAGAGGGACGGTCAGGTTCATCCGAGAAGTTCTCCATCATGTCAATGACCGAAGCAGCTTGCCAGAAGTGCTAAGGGGAAGACTTGTCCTGCGTTCTTGTGGCCGGTCAAATTCAGTTCCTCAGAGGCGTGGGACCCATCTCCTCCCCCTCTGTGTTTTCTTGCTGGCTAGGGGCTGTCCTCGCTCATCTGAATCCTCTCTCTGTACGTCAGGTCCAGCAAGAACAGCCTGGGGTGCATTTCAGGCTGCCATCTCTCAAGCGTTCTGCCTTTCAAAGTCACATCTTTCCCACGGCAGCCGGGAGCAGCCACCAGCCCTGTTTTGCTATTGAGGAAAGCAGTCACCCGTCCAGCGGATTCTGGACATGCCGTTCGGTAATGTTAAGCACACTCACCCCGCTGGGCGGCCATGCTCAGGCTCCTCCCCGAGTTGCCCCTCCTGGTACTGAGCATCCACTGCCCCCGGGGGTCCTGCCTCATCTTTTGAATTGCTGTGGCCAGTTTGACCCCCTACAAGTGGTTATTGAGGCCGACATTCTTTGGGAAAATTTCAGGGCCTGTTTTGGGTTTAGATTTTAAGGTTTAGCCATGATCTCAAGGCAATAGCTTTGTTTCATTTTGCTTTCTGTTTTTGAGTGGGTTAGGGACTCATCCGGCTTCAATGACTCCAGGAAGTCTGAATTCTCGGAGCTCTTCCCCTGCTTTTGATCAAGATTCTTCTACAGACTCTTTGGTCAAGATCTTCAGGATCAGGAGTCCAAGTTCTCCAGGTTGAATGGCTCACGTGCTTACCTTGGAGTCTTGGCCATGCAAACGGCTCGCTCCTCAACCACCGACTCAACGTGGGGGAGTTTGAACCCAAGCAGACCCAGCGATGCTTCTGGTAGGCCCCACTTGAGAGCCCCATGCCGCTGCTGAGAGTCTGCGCCCAGGGGGCAGCAAGTGGTGTGCTCGCGTGCTGGTGATGACACTGGGCCTATCGAGGTGATCTGGGAGGCTCCCCTAGCGCAGGCTCTGTCCTCTTGACATTCCCTGCAAGGCCCACTTCTCCATGTGCGGTCACTGTGAGGTCAAATGAGGTTGTGGGGGTGCGTTGCTGCCATCGTCCAGCTGCTGGGAGAGCTGATGCTATCCGAGGTGAGCAGGTGCCAGCTGCCAACAGCTGTGAGAACCATTCACGATGATCCAGGGACCACACAGCATCTGCCAGGGCGACCTCTAACCGCCTAAGGGATGTGGTCTCATCAGGTGGTAGTAGGATTTGGAAATCCCCATCAGAGAACAGGATGAGGTGGATGTAAACTGGATGAAGCCGACACCACAGCCTCCCCTACGCAACACACGCCCCACTGCGCCTCTGGTGTAGGAAGCCGCTGTTCAGCAGGCGCATCACAGGACCCAGACAACCTCCCGAGCCAACCCACTGCTGCTGAGCTGATTCCAACCCAGGGAGACCTGGAGGACAGAGACCAGCCCCTCGGAGTTTCTGAGACTGTAAATCTTGGTGGGCACAGACAGCCCCATCTTTCCTCCATGGAAGGGCTGTGGGAACAAACTGCTGATCTTGTATCCAGCACCTCCGTGAAAGATTCACTCTATTCACACTGTATTGATTCTGTATTGACTCTGTATGACTGTATTCACTCTGCCACCAGGGCTCCTTGAATAAAGGTCCCATCCGTGTGCAACCTCCCATGCATACATCTGGACAGTCATGACAAGTAATCGCCTAGATGACTGACCTATGTGTGTACTGACATGCACGCTCCACCGCCACTTCAAAGTGGGGGTTTCCCACTGACAAATGCAAAGCTCACCCTCTAACTTCCACTCACAGACAGCCTCATCCAAGCTCGTGTCTTTATTTTATTTTGAAAGTTTCTTTCAGTTAATTTCCTTTCCTTGAAGAAGTTATTTAACCACTGTTCAGTGCGCGTGTGTGCTTCACTTCAGACCCTGCCACTTATTTTTAATAAACAGTTTTATTGAGACATAATTCATACATCTTACAACTTAATGGTCCCATCAATCATATCAAGAAGAGCTGTACAATACTCACCACAAGACTTTTCTGAAGATTTCCTCTGTCTTGTGCCCCTTGTTATGAGCTCCCCATTTTCACACAACTGCCCTGCCATGTCCCCAAGAGAACGCTTATCCAGTACTCTCTCTGTAGATTCATCCAGTCTACCCCAAAAATAACAACAACAACAAGCTAAGAACAATAACAACGTAAGACAGAGAAAACCTCCAGTTGAAAACAGACCATATTAAAACCTAGGAGAACTTTAAAACGAGCCAAAAGGGAACTGTCAAGAGGAGATGTTAGGCTTTAACCCACCACATCTGCCAGCATCCACTCTCCAAAGACACACTCCATGTGACAGCGTCCTGGCCGATGGTCCAAGGGGATCCACGGAGGCTTAATCCACGGGTATCTCCCCTTCCCTAAAAAAAAAAAAATCCCCAAACAAACCAACTGACGGAACTTCAACATGTGTGTCGAAGGGGTCACACATGTCTTTAGCATGTGGTGCTCTTTTTCTGTTTCAGCCATTGCCAGGACGCCCACCACAGCTCCCAGCCAGGACTGACGGCAGCCACAACACAAGGCGGAAGACTGGTGTCACTTTGACAGTGAGGCACAGGCTGTGAAGCCACCCCACAGCGGAAAACCCACGCAGGCTACCGCCTGAGCCGCAGCCGCGTCCACCCAACACCCACGTCTCCTACTGTCCTAGTCACAGAGGGCACCGCCAGGGTGGTTGGCGCCGCCCGATGTGCAACGGAAAGAAACCTGCCGGGTCCCACTCTGCCCTCACTGGGGTCCTTATGCTTGAGCCCCTCTGGCAACCACTGTGTCTGTCCATCTTGTCGAGAGCCTTCCCCCTTTTCTCGCTGGCCCTCCCCTTACCCAGGCGTGACGTCCTTCTCCAGGGACTGGTCTCTCCTGACAACATGTCCAAAGTGCTTGAGACGAAGTCTCGCCATCCTTGCCTCCAAGGACGGTGCTGGCTGTACTTCTTCCAGACAGAGCTGTTTGTTCTTTTGGCAGTCCATTAATTTTCCATATTCTTTGCTAACACCTCAATTCAAATGTGTGGATTCTTCTTCAGTCTTCCTTACAAGGCTATTTGATAATACCAGGGCTTGGGTCAGGGGTACCCGAGTTCTCAGAGGGAAACCCTTTCCCTTCAACACTTTAGTTATGACTTTTCAACACTGGAAAGAGGTCGTGTGCAACAGATTTACCCAGCGCGATGCATCGTCTGATCTCGGAGCGTTGGTTGGGTATCCACGCCAGATTAAATCCTCAAGAACCCCATTCTCCTCTCCACGAATCACGATGTGGCCTGTGGTTCAGCGGTGAGGATTCTGGTCTTTTTTACACTGAGTTCTAATCTGCACTGAAGGCTGCCATCCTTCATCTTCACCCACATGTGCTTCAAGGGCTCCTCGCTTTCAGCAAGCAAGGTGGGGTCACCTGCACGTGGCAGAAGTATTATGGACATCAGGTGACCCGCGACTATGCTTGTCTCTTTTGTGAGTCACTGGGTAAATCACGGGCAGCTTTGGAACTGACCACAGAAATGGGCAAACACCGTACATTAGAGTTTTTTTTCTCTCCTCCTGCGATGCTCCATCTTCTCTGTTCCCTGGGGGAGGGGGGGGGGACCTGAGACACCACAGCCACCATGTCAGCAGCTCCCCAGTCTCCCTGCGACGGCCACGTGTCAGGACCAGCAGGGCCAGGCCAGGCCAGCGGTGGGCAAAGCGTCAGCAGCAGTGACTGTCCCAGCCCTCGCTGGCAGACAAGGAGGTGATCCACTCTTTCCAGCCACCGCGGCTGAGCCTGTAAGCCCCACCTTCTGAGCGCTTAGAGACAGACCGAGTGAGGTTTTGAATAACAAGCCCTGGTTGTGGGGTGAGGTAACGGTGGAACCGCTGCCTCAGCCCCAAAGAATGTTTCTTTTTCCTTCTGGCTTTATGGGTGACGACCCCCGAGGGAGGCTTGCTTAGAGAAGGTGGCTCACCACTTTAGTTTTCACAGCCGCCTCAGGCTGGGGTGACGCCAGGCTGCTGGCTCTCTTGGGGTCTATTTTAGAGATGTGGGTGTCCCCAGACTCACACCAAAGAAGCAGTCTTTGCTGCGGACACCTGGCAGTGGCAGCAAAGAGGAAGTGGTGGGTTGGGCCAGTCCCCACCAACCCGGGAGGGCCGGGCTCCCCTGGATACAGAACCCAGAGCGTGAATCCCCTCTGCCTCTCCAGGGTTCTTTAGGATCCTCTCCCAACTTTGGCCTCAGTCTCACCTGCCCGAGCATTCGGTCATTTTATTAATTTATTTTTCCTTTCTGATGAATCACTCCCCCCCACCCCCTCACAAATGGAAACCAGCATTCGGTACCATCAGAGAAGGGAGCTGTAGAAAGACAGACAGCAGGCCGGCAGCTAGCTTTTCTACCGGCCTCACACATCTTCTGCCTTGGACAGGGTGCGGCTGCCCCGTTTTTTAATCTTTCTCGCGCTCTCTCTTAGTGGACAATAGGGAAGGACCCGAGGAAACAGGGCCTGGTGGGAAACCTGTCCAAGAAGGAAAATGCGAAGGTTTCCCACTACACGCGCTTTCTTCTCTGACCCAGGGCCCGGCTTCTCAGGTTGCTCTGCAGCTAACGGGACACACCAGTCTGCCTTGGGAGAGGTGTGGCCAGAGAGCTCCTCGAGGCGAGGATGGTGGGCCTTCGTCCCACATGTGTTGGGCATGTTGTGAGGAGAGAGCAGTCCCTGGAGAAGGACATCGTGCTTGGTGAAGAGGACGGGCAGCGAAGAAGAGGAGGGCTCTCCAGGGAGGTGGGCCGACTGGCTGTGATCGTGGGCCCGGGCAGAGGAACCACTGTGAGGCTGCTGCCGGACTGGGCACTGATTTGTCCTTTTGTGCACGGAGTTGCTGAGGGTGGGGACCAGCGCAATGGCTCCCACCAATAACACCTCGAACACAAGCAAGGATGGCGGACCCCTAGTCGGGTTCTGTCGCCTGCTGACGGCGTCAGATGTCAGGCTCCTCACGCAGGGCAAAATCCCCTGGACCGTCCGAGGGTCCTAGAAGGAATGGTCTCTGCGCTTCAGGATCAGTGTTACTTCATGGCTCACGCGAGCACTTGCTAAAATCAGCTCACCCTGTGCTGGGAAACACTGCTTCCCACCTCCCCCAAACCTCTCAGATTTGGTACAAGTGGTCTGAGCTCTCGGATGCTTCTAGAACTTTCTTCCAGGCTAGTTCTGTGGGTCACACAGAGGGCTGGTATCCAAGTGTGGAGAGTCCATGGCAAAGGCAATGCCTGAAGCCCATTCCAGACCTATTCCGCCAGACCCATGGAAGTTGGGGTCTCAGAAGAGGAAGGTTTGCAAAGCGGGATCTGAACCGGTCCCTGAACAAGTGCCCAGAGCAAGAATCCGATTGGGTTAATCCCGGCAGCACCAACTGGTGCACACATATACAAATGTGGGGAATGGAGGAGGGGCTTGGGAAAGCGTGTGGGCAAAGCATAGAGATAAAAGATAATGGAACCCCCCCCCCCTTTGAAGCCCTTCTTGTGCGCAGAGATGCCCCCTGGTCTTTCCTCGCAGCAGAGAAGACGCCTTGACGTTTTCCCCACCACAATGCCTCTTCAGAGAGAGCTTTGTGGAGACCCCGTGAAGCGGGGGTGGGGGGCTCTGGGCCAGGCTGGGGAGGTTTCTGAAATGATGGAGGAGGAAAGGGCTGTCCCCCTGCTGAGGAGCACCGCCCCGTCTCTGTGCTCTTGTGCTGCTGGGAAAACATCTCCCACTTGGCGGAGTTCTCCGGCTCTGCCCTCCTCGCCAACATAAACTTGGAAGCAGATCCGGCATTCCTGCTCCCCTCCTCTGCCTCCCAGCAGGTCTGCTCAGCGTCTGTTTTATAACCGAGATGTTTCTGCTCCACGCAGTCTGTGAACACTGGGGGCTTCGGGCCCCGGGCCCAGGCCCTTCCTTCCTTCCCTCTGCATCCTGAGCCCGGTCACCATTCTGAGAGTCACTGTGGGCGCTTCCGCTAGGAGCACCCTTCCTGACACCCAGCTGCATTCAAGCAAAAAAGGCAACCTACTCAGTCTCTGAGCCTGCCTGTGCTCACCTAATGGGAGGGAGACTGGTCTCCTTTCTCGAAGGAGCCTTAGAGCAGGGACGAAACAAGGCGCGCGAGGCCTCGGCCTTCTCTAAGCTACGATTCTCTGAACGCTTACAGGGTGCTAAGCATTTCGTGTCGAAGCGCAGACGGAGAGGCTTCGTCTCCAGTACTTTGGGCATGTTATCAGGAGAGACCAGTCCGTGGAAAAAGCTAAATTAGTGGATAAGGGTATCAGGAAGGCCCAGTGGCTCAGCAATCGACTCCACCACTACCAGGTGTGAGGATGGTGCAGAGCCAGGCGGTGTTCTGTGCTGTTGGTCCTGGGATCGCGGAGTCGGCCCCCACGGCAGCACCTGACGCCACCAGCCCCGGGGTGGGCATGGCCTGAGTTAGGAATTCCTCATGGGGAGGTCCGGTCTTGTTCTTGGTCATACAGAGGGGAACTTGTCCCTTCATTAGCCCGGAGGGCTCATCCTTAAGGAAGTGTTTGGACACTCCGTGAGTTAGTTTTCTTTTACTGTTGCTGACTGCATACTCAGCGGACACCCCCGTCACTGTCCCCCCGCGCACCAACCACAGTGCTGGAGCTGGGCACCACGTCACCCTCCTCCTCCGGGCTCTCCCGTCCCCCACAGCCATCACATTCCCATGCTCCTGGGACTTTCCAGTTCCCTCTGGAAATGTGGACAGCTCTCCCTGTACCGCTCAGGCCGAGAACCTGGACCAGGACGTTTGAGACGGAAGAGCCAAGCCCATCCCTTACACCAGGGGTTCTCGACCTTCCTCATGCCGTGGCCCTTTCATACAGTTCCTCATGTGGTGGTGACGCCCCCACCCACCAACCATAAAATTATTTTCGTTGCTACTTCATCACTGTGATGAATCGGGTGACCCCTGGGAAAGGGTCGTTCTACCCCAAAAGGCGTCACGACCCACAGGTTGAGAACCGCTGTAGTAAAGATTAGTGATCGGAACCTACCCGGGGCGCCCTGGTGCCTCATGGTGCGGTGGTTGCATGTTCGAGGTCGCCGGGGAGTGGTGTTTTTACTGTGGCACCGAGCTTGTTTGGTTTGGTTTTGGGCCAAACCTTAGCATACTTGGGAAGGGTCGGAAACCTCCCATGTGCTTTTCAGTGGGAGGGAGGATTCATTTCTTTTCCGTTCCCAGAGTTTCTGGGGTGCAGAGGCCAAACGTGCTCAGCTGCTCACAGAGATGCTGGGGTTTCAGTCCATCCAGAAGCGTCTAAGAAGAAAGAGTTTGGTGAGCTCCCTCTCCCTGAACTCCAGGGAGCATGGTTCTGGGTGTCAGAGTCAGTGGACAGTGCTCCCCAAAGGACCCTTGGGATCTGTCAGCACCCCACCCCCCACACACACCCTGCAGAATGGAGGGTGGGGCTGAGCCACATGCACGAAGCTTCAACCAGTGGCTGTGGCAACAGCACTTCCTCTCTCCATCCGGGACTCCAGCCGCTGACACGTGGCACTCCAAGCACCCCAGGGCTTGGTCACGCCCTCACGGGGCCCACCACGTCACAGGCCTATGCTAGCAGCAGCACCCCCCGAGCGCCAGCTTTGCCGGGGTGCCACCCAGAATGGTCCTCCACCCCACCTGCACAGGGAGGCGGACGGACGTCACCAGAGAGGCGGGCATCTCCCATTTCTACCTCTCAAATGACTGCCTGAGGAGCATCCCTCGCCCCTCAAGTAAATATTTGCTTTGGACGCCTGTGCTCTGAGGGCCCAGGCCAGGGCCAGAAGAGAGCGGCGGAGAGGGGGAGTCTGTGCCCGAGAAAGGAGAAAGCAGGCCAGATGCTCCGTTCATCCAGCTGGTTGGCCATGGCCTGCGGTGTCTGGAGGACCATGCTGGCCAGGGAGGGAGGTGGACGGGCTAGTACCAGAAAACACTTCCTGGCCAGCTCAGGGGCCTCTCTGTGCCTCATCTCAGATGCAGCTTGAGCACCAGCACTTTCCTCGTTCTAGACCAGACCACAACCTTCCAGCAGAATGAACAGACGTGTCTCGGGAGAAGCACAAACCGCCTCCTCAACGGAGGGAGGCCGAGGAGACGTCATCTCTCGTCTCAGCCGAGCACGCTGTCACCAGAGGCCAGTTCCTGCAGAAGGGCGTCGTGTTTGGTAAAGGTGTTGTTGGTCGGCGCCACTGGGTCAGTTGTGAGCCTAGCGGACGAAACGCTGCGTGGTCCTGTGCCGTCCTCACGATGGTTCCCAGCCCGAGCGTACTGCTGCAGCCGCTGTGTCGACCCCTTTCATTGAGAGCCTGCCTCTGTTTCCCTGCTCCTCCACTGTACAAACACGCGGTCCTTCTCCAGGGCTGGGCTCTCCTGACAATAGGTCCGAAAGATGTGAGCCAAGCGTCTCACCATCCTCGCCTTCCTCAGGCCGTGACCCTGGACTACAGCTCCTCATGGGGTGGGGACCCCCAACCATAACACGATTTTCGTGGCTACTTCATCACTGTCATTTTGCTACTGTGATGAATCATCATGCCAATATCTGACATGCAGGATGTAGTTTCATGGTTACAAATGGAACATAATTAAAGCGTTGTGATCAATCACGAAAATATGTCATTATATATTGTGAAATATTTCTTTCTAATGACAAATCAATGAAATGTTGTCTTGAAGCATGGTGTAGCTTGGGTAACTCTCTTCACGCCGGGTACTCGTATGTGGGAGTATCTGCATGTGGGCAGACCTGCCTGCAGATGGTGTCTTGGTTCCTAAGATCATCAGAAATATGTCTTCTGGCAGTCTTAGGTGACCCCTGTGAAAGGGTCGTTCAACCCGTAAGGGGTCCCGACCCACAGGTTGAGAACTGCTGCTCTAAGGAACCCTCTGGCCGAACCTCCTCAAGCCAGCTCGTTCGTCTTTTGAGCAATCTCTGGTCCTATCAACATTCTCCAGTCCAAAAGAGGAGGACCCCCAGTGGGAGACGATGCAGTGGCTAGCCCACTGGGCTCGAACCTGGTGAAACTTGTGAGGAGCGGGCCTGGCCGGGTTTCGTTTGGGGGACATTTGATTGCTCTGAGTCAGAATGGACGGGACGCCACCTCACCACCCTCTCCACCTTTCTGATTAATAAGTTCGTGAGCCAGAGGGGTCAGGACACCCCATGTTACTGGTCATGTCAGGTGGGACTCGGTGGGGAGGCACCACTGTCCTGTTCTTGGATCTTGTTGCTATTCCTCTATTCCCAGCAGCCAACACAGAGTGGGCGTGGTTGAACACTGGACCACGGGGGGAGCAGCGCCCATGATGGGAGACCGCCACAGGCAGCCAGAGCCCCCCTCGTCTGGGGACATGTCCACTCAGACCCAACCTCCCCATGGAGGCTCGGTCCTGGGCCGGTCTCCACATTCCCACTTGCATTTGCTGTGGGGAGCAAGAGCCAAGGCTTTAATTCACAGACCTCGGTGAATTACCGCCCGTCTGATTTATAATTCATAGTACAATGTTTATTTCTAACAGGAAATTAATTTTGGAAACTCAGTGGGTGATTAAATGAAATTGCTAAGCCATTCCATTTGCCGAGGAGGGAGAAGGCGGTGAGTGGCGATGAGACGAGATGAATCCAGACAAGCCCGGGCTCAGAAGACAGGAGGCTGGAGGGGAGGTTGGGGCTCACCCCTGCTGCAGAGACGCAAGTCCTCCGGCGTCTATGACAGAACGCCTGCCCTGGAGATGTGAGGCCACGCCACCTGTGGCCCTCTCCCTCCGAGTTTGTTCTGGAAGGAAAGCAAGGCGGATGAGTACATGGAAGGCAGCGCACCTAGCAAAGGGGGATGGAGAGAGGCAGAGGCTGTGCCCGGTGCTTCCGGGAAGCTTCTCTGCATGGGTCTGGCTCAGGGCCTCTGATGAGGTGGCAGACAGGATGTCAGCAGGGGCTGCAGTCACCCGAAGGCTTGACCGGGGCTGGGGGAGCCTTTTCTGACATGGTGGCTGCTGCCCAGGGCTGATGGCAGGAGGCCTCCGTCCCCTGTCCTAGAGACCACTTCCTAGGACGGCTAGTGGTGTGAGAAAGAGGGCGACAGGAAGTCAGGGGTCACAGAGCATCAGCAGCATGGGTGGAAGCAAAGACACCACCTCTGGAAAGGGACATCAAACATGTGTGGGCACCGTCGGAAGGCACCTCAGATATGCGCCCATTATTTACGGCCATGTAGCACATCACCCCACTATTATTGGCTCAAAATAACACACTGAATTTCTTTCTCTCGCTCAAGCTTCCGGAGGTTGGCTAGACTCGGGTGGCAAACCCTGAAGGTGTTACATGCAATCTGCTTGGGTGCCGTTTTCATGAATGCAGGACACCAGAAACGGGTCTGGGGAGGTCCCGCCTGGGTGGTGACATTTAGATGAGCCCCGAAGAACAAGGAGGAGGACGAGGGGAGGAGGGTCAGAAGAGGCATCGAGGCAGAGGAGATGGGAGGAGGGAAGCTCCCTCCAAGGGCCAGAAGACAGCCGGGGGCCGAGGGCATGGCCTGGGGAGGACGAGACTGCTGCCTGGAGAGTCCAGCCGGAGACAGCCACCGGTTCCAAATGCAGAAACCATTAGGCATTAGTGCACATGCATACACAAGCTCACACACACATGCCTGCACACAATCACACACAGACACACTCTACACACATACATAAAACACGAGATATTGGTGATGGATTAGACTGTGCACGCATACACATGCCTGTATACAATCACACACAGACACACTCTACACACATACATAAAACACGAGATGTTGGTGATGGATTAGACTGTGCACGCATACACATGCTCACACACACGCCTGTACACAATCACACACAGACACACTCTACACACATACATAAAACACGAGGTGTTAGTGATGGATTAGATGGTACACATATACACATACTTGCACACACACACTCATGCCTGCACACAATCACCCACAGACCCACTCCATACATATATACTCTCACATACGAGGGGGTAGCCCTGAAAACTGGTGATCATTTGTTTTTTGATGTGAGGGGATGGTGCATTTGGGTGCATCCCACCAGGTCACACTGCTAATCAAGCTTTCTATTTCGAAGTTCTGAAGAGATTGCTTAACAGTGTGAGACAAAAAGGGCCTGAATTGTGGCAGACGGGGGACTGGTTTTACCACCATGACAATGCACCTGCTCACACAGCCTTCTCAGGGCACTGGGTTTTTTGAAAAACAGCATGTCCCTCTTGGCCCACGCACCTGACCTTGCTCCGTGTGACTTCTTTTTGTTTCCCTGAACGCAGAGGGACATGAAAGGACAGCGACCTGACGACGTGGAAGAGGTGAAGAAAAAAACAAGGGAGGTGCTGTCAGCCATCCAAACAGATGAGTTTGAAAGATGTTTCCAAGAATGGAATCTCAGATTTCACAAATGTATTAAGTGTAATGGAGAGTACATTGAAGGTGATAAGGTTGTTTTGTAAAAAAAAAATTAAATATATAGCTTTGGGGGAACATCCTGTTTTGGGGGGGTGCTCCCTCATATATCTAAACCATGAGATGTTGGTAATGGATTAGATTATGTACACACTCACACAGACACACACAAACACACACTCGTGCATGCACACTCCCACACATGTATACTTACACACAAAGAGAGATATACACACACGTATAACTAACATCCTCACCCGTACCCACACACTCTGACACATAACTCACACTCATACATACATGTATTCACATACTTAAGTGCACACACATGCACACTTGTATGCACCCAACATACACACTCACACCTGCACTCACACATACATGCAAACATAGAGATGCACACACTCATCTGTTCACATGCAGACACACATAGTCCCAGATGCACATGCACATACTCACACAGACATACACGCGTGCACTGTGGTCAGGGGCCATGCACTCAGTTACAACTCATCGTGATTCTGGGAACAACTGAACAGACTGTCTCCTGCTCTGGTACCATTCTCACCATCACTGTCACAGCTGAGTCCTGGGCCCACCCATCTTGTCCAGGTCCTCTGATCTGGTCCTTCCTGATACACATGCACCGAACATATGTGAACATATGTGAACGCACACATACTTAAACACACACTCATCTGTGCACACAAACTCACAGATAAGCAGGCACACACATGCATGCACTCCTGTGCATGCGCGCGCGCACGCACACACACACACACACACACACACACCAGCTCAATGGTTGGACCACGGCAAACAGTCAGCAGATATTCCTAACTTGAAGGTACAAATGCGTGACCCTCCTCCCCCAGGCAGGTATTCCCCCAAGTCACCAGCAGTTTGGGACACCCCAGCAGTGGGAACTGGTCCACTCCAGGAGCCCTTTGCTGGCACAAAGGCAGAGGGGCCCCTGTCTCCCACATTGCCCCCCGTGGCAGGAGAGCCATCTCTGTAGGGGTTCCTCTGCCCCACCAGCTCGCTCTGCAGGCCCCCACCCGGCCCATCTGGTCGGCATGTGTGAGCGTGGTCAAGTTGTTTGAATAAATTGTCACTCCAATTAAAATGTTTATGTCTGCAGGATGGCTCTCTTCTGTTAAATTGTACCTAAATAGTTTCACATTTGCGGTAGACACTTGACATCTGTATCTGGCCTCCCTGCTGAGGCCCGGCAAGCTCTGGATGCACTCAGAACCCACAGGCCTCCCTGGGGCCACTCTGGGCTCGAGCAGACATTGGGAAGGCATGGGTGACTGCCCGCCTCACCTGCCCTGCCCTTTACGAACTTCAAGGACAGAAGGGCACACACATGCACGCAAGTTCACTTTTCTCCGAGTTAGACATTGATGATAAGATTGGGGGTGTTTTCTCAAAGCTGGCCTGTGCTCACAGCCTGTTGATGGGCGTGATCATAAGGAATTCCAAGATGGAACCCCCTCCCCCAGCACCCAGGATCCCAAATTTGGCTGGTCAGTGAGCTCTCTATCATGTCCGTTTGTCATCCCCCTTACTCTAAAGTGTGCCTGGCTGGCTGGGTGGATGGGAGGGCAGATAACTGTCTGAATGAGCGGGTGGATGGGAGAGTAGATGGGAGATGGAAGGGCAGATAAATGTCTGAATGAGTGGGTGGATGGGGGATGGAAGGGTAGATAAATGCCTGAATGAGCGGGTGGATGGGGGATGAAGGGTAGATAAATGCCTGAATGAGCGGGTGGATGGGGGATGGAAGGGCAGATAAATGTCTGAATGAGCGGGTGGATGGGGGATGGAAGGGTAGATAAATGTCTGAATGTGCTGGTGGATGGGAGAGTAGATGGGGGATGGGAGGGTAGATAAATGAATGAGCTGGCGATGGGAGAGTAGATGGGGATGGAAGGTTACATGTGGTTGTTCGGTGCCATCGAGTCAGTTCTGACTCAGAGTGACCCTATGAACCACAGAACACAACACTGCCGGGTCCGGAACCATCCTCACAATTGTTCTCATGTTTGGGCCCATTGTTGCAGCCATTGGGTCAGTCCATCTCACGGAGGGCCGTCCTCCTTTTTGCTGATTCTCTACTTAACCAAGCGTGATGTCCTGCTCCATGGACCGGTCTCTCCCGACAGCATGTCCAAAGTACATGAGACGACGGCTCGATGGTGTGTCCTTCTAGCAGTCCATGGGACTTTCAATGCTCCTCTCTGGCACAGCTTTCAGACGCATCGATTCTTCTTAGGTCTCCCTTATTCAGTGGCCACTTTCATATGTATCTGAGGCGATTGTAAATACGATGGCTTAGTCAGGCACACCTTAATCCTCAAAGTATCCTCCTTGGTTTTCAAGACTTGACCGGTCACATGCGCAGATTTCCCCAGTGCACTGCATCGTTCTATCTCCTGACTGCCGGTGCTGTGAGCACTGATTGTGGCTCCACGCCAGACAATCCTCCACAGCCTCAGTCCTTCCTCTGTGCCATGCAGACATGTTTGATGGATACAGAGGGATGGGTGGATAGATGGATGGATGGATAGAATGGAAGGGCAGACCGATGAGCGAGTGAATGGACGGACAGAAGCAAATTCATATAATAGCAATAATCTCATCGAATGCCTCTTGCTACCTCGATGCCCATTATTCCTAATGATAATTGCATCTCTTTTCCACTGATGTATGAACAATGAGCAGATTTAATGGCTGACAGCAACAGACCTTGGCTATCTCTCTGTCTCTGGGGCTCATGCGTCTGGGAGGGGCTTAACCAGACCCTCTGCAACCAAGGGGCCAGCTGGGCGGCGTTCTCACGTGGAGGCTTGACTGGGGCAGGTCTCCCTTCCCAGTGCCTGAAGCTCAGTGACGGAGTTTGCCCCTTGTGGCTGCAGGACTAAGACACTGGCTTCTTCCTGGGTGTCACGGAAGGTCCCCTGCCACGGCTTCCCTGGGCGGGCAGTTCCCAACAGGAGAGGATGGATGGGAGGATGAATGTATGTCTATCTTCAAGGCAGGCAGAGGAAGCGCTCTCTCTCCAGCTGGTGGCTAAGACGGCATCTTAGAGAATGGCACCTGGTCGAGGGAGTAGGAATCCCGGTGGGCAATGTTTAAGTGCTTGGCTACCAAATGGAAGATCGCTGGTTTGAACCCAGCCAGCAACTCCCTGAGAGCAGGGCCTGGTGCTGCTGCCCCTGCAAAGCTCCATGGGCAGTTGGGATTGACTTGACAGCACACAAGAGGAAGAAATCAAGGGGTGACATCCCATCGCTCTTCCATAGTCTGAGGGCAAGGAGCAGGTCAGGGGCTGCCTTCCCTCCATGGAGGGGCTTCCCCAAAGGAATAACTGGCCACCCTCTATCCTACAGACTCTTCCAGAAGCCGTGAGCTCTAGACTTGGGGACTCAGAGACCCCGCCAGGGTCTCCGACCTCATATCACCACTGTCCAGAGACACAGCCCCAGCCAGTCAGAAACAAAGAGCCCAGTGGTCATGATGTGTGTGCATGTGCAGGTGCAGATGGAGCAAGAGCAGGCCGAGTTTGGGCAGAGTGGTCACCAGAGAAGGGGGTGTTTTCCTACTAAGGCGCGGTCTGTAGAGGCTTTTTAAGATTGGGTTTTATTCCCCACTTCTTCCTACTTCCTCTCGGGCAGCCAGGCACCCTGCCTGGCTGCTTCACCCCCGATGGCGGTCAGCCACGGGAAGGCATCTATCAGGCCTGTGTGGCTCTGCCACACGGCACTCTCCCCAGTGTTTCCTGTGAGCTTCTGTGTCAGGCCTTCCTCTCCCTTCAGCTGAAACAACACTGACCCTTCCCCCTCTCTTCACGCCCCCCTCCCCCCCCCCCCCCCCCCCCCCCCCCCCGTCCCAGATCCAAACATCCGCAGGAGACTGAGGTGGGGACAGCCCAGCCTCTCCCCATCCGCCCTGCCTCTCCACAGTGCCGGACGCCTTTGAACTCCAGGTTATCCCACTCCAGCTGGCCCTGCCTGCCACCCACCTGCATGACCACTATGACCATTTGGGATGGAGTGTCCCCTCGTCCCATTCTCAGGCCCCACCCAGGATTGCAGCAAGGAACCAAGTCTGAGCCCCTCCCCACACGTCACTCCCTGGGTTTGTTCAGCCCACATTTGCCCTCCAAATGGCTCCAGGGTGTGGGCACTTCCAGCAGCCACTGAGGCCCCACCCTGGTGCAGACACCACCATTTCTCACCCCATGACTGTGGTCACCTCACCCCCACCCTGCCAGCCCTTCCCCCAGCTGAGCAGGAATCCGGGTAATACTCGAGGTAACTCTGGTCCCTTCTGGGGTCCTGTGCCTCCTTGTCTCCCGCACTGGAGAGTCCTCGCTGTGTCAAAGAGGTCCCCGCCTCTCTGCCGCTGCCCCATCTGTGTGCACTGACCCTGCGCCAGCCCACCTGTAGCTTCTTGTAGTAGCTGCTGGCTCCCAGCATCCCCATGTGTCAAGGTAGAGCTGCCCCACTGGGCTCGCTGGACCCCCATCTCTGCAAGGGCCGCCTGCCAGGTGTTCCACCTGCAGGAGTCCAAGGAGCCCACAAAGCTGACCTTTGGGTCAGCAGCCAACCATGTGGAGCCACCAGGGTCCTTAACCTGCCAGGTCCACTCCCGCCCCCTCTGCAGGGGGCCCTCTGCTTGGCATGCCGGTGGACTTTCTTATTTTCTTTAGAGCTCTATGATAGGTAGGTTTATGGTGTCAACCTGGCCAATAGGAACACATGGGATTAATCAGGTCGCAGTTTGATTGTAGGGCAAAGAGATAAATGGCTCTGCAAGGCCCGCCCCGTCTCTCTTGCTCTCTGATGATTGGAGCGAGCTGGAGCGTTTGCGCTGTTGCTGCTGGAACTACATTCTCTGCCTCAACTTGTGAGCAGGACTCACCTTGAGCCGGGACAGCGTGTGGATCCTGTCAGTCGAGCTTGAGGCTCCTTTGAGACCTGCCTCTCCACGCTGCTGGTGCGTACATCGCTTGAGCTTGAGGCTGGTGGGTGCTGTCACCTTGCATTGCTTGCGTTCAATATCCCACCAGGGCCTGCTCCCATAAGCTCCCGAGCTACTGACTGTCGTTTACCCTCCTCGCTGCCTGTGGACAGACTCTGCTTGCCTTGACCCAGGGAGGACTCTGCTGTCTGCTTCCTTGATGTTGGACCCCGCGGCACACGAGAGTTGAAGGACTTCCAGTCTATTCACTGCTCCACGGGAGTGAGTTGAAGTGAGCCCTCTGTGTGGACTAATTAGTTGTTATATTCTCACGGTATAAACCTATCCTCTCTTATCTATAAAATCATAAGTGTCCTGGTCTCGTTTCTCTAGAGAACCTTGCCTAACACAATCTTCATACAGAGGCTGCCTTCTCTTGGAGACTCTACCCAACCACCTGAAGTTGCGGTTGCCCCACCATGCCCTCTCCCCGGGCCCTTTTATTTCCTCCACGAGCTCTGTCTGCCACCCTAAGGGCAGAAGGCATCTCAGAGCCACACCCCTTGGAAACAGCCCCAGCTGGAAGCTTCCCTGGCTTTTCAAACAGAAAGGGCAAAGATGAGTGTCCTTGTGGGCTGGGTGTGTGTGTCTCTTTTCAGTGAAAGTTCCATGTACTGGGGTCAGGGGGATAGGAGGATTCAGGGGTAGAGTCCTGGCCTACTATGTGGGTACCCATGTTCGATTCCCAGCCTGTGCACCTCAGTGGCGGGAACCACTCATACTGTGAGCTGCTAAGATGCTTGTGTTAATCTGGGTAGGCTAGAGAAACAAATCCAGAGACACTCATATGTGTAAGAGAGCACTTTTCTATAAATAGTAATTGTATATTAAGGAAACATTCCAACCCAGCCCAGATCAAGTCCATAAGTCTGGTATTACTCTATATGTCTGACACCAGTTTTAAAATTCCTCTTCAGATTCACACAACACATGTAATGAAGTCAGGGAGATCGCAGGGCAGTGGGTGGAAAGTCTTGTGAATCCAGTGGTGGTGGAAGCATGTCAGTACTGGCCTGGGTCTCCACGTGGCTCCTCCAGCCCCAGGACTCTGGCTCTATCAGCATAGCTCCATGTGGCTTGCCAGCAGGAAGATGAAGCAGAGAGTGTGTCTGCCCGCCAGTGAGCTATTTATCTCCTTCGTGCCTCCAAATGAGGTCACCAAGCTGCAACCTGACTGACAGGCTAGACTCCGCCCCTTTGCAAGTTGACAGGAGATGATGAAACTAACACAATGCTGGAGACAGGCTTTCAGCAGAGCTTTCAGACATAGACAGACTAGCACATGTGTTAAAGCTTAACTTCTGAGCACCCCATTTGCAGCAGGCCAGGGGTGACAGGGAAAACCCAAAATCCATCTGGGAGTCCTTACCTAAATTATACCTCCATGGAGAGCCTTCTGATCCTTAATCAAGGACTTAGACCACCTTGCTCTCAGGCAGAATGCCTTGGAAAGTGGATTACCATCACCCCTCTCCAGCCAGCCCAGGGAGCAGCTTTAGGGGCTTCCCTGGAGGTTACCTGACTGGGGACAGGACTGGGGTCTCCTAGTTGTGAGTCATGCTGTATCAATTGTGCCCTGACTGCCTTGGTCAGAAGGCCCCAGACCGATCTTGCAAGCTCTTCTAAGTGTACAGTGTCCCCATCACGATCCTGTTCCCGTTTCTGTGGCCCCATCTGTAACTGTGATGTATGGATCTTTCACCACTCAAGACTTTGTGACGGCTTCCTTTGTCCAAAGCCTCAGATGCCATTGTGATCTCATGCTAATGGCTTCCCTCCTCCGGATGACGTGTCTGTATCTTTGTTCCTTTTAAGACTCAACAAATGTTGTCTTTAAATCATATTTGAGATTGGGTCTCTTTCACACCCTAAAACCGAAGAAAGGCCTGGAAACCAGCCAGCGAAACCCCGTGGATCTCCAGAGCCCGATTTTCAGCCACCCGTGGAGCTGGCTCAGGAGAAAGTCGCATTGTGGACCCCAGGAGCCCTGGGCCATGATGAGCCAAGGGCCGACATAGCCCCAGGTGACCTACAATGACCATTTACTCATAGGATGTGATTCATTACTTGTTACCTGCTCAGCAGTCTTTCCATCATACACAGCCCCCCTCAAGCCTCACCACCACCCTCAGGGGTCCTGAGGAGTTTAATTCTCTTTTTGTAGATGAGGCTTTCTGTGTCCATAAAGAGTTACAGTCTCAGAAACCCACGTTCGACCCTGTTCCAGAGAACCCCATGAGTCGAGTCTTCCCAGGGTGTCAAATTTGCCATTGCTAATTTCTTCCTGATTTAGTGGTAATTGAAGACACGGACTTGGGTGAGGTCACCAAGGGGGGAGGCATGAGTGTTCCAACTCCAACACACACACACACACACACACACACACACACACACACACACACACACACACACCCCAGTAAGTTAAGAAAGAAAACCTGCTGTTGGATTCCGGTTCATAGATGCCCAGGTTTATTCCAAGCAAGGCACGTGTCAAGGTGTCTCCACGACCAGTGGATGGCTTCAGACAACTCTGCACAGAGCACACGTGTCCCAATTCCACTGGCGTGGCTGCCACAGCAACAATCAGGCACAGTCAAAGCAGTGGCTTCCAAAGGCTCCGCTGGGCCAGTTCAGGTCAAGGCAGGGAAGTTAGCTCAGAGATTAGGTGGCCTATGTTTTTGTATTCCAAATGGGGTCATTGAAAAAACAACTCTTGAAGAACCTGGGGAAATCACAGAGGCTTTGTAAGGAAGACGTGTTGACAAAGTTGGAAATGGCATTGAGGAGGAAAATACCAGAAAGGTTGTGTAAGGAAGTTTGCCCCACTCCAAAAGTGCGCCTCTTGGAGAGCTGGAAGGGCTGCCCCATGGGAATTTCGTTGGGAACCATACCCCATCCATCCTTCTGCCTGGCCTGGCTCCAGTCTTCCTGTTTCCCTAACTCAAAGGACACCAGAAAGGAAAACCATCGGAGTCCCTCAAGCAGGTTCCAACTGCACTTTTTATGTGGTGGAGATCAGAGGACACAGCGTTCTTATGGGGAAAGGGTGGAGAGATGGAAGTGCCACCTTCAGGGCTGGGAGATGTGTCAAATCTGTTCTTGAGATGTTCCGGAAACTCAGGTGGGGTTTACCCAAGGTCATCTTTTGGCTCTTTTAGATGTGGTTTAATTTCAACCTTCGCCTGGACTTACCTATGAGCAAGGATGGTCGTTTCCACAGTCAGCCCCTACAGTCCCATCAGCTGCTGACAGGGTCTTTCCCCCACAGAGGTAGCCCATTGGATTTCTGCGTACTCTATCTGAAGAGACTCCGGTGTATGATCACCTTTTGTGTGACTTTCACTGAAAGTTGGACATTGACTAAAGAAGAACTCGAAAGAATCGCTGCGTTTGAATGACGGTGCTGGTGGGAAATATGGACGTACCATGGTCTTCTGAAGGAACAAACAAATCCGTCTGGGAAGAAGTACAGCTGGAGTGCCCCTGAGAGGCAGAGATGGCAAGACTTTGTCTCAAGGACTTTGTAGATGTTATCAAGAGAGACAGTCCCTAGAGAAGGGCACTGAGATAGTTAAAGGTTATTGTGCCAACTTGGCCGATAAACACATGTGGGGTTGGTTAACTGAAGGGTGGAGGGATAAATGGCTCAGTGAGCCTTGCCTTTCTAGTTTTTGGGTCTCTTGCTTTCTGATGGTTGGACCAGGGTGCAGCTGCTTTAGCCAGTTTCCTGCTTCAGTTTGTAAGGCTCACTTCCTGAAAGACATCCTCAAGGAGAAGCCACATGGACCTACCCCAGTGCAGCCCTGGGTGCTGGAGCAGCTGTGTGGAGACCCCTGCCAGCGCTAAGATGCTTACTCGTTCACTGATTCAGCTTTCTTTCTGCAGTCGGCATCATTGTGTGTTTTGTGAGATAGAGGAGGACTTTGTGGATTGGTGTCAAACATATGGGCTCATGTTGGACTTGTGGGCTTGGGCAGCACTGGGTTGGGATGATTTTTTGATGTGCACTTACCCTTTATAGAAAATTCCTTCTTATACATACGGGTTTCTGTGGATTAGTTTCTCTAATGTACCCAGACTGACACAGGCATCTTGCTTGGTAAAGTGGAGGGGCAGCGACCAAGAAGAAGACCCTCAGGGAGATAGAAGGACGGACGCAGGGGCGGCAACAATAGCTCAGACATGCGAACAATTGGGGGGTGGTGAAGGACTGGGCAGCCTTCGCTCTGTTGTGCACGGGGTCGCTATGAGTCCAAATGCGCTCGATGGCAACTAACAACGACAGATCGAGCACCCACCCAGAAACAACAGCTTCACATTTTAATAGTTCCTTTAGCGAAGGTCTCCGTGATTTGGGGGCAGGACTTGCCCGCAGACACTCCACCACCTGAGCTCTCCAGACCCATTACACTAAATTTTTCCCTTCGAACTCTTAATACATCAAACCATTTTCACAGACCCCCAACGTCTCACGGCACCCCAGGACTGCTAGGTGTGATTCCACCCAACCCAGGGGTCCCTGTTCAACTGCTGCAGTGGGGCTTCCTCATGCCACCCCCAGCCCATCAATTGAGATCCCAGGCCGCACCTTCTACCTCTGCCCATCACTCTTCCTGGAACCAAACTCAGAGAGTCAATGGGGGGAGCTCTGGGGAAGGAAGGAGCTGGTCTTCATGGCCGACTCTGTGGTTCAAGAACCACGAACGTGGCCATTGGCTGGAGAGATGTAAACTGTCACCAGGAAAGCACAGGGACACGGTTGGTGTCACAATCAAGGGAGAAGGCCAACCTGCTGCCACTCCGTTGCTTGAAAGCCATGGTTTGGACGTCATGCCTGCCCAGGACTGGGGACAGTGCTCTTGCTGAGGGTGGGGTGGTCCCAGCCTCTGTTTTGCTTTCTCACACCCCCTGCCCCCATGCTCCCAGGATGCAGACAGCAGCTGGGCCAGGTTTTCCATGTCACACGCCAGGTGGCTCTTCGAAAAGCATCTTGCAGCAAGAGAGAAATAAATAGGAAGGTGCTTGGCAGGAGGTGCTTAGCTTAGGAAGAGTGGCCTGCCCGTGGTTGTCCTGGGTGCTGCAAAGAAAGCTCAGAGAGCTTAGCAAAACCTGGGAAAGCGGACCGGGAAGGCTGCTGGTCCCAAAACCAGCGTGGGAGGGAAGAGCGCCGGGGCTCCCCCGTGGGCGTTCACAGTCGATAGTCATCATCATGTTGCTATTAGGTGCCACCAAGTTGGTCCCACCCGTAATGGCCCTACGCGCAGCAGAAGGAAAAGCCGCCCGGCCCTGGGCGGTCCTCACAGTCGTTCCTGCACTCGAGCCTACTGTGGCGGCCACGGTGTCCATCCCTCTCGTCCAGGGCCTTCCTCTTTCTGCTGCCCCTCCACTTTACCAAACATCATGTCCTTCCCCTGGGACTGGTCTCTCTTCATCACGGTTATCTCTGTATCTCCTGATAACAAAGCACATGAGAAAGATGAGACTTGCCTCCTCTCACAAGGATTGACAAAGCACTTTCAGGGCTCCTCGGTGGTAACTTCTAAGGCGCAAAACCAAGCCCACTGCCACCGGGCTGATCCCCACTCACGGGGACCACGCAGGGCAGCGTAGAACTGCTCAGTGGATTAGACACTGGATTTTTTTTAGACAGTACAAATAATGCCATGATTAATCATCTATTTATATTCACCTACTTTCTTTTCCTGACTGTGTTCTTGGCCCAAATTTCAAAAAGTAGGATTGCTGAATAATTCTATGAGTGTTTTAAATATATTTTACACACACACACACACACACACACACACACACACACTCAATCCCAGGGTACGGGGCAAAGTGTAACCTTTGGACCTGGCGTCCTGGAGCTGGGAACCTGCTAGACCTATGGGAAAACTGATGCCAAGACACGTGGGCATCTCCAAGGTACTCCGGGCCCTCAGAGGTTGAAAGGAGACAAGGACCTGCCCCCAGAGCAGACAGAGCCGGGGTTCTGACCTGTACCGACAGCCTCCTAAACTGTGAGAGAAAAGAGGTCAAAAGAAAACATCTTCCAACTGCCCATCTGTAGACACGGCTATTGTTTTGACATGCAGCGCCTCATCTTTCTTCCTGCATGCACATTTAAACATGTACTTATCCGTATGGTTTCATAGCCTGCTGATTTCCACGTGCTTCTGCATTCAGGCCTCTATCGGGCCACAGGCTGCTCTCTTCTACAACAAAGGCCATGCATCAAAGCCACGAAGAGACGGATCCCCTAGGCTATTCCCGGAAGAACTGTCTTCACGTTGATCCCAGCGGACGCTGCCTGGCAGATTCCTGGATGAGCATCTCCTCATGGAGAGCGGCTGACTGCGGAGCCTGCAGACGGCAGGGCTGCAGGTGGAGAATTCTTCCTGGACAGCATCGTAGGACACCCCGGAGACATGCGGAACCACCTCGTCCTCCTGTGCAGCTTCTTCGCCTCCATCAAGTTGGTTCTAAAGCGTGGAGACGTTGCGGCCAACAGGAGAAAAAGAGAAACAGCGCCTGGTCTGCGTCATCTTCACAGTGACTGTCATGGTGGAGTCTGCTGTGTCAGTCGCCACCTGGAGGGATTCCCCCTTTCCATGAATGTACCAGCCACGACGTGCTTTGCTAGTGATTGGTCTTTCTTGATCACGTGGCCAGTCTTGCCATCCTCTCTGCTAGGGAGCATCCTGGTTGTGTTTACTTGTTGTGCAGTGAATTACTGAATCCGGCTCTTCTCGGCATAGTCTTCGTGACCCCGACCCAACCACTGAGTGGAAGCCTGCGGATTGGGTGTGTTTCCTCTCTTCCTGGTGGAGCTGGGTGAGAGAAGGTGGGGGAAGGTGCTGAGAGGATTCTAGGATTCAGTGGTGAGTGATTGTGAATGGGGTACACTGCAATCATAAAAATAGAGTGCTCTCATGTGGAGATGGGTTAGTTTTGTCATGACGCTGGGCTTAAAATGATCTTTCTCAGAAGCAGGAGCAGGGGATTCTCACTGCCATTGTGGGAAAAGAGTCCGGAGCGGAGCATGTCCTTTGGATCCTGAGAGCCCCGTAAAGTGGACCTCATCAATGAAGGCACAGAGTGCTGGGACACCAGAGGAGCTGTCCCGGAGCAGGAGAGAAAGTGGGGCTTTCTGCCCACGGAGTGAGCAGAGCTGAGTGTCTTGGGCAGGAAGCTCGCTTGCAGAATGAGGTGCCTCCAGACACTTAATTGGGGAGCCAGGCTTGCTGACCGCTGGATCTACAGCAGAACACTTTGGGTTGAGGCTTATGACAGGGGCATGCCCTTTGGGCACTTCTCGGCGGTGCTAACAGAGCTCTGTAACATTGCCCAAGTCAGGCAGGGACGAAGGGGGCGTGTGTCTGAGAGGAGGCTGTCCTGATGGAAGAACCGTGTCTTGAGCATTTCCGAAGTTTGGCTGTATGTAATCCATTAACTTTGTTGGTCAAGGTCATGAGCTTGAGTATTATCTGTGAGTTCTAGAGCCACACTGCTAGGTGTGATTCCACCCAGCCCAGGGGTCCCTGTTCAACTGCTGCAGTGGGGCTTCCTCATGCCACCCCCAGCCCATCAACTGGGAGCCCAGGCCTCACCTTCCACCTCCGCCCATCACTCTTCCTGGAACCAAACTCAGAGAGTCAAGGGGGGAGCTCTGGGGAAGGAAGGAGCTGGTCCTCATGGCCGACTCTGCGGTTCAAGAACCACGAACGTGGCCATTGGCTGGAGAGATGTAAACTGTCACCAGGAAATCACAGGGACACGGTTGGTATCACAGTCAAGGGAGAAGGCCACTGCGGTGAATGACTGAACCCAACAGGGACGTGGAGATGGTGCAGGGAGGGCCAGTTGGGGCCGGAATTGGTAAAGAAGGGTGGAGGTGGGGCCACGCCTCATCTCTGCCTCATAGCAATTGGCTTTGGGCCCTGGTGAAATCGGAGGACTTCAGACCCTGTCTCTGAGACATTTTGAACATTCTTCTGAGATGGACCTGTTTATGCTTCTGGCTGACCTCCTCCTTAGCAGGGCGAGGCCAAGCTTACAAAACTGGAGCTTGCTGTAAAGCAGAAACCTGACTGAGAAGGAAAACCTATGCGACCTGGAAAAACCAAGTCATCTCAGCAAATTCCTGCTCTCGCAGAGTGCGCTGTGCTTAGGACGCCCTTTCTGAAGGTGGCACAGGGGCCCTGGGTGCGTAGTCGTTATGCTTGGACTGTCAACCCCAGAGCCAGCCATCCAGAACCACCAGCTTCTCTGCAGCAGGAAGAGGCGGCTTCCCACCCCCGTCAAGAGCAGCAGCCTCCACAACCCACAGGGGCGGTTCGACCCTGTCCTGGAGGCCCGTGTTTGTGAGAATGCAGCCACTGAAAAACACACACCCGTTTTCATGATGGACACGGACCTCCTCACGGTGAAACTTGCCTTCTGATGTCCTGGCCGAGCCCCGTCCCCTGGCTTCCTGCGGGACGGCCCTTGGGGGAGGTCCTGCCAACTTGGATCTACCTGTGACAGGAAGCCCACCCCTGCTCACTGGCTCCCTTGCCGTGAGGAATAAAATGACACGAGAGACGATTCCAAGAAGCCCACACTCAAAACACAGCAGCCCCAGATGAGGACCTCCCCCACCCCCACCTTGCTCCTGACCTGCCATAACCTCGGGGACAGGCTGTCCTGAGCCCCAACTCATTCTCCTTGGGTTGGAGTATGAACATTTTCCAAGGATGATTGGCAATATGGATTTTAATTTTAAATTACCCCACTTTTAAAGTCGGTCACTTTTTATAAGACAAAATGGCATGAAAACACTGTACCAGCCAGAAGATGAGGCCACCGGATGCCAGGCTGGCCCCAGCATTCCCTCTGGGGCCACTGCTTCCTGCCACCTTGTCTGGCTCGGAGAGCACCCTTGCTGAGGAGACGGAGCCCAGGGACAGGGTGTCCCATGGCAGTCACCTCATTCCCAGCTTGGTCACTGCCACCCTGCACTGTCGGCACAAATGAGACAAAATGAAGGGCACTCCTCCGGGAAGGAGGTGTGAGCCATGAATCGCCCAGGCTGTAGGGAAGTTGGGAGGCCCGTTCTCAGCCTCCCAGCACTCCCGGGGGGTGGGGCAGCAAACCTGCGCCCCCATTCTGTCCCAACTCCAAGTCGTCACTGCCTTGGCCAGGGTGTATGGCAGGCTGCCTTCCCAGCATCACGGATGGCTGAACATGGAGGCGGTGCTGAGCAAGCTCTGTTTTGGTGTCCCATCTGCCCGAGCCTCTGCAGCCAGTCCTGGGGCGACGGGGATGTTCAGAGGACAGGCCCTTGTCATGCAGTAACTGTCACCTCTTCCAGCCTGTGGCGATTGTCCAGGTGTGCCTGATGGGCAGGCATGCAGATGGGGGAGTCCCTGGAAGGTACAAATGGTAAACACAGCCTGGCAGTTCAAACCCACCCACAGGGACTTCAGCCATGGACAGCCCCGGGGGAGCACATCTCTGCCCCCATGCACTGGGGGTACTGGTTTGCTATCAAGCCTAGTGGCTTGGTGGGCTATGCACTGAACTGCTAGCCACAAGGTCAGTAGTTTGAACTCACGAACCACCCCAAGGCAGAGACAAGAGGCTCTCTGCTCCTGTAAAGAGTCATTGTTTCAGCAACCCACAGGGGCAGTCCGAGCCTGTTTTATAGGGCCGCTATGGGTTGGAATGGGCTGGACAGTAGTGAGGTTTTGAGGCTGGGGTCTACCGAGAGTGGCCAGCTGGTCCTGGTGTGCTTTCTCTCAGCACTGAAGGCTTTCTATCCTGGAGGGCCTCTCAGTCCTTGCCCCCCTGGAGGTGGCAGTGGCCGCCTCCAGCCTCCCCAGGGCCCCGGACTAGAATCCACACGGAGGACGTGTGAGGCTGCCGGAGGGACCCGGGGTGTGGACGCTTTAGTGAAGTGAGTTAAAGATGGTTCTGGCTGGGGCTGGCGGGCAGCTACAGAGGCAGCCAGCTGCCCCTCCACTTGCCCCAGGCTGCTGAGTGTGGCCCCGGCTAGCGAGCAGCATCAAGACTGCCTGAGTCCACAGTGGGTCCCACTGGCCTTGGCGTAGTGGCCCTGGTCACACAGGCTCTGGCTGAGTTTACAAGTGATCCTCCCTCTGGCAAAGCTCATGGGAAAATCTCGTTATCCGACGACTCTATTTTTCCACGAACTTTTTGAAGCCCCATTTGGAGCCCTCACAGGTTGGGCAAGGTCCGCAGGCGGCGCAAACAGCCTGTGCTCCCCAGCAAAGCTGAAGGTCGGCAGTTTGAGCCACTCGGCGGTGCCGCAGAAGAAAGGCCTGGTGACTCGCTGCCAGAAAGTGCAGAGCTGAGCAAACCCGACGGAGCCTTTCTGTGCATGCGGTCGGGGTGATTCGGAACCAGGGCTCAGCCAGAGAGCAACAACATCCTAAAAAACCCTCCCTGCCGTCTGCTGTCCGGTCCACACCAACTCACAGTGACTCTGTAGGACAGGGGAGAACTGCCCCTGTGGGGGCCCGAGACTGCAACACTGAAAAGCCTCCCCTCTCCTGCAGAGCAGATGGTGATCTTAAACTGCTAACCTAGTGCTTAGCACCAAAGTGGCAACAATGACACCATGGCAACAGTCTGGTGTGGTTTTTTTTTGATGGGGAAGCAGTTCACAGGTCTACACTGTCTCAGCTCCTGGCACAGAGTTAAGTGCTCAGAAAGTGCTTGTGAACGAATAGGTGGGACTGGGACTGTGTCTGATGCTGGTTGGATGAGCCACGGCATCCCCCCTCGCCCACCCCCACCCCACCCCCTAGAGCCACTTGCTCAATCATCCGGTCAAAAATGAGCATCAGACATGAATGGACATCTCCCCCAAGATGACATCCGGGCAGCCGGCAGTCCCATGCAGAAGCATCCACATCCACTAGCTGTAAGATAAACCCAAACCCAAACAACAGTGAGCTACCTCTTCACACTGACACCCTTAGCAAACGTTACAAACCAACCGAACCGGGCATTAACACGTGTTGGAGAGGATGGGGAGGGATCGGAACCCTGGTGCACCGGTGGTGGGACTGCAGAGTTGGACCGCCAATGTGGAGCGTGAGACGGGCTTCCTGAAACAAATGGGAATAGGATCCTGCGATTTCTCTACTCCGATGTCCCCCAGAGGAGGCTTCCAGGACAAAGGAGCGCACCGTGTTTAGGCAGCGCGATCTGAACCGGCAACACACCCGCAGACAAGCCCAGAGGCGGTCTGTACGGCAATGCCCGCACGTGCAATGGAGTACTGCTGCTGTTGTTGCTAGGGAAAGCGTGTTGGGAAGACGGGATGTCCAAAAATTGATGTGGGAAGGAGGCGGGCTGGGACTGCCCAGGGTGTTCATCTTGGCCAGGGATGCTCCTGCCGTGGTGTGGTGCCCTCCAGTCCGTTCTGACTCATAGCGACCTTCTGTCCAACACATCGGAACACTGCCCAGGCCTGCGCCATCCTCACAATCGATCCCTCGCCCGAGCCCATGGTCGCAGCCACTGGGTCAAGCCATCTTGCTGAGGGTCTTCTTCTTCTTTGCCGCCCCCACCCCCTTTACCAAGCACGATGGCCTTCTCCAGGGGCGGGTTTCTCCTGCCATGTCCAAAGTGTGTGACATGAAACCTTGCCATCCTTGCCTCTAATAGTCGGGTGGCACTCCTTCCGAAACAGATGCTGGGTTCTTTAGGCTGTCCACGGTACTCTCGGAATTCTTTGCCAGCGCCATAATTCAAATGCATCGGTTCCTCTTCCGTCTCCCTTATTCCATATCTGATTTCCACACGCACCTGCAGCAAAAGAGTGTGCCGTGGCTTGGGTTAGGCGCGCACCTTGGTCTTCAAAGCAGCCACCTTGCATTTCAAGACTTTACAACGTTCTTCTGCAGCAGGTGCACCCAAGACCGTCGGTTGGCTGATCTGTTGACTGCTGTTTCCATGACTATTCATTGTGTATACAAGAAAGATGAAACTCTAGACAACGTCAACGTCTGTCTGTCTATCGTGATGTTACCCACCGGTCCCTTGGCAGAGGTTTTGGTCCCGTCACAGAGTGATAATCTGTCCCGAAGGCTGCAATCAGCAGGTGCTTCAGTGCCCCTCACTCTCACCAGGCAAGGTTGATCGTCTGTGTCTTGCAGGTTGTTAATAAGTCTCCCTCTGATCGATCCTGATGCCACGTTCTCCTTCAAATAACCCTTTGATTGCCAGTCTGCCATCCTGTGGTGGCTATGATGCTGGAAGCCATGTGACCAGCACGCCAATGCTCCTCTAAAAACCAATGGTGAAACTGTCCAACCCCTCAGGACGTGGACTCGTAAAATGTGTCCCTCTCAGACAGACAAAGGCTGCAGGAGAACACTGTTAGAAGACGGGAAATCGAGAGCAAGAGTATCCGCACCCAAAGAAGCAGACATTGACTTCAAGGGGAGACGGGGCATGGGAGTGGGGAGGAACGGTGAAGGAGGAGAGTAGAAATTAAGATAAAGAAAAGAGTGTGTGGGGCCTGCTGAGAGCCTGGCATGGGAAAAGGAGAGACAGCAGCATTGAAGAAACAAAAGAATGATGACAGTCAAGGTGATTTGGCCTTAGAGGGACTCTCGGGGCCCTGGCAGCACAGTGGGTTGCACGCTGGGCTGCTAACCACAAGGTCTACAGTTCGAAACCACCAGCCTCTTGGCTGGAGAAATACAAGGCTTTCTACTCCCATAGAGAATTGCAGTTGCGGAAACCCTCAGGGGCAGGGTACTGCCTGATGGGATTGCTGTGAGTCGGGTTCCAAAGAGTTTCCAGCAAACATGTAAGGGGAGCAGACAGCTACACCTTCCTCTTAAAGCAGCTGGTGGGTTCGAACTGCCAACCTTGCTGTGAACAGCCAAGTGTTCGACCGCTGTGCTCCAGCCCTCCAGAGCATGAGAAGTGCCCGGTGACTTCAGACAGTTCTGTAATGGAACACCGCTGTGGAACGCCATGGACTGGTTCATACCAGCTCCACCCCTTACTGGCCTTGAGTGGGCACCCTCTCCTCACCTCTCAGAGCCTCCGTTTGCGCACCCATAGAAGGGGCCCGTGACAGAAGGCCTGCTCCCAGCAGAGGGGAGGATGATGGGGTGGAGGGGGCGGTACACAGAGAGGATAGAGCACAGTGAAAACGACTTTCACCTCAGAAATTGGGAGGCTTGAGGGACGGCAGTGGATCCTCTCAGGACTTCCTTCACCGTCTCCCTGCACGGACGGGCTTCCCCAGTCAGCGGAGCCCACGTGGCCGACCCACATCCGTGGCTGGGCTTGGAGGTGGGAGAGGGTGGGGAGCGGGGATCCCACGGTCCCAGTCTGCCTTCTCTGCTCAGGAACAATGACACCCTCAGAACCAAGCGGTTGCTCAGTTGGAAACGAGGTCTTGAAGAAAGAGGCTGTCTCTTCAATAAACCCACGAGCGTCCTCGCTAACGGCCCAGGCCCCGCTGCCCACCAGGCGTGCCTGCCCCTGCAGGTCAGCCAACGGTCAATGCAGCAGGCGCCATCATCAAATTAAGCCCTGGGCTGCAGCCGCCTTCAGCCCACCCACAGCCAGGGGCAGCGCCTGGGCTCTCTGCGGCCCACACTTCCTCCCGCTGACCGGTCAGCCGCTGTGGCCCCAGTTGGCCAAAGCTCCAAGTGCCCAAGGAGCTGAAGGGGCCACGTGCATTTTCTGAGCAAGAGGGTGTATGTTTGGTTCGTGTGTTTTCCAAGCCAGGAGTGGCCTTCCAAGGAGTCCTGAGCCGCCTGACATGGCTGGCATTTGTAAGACAGACCCACCCCAGAAGGCAGAAGTGGGGCCCCTCAGTGCAGGGTCGAGGGGGCGTGGCTTAGCATCTGGGCAAAACGCTGGCCACGGACTTTCCTTACCCTCTGTGACCCCACACACAGCGAGTGGATAAGGCACCCCATTTGGCTCAGGAAGAAACGAGAGCCCAGATAAGAGGCCAGACCATGCTGCCCCCTGTCCTCTGCCCCCTTAGCATTGCAGTGACGTGCACGCCTCCACCCACCAGTGCCGGCTGGACGTTAAGCACTGCGCCACACACAGAGAGGTGGGGCGTTCGAACCCATCAGGGGGGTTTGAACTCATCTTGGGGGTCAACTTCAGACTGGTGTTGAGTCCAGTCTGACCCCTGACCCCATGTGCCCAGCCAAGTTGCTCCACTGGGTCCCCACGGCTGTGACCTTCAGGAAGCAGGCTGCCTGGGCTGTCTCTGAGGTGCCTCTGGGTGGGTTTGAACCACCCACTTCCTGCACATAGCCCAGTGCTTAACTGTTTGCACCACTGGGGACTCCTCCAGAATTCTAGCAGGAAGGACCACTGCCCTCGTATCCCTGGCCTGGGGGAGGGGATGGAGAACGGGTGCTGGCCTTCCACGACCCACTCCTTCTCCAACGTTCTTCAGACAAACCAATACCCTGCCTGCCATCAAGGCCATTCAGACTCACGGTGACCCTACATGACACAGTAGAACTGCCCCTGTGAGTTTTCCAGATTGTCAATATGCACAGGAGCAGACAGCCTCTTCTTTTTCCTGTTGGGCAGCAGGTGGGTTTGAACCACTGGCCCTGTGGTTAGCAGTTCTACTCTCACTCTGTATGGAAGTAGAAAGCCTCATCTTCCTCCCTTGGAGTAGCTGGTGGTTTCAAACTGCTGACCTTGAGGTTAGCAGCCTAACATACAACCACTACGCCACCCAGCCTCCAAGCAGCATCTTAAAACACAGGTGGCCCCAGAGATCCTGGTGACAAAAGCAGCCGGGGGGCAGCGATGGGGTAGAACCCAGGCCCTGGTGTCGAGGTGTTCGCTGTAGAAGTTGTCCCACAGTTCTGTATTTAAGAATACATATTTATAATAAAATATAAGAGAAAGGTGTGTACCCCCAGTTCTGTATTTAAGAATACATATTTATAATAAAATATAAGAGAAAGGTGTGTACCCCCATCCCCAGAGCACGGCATCCTTGTATTTCTTTTGGTTTCTTAACCCTTTAGCTAGAAGCCCCACAGCATGTCGGTGTTGGAGCAATGATTACCTTACGTAGCAGGAGCAGGCCTCAGAGCTGAGCCAGCCTGGGAGGCCAGGTTGCTGGCTCTAAGCCTCCAGGGGGCCCGTGGGGGATTCAAGTCCCAGGCTGCTCCAGCCCAGGGTGAGTCAGGAGTGAGAGCTTAGCTTTGGGCCAGAAGGCCTGGGTCTGAACTGCACAGCATTCTGGCACAGAGGGGTCCCGCAGGGCTGCCGACCACAAAGTTAGCGCTTCAATCTCACCAGCCGCTCCCCGGAAGAAGGACAAGCTTTGCAGCCTTGGGGCCCCACAGGGGCAGTTCTACCCCAGCTTATGGCGTGGCGGTGACATCCTGACAGTGATCTATGGAATAAGGGACTCCGGTGGTGTGGGAGTTACAGGGTCTGGTGTCAAGTTGAGGATTAAGAGTAAAGGGGTGGAGTCTAGTCTGTCAATCGGGCCATAGCCAATGAGGCCTCTGTGTGGGCGTGGTCTTCTCCTGAGGGTTCTGGGAACTCTTGTATTTTCCTCCTTGGAGGCAGGAGACATTTTCTACTTTCTCACTCCCTTGGAGACTCTCTACTGACAAGACACATGCCATGGCACTACACCGAGAGACCCCGTACCCTGGGAACTGGAGGAGCCATGTGGAGACTGCCAGCACTGAGATGCTTCTACTGCCACTGGGTCCACAAGACTTTGCACCCACTGGCCTGTAATCTTCCTGCATTCCGCGTCATTGCATGTGTTTTGTGAGTCTGAAGAGGACTTAATAGAATTGGTATCAGACATATGAGCTAATTTCAGATTTATGGACTTGATCTGGGCTGGGATGTTTTTTCAACATTCAATTGCTCTTATATATAAACAGCTTTCTTATACACATATGAGTGTCTAGGAATTTGTTTCTCTGGTTTACCTAGACCAGTGGTTCGCAACCTGTGGGTCGCGACCCTTTTTGGGGTCAAACGACCCTTTCACAGGGGTTGTCCGATTCATAACAGTAACAAAATGACAGTGATGAAGTAACAATGAAAATGATTTTGTGGTTGGGGGAGTCACAACATGAGGAACTATTGAAGGGTCATGGCATGAGAAAGGTTGAGAACCACTGAGCTAGCCTAACACAGGTGGCATCCTGGGGTATGAATGAATTGGGCTGTGAACCACAAGGTGGGAGGTTCAGAACCACCAGCCACTTCAAGGGAAGAAGATGAGACTGTTCTCTGTAAAGGCTTACGTCTTTGGAAATGCTTCCCCCCCTCCCCGGGACAGTTCTACCGGGTTGGGATTGACTTGATGGAAGTGAGTTTGGGTTGGGTTTGGGGTCTTGTAATGTGGCATGGTGAGTAGAACGATGCCCTGCTAACCACAAAGCAGGGAGTTCAAGGCCGTTAGCCACTCAGGGGTGGACGTGGGGCGCTGGACCCCTAAAGAAGGTACAGTCTTGGAAACCCTCATCCTACAGGGTCGCTGTGAGTCAAAATCAACTGGAGAGCAGTGGGTTCAGGGCCTCCTTGGTCAGCACTGTGTCTTGAGCAGTAGCAGTTCAGGCCAAACCCTCTCTGGTGTGTAAGCCCTGGGTTCAGCTCCCCTCCAGGGCACCTCCTGCTGCACACCACCACCCGTCTGTGCCAGGGGCTTGCATGTTGCTAGGATGCAGGACGGGTTTCAGTGGAGCTTCCAGACCAGAGGGACTAGCAAGAAAGGCCTGGTAATCGAGTTCCCCAAACGAGACCTTTATGGAGTCCGCATGAATCAGAGACCAGCAAAACACTATGACGGCTTGGTGATGGTTTGTCTGTGTCTCCGTCTCCATGTCCATCAAGGGGGGGGGGTGTAGAGGAGCACGCTGGGTTGCTGGAGGACTCACTGCTGAGGCAGGAGGCAGAACAGAGGAGAGCTGCCAAGGTAAGTGCTCTGTAATCATCGCCTATTACGATTCACACCTCAACCGGCTCCCTTATTTGCAAAACGAGAATAGAAACATCCTGTCATTGTGATAACAGTGGAACACGCCTCTCCCCATGGCTGAAACGGCCCGACAACGTGGGGACAGTCTCTTCACAGCATGTGCTGGCACCATGTCCACTGCGACCGGGAGGCCACCTGCCTTGTGGGAAAGGTGCGAGACAGACCCAACCACTGGAAGTACTCAGCCTGCCTGCCCTGACACACCCAGTCCCTGGTTGGCTGGCTCCCAGACGCTGTGACCTCAATACAGGATGAGCGGCAGCTGACCTGACCCCACTTTCCATGACTGCCCGCTTCACAGGGTGGCCTACATCCCCAGCCCAAGCAGACATTCCAGGGGAATTAGCAAACTCTCTCTCTCTCTCTCTCTCTCTCTCTCTCTCTCTCTCTCTCTCTCTCTCTCTCTCTCTCTCTCTCTCTCTCTCCTCCCTCCCTCCCTCACTCCAGCACACCTGCCTGGCATAGGCTGGCAGTTTTACTGTCTAGACAGGCTGGTGAACTGACTGGTCTCCCTAGGGGTGAGGTGGGCAGTCTGGGCTGGCAGCCAGGGTAGCCGTGGTGGGGAACCGGGTGAGCAGACCCCTGGGGAGATGAGCCAACGCAATGGGTGGGTGCCCCCCCCTTCAGCTTCTGAGGAAATGCTCCTTCTAAAGTAAGCCCCCCACCCCCTGTGGTTGAGAATAATGAGCAATGCTTAGTATGGGAGAGGACATGCAGGGGGCCCCAGAAACAGTGCCTGGCCGGCTGCCAGGGACAGCTGGGTGGCATGGGGTGACTGTCACCAAACATTAGTTTTTCAAAAGCGAGATTCCAGGTGGCACTTTGTCAGGATTCCAGCTATCTGAATAAGCACGTGAGCGGGGCAGAGGGGGTGCGGGGGAGCATTGTTGGAGGCAGGCTCCTGGAGGGCCCAGGGCTCACCTCCAGGTAGTTCTCTGGGCTAATGGGACGCTTTATGCCCACTCCTGGGCGCTGAGCAGATGCAACCAGCATGCCTGGCCAGCTGGAAGGACACCAGTCTTCCCATCCGGCCAGCACCTGCCCGGCACAACTGACACCACTCACATGGTTGCTGCGGCCGCTCTCAGGGGACTCACGCTTTTAACGCACACTGGCAGTTTGGCGAACATCCTGGGTCTCGCCTAAGGCTGCTGCTGAGGGTGCCCACAGTGCTGGCCTAGGGGGACTACCGGTCTTCCCACAGGTACCCGAAGTCCGCCTTGGTACTCCCTGAAAGGTAGCAGCCTGGGACTCCCTGAGGAGCGGCTGTCCTCTGCACAGGTGGGGTCACCAGGAGCTGGGGTCGATCGACTCGATGGCAGTTGTCAACACTGTCCTGACAGTGGGGTGGGGGGAAGTGGGGACTGAAGGGGACTGTATAAACCATGGCAACCCGGTGTCCGAGTGGTTATGCGTTGGGCTGCTAACGGCAGGGTCAGCAGTTCCAAACCACCAGCTGCTCAGAGAGGGAAAGATGAGGCTATCGGACCCTGTCCCATAAGGACACTCTGGGACTGCTCTATAGGGTCCTGAGATGGCGAATCGTTTCGGGAGCAGACGGCTCATCTTCCTCCCTCAGAGCAGCTAGCAGATTGGGACCACTAACCTGGAGCTGGGCCACGCTGGCCACCCCTGCATTTCATCACAAGGGGCAGGTGGCAAGGAACATGGGCTCACCTGAACAGCGTGCCTTGCTACTGATGCACCTCATCATGGCCCTGGCCCTCGAGTCAGCATCCGGGGCGCTGCAGGCCTGTCTCCATGGAGACAGGCGCAGGTGTACCTCTCAGGACTCCTGACCGCAGCTGAGCTCCTGGGCGAACGCTCAGAGTGCTCAGTCTCTCTGACACGAGCTTCATATTAAATTATTTTTAATTTTATGGTGCAGTTTCACAGTCAATTAATTCCATTTCATTTTCCAGGGGCTCAGCACCCTCTTTCCCCGCATTCCCCCCACCTTTTAAACAATGCCTGTGATTTTCTGGGGTCACTTTAGGCCGTATATCTTTTAATGGTGTTGGCGCTTCTTCTCCCTCCTTCCTCACCCTCCTGGCCCCAAAATAGCCCTCTCCCCGCTGGGGCCTGAGCTGGCAATGGTGGCAAATGATGGAAGGAGAGGCCAGGGCAGGGCATGGGGACCCAGCACAAATTAGTGTTTTCTGCCCGTCGACTCCCTGGTGCAGACTTCTGACCCAGCTAGTTTCTGGTTCTGGTCACCAAAATAGGGTTAATGAGGGCAGGCGGAGGGGGAAGACCAGACGGGACAGGAACCTGTGGGTGGGGCAGGGAGTACAGAGGACAGGGTGGAATCTGGGGTGGAATCTGGAACACTCTCATCCTGGGCTGCCCATTGGAACTGCCGGACGCTTTCAAACCCACGACCATTCGGAGCCCATCCCTGAGTTTACTTTACTTGATCTAGGGGGGTTCTGAGCGTCGGGGCTTTTTAAAGTGCCCCCAGACAAACAAAATACCCCCACCCCCACGGCCCCCCTTCAAGTCCATTCTGACTCACATGGCCCCAGAGGACAGGGCCGAGCTGCTCCCGGCCTCTCTGAAGTTGCCCGTCTTTACAGACACAGACAGCACCGTCTTTCCTCGGGGAGCAGCTTCTGGGCTCTAACCAGCACTTTTTCAGCTGGTGTCGAGCAGGCAGTTGGAACCGACCGGCAGCTCCTAGGGAGAAAGACGGGGCTTTCTACTCCCGTGAACAGTCACCGAGTCAGAAACCCCCGGGGGCGTGGGGAGGGGTAGGAGTCAGCACTGACTCGATGGCAGCGAGTTTGGGCTTGGTTTTGGATCCCAGTGCCAAGGGAGACCCTTTGCTGCGCCACCTGGGAGACCCCACAGAACCCTGTGCCCCGAAAAGCAGTGGGGTGAGAACTGCTGGGAGGGGGGTGGACTCCTCAATGTGCACGCAGGAGGGAGCTCCCTTCCTGTGCCATTTCCGAGGCTTCCAGATGGCTTCTGCGTCCCTGCGGCTGTGTGTCTGAGGTGACCCAGCTCTGAGCTGAGGCCCCACCGCCTGGGTTTTCATCGATACCAGTGAATGAGATGGGGCTGTCTGCTCCGAGGGAGCCCTGGTGGGGTGAGTTACATACAGAGTTACATACTGGGCTGCAGGCTGCAAAGTCAGCAGTTCAAAACCACCAGCCGTTCAGAGGGAGAAAGATGAGGCTTTCCATCCCCGGAAAATGGGAGTCTCAGAAACCCATCTCTTTGGGTCATGATTAACGGGTCTTGTCGTTAGCAGACTGCCTCATCTCCCGCCCATGGAGCGAGCAGCCCGGGGATTCAAACTGATGACTTACTTACCCCTCAGCACCACTACAGCTTCTCGTGCTGGGTATCCCAGTAGAAGCAGCAAGGGAAGGTGGAGGAGGCCCTGATGCAGGGGTAGCTCACACAAGTGTTGGGGGCCGGGGCAGAGAGCACCCAGTCCCTTTGCTGATGTTGGTAAAGGCAGGAAGCGTGCTGGCTTGGGGTTTCAAGTCTCCCAGGGAAAGTGGCACAAGGAACCCTGCAGTGGGTGGGTGGGTGTGGTAGCTGGGACAGGAGTTCAGAGGCTAAACTCCATCCAGCCCAGCTCAGGGGGAGCCCCCTTGGGGACTTCGGGCACACAGGCTCATTGGCATTTAGGGTGGAGCCCAGACGTGCACTGGAGGTAATGCTCTGGCTGGAGGCTGCAGGGTGGAGGCGTGAGTGTGGCTCTGCGTGAGTGTGGCTCAAAAGCGCCGGCCATCTGCGTTCCAAACCTCCTCCAAGCGAGGCCCAGCTGACACTGACATCTCTGTTCAGGGCCGTGGGCAGAGACTCTGGGCAGCTTTCCCCCAAGGTGTGCAAACAGCCGGAGACAGAGGACACTTCCCTCGGGGACAAGGGTGGGTTTTGTTGCCCTTTGTCCCCATTGCCCGCAGTCCCCTATAAAAGATCAGGGACTCCTGATCCGGAGGCCCTTCAACTTCCATGTACCCTGCTGTCCTGGCTGCTCCAAGTGAGGGGAGCCAGTACAAACAGGAGTATGTGCCCCTGCTGGGCCGTGTCTGTGACTGTGAGAAATGAAGGTCTTTGTCTGGGGGCTAGGATCCCTGTGTCCTCTGCCAGCATCCACCATGAGCCCTTGCGGGGCTGATTTGTTAGCGAGCACATTCGGAAGTCTCAGAGCCTTCGAAGCCCTTTTGATAAAGGGTGAGTGGGAGGGAGAAGGGTGTGGGGGAGGCCGGCAGCACCGTGCTGGCCCCACTGGGGGATTCAGCAAGTTCACCCAGAGGGGTCAGAGTGCTGGGGCACCTGCCAGAATGACAGTTTCCCCTGGGTCTCTCTCTGGGGGTTCTGGTGCTGTGCACGGGGCGGAGCCAGGTTCTGCTCAGGATTCCTGTGGCCAGGTGTGAGTGGACCCCTCTCTTCTCTGCTCTCTCCCAGTCATGCCCATTCTGCTCTCCCCGAAGACCCTTCCTCCGCCCCTCCTTCTCTCCAGCCCTGGCTGCAGGGCACCCTCTCTTCTCAAGCCTCCAACAGAACCAGAGAATCGGAACATCCTCCAATTCTAAAAGTCTTGTGAGAGAGAATCTGATTGGTCCATTTGCACCAGGTTGCAGCTCTGACCCAACCTGCATTGGCCAAGGAGGGGTGTGATGGTCAGGGCGTAGGTCAACGAGACACTCGTAGGTAAGGGTAGGGTCAGAGCTCAACCGATCAATTGTGGCACAGCCCGGTGACAGCTCCTTGGCGTCGTCACCTTTTTTTGTAAGCCTGACCCGAACTAGACTAGACTCACCCATTCCTACCACCATGGAAGCCATTTCTGCACACAATTCTCTTTCTATAGAGAAACACAGACACTTACTGGCGGTTTTGCTTCTCCAGAAAGCCCAACCTAACACAAGGGCCGAGGTCATGATACTAACATGGCCCATGGAGGGAGTGGTGGTGGGTGGGGATGGGGGGTGTCCCTTGTGTTTCAGGAAAGGGATGCTTCAGAGAAGCTGTCTACTAGAGACCCATCCTGAGCTCCCCAGGAGACTCCATCTGATAGCTAAGGTCTTGGATTTCTTTCTTCCCGGTGAACTTCCGGTCCTCAAAGCACACACAGCTTCAAAGGCAGTGGCCAGAGGAAAATGCCAGCGACCACGGGCTGCACTGTCCCTTGCAGAGATGTGTGGGCTGAGAGTTCTTGGGACCAGGGACTAGCGCTGTAATTATCCTTAGCCCCTTACCCGCTCCTGGCGTACCCAGTGGGCACAGGACTTAGAGACCCTTGGCACCCACCAACGGGGTGCTACAGGAAGACCAAGATGGCAGAACCAGCTTCTCCCAGGTCTGGGGCTTAGCCACGGACTTCGAACTACAGCAGCAGTCTGGTTAAAGCAAGTAAGAACTGGCCAATAAGGAGTCCTGGGGCTTTCTAAGGGCCGCGATATAAGAGAGGTCCCTCGTGTGCTTGAAAACAGGGGTCTGCTCTGAAAGCGGGATCTAAACTGTTCAACCGGAGCATTCTCACCCTGGTGGCCTAGTGGTTACAAGCTAGGCTGCTAACCATAAAGTTAGCAGTTCGAAACCTCCAGCCGCTCCAAGAGAGAAAGATGAAGCTCTCTGCTCGTGTAACGAGTTACAGTCTCAGAAACCCACAGGGGCAGTTCTCCCCTGTCCTGCATGGTCACTTTGAGCTAGCATCCACTCGATGCAGGAGACCCAGCTTCAAGCCCTGCCCAGCAAGCAGCCCTCACGCACGGCTTCCAGCTGCCTGTCATTGGAGGCTTGTGTGACAATGATTCTGAACAGACCTCTGTGGAGCTTCCAGACTGAGGCAGACGAGGAAGAAAGGCCTGGTAATCTGTGTTAGTAAAATCAGCCCCTGAAAACCTTCCGGACCTCCATGGTCCCATCCACAGCTGCTGATGGGGACAGTAGGGGGCCAGGTGTCCTTTCATTCCAGGGCCAGGGGCTCCTCTGGGGCACAGCGGCTAACAACCACAGCCACCTGTGAGGGGTGGTGCTCTTTACAGAGGCAGGGGATGCGTCCAGGGAGGGGGCATGTTAGGTGGGAGGGGGGCTGCTTGGTGGACTTTGGGGTTGGGGGTGGGTCACCTGCCTGCCTCCAGGTGGAAAATGAACGTTTCCCCTTCCAGGACTTTCAAGAACTTTGCACCTCAAGATGGTCTCCCGACCCCCACACCGCCCCCCCTCCCGTGCCCTCCTGGCTCGCCCCAGAGTGTGTGTTTGTGACTGGCATCTTGAATCTATTTGTAGAAAACGGGTTTGGATCACGTGCCAGGCGCCGGCTCTGGGGTTGATGTTGCCCTGTTCCAGGTCTGCAGACCCTCCGAGGGGAGGAGGAGGCCAGAACTTCACTTTTGAAACAACAAGGGAGGGTTACCATGGAAACATGAGTCATTTCCACCCAAACCCAGCCCTGGAAAACCACCGGGCAATTGGCAATTGGGCCACCCTGCCGCTGCCACCAGGACAACTGGCTCTCCTCTCAGAATGGGGGATCCAATTGAAAAACGTGCATTGGTTTTCGAAGCGGGTCAGTCGCCGAGAAGAGACCTTGGCAATGCAGAGCCATGTTAGAAGCGCAGCATCCAAATTTCAGGAGCAAAACACGCCCCCTGAGCCGTGAAGCTTTAAAGCACTCAGTGCGGAGAACTGACCCGGGAGCACCTGGAGTACTAAGTAAATGAGGTGTAATTTTATTACAGTATTGATTGCTGCTGCCAGACACCACAATCGCATTTTTCAGCCTTGATCAAAGGTGAAAATGGCATCGGTTAATCAAGTTGGAAAATATTACTTTCTGGGGAAAGTGAGCTGCGTTAACGGAAGAGGCTTGTGGGGTCGGGGGAGGGGAGAATAAAGACGCTCCAGGCCCCCCATCAAGGCCAGCCCACAGCTCTTTGTCAGGAAGAGCAACACCAGTGTGACTAAATAAACACTCCCTGCTTCATCAGTAGGAGCCGTGCTGGTAGTACGTGCTGAGCTGCTAAGCCCAAGGTCGGGCAGTTCTAACCCACCAGCCGCTCTGCGGAAGCAAGCTGAGGCTGTCTGCTCCCGTAAGGGTTTAACATCTCAGAAACCGGGAAGGGCAGTTCTACTCTGCCTTCCAGGCTGCCTGTGAGGGTGGGTGAGGCTATTAGTGAATGTGAACAGAGCCCACAGGTGGGGCAAATGCTTCCAGCAGCTGCTTCCCATGAGGTCCGAAGTTCAAGCCCACGCAGACACGCCTCAGAGGAAAGGTTTGGCGGTCAGCGTCAAGGAAAACTGAACAAGGCATCACTGAAAGGCCTGTGGAGCACAGTCGCTCTGATGCACACAGACGGCCTTCTCCGGGCGGGCCAGAGCTGCCACAGCCTGGAGACCGTGCATGGCCGGTGCTGGGGGCGGGCAAGGGACTGTGGAAGGCCCAAGAGGATGGCTTCCCGTGTCTCCCGTGAGCCTGGCACCAAGCAGGCGTCAGGGAAGATTCCCAAAGTGCTTTTGGAAACTCGTGAGGAACGGGAACGAGTGTATGCAGACAAAGGTGTTGGTCCAGTGCCTGGAGCACCATATGCCAGTTCCGACGACAGCGTAAGGAATCAGTTGGCTCGTGCCCTGGGTCAGCGACCTTGTGGCCTCTAAGCTTCGCACAGTGACTAGGCCAGGTTCTTACACAAGCATAACACACTCTATGAGCCAGACAGCCTTTGAATCAATTTATTCCAATGGGCGTTCACACACACATAGTAATAGCAAGTCGAGAAACACAGGGCAAGACTTATCAGCAAGAGCGAGGGCGGGCGGGAGGGTTCTGTTCTGTTACAGTGGTCAAGAAGACCCTAGCCCTCTGGGCTCTTGGCTGGGTTTCCATACAATTTGGGGTGAGGGGTGTGAAGCCATAGGTGTGGTCCTGGGTGTTCAGTCCAATCAGGGGTGCGGCCTGGATTCTGGCCAGTTTCTATTGTGTCGTTTACTGCTTGATTCTTGTCAGCCTTTTCCTTGTGCATGGTTACTCCATTTTTATGCTCTACCCATCGGGGATGTCTCGTTGTAAATCTTTATGGGAGCAGAAGGCCTCACCTTTCTCCTGAGGAGCTGCAGGTGGTTTTGAACTGCTGCCTGCGCAGTTAGAAGCCCAACTCTGCCAGGCCTCCGTTTCCCAGAAAAGCTGATTGAAAAGGAACGGAGGGAGGGGTAGAAGAAGAATGCTCCAGAACAGGGAACAGTGTGTGGTTACAAAGCAGACAGGGCCGGGGGATGAGTAAACGTGTCTCTGTGGAGAGACATTTTGCCGGCACCATTTGTTGGAGAGATGATCACTTCTCTATCTAATGTGTCTTTAGCCCTTTATTCAAAATTGTGTTTCTGTAGGCTCTTTGTCTTGTTTCTGGGTTCTCTGTTGGTCTGCATCTCCATCACACCAATACCAAGCTGTTTTGATTACTGTGTCTCTGGAACTGGTTTCTAAATCAGGGAGTGAGAGGCCTGCTGTGTCGTTTTGTCATCGTGTTTTGCTTATCTGGGGTTTCTTTCCATACGAAGTTGGTGACTCATTTTTCCATTCTTTGAAGATAGTGCTGGGGGGTTGGAATGGAATTGTATTATATTTAGAGATTGCTTTAGGTCAATGGTTCTCAACCTGTAGGTCTTGACCCCGTGTGGGGGTGGGGGCTGGAATGAACCTTTCTCAGGGGTTGCCCAATTCATAACAGTAGCAAAAGGATAGTTTTGAAGTAGCAACAAAAATAATTTTGTGGTTGGGGGGGGTCACCACAACATGAGGAACTGTATTAAAGGGTCACGGCATGAGGAAGGTTGAGAACCACTGCTTTAGGTGAGATGACATTTTTACAGTGTTAGCTCTTCCTATCCATGAACACGGACCATTCTTCAGTCTGTGTAGGTCTCTTCTGGTGTCTTGTAGCATTTTTTTGTGTGTGGTTTTCTTTGTACATAGCGTTTGTTAGGTTGGTTAGGCTTACTTTTCTGTATTTCATTTTTGGGGTGGCTATTGAATGTGGCATTTTAAAAAAATTTTATGGAGTCTTTGGGGGTTCCTATATAACAAATCATATTACTGCAAGCAGTTTTAGTTCTTCTTGGCCAAGTTGGGTGTCTTTGATTTCTTTATGTTGTCGAGCATCTCTGGGTAGATTTCTAGGACATATTCAGTAAGAAGGTGATAAAGGGCATCCTGCCCAGTTCCCATCCTGAGGGGAAAGGCTTTCAGTTTCTCTCCATTGAGCAAAATGCTGGCCACTGGTTTTTGCATATATGACCTTTATTATGCCGAGGAATTTCCCTTGTATTCCTACTTTGTTGACCATTTTTATTAAAAAAAAGGTGAATGTGGGATTTGGTCACATGCCTTTTCTGCATCTGCTGATATAACCTGTGTTATAGAGTCCACTCTATAAATGGACTGTTTCTCCACCGTGGACCCACCCTTCCATACCTTGTATAAGTCCTTCTTGGTCATGATGTGTTATTTTAAAATGCTTGCTGAGTTATATTAGCTAGGATCTTGTTTCAAAGGTTCAGAAGCGGTATTGGTCCATAGTGTTCCATTCTGGCCACATCTCCGCCTGGTTTGGGGATCAGGCTTTATACTTGCTTCATAGAACGAGTTTGGTAGCAGTAATTCTTGTGTACATTCTGGAATAGTTTGTATGGAGTTGGTGTTAACTGCTCTCTGAATGCTTGGTAGAATTCCCCAGTAAAACCATCTGGCCCTGGACTCTGGGTTGTGGAGCGTTGGATCTCATTCTTCTGGTGTCATAGGTCTGTGGAGGTTTTCTGTTTCACTCTGTGTTAACTCAGGTAGTTAAAGTGTAAAGCTATCTTGCTCTAAATGAACTCCACCGGGCTTCCAGTAGTAATTCAATAGCAATAGTGATACGTTTATAAAGGGCTTCTAAATGTCTGGGAAAATCAGAATCGAAAGACAATGAAATTTTTCCATGAGTTTTTTAAACTCCCTCATGCCACTTGGAGCGCGTCAGAAGAAGTAGAAGGCAATGTCGTCACCAGGAGTAAGGGCTGTTGGCCTTTTGGTGCGTCTTTCCAGTCCCTTGTTCTCCCACAGAAGGCACGCATAGAAAACCCCGCAAGTTATTACCACCATTTAATAAGACGTTGGAAGCAGCATTCCCTCGTGAGAAAATGGCAGGGGGCATGGGGGCCTCATCCGATCCCCCCCCGCCCCCCCGGCTTGGGTAGGGGAAGGAGAAGCCAACTACACACTAGCCCAAGCCCGATGGCCACAGGCAGAAGACTGGCACACCCCTCTCTGGGTGGCAGAGAATTGCATGGGTGTTTTGGTCCCAGGGAACGTGACAGCATCATTCTGACGTCTCCCACCGAGTGTGTGCCACAGAGATGAGGGAGCCCGGCTCAAGGCTGCACCACCTGGCCACCTCACCTAGCTGCCGTCACAGGATGCTGTCGTGAGGATTAAGCACAGTAACGGTCCACTGCGTAGACAATGTCTGTCTCTTGAGTGCTCACTGCTGGTCTTCATCTTTCTTTTGGACAAACATCCTCAAAGGGGCTGGGTGGGCAAGCAGGGCTCGGTGAATGAGGAACCAGTGACTGGGAGATCCTCTCCCGGGGCTGGGAGAAAGAGCCTGCTGTCAGCAGACAAGGAGAGAGAGAGGCTTGTTCGGCGAGGTTGAGTGGGATGGCGGGGGGTGTCCCTGGGGGCAGCTGGACTGTCCCCCAGCCCTCCTGCTGGGGTGACTGAGGAGGCTGCCAGACGGGCCTGCCCTTGCGAGCCCTGAGGCTCTCCACCCAAAGAACAATGGTGGCATTGTGGCCACTTCCTGTCCCGATTGTTCCAGTTACTCATCACGGGCACTCCTGGCCTGGAACACAGCATCCTTGTCCCTTGATGAAGAACAGGCAGGCTCAGACAGTGGCCCTGCGGGGGGTGGCTGATGAGTTCATCCCTTGGTCATTCAGAAGACTCGGGCAGGGTCCCCTCCAGGGGAAGAGGACCAACAGTCTCTCCCCCGCAGGGACCCTGGGTGAGTTGGATGGCGAGAGGGGGCTTCCTGTGGACTGCTGGCTGCCCCATGCAGAGACAGAGGCTGGGGTGGGAGAGGGGAAGGGGGTGGTGTCTCCAGCTGTCATGACAACCGGACCACGCCCATGGATGTCTAGTCAGAGAGAGGGGAGCCTCCCCACAGCGGTGTCAAGAGCCGCCACAGGAATGGGAGCAGGTGGCCGGTCTTCCTCCTCTGGAGCAGCTGTTGGGTTTGAACCGCCCAACTTTCTGTTAGCAGCCTTGGACTTAGCCCCTGTGCCACCAGGCCTCCCCGCTAGGATGCTGTTGTTGTGTTAAGGGGCGTTGGGTTGGTGCTGACTCACGGAGTCTCCAGGCACAACCCACTTCCGCGCCTCCTCACGCAGGTCCTTGTTTCTGAGCCCATCCTTCCAGCCGCGAGGGCCGTCTATCTCATCCTTCCTCTGCCCGCTACTTTACTGAGCACGATGTCCTCCTCCAGGAACCAGTCTCCCCTGATGGCATGTCCAACCAGGACCAAAACAAAACAGCCCACTGCTTTTGAGGCGATTCTGACTCACAGTTACCTTAAGGACAGGGTCAAACTGTAACTCTTTACAGGAGAAAGCTTCGTCTTTCTCCTAAGGAGTGACTGGTAGTTTCGAACTGCAGACCTTGTGGATCATAGCCCAACAAGTGACCACTCCATCACCAGGGCTCCTCCAACGAGAGTTGGAGATCCTTCTATAAGAAGAATGCCCTTTCAGAAACTGCACTGTGCCGGCGCCCTGCTGAAAGGCTCGGTGCACCCCCCAGTGCTCCCAGAATCCAACCTCCATCCCCAAAGCCTGCGCCTCTTAACTCCAGTCCTGCTGCAGTCCAGCTGGCTCGTGGGCCCTGCGTCTGCCCCTGGAGCAGGGCCGGAGCCCTCTTTGGGATGCCTCTTTTACTGAGGAAGAATTCCTGCCCCCCCCCCACATGTGTGTTGGGTCCACTCCCCTCACCCCCGGCCATCATACCACCCAGTCCCAGAGCTCTGTGCCCAGGCCCCTCCTGTTGGCTACCCACCTCCGCGACCTTGCCTGGCCAACCTGGGGGCTGTTTTAGGTGGCTCTGGACTGGAGCACTGGGGACGGGCAGAGATCTCCTGTCTGACTCCAGCTCTGGCTGGGACCCTGGAGGCTATCCAAGTGCAGGCTCCATCCAGGCAGAGAAAAACCAAACCGCTTATTGTGGGCTCAAACCTGGCCCTCAGCGACTCCGTGTGCGCCCCTGTATTGCTGTGCTCCACAGGCTTTCGAGCGGCTGATTTGTCCAAGGCACTTCCGGGTGGACGCAAACTTCTGATCTCATGGGCAGCATGGGTGCATGTCCAGCACCCATCCCACTCCCTAGGGCCCGTCCACGTAGCATGCACTTTATATGTCGTGTCCATGATGCTGTGGACACGACTGTTTTTATCCTCTCTTAACTCCATTTCTACGGAGCCCTGAAGCATGTAGCGAGAGATGCATCGAGCGGGTAACCACAAGGTCGGTGGTTCAAACCCACCAGTTGCTCTGCGAGGGAACGACGGAGCTGTCTACTCCCATGAAGAGGCAGAGACTTGGGTTGCTGTGAGTTGTAACTGACTGGGGGGCAGTGGGATTTTTGCCGATGCTGTTGCTGGGTCTTAGGAGTCATTTGGGGCTCACTGCGACCCCGATGGCCAGAGCAGACTTCCCTAAAGGGTGCCCTCGGCTCGTCTGTACGGAGAAGGCACACCGGTGGTGTAGTGGGGTAGGAGCTGGGCTGCTAACTACAAGGTCAGCAGTTTGAAGCCACCAGCCCTTCCAATGGAGAAAGACGAGGCTTTCTAGTGACATCGTTTCATGTCAACTTGATACATAGGTCTAGGGGTGGAGTCTAGCATATCAATCGGGCACAGCCTGGTGGTGCCTCCTGGTGGGCGTGGCCTTCTCATGTGGATTCTGGGAACTTCCTCTCTTTCTCTCTGGAGGTGGGCCACCCTCTCTCTCTGCTTCCCCTTCCTGTTGGGGAGTCACACATTCTGAGAGCTGGAGGAGCTACACAGATCCTTCCAGCACCGCTGGATCCACAAGGCTTTCCCCCCACCGGCCTGTGATCTTCCTGCATCCGGCATCATTGCATGTGCAGTGTGAGTCTGAAGAGGGATCTATGGACTAGTATCAGATAAATGGGCTAATTTTGGACTTATGAACTTGATCTGGACAGGGCTGGGGTGCTTTCACAATATATCATTGTGCTTTGCTATAAAGCTCTTTCCTATACACACGAGTGTCTCAGGGTTTGTTTCTTTAGTCCACCCAGCCTAACGCGGGCTAGCAAACCCAGGAGGGCCGTTCTCCCCTGTCGTGGAGCATTGTGGCGAGGCAGGATCATCTTTACAGGATCAGAGCACCAGGCCTTTCTTTCTCTCCCAGGTCCCCTGAGTGGGTCCAACGCTGAGCTCTTGGCTCGAGGCTACGTGCTTAAGTTTTGCCCCACCTGACTCTAAAAGCCCCCACGGGGCAGGTGTTAGCCTCCCCACTACGAAGCTCAGAGAAGTAAAGGCTTTTGCTGAATGGTGCTGGCCAAGCCTAAGCCCAAGCTTGACCCAAGGACCCTTCTGCCTCCCTGTGAGGCCATCTCTGAGGTAGCAGGAGGCCGGGGCTGCTCAGGGCCCCTGTGGCCATGGGAAATACCCTGTCCCTTGGGAATACAGTCAGCTGCCCATGTTTGGTGGGGAAATGCTTTGAAGCTGGGCATTGGCATGCTTGCAGGCCCTGGGCCTCCCTGAAGGCTGGGAACACAGGCCCAACTCAGAAAAACCATTCAAAAAGCCACCAGGTCCTTTGTGTGGGAAAGGGACTGCCCAGCAACTGGGCGATGATGAGGGAGGGAACGTGGCCCCTGAGAGGGTGGGCAAGTTCCAGAGGCTTCACCCCTGTTTCCACACAGGAAGGGCTCTCGCTGAACCACAGGGATGGGGTTTCTCTGTGCCACTTAGCCAGCAGAGGTGGGTGTCCTGCTTACTCTCCCCTGGGGACGGGAAGAGACCCTGGGACCAATTCAACTGAAGTGGAATCCTGGCTCTGCTCGCTGAGTTTGGCAAGCCCCCATTTTCTCTTCTCTCAAACAGTTTAAAGACCTATATTTCTTGGTCGATTTATTTATGGTGGCATGTCCACCATGATCCATCCATCCATCCATCCATCCATCCATCCATCCATCCATCCATGATGTCTCCCTAGCCAGTTAGTTCAAAGACGTTGGGCCACCATTCTCACCACCTCTGCCCATGTTGTCTCATCATCATTACCATCTTGCCCACAATGTTCTCATCGGACAAACTGGTCTGTCTGAATTCATGTAGATGCTTCTTTTTTTTTTTAAAACATTTTTATTAGGGGCTCATACAACTCTTATCACAGTCCATACATATACATACATCAATTGTATAAAGCACATCTGTACATTCTTTGCCCTAATCATTTTCTTTTTTTTCTCCTCTTTTCTTTTTTTACATTTTATTAGGTACTCATACAACTCTTATCACAATCCATACATATACATACATCAATTGTATAAAGGACATCCATACATTCCCTGCCCCAATCATTCTCAAAGCATTTGCTCTCCACTTAAGCCCTTTGCATCAGGTCCTCTTTTTTTTGCCCTCCCTCCCCGCTCCCCCCTCCCTCATGTGCCCTTGGTAATTTATACATCGTTATTTTGTCATATCTTGCCCTATCCGGAGTCTCCCTTCCCCCCCTTCCCTGCCGTCCCTCTCCCAGGGAGGAGGTCACATGTGGATCCTTGTAATCAGTTCCCCTTTCCAACCCACTCGCCCTCCACTCTCCCAGCATCGCCCCTCACACCCTTGGTCCTGAAGGTATCATCCACCCTAGATTCCCTGTGCCTCCAGCCTTCATATGTACCAGTGTACAACCTCTGCCCTACCCAGCCCTGCAAGGTAGAATTCGAATGATGGTAGTTGGGGGGAGGAAGCATCCAGGATCTGGGGGAAAGCTGTGTTCTTCATCAGTACTACCTCGCACCCTAATTGACCCATCTCCTCTCCTGAACCCCTCTGTGAGGGGATCTCCATTGGCCGACACTTGGGCCTTGGGTCTCCACTCTGCACTTCCCTCTTCATTCAATATGGTGTATATGTATATATATATATATATATATACACACACACACATACATACATATACACATATACATACACACATATATATACATATACACACATATATCTCTTTTTTTTTTGCATGATGCCTTATACCTGGTCCCTTTGGCACCTCGTGATCGCACTGGCCGGTGTGCTTCTTCCATGTGGGCTTTTTTGCTTCTGAGCTAGATGGCTGCTTGTTCACCTTCAAGCCTTTAAGACCCCAGACACTATCTCTTTTGATAGCCGGGCACCGTAGATGCCTCTTAATAACAGTGCTGTGCTTAAGGTGAGCCGTTTTTGTTAACTGAGCTAAAGTGTTTCGTTTCAGCATGGCTTGCTTCATAGGGTAGTTTTTATTCAAGGTTTCAAGATTATGTCGAAGCAGTAGATTCCAGGGCTTCCCCAGTCTCAATGGATCCAGTAAATCTGGTTTTCATAGGAGTTTGAAGATCATCAATGATATCTGACTTAGAAATAACACAGAAACTCTAAAAACTACATTGGCCACTTGTCAGGCTAGTCCCATGAAGCCATGACCCCTAAATCTTTGAACCTAGAAACAAATCCCATGGGATATTTCATTGTACCTAAGTAGAACAAAACCCCCCAAAAAACCAACAATTCAGTCACTCCATCTGCATGTGGAAGTTGGACATTGATTAAGGAAGCCCGCAGAAGAATCGGTGGGTTTGCATAGCGGTGCTGGAGAAGACTCTGGAAAGAACAATGGGCTGCCGAAAGAGAAAACAAATCTTATCTTGGAAGAAATACAGCCCAAATGCTCCTCAGACAAGGAAGACCAGACTCGGTCTCCCGTCCTTTGGACCTGTTGTCAGGAGAGGCCAGTCCCTGGAGAAGGGCATCCTGCTGGGTGAGGACCTGGAGCCGCGGCAAGGAGGAAAATCTTCCACCAGACAGATGGACAAAGTGGCTGCGTTGATGGGCACAAACCTAAGAGCAACTGTGAGAATGGCACAGGCCTGGCCAGTCTCTTGCTCTGCGTACCCAGGCTCTCTGACCAGCGACAACAAGAAGGAGACGAAACAAGTGCAGCTTTTGCTACTGTTTCAGGGTTGGGTACTGTGATACCTGAGCTTCAGTTTTCTTCTAAAGCTGTGCCCTAATGAAGCTTGGTGGCCTCATCGATATAAAGAACTCAGCTTGCCTTAATCTCGAGAACCCGCTGATGTCATCATCCCCGTGGAACATGCTCAGAAACCGTCCCAGGGGACCCTGCGTAAGCAGCCGAAGGGGAGCTCCTTGTAAACGCTGGCTCTCAGCAGGCAGATCATCCGCTCGGACACAGAAAAGGATGGAAACGACTGACCCAAGGACACACAGGATATCCTGGAAGCAGAGTGGCCTTTGACCCGCCGACCTTGACATCTGTACAGCGAGGATGGCAGAACTGCTGTGAACCGAAAGTGAGCGGAGGATAGCTGATGAGATGGGTCACCCCTGCCCTCCAGAGAGACTGTCCGCCACTCGGTACCTTGTTGTCAGGCAGGATGTGGGACCAGTGCGGTCTAGCAGAAGCAAGCTCTGGATTGTGTGTGTGAGAGGGAAGAACTCACTTTTAAACTGTGCAACCAATTTGATATTGTGTATACCAGTTTCCATCGGACTGTGGCACCCCCCCCCCTACCAGCCTCTACGTTGAGTCCTGTTCCCTATTCCATGATGCCTGGAACCTAGCAAACCACACTTCTGTGGTGGACATGGCTCGTCTGAAAAACCTTATAGAGAGCCAACAAATCCCAGATATGCATCCAAGGAAGGCTGCTCATGCATCGATCCGCCCATGTATCCATTCATTGGTATATTTATCTACTCACCAATGTATTCATCCAGCCACCCATCCACTCCCCATCATTCATTCATGCACGTGTCCATCCATCCACCTACTTACCCATCCAACTACCCACTCAACCATCTACCATTTTTCCACCCACCTATGCAAGTATCCATCCAACAACCTAGTCATGCACGCATCCATCCATCCATCCATCCTTCCATCCATCCATCCATCCTTCCATCCATCCATGTATTCACCTGCTTTAGGCTGAATTTTCTAGAGAAACAAAACCAATGACATATGTATGTGTGTGTCGTATAGATAGATAACTGGTGGGGAGGGGGGGGGAGAAATTCATATCAAGAAAATGGCTCACAATTGTAGAAGCAGGTAAGTCCAATCCAAGTCCAGGCAGGTTCTAAGTTCACAAACCAGCTATTAAGCTGGAAGTCTCTCCTGATTCATATAACTTTGGGGACTGATGACCCCTGTCTTGGCAGGCCGGTGGCTGTAGAGACTGGTGAACCCAAGGTTAGGTGTGTGACTGGGAGGCAAATGAATCTAATGCCGGCAGGTCAGATGGCAGGCCACAGATGATTCCCAGGACTGGCAGGCAGCATGGCAAGCTGCCGGCTGAAATCCAAAGACTGAGATGCAGGAGGCCACTTTCCCACAGTGTCCGCTTACATCAGAAGTAGGCCACACCCCGAGGAAGTGTCTTTTCAATTACATCAGAGCTGTGACTTGAGTAAGTGGTGTGCATAGTACCCTAATCTTCTTACACTACAGATCCCATTATGGAGTGGATCACACCATGTTAGGTCACACCCACGGGGGATGACTCGGCCTTCACTTCCAAACCACGGAGAGTCCTGGTCCAGCCAGGTTTCCATAAAACCAAACCATCACACCACTTATGCATCTGTCCATCCACTTACTTGTGGAACCTGCCACGTGTCGGGGCTGAGAACACAGAGATGTTCCAGCCACAGCCCCTGCCTGCAAGGCGTTCAGCTTTACTGTCTGGCTGGAGCGCCTGGTTGAGGGAGAAATTGGGAGGTAGCACCAGGCATTAGTTTCTACTCTCCTCTGACTACAGCCTGACTCAGTTGAGTCTTCTTGGACTCCCAGCAGCCTTCAGCCCACTTGACATTGAATGCAAGGCTATTGGTAGCAAGCATTCTGCAAGGCAGAGGGGAGACATCGTTAGATTCCATTCGGCCACTTGGTAAATATTCACGGTGACCCTTGTAGGTGCCAGGCACCACGCTGGTTCTTAGCTCACAACGCGGCAGTCAAACACTCACCACAGAGCTCCGCTCTGGGGATGTGGACAACATACAAGTAACTAGAAAAATCCACTGCAAATATCAAGTGTTTTTAGTAATCATAATGAACACAACAGAAACAACAGAAACCTACTTGTAGTTTACACCTCTCCGAGTGGCCGATCTTCCGTAACTGGCCTTGAGAAATATCATGTGTCCGAGATGTGGAAGATGGGAACCCTCCTGGGCCGTGGGGGGCTTGGGGACAGAATTGTCATCTCGGAGCGTAAACTGGCATCTCTGGGTGCACACCCCGAGGCGCAGGGATTTGCTCCTACATGCAAGCCCCGGAGACAGTGCCTCCCAAGTTCTCAGCGGCACCCGTTGGTAGGATTGTTGGGAATTGCCAGGAGGTTCTGAGGTGCAAATCGTTCCAAAAGGTCTGCAGTTGAACCACCCAGTGGCTCTTGGGGAAAAGATTGGTGATCTGTTTCCTTAAAGAGGACAGCGCACAGGGGGCCTTCTGGCTGTTTTCCCCTGGCGCAGGGAGGCGCCCCGAGCTGAAATGGACTGACAGCACCCAACAACGGCAGGGGGACCTTGGAGGCCCTAACAAGCACACGCAAACGACACGTCTGTCCAAGGATGACCAAAGCCACTGGGCATAGACAGGGGGTGAAACCGCCATTGGATGACAACCATGTGTCATTTAAACTCAGGCTGCGAGCGAGTGAGGAGCAGAGCTGTCCGCAGTGAAGATGCCCTGCTGTGGCATTTCCTTCTCGCTCTCCCCCGCCGGGTGAATTCACTGTCACTCCCACTCTCATTAGTGGGAGCCAGCGTGACTCGGACAGCGCTGGCCTGGGTCCAGACGGGCAGCAGGCTAGGGTGAGTGCACAGTATTGATTAGGCTGAGAGAAGGGGCCCTCCGCCTTCGACAGAATCGGATGTCTGGGAATGGCCTCTCCACACCGCAAGGGCAAGCCTTTGCTGTGAACATGGAAACGCCGTGAACCAAAAGGCGGGGCTCCTAGTGGCCTAGTGGCTTCTGTGCTGGGCTGTTACCACAAAGCAGCAGTTCAAAGCCGCCGGCCTCCTCTGGGGAGGAAGAGGAGGTTTGCTGTGCCTGCCAAGAGCCGCTGTCTCAGAAGCCCCCGGGGGCAGATCTGCTCAGCCCGGTAGGGGCGCTGTGCGTGGGAACCAGTTCGACAGCGGTGAGTTTGGTATTTGGGGATTTGAACATGTTCCTTCTCTTTCTTCTCTGAGGCCCATTTTTCCCACCTGTAAAATGAGTTACTGGACTCGAAGTTGTTTAAGACCCCTTACAGCTCTGATTGACAAGCCCTCCCACCATGTGACCCCATCATTATCTAAATAGGAGCTACGGAGAAAAGCGAGGACCGAGAGACGGCTCAAGTGCTTTGGACTTGTTATCAGGAGAGACCAGTCCCTGGAAAGGGTATCATGCTTGGTGAAGTGGGGGGAGGGGCAGCACGAGAGGGGAAGACCCTCAGGGAGCCATATTGAAATGGGGGTGGAGGGGTAGGGGGCGGGGGGGGGGGGGAGATGCCACAATGTTGATCTCATTACACTTAACAACAATCGTAAGGATATCAGCAATTGTAACAAACTTAACAACAACTGTAAGGATATCAACAATTGTAACAAACTTAACAATTGTAAGGATACCAACAATTGTAACAAACTTAACAACAATTGTAAGGACAGTGCGAGACTGGCAGTGTTCTGTTCGTTGTACCCAGTGGTCGCTGTGAGTCAGAACAGACTCGATGGCACCTGGCGACATCAGTCACCCAGAAAACAGAGCTACAGATCAAGTGTCGTGTATAAGGATGTTTATCGCTGCATTTTTTATGATAGCACAAATTTGAAAGTTGCTTCAGTACACAGTCAAAAAAGACCATCAAAAAACAAATCACACTACATCCAAATGATAAAATAATTCCCATTTCAAAAAAGGCAAACGCACTGCTATGGGAATGAGTCCAATCCACAGTGGTCCTACTTGGAGCTCCCGAGGCTGCACATCTCTATAGGAGCAGGCAGTCTCGGCTTCCTCTTGTGGTACAGCAGGTGGGTTTGAACCACCAACCTGTGGTTACCAGCCCAGTGCTTACCCGCAAACAAGAGTACATCACAGCCGGGGTGATTCCCAGCTGCAGAGATAGTTTCACGCTGTGGAGAAACACGGGTGGGGAAGCCCCCGGTGAGTGTCGGCAAAGAGGGTGTGTGTTTCGTACAGAATTATCAACAACCATAAAACCAACAAGACTCAGTCTACTTTGGGTTATTACCATGATTCAGCAATTCTAAATGAAACCCCCCTCCCTGCTGGGATGGAGGATCCCACCCATCCGACCTCACTGCTCCTGGTCTCACAATGAAGGAAAGATAACCAAACTCACGGCATAGTCGGGGAGGCTCTGGGTGGGATAGCGAAGGTGTCCGATCGCTCCAGAATTCACGGCTCAACTCAGGGCTGTCAGGTCAAGTCTGACTCAGAGTGACCCTACAGGGCAATCTAGAACTGCCTTGGGGAGCTTCCTGGATTATAGAATTGTATGGGAGCAGAAAGCCTCCTCTTTCTCCCATGGAGCAGCTGGTGGCTTTGAACTGTTGACCTTGCGGCTAGCCCAACTCATAGCCCACTATGCCACCAGGGCTCCTGTGCTTACCCATTAAACTCACTGCATATTCCAGGCTCTAAAGAGAAAAACCCAAATCCATCGACGACATCAACCACAAACATGGTCACGACTCCACGATGACTCCCCACACATCCCACAATAGAAGGGGGATGGGGAGTCACCAGCAACCAGGACACCCAGGCTTTCCCTGCATGCGTGGGTGGGGAAGCCAAGGGCAGCCACCTGAGGATTGGAGCACTCCAAAAATAGTCAGGCAGGGAGGCTGCCGAGCCAGTTTGGAAGGAACAGTGACGGGATCAAGAGTGGGGTCCTGCAGACTCTGGGGGAGGGGGGTGTGAGGGCACGTGGTATGAGCTAGTGAGACCAGAGCAGGCGAGCCCAGGGAACTCTGGAAATTACATTTCCAGGGCTTCCTTCCAAGACAGGACCCACACGGAGGAGACACTTCTGTGACCAGAATCAAAATGGACGGCCCAGGAGCAGGAGGAATGAGGAAAGGGGAGGGCGGAGAGCTGGCCCAAGAACACCCAGAGAGCACGCTGCCATGAGAGTCAACAGGACACGGAGACAGCTGCAACGGAAGATCTTGGAACCACACCCCCCCCCCCCGAATGTTCAGGAAAATGACCTCATGGAAAATAGCAAGAACTGTTCTGCAGTTGGCCCCAGGCGGAGGCACAGCGAGCGCACTGGAACGGGGAGGTGGCCTGCAGCGCAGCACCCCTGCAGAAAGGAGAGCGTGCCTGCGGCGGGCTCCTATTGCACAGTGAGCCTGGGCAGAAAGAATTGCCATGAGACCTAGAAGGGACAGTGCGACCCAAAGTGGACACACTCGGGAGGGAGTTGACGGGCATCAGGAAAGAACCTGAGCTAAAAGCAAAAAAAAAAAAAAATCACAACATAATCATTCCACAAACAAAGCCTACACTGGAGGAAATAGAAGATGAATGGACAGAGCAGATGAGGCCCAAGAGGGCCTCAAGAGGAAAAGAAGAGAACCATGGAAGCTCCCGGATGAAGGGCTTCCAGCCCAGAGGGAGAAAGGGGGCACATTCAGTCAAGCTCCCACCTCGAACAAGCCAAGAGCCAAACAAAGCATTTGAACAAACATTTCAGAAAGCAGGCACCGTGAGACAGGGGTCTCTGAGGGTAGAGTGGAGAAAATAAGAAAGGTAAGCACTCAGTGCTTTATAGCCGAGAGCGGCTCTGCAACGTAGTGCTGGGAAGGAGCGCCTCCATGGCGGCAGGCCTCCTTGAGGGGATAAGACAAAATAAATATCTGGGGGCGTGGACGTGGGTGGAATTGACCTGTGAGGAGAAAACCATATGCCTGAATGCATAGGACAAATCATCAGAGAGAAGGAACATTCTAGAACTCTACCAAAAGTTCATCGCTTCAGATCGGTGCTGATCGAGTGTGAGGAATGTACCCAAAGTTAGACAAACAGCCACCAGAAAGGAACATGTAGAAAAACTCCCAGGGCTCACATAGGGGCAGGAATCATTCATGTTCCCGACAGCCAGTGTGGGAAAATCATGTAATAGACAGGGCATTGGAAAGAATTCCCAAGAGTTCTTCAGTAATTGCAGCAATGTGCCGTAGCCCCAAACGAAGGCGACAGCGGTCCCATAAAAAAATATTTAAAAGAAATTTCAAAAGGCTCAGATATTGCTTGAAACTGTATTGCATCTAAGAGTAAATCTCATGTACTAAAAGAATTCAAAACTATCCAGCACCCGACAAGGCAAAATTCCTATCTCCAATAAAAAATTCCAAATTCCAATATAAAAGTAAGGAGAGAAGACTGAAGATAAAAAAATCACTCAATAGGTACAGGTGATTGTACGACTAGACAGAGGTTAGAAAAGAGATTCAGATACGTTCTACACACTGAAGAAGAGGAAATAAAGCATGACCGTGTTAAGGAGAAACTTGAAAAATATATAGAAAGATCAAAAATAAAACGTCTGGAGATGCCAACAACATGGAAATGTGCTAGACAGAGTGCCTGAAGAGACCAACAGAAGATGAGACACGACAAGAAAGGAGAAGTTTGTGAACTTGAAGACAGAGTAACAGAAAACATCCCAAATGAAATACGAAGGAAGTGTGAAACAAAATGGAAGAGGACCTCGTTTAAAAGATGACAGAGACTGATGACAAGAAGGTCTAACACACCGATAATAAGAGCCCGCCAAAGAAGTTACCACCTCAAGGAGACAGAACCAATACAATAATTCAAGCAAACCTTCAAGCAGGCCGAGAGCACTGAATGTGCTTCACTGAAAGAGCGATGGAGCTGCTTTGTGTTCGATCTGGCTGGAAGTTACATAGCCGCATATTAGTAAATTTATAGACGTAGACCCTAAAATGGATGGAATTTTATTGTATGTAAACTATACCCTGATTTTTAAAAATAATTTTTCTTGCATACTGAAAGAGTTCAAAACAGAGGTCTCTGAGAATACTGGCCACAAGCAATCATCGCTGTGCTGGGCCATCATCTGACAAAATTATTGAACTTTAAAGAAATAAAATATTCTATTGAACATGCAGGCAAAGGCATAATAATTATAAGGAAAGGGAAATAAGGTTTGTACCATATAGTTCAACAGCATTATTTTACAACAGAATTAGATATCATAGATAGATAGATAAATTTTTACTCAAAGGAGAAAATCAATGCTCATGAAAGCAATGGTAAGGGAATAAAATGAAATATTGGACAAATCTAGCTGCTGAGGTCTCCTCGTAGCTAAGTATAGATGGCTTACAAAATAGAATAATCTGTGAGTACGGTGCTTCTTCAGATTCACCTCTTTGAGACCAAATGGTCAATAGTTACTTTAAAACAACAGTTCTCAACCTGTGGGTCACGACCTCTTTGGGGGTCGAACGATCCTTTCACAGGGGTCACCCAATTCATCACAGTAGCAACATTACAGTTATGAAGTGGAAATGAAAATAATTTGATGGCTGGGGGGTCACCACCACATGAGGAACTATATTCAAGGGTCACGCCATTAGGAAGGTTGAGAACAACTGCTTTAAAACAAAAATGAGAAGGTAATAGGTCAGGGAAACTAGATTCATGGAAAGGGAACAACCTGAACAGATATAGTGAGGATGCTCATGCATTATCAAGACTGTAACGGATCCCAACATCACCACCACCACTACCTCCATCACCATCACCACCACCTCCACCACCAACACCTCCACCACCACCTCTACCTCCATCTCCACCTCCACCACCACCTCCACCACCACCACCAACACCTCCACCACCACCTCCACCATCACCACCACCACCACCTCCACCTCCACCTCCACCACCACCTCTACCTCCATCTCCACCTCCACCACCACCACCACCCAGGGGGACGAACAACCGAAACTGTGGGGGAAGGGAGACAGCAGTCGGTGTAAGATATGAAAACAAGGATAATTTATAATTTATCAAGGGGTCAAGAGGGTGGAGGTGGGGAGGGGGAAAAAGGAGCTGATATCAAGGACACAAATAGAAAGGAAATGTCTAGCAAATAATGATGGCAACATATGTAGAAATACGCTTGATACAATTGGTATACAGGTTGTTAAAAGAGCTGTGAGAGCCCCCAATAAAATGATCTTTTAATTAAATGCTAAAAAGACTGTAACCAATGTCACTCACTACTCTGTGTAGAAATTGTCCACTGGAACTTCAACTGTGGGGTAAATATTCACGAAAAATTCCATCAATAATTTAATATTTTAAATATGTATTAAAAATCTTGATTAAAAACCCTCAATAGAACATGAATACAAGGGAAATTCCCCAACATAATAAAGGCCATATATGTGAAATCTATGGCTAACATCTCACTTACTGGAGGGAAATTGAAAACACACCCCTTTGAACATGAGCCAGACCGCGTTGCCTTGTCTCACCATTCGTATTTAATATGATCCTGGAAGTCTGAGCTAGAGCTACAAGACGTCAAAAGATGTTAAAGGTCTGCACATTGGCACCGGAGAAACAATGCTCTCTTTATTTGCAGGTGATCGACTCCTGCACAGAGAAAACCCGAAGATCCAATTAAGACATTGCAGACACTAATTTGAAGATTTCGCAACATCGCGTGGTCTAAGATCAATGTCCAGAGATTGGTTGTATTTTTGTATATTAGAGATGACACCAAAAAGGAATTTTTAAAATACCACTTATAATAACTATCCCCAATATAAAATATCTTGGACTAAATCTTACCAGAGGCACAGAAGACTTATACAAAGGAAACTATAAAACTATCCTACAAACAAACTAAAAGAGACTTAGACAAATGGAAGAATGTTGCATGCTCCTGAATAGGTAGCCTAAATATAGTGAAAATGGCAATATTACCAAAAACACTTTATAAATTCAATGCAGCCCTGATCCAAATCCCTGAGCCATTCTTCAAATAAATGGAAAAATCCACTCATCAACCTTCTATGGAAAGGAGAGAAATCCAGAATAAACAAGACAGTATTACAAAGCAAAAGCAAAGTAGCAGGCCTTTCACTCTCAGACTTTAAAACCGATTATACAGCCACAGTAATCAAAGCTCAAAGCCTCTTGGTAGTGTTACAATGTAGACAGGAAGTCCCGTGTATTACAACTGAGAAGCCTAAAATGCAACTCAGTGCCTTGAGACACTTGGTCTTTGATACAGAGCACATTAAATGGGGAAGCGTGAGCCTTTCCGATAATTGATGCTAGAAAACCTGGGTCTCCATTTGCAAGAGAAGGCGACAGGATGCGCACCTCACACCAGGCACAAAAATGAACTCAAGGAGGCTCAACTACCGAAAAATGAACCCTAAAACTATAAAGGTCATCAATGACAAAAACAGGGCCCCAATATAAGGAATACATACACTACTGGATATAATGAAAAATGCCTACACTATAAAGGACAAAATATAGGATTGGAACCTTCTAAAATTATGACATATATGTACATCAAAAGACTTCATCAAGAGTAAAAAGAACCCACAGGTTGGGACAAAATATTTAGCAATGATATATCAGATAGAATACTAATATCAAGTCTATAGAAAACTACATCTTAAAAAGAAAAATACAAATAACCGAATAAAACATGGGCACAGGACACGAATGGCCAGTTTACTGAAGATGGCATCAGGTAGTCAAAGTTTATTTGGAGAAATGTTCACCTTCATTAACCATGAGAGAAATAAAATTAAAACAATGATGAGATACCATCTCACACCGACACTCTTAGCAAAATTTAAAACACACACACAACCAAAAACACAGAAAATAACAGATGCTGGAGAGGATGTGGAGAGACTGGACTGCTCGTCCATTGCTGGTGGGATTGCACAGTTGTACAACCATGGAGATCAGCATTGTGCTTCCGTACACAGATGTGGATACAAATACCTTCTGCTCCCGCCATCTCGCTACTTGGTGTACAGTCCAGAGAAGTAAACCACACAGACATATACACCCGTGCTTATCACAGCAATTAGGTTAAGAGCAAAAAGATGTAAATAATCAAAAACCCTGTCTGAGGAGGAATCGATAGACAAACTTGCGCATACACACAATGGTATGTCATGTATCCTTAAAAACACCTTGAGATGTGGGCACAATTACAGAGCATTATGCTCAGCCAAGTTAGCTAATCTCATAAAGATAAATACTTTCTGACCATTATTATCAGCCCCAAAATAGAAGAACGATCTTCCCACCAAAGGATAAACTTTTCTATACTGCGACAGGGCCAGGACTGGGGGTGGGGAGGGAAAGTTAGGAGGGAGGAAGGGTGAGAAATGGAAACAAAGGGGAACAAATCACTGATAGGAGGGACTTAAGGGGATACTGTCTCTGATTTGAGGAGATGGCTGTGCCGCTACCTAGAATATGTTTTCCTTTATTCATTATTTTCCCCAAGCAAAAGGGAAAACATTAAAAATTTACATAAATAAAGTTAAAAGTTTGCAGAGAGAGAGAGGGTAGAGAAAGAAGGGCCCCGGGCTCCTTGTCCGCCAGATTGACACGTGGTCTGCGTGGCGACAGCGGGAGGAAAGCCACAACACACCCTGTCATCCTGTATTTGAATCCGAAGACCGGCTCTCCGCACGCTGAGCACTAAAAACAATCACCAACCTAGCAGTAGCGAGCCCCTAGACACCCAGATTGGGGTGACGAAATGATAATCCACTGCTCCCCAAAAGAAACCAGGGCTTCTTGGCAGGATGTCTGATTCCAGGCCTGGGCGGGAGTTGTACCAGATGGACCTGGAACCGTTCAACTTGTCCAGAGAGCGAGAACACAACCCCAGTGCACCAAGTTCGTGTCCAAGGCAGAGGAGCCAACCTGGAGAAGCTTCCAACGACCAAAGAAAGAGCCATTTGGATTTCGAAAGAGATACGAATTGCAATCAATTTAAAACACACCAAATATATTTAGGCCCATGAGTTCAGACCAGTTTTAAAAATTAATAATGGGTGACTTCCTGCAAGTTAGAGAACTAGGCAGACACCTTTCCCAGACTCTCTACAACAAACACACAAGAAACTAAATGACACACATACACAGGCTAATTATGGAACCTTGAGCTTCAAACCAACCAACTGCACTTCACTGCCATTGAGCGGAGAGACTCATAGTGACCCCATAGGACCAGGAAGAACTGCCCTGTGGGTTTTCATGACGGTAAGTATGGATGGTCGAAGGACGCCTCCCATCTTTCTGCCGAAGAGCAGCTGATGGTTTCGAACTGCTGATCTTACAATTCACAGACCAACCTGCAACCACTCTGCTACCAGGGCTCCCTGAGCTTCAAACAGAATGGGTAACGAGGTGGGTCAAAGGGGGAAAGGCAGGGAGGATGTGGGCTGAGTGATGTTACATTGGGATTACAATCAGTGACATGAACCAGAGGTGTATGGATTGTTAATGGGTTAACTGGTTTCTTCTGTAAACCTTCCCCCAATCCACAAGAAAACATGCTGTCTTTAAGTAACTGTGTTTGGTCGGGTTGGCGAGAGAAATGAATCCAGTGGAACTTATCTATGTGTAAGAGGGAGCGTTAGATCAAGAAGCAATGGTGTATCAATAAAACACCCCAGCCCAGTCCAACCCAAGTCCATAAGCCCCTCTTCAGACTCACGCAGCCACAGGCAATGGTGCAGAATGCAGGAAGATTATGGCTGGTATGTGCAAAGTCTTGTGGATCCAATGGTGCTGGAAGCGTCGCAGGACTGGTGCGGGTCTCTGAGTGGCTCGCCAGCAGGAAGGTGGAGCAGAGAGTGAGGGGCCCGCCTCCAGAGAGCCATTTATCTCGGTGGCACCTTCAAATGAGGTCATCAAGCTGTGACATGATTGACAAGCTAAACTCCACCTGTTTCTTCTCACAGTGGCCTTGCTGGCACAAAAATCCTAACCATAACAGGCACAGTTAGACATCTTAGCAGGAGGATGGAGAGTCAGCACATTCTTTTGGAAAGTACTGCACACAGGGAAAGAATCCAGCATTTGGTCCTGCTCTTCTTCGCTTGGGGATCGGTCCACTGGATGATGGAGTGGTAGATGAGGGGGACATCTCTTTATTAAAGCATCCCGGAGAACAAATGGAGATGGAATGGTGGCTTTGGATGACGGCCACTCGGCAACCCCACGTGAGAAGTGGATCTAATGTCCCAAGGAGACACCAGATGCTACACCCATGTGATGAGGGAACACGGAGCCATCTGGGGTCTCGCCAAAGGGATGGAAGCCTCTGGACCAGCTGCCAATTTCCAGGAAACACAAGAGGGCCAAGGGACGTGTTAAATAGTACCAAGGGCTTGCAGACAACCCAGCCCAGACTGTGGGAAATCTTACAGGTCAACCTCTGTGATGGTTAGGTTTTATGACTGAGATAAGCGGCTCTCTGGAGGCTGGCCTCTCTCTCTCTGTCTTCACCTTCCTGTTGACGAGCCACACTGAGACCTGTGTGAGCCTTGTTATGTGGCCACCGCCATTGGATCCACACAACTCTGCAGCCACCACCCTGTGATCTCCCTTCATTCTGCAACATTGCATGTGGCTGCGGGAGTCTGAAGAGGGATTTATGGGTTAGTATCGGGCTTACGGACTAGTCCTGGACTTATGGACCTGAGTTGAACTTGGCAGGGATATTTTATTGATGCACAATTACTTCTTGAAATAGAGATCTTTCTTCTACATAGATAAGTGGTGCTGGATTTGTTTCTCTAGTCAACCCAGCCTAACACAACCTCCTTGGGTTCTTCAACAGAAAAATTACAGGAGTGGAAAAAGGGGAATTGAGAGGAAACTGTAGATTAAAAGCTACTTAAATGACATAACTTTAAAATGTATTATTAATAGGCAAGTTTGAATCATGCTGCTAGGCACACACACCAGGGTAATAAAGCTACATAGAACCACACAAAAATAACTGCCAGTGATGTGCAGGTAATAGCTACTTCCGGAGAAGGGGATTTGGAACCGCACCGAGGATCTTGGAGGGTCTTTGGGGCACAGGAGAACACAATTCTGTGTCTTTAAGGGTGTTCACCTGTAGGGACCCCTGAAGCACGCCAATGGTTTGGGATGCTCCTCCCCATCGGTTTGATTTTACTATCCATAAGGCTAACCATTTGCAGATACCACATCCTCTTACTTGCCCGTGAGCTCACATGCAAGAAGGGGAGGAAATGCGCAGAACAGTGGCATCGATCTTCTCGGGGGACCCGGATCTGAAATGACTTCTGCTTTCTTTTCCGTACTTTCCCATGTCTTCCAGAATAAAGAATAAAGAGAACGCTGTGTGCCTGCTTTCTACGTGCCCAATCTGAAGGCTTTTCAATGGTCACCCTAGGGGCACACGCCTGCGTGTGGGTTTCCTGTGGTGTTGACCACCACATGGCTAGCCCGAGAACAGTCACCGGATTTAAGACCAACTGCCCTCAAGGTGATTCCATCTTGCAGTCACCCACAGGACAGAGTAGAATGCCCCGCGGGATTTCCAAGGTTGCACATCTTCACACAGGTAAATGGCCTCACCTTCTCCCATGGGGCAGCTGGAAGGTTCAAAGGGTCAACCTTCTGTTAGCAGCCCAGAGCTTCAGTCACGGAACCACCAAGGCTCCTGGGGAGATCAAGTGAGGTCAAGGCCTACTTATTGAAGAAAGGGGTGAATGAGTGCACCCAGAAGGTTTAAGTTTCCTGGAAGGGCATAGGTGGTGAACTTCTGGGCCTCAGTCCCCTTCATGGAATAACAGGGTCACCCCGCAGAGCACAGCATGCCCGCCTCACTGGGGACTCCAAGGTCCCTGGGTTTTACCCTCGTGACCCCTTAAGTCCTGGTCACCTCTGGCAGTGGACAGCAGGTTGTCAGGGGACCCTGGTACTCAATCACCCCCACGTGGCTCCAGGATGCTGGACTGAGATGAAGCACAAAGGTGGGAACTGGTCAACAAACCCAGGGATGCGGGAACAACAAGTGAGGCTAAGATTGATGGCGAGGAGGGCACAGGATGCCTGGTAGGACTTGATCAAGGGCAATGTAACCGAGAGGAATTACTGAAACCCATATGAAGGTCGAACATGATAGTGAGACAAGAAGAAATCAAAATTAAATAGAGGAAAGAACTGGAAGGCAAAGGGCAGTCATAGAGGTCTAAATACAGGCATGTGCATATGTAAATATATTTATATATAATGACAGGGACATAGATCTATATACATATATTTATAGGTTAAATATCACGGTAGAAGATGGGCGTTGGGCCTCAACTCAAGTACTCCCTCAATGCAAGAACACTGTGTTCTAATAACCTGGGATTCCGTGATGCTCACCTTCCCAACATCATCACTGAAGACAAAGCGGGTGCACAAGCAAATGTGGCGAAGAAAGCTGATGGTGCTCGGCTATCAAAAGCTACAGTGTCTGGGGTCTTAAAGGCTTGAAGATAAACAAGCGGCCATCTAGCTGAGAAGCAACAAAGCTCACATGGAAGAAGCACACCAGCCTGTGTGATCACGAGGTGTTGATGGGATCAGGTATCAGGCATCAGAGACCCAGAACGAAAAATCATATCAATGTGAGTGAGGGAGAGTGTGGAGTGGAGACCCCAAACCTATCTGTAGACAATTGGACATCCCCTTATAGAAGAGTCACAAGGAAGAGCTGAGCCAGTCAGGGTGCAGTATAGCACCCACAAAACATATAACTTTCCTCTAGATATTTAATGCTTCCTCCCCAGCAACTATCATGACCCCAGTCCTACCTTACAAATCCAGCTAGACCACAGCATGTACACAGGTACAGATAAGAGCTGGAAGCTGGAAACAGGGAATCCAGGACAGATAACCACCTCAGGACCAATAATGAGAGTAGCAATACCAGGAGGAGAAGGAGGAGGTGGGTGGAGAAAGGGGGAACTGATTACAATGATCTACATATAACCCCCTCCCAGGGGGACAGGCAACAGAAAAGTGGGTGAAGGGAGACATCAGTCAGTGTAAGACAGGACAAAAATATTAATAATTTATAAATTATCAAGGGTTCATGAGGGAGGGGGGGTGGGAGGAGAAGGTGGGAGAATGAGCTGATACCAAGGGTTCAAGTAGGAAGAAAATGTTTGAGAATGATGATGGCAACAAATGTACAAATGTGCTTGATACAATGGATGTATGTACGGATTGTGATAAAAGCTGTATGCGTCCCCAGTAAAATGAATTTTTTTAAGGTGTGAACTGCTCTCCAGGTATGCTCTGTCATGCACCCTCAGTACCTGCTGCCCCCCAGACCCTGCCTTGGGTAACACAATGACCCCCAGCAGGCAGAGAGATGAGATGATGCTCAGTTCACCAGAATGGTGTCCTCACCAAGCGCCCTCCCACCAAGGAAAACGTCAAAGGGCTGCCCACTGTGGTCGCCACTCCAGGTGAACAGAGACCAAGGGCTGTGCCGTGGATGACTGCTGACAAGAGGTGGTTCCCAGGAGCCAGGCAAAGAGCTGGGAGGTAGAGCAGAAGCACTGAGCATTATATTAGGGCCAACAAACTGGGCCTGGACCCATGGTCCTGGCTCTCCTGAGCAAGAACCCAGATCCCATGACGTGTCTGATTGTACAGAAGCAGTCTCAGAAACTACTCCCCACCTGCCTTGTGGTTGTTATAAATGCACACACACGTCTGTCACACCCTTTTTACCAATTCAACTTTTTACAGGCGTGGGCTGCGAAGCCCAACCAGGTGTCGCTCACCTAAAAGCCAGGCTGGATCAAGAGACGTGAGCAGAGTGTTTCCAGGAACTTCTGGAAGCATCGTCCTCTCTTTTAAGAGAGTGCGGCCAGGGAGGGTTTCACGGCCCAGGACTGCAGATGCTGCCCGTGAATTGCACACCTGGGAGAAGTAGAATTGGCAAAAAGAGCATGATGGACACAGGTGGACTCGGAACGACAAGGAAAGGCCAAACCAAGGTCTCACTCGCTTGTCGCACTGGGGTGGCTTGTGTGTTGCTGTGATGCTGGAAGCTGTCAGTGGCATTTCAAATACCACAGGGTCACCCATGGTGACCAGGTTGCAGCAGAGCTAACAGATTTCACAAAAGAAATAGGCCGGCCCACGTCTGAGGACCTCATGGACGGCCTCTAAACACCGCCACACGCCGGAAACCTGAGAATGTTGTCAGCGATCGTGCCAGAAGGTAGGCACCGCAGGTCCTTGAAATAGGATACAGGTAGAGCTCCCTTCCCGAAGGAGAGTTTACTCCATTCCATGACGCAAGTGGAGTCCAGTCACCAGAACCTTCACGTGCTGGTGGGCACGACTCAAAACAAGAAGAAGCAACTCCAAACATGCATCGACAATTGGAATTGGGGGTGTATGACGTGTGGATCTCCGAATCTGGAAGCTGTGAAATGTTGAAATGAAACACAGAAAGATCAGTACTCGAGGCACATGTGAGCGGAGATGGACTGGTGTTGGCTGCTGTGAACTAGGCGGTCACGTGGTTTACGACGCTGGAGATAACACGTCCAAGAGAAACGGCATCACGTTCATCCTCAAAGGGACATTTCAAGGTCAATCCTGAAGTGCCCTGCTGTCCGGGACAGGATGGTGTCTATCGGCACACAAAGCAACCCTGTCGAGACGAACGCACCAACCACTAAAGCTGGTGATAAAGAGTGGAGAGTGTGACTGACGCCTTCCAACTGAAATCAATCAAACATGAGATCAAGTGCGCTGGTACCGACTGGCGATGAGACTGCCACCGCTGGAAATAGACAGGAAGGAACAGTTGGAAAGCATGGTCTTTGGGATAGAAAGGAAGCTGGAGGTTGACTGATAGAATTTGGAGAGACCAAGGGTCTCTTCATCACAAGCACCTTTTCCCCAACAACACAAAAGGCACGTGGACTTCTCCGGATGGAATACACAGAAGTCAAGTCGACTACTCTGCAGCTCAGATGACTCCACGGCGGCCCGAGCATGCTCCACCCACACGCTCCTGGAGCTGTCGAGCACTGTGAAGTCTACTCCGACCCATGGTGGCTCCACGGGGGCTTAGGAAGAGTGTTGACAACAGAGCACCAGCCCTTTCTTCTGAGGCACCTCTGGGTGAGCAGCCGAGAGTGGCAGCCCTTTGCCCCTTCTCCCTCAGATAGCCTCCTATGGGCATAGGATGGCGCTCTGGACAGAGGGATAAGGGGTGGATGCAAGTCACTCTGTGGCTACACTGTCCCTGGCATCGTCTTCAGAAATGGTAGTTGGCTCTGTCTGGGTGTTGTCCCACTCCCACAAATCTCTGGAAGCCGTGAGAGGTGTGTCCCACGTATGTCCCCTTAGGATATTTCCCTCGGAGTCCCTTTCCAGCGTCTGTCCCTTCCCACCCACACCTTAGCTCCAGAGCAACTGAGTGACAGCTTCTGCAAGCTCGTTTCTGCCCAGGGGCGTAAGGCGCAGAGCCAGGGTTGACCAGGCACCCTGGGCATGCCCACCCCAGGTGGCCCCACAGGTGTGGCAAAGTTTCTGTCTGGCATCCTGCCCCTCAGCCTGGTCCCTGCATCTCCAGGACGGCCCAAACCCCTCGGGCTGCTGCCTCCCAGCTGGTGGAATGATCACTGAGTTGCCATGCTCTGGTGAGCAGAGGCTCGGGGCACAGCTCTGCAGCCCCCCTCAGTGTCCTCCCCACCAGGACCAGACCTCTGTCCACCAGATCTTGTGGGGTCCAGCCTTGCACTTCTCAGCAGCACCTCCCGCTCTGCTCCGGCCCCCACATCTTCCCTCTTCCCCAGAGACTCCGGGGGTGGGGCACCTGGGGACCCCTCTCTCCTAGCAACCCCCACCAAACTCCACCGAGCCACCCTTCCCAGCTCCAGCCACTTCCTCCCCTAAAACCACCTGCTGCCAACCCCATGGGGTGGGGGGAGCGGTTCCAACCTGGCGTTAGCATGGATGTAGCGCAGAATACGTGGCTTCCTCCAGTCCTCACAACCACCTGCCACAGTGACTCGGTGCTGTCCCCAGCTTACAGATTGAGAAACCGAGGCACAGAGATTAAGGTCCCTTCCCTGGTCACTGGTGAGCCGCCGAGCGGGAGGAGAACATCGGGTCTGCATGCATTTGCCCGGAGCTGTGCAGGCACGGTGGCTGAAGGAGGGGTGACCACACGGCCACTTCTAGTAAAGCCAGGCCAGAACACAGGTCTGATGCCACTGCTTGCACACGTTTACTGACTCCTGCTCCCTGCTACACACGGCCTGGGCTCTGGTGTGGGCCCAACCCTCTGGCATCATGGAGGAAGTGGGGTCCACCCAGAAAGGCTCAGCACAGGGAAGATGCGGCCCGAAGGGCAGCGGCCTCCAGGGTCTCGGATACAGGTGACGCCCAGAGCTCGTCAGCACCTCACCACCGGTTCACGAGAGAAGGGACCTGGCGGCCCCTGGACTGAGTGAATGCCTGGGCTGAGCTAGCTCCCCTCGCTCCCCAGAACCATCGTCCCTCCATCCTATGGAGGAAGAAGCGTCCCCAGACACGGGCCACACTGCAGCCAGGCATGGGCGGCTTCTCTCCGTGCTAAGGCTAAAGGACCAAGAAGTGATGACAGCCGGCCAGCCCGCCACGTGGGAATCGCGGAGCGGTCAGCGTGGGACAAGTGGCCCTGCCCGTCTTTCTTCTTTATGCTGGGAGCAGACGCGGGCAGAGTTTTCTCTTCTGATGTTAGCACTTGCTTCCAACAGAGCGGAGGCTCAGCAGTGGGGACGGAGGGGGGCAGGGCGGGGAGGGGAAGGGAGGGGGGGCGGCTGTCTGGCATTGATTTGTACCCAGACTGAATAATACATCAAGGGCCTGTGGCTTCATCACAAAGCCTGGAGAGCCTGCCTCCTGCAGCCAGACTCCCCGGGGGCCCGGCCTCACCAGGTGTCTGTAATTGGAAAGGGAGTGGAGGACGGTTCCTTAGAGGCAGGCTCCTAGAGCTGGAGGTGGTGGCCTGTCCCCAGCTCCTGGCGCTCCAGGCCACTTCCTCCTCGGAGGGCAGCTGGCTGGAGGTGAGGCCACCCTCTGAGCTTTTCACAGGAGAGCCTCTGGCGTGGCAAGAGAGGCAGAGGGAGGGTGTGTGGAGCAGGGGCCCCTGGAGAGTCAGGCAGGGCTCTCAGCTACAACAGGGAGACACAGACCAGCTTTCCTCCTCCCACCTCCTTTCTGGACCCCACAGACCGGGCAAAGAACCAGCCAGGTGCCAGGTCTTGTGCCAAGCAGCAGATTCAGCACAGGACCAGACAGCGCCCCCACTGCCCCCCAACCTACAGGCCTTTTGTTGAACCCTTGCCTCGCACTAATCTGTGCCCTTCACCGCCTCGGTTGAGGATGAAGCTCCTGCTGCTAAAGAGAAAGGACTATTGAAAGAGACACAAGAGGCGATTAGCCAGTGACCATGGGAAGGTGCCAAAGCTTGGACGGTTAACTGGGCAGCATGCGCCCCACAAGCCTCCAGCCTGGTTTCTGCTGTGGTCCAACTGAAAGGGCAAGGGCCTCCTCTCCAGGAACGAGCCCCTTACTCGTCCTGCATCCAGGCAGAACTTAGTATAGAACCTGGCACCCACATCCTGGCAAAACTCGCTGCCATCAGGTTGAAGCCAACTCAGTGACTCTCGCAGAATTGTCCCTGTGAGGTTCTGAGACTGTAACTCTTACCCGGAGTCAAAAAGGCCCAGCTGCCTCTCAGGGAGTAGCTGGTGGTTTCGAACCGCTCACCTTGCAGTTAACAGCCCAATGCAACCGAAGAAAAATTGGTGCATTTGAATTGTGGTGCTAGAGAAGACGACTGAAAGTAAGTACCAGGGACTGCTAACAGGGCAAACCCGCCAGTCTCGGAATAGGTGTGGCCAGAGTGCTCCTTGGAGGCAAGGGGGCAGGACTTTGGCTGAGTACTTTGGATGTGTTGTCAGGAGGGACATTATGCTTGATAAAGCAGGGGGGCAAGAGAGAAAGAGGGTGGCTTTCAAGGAGATGGATCGGCACAGTGGCTGCAACAATGGGCTCAGGGACAGGAATGTGTGCGGATGGTGCAGGGCCGGCAGTGCTTTGTTCTGTTATGTATAAGGTCGCTACGGGCAGGAACAGACTCAGTGTCACCTAAGAACAACAACACATCCCACAGTGAAGACACCCTGTCCCACCAGTCCACCTAGCCTCCTCACCCAACATGACCCAGCGGTCCCCCACAGTGTCAGCAAGAAGTACGGAGCCGGCCAATGCCAGGTGGCCACAGCCGTGCTCGATTTTGACAGCCCTCAAGGCTCCGTGGGAGAAAGAGGAGGCTTTCTACTATCATAAATAGTTACAGTCTCTGAAATCCACCAGAGGGTCACCCTATCCTATAGGGCCTCTATGAGTCAGCATTGACTTGATGGCAGTGACTTTGTGTGTTTTTCACACGGTGAGCTATGCATCAAATGGACTTGCTGACAAGTGAGATTGGTCTTTGGAAGACTTTTAAGCTCTCTAACCTGTCCTGTCATTTGCCTTTTCCTTTGGCCCAAGAAAGTCTTACTAACAACCTGCGAGATGCAGATGACACAACCTTGCTTGTTGAAAGTGAGGAGGACTTGAAGCACCTGCTGATGAAGGTCAAGGGTTGCAGCCTCAATATGGAGACAACTCAGTGTAAAGAAAACCCAAATCCTCAAAAGTGAACCGGTAGGTAGCATCATAATAAATGGAGAAAAGATTGAGGTTGTCAAGGATTTTGCCTTGCTTGGGTCCAAACACAATGCTTCGCCAAAGCAGCAGACATGAAATCAGATGACACATTGCATTGGGTCAATCTGCTGCACAAGACCTTTGAACGCGTTGATGTGCAAACATGCTACTTTGAGGACAAGGGTACACCCGACCCAAACCACCATATTTCCACGTGCATGTGAAAGTTGGACATTGAGTAAGAAAGACAGAAGAAGAATCGATGCAACTGAATTATGGTGCTATCAAAGAATGTTGAAAGTACCAGGACTGCCAAGAGAACAAACAAAAATCTCTCTTGGAAGACGTACAGCCAGAATGCTCCTTAGAGGCAAGAATGGTGAGGCTTGGTCTCATGGACTTTGGGCATATTTTGGGGAGAGACCCGTCCCTGGACAAGGACATCATGTTTGGTAAAGCAGAGGAGCAGCAAGGTGGAGGAAGACCCCAATAAGATGGGCGGACACAGTGGCTGCAGCAACGGGCTTCGATCTAAGAACCACTGAGGAAGGCAGAGGACTGGGCAGTGTCTCATACTCTTGAGTTAGAGCTGACTCTGGGGCACCTAACAACGACAACGACGGCGTCCTGTCTTGGGCCTCTCAGTCTTTTCTGTCTCTGGACCTTTTTAAAATCAAGTTAGTCGTTGCCTTTGAAGTGGAGAAAATGCCGAATACTGACTCCATCTGGTACAGCATATGCAGAACCAATAGATCTCACATCTACGGGAAAATGGCTTTGTTCTTTATTCCACGGGTTGGGTTAGCTCTTTCCTCTAGTACCCAGGAGCACAGAGTGCACAGGCATAACCCGTATTTATGATGTCGTGTTTCTCAGCCATCAGTCACCTCTCTCTCTGTCTCCTACATGGTTCTCACCAGACCCTCCTACCATTTGCATCACCGCGCCCTGGTGGCACCATGGCTCAGGGCTCCACGGGCAAGCTGGCGGCTCTCACCCACCCACGGTCCCATGGGAGAGGGACGTGACCTTCTGCTTCCATAAAGACGCAGGGCCTTGGAATCCCTGTGGAACGGTTCTACTCATTCCCAGGGGACCACGATGGCACGGCGTTGGCTCAATGGACAGAGTTCTTAAAACGGACACGCTTCTTTATAACTTACATCAATTTGCTTAAAAGGGAATTTTATCCATCGCCATGACGAGTGGAAATCCAGATGCACTTGCTGAACTAAAAGGAAACCTTAGGATCATGGGGGGAGGGGGGAGGAGAATGGTAGAGTACGTGCCTCTGGAAATTCTCCATGAAAGCAGCACGAAAGCTGGCCAAAGAAACAGTCAGACACAAGAATCAACTTTCCCAGAATTCTGGAAATGAACCAACCATAGGCTCCCAGCAAACCAGAGAGCTTTTGCTTCGTTGGTTCTCAGGAAGCGCGGTGAGTTTCACGGTGGTTTACCTTGCGCTATCGCCAGTGGAACTGTGATTCCCTGGAAGGCCCTGTTTGCAATGCTGTCTGTTTGACCTTACTCTGGTATCTCCCAATGACCAGCCTTTTCCCCTGGGCACTTATTAGAAACAATAAAAGGCTGTTACTGGTTAACTCTCCAGCTACTGGAGGAAATCAATAAGCTACCCAAAGGCTTTAAAATAAAAGATAGAGAATGAGATGGCCACAGGGGCTCCGGGAAGCTGGGGCGCCCTCCTAGGAATCTAGGGGGTGACATACACGTCTAGGACAGTGGCATATATGCAGTGCGGTGTGCATGCTCAAGATAGACCTGCGAAGACCTAAACTCGCTACCTGGCATGACCTTGAGGCCTGCATGAGCAGGAGGGGAGTTGTCAAGGTGGTCTTGGCTGAGAGTAGGTCTGTCCCAACAGACCCCCGAGCCTCCAGGCAGGTCTGGGAGACGTGCTCATCCTGAGCATTTGAGGGACTCTCTGCCCAGTCATTAGCTAGCCACTAACTGAGCAGAGACGTGCACGGGCTCACAGGAGAGTCGAGAGCCCGTCCTATTAATGAAGCGAAGGCCCCAATGCCCAGAAAATGCCTTTTAAAGGCCACTTAGCTGTGGGGAAAGGGATGCTATGTGATTGATGTGGTGGAGACTGTACGATACCCCTTGATCTGGTTGAACGACTGAGTATTGAATGGTATGATATGTCAATTTTGTGCCAATAAAATTGTTGGGGGAAAAGAAAGAAAAATGTGACAAAATCCAGCCCTTTTCTATGACACGAAATAGGAAAAGCACCATAGAAAGCCCCTGGGAAGAGAAGAACGCGTCCTCACGCTGACAAGCAGCACGCGTGAAGAACTCACAGCTAACAACACACCTCCGTCAACCACTGAAGTCGTCCTCCCGAGACGAGGAACGAGGCACTGCTGCGACTCAGACTCAGCGCCGAGGCGAGGCCCGGGTAGACGGGGAGGCCAGGAGAGGAGGACCGGCATCCAGCTGGGGACAAAGAGGCAAAACGACTTCGGTCTGAAGGTGGCACGATCTTACACGACGGCCTTCGGAAAGTTCGTGGAAAATAGAATTCAATGATAATTCAACTTTTCCACAAGCTTTTCGAAGGCCCTTTGTAGACAATCTTAAGGACATGTATGCAAATAGTGTCTCTCTCTCTCCCTCTCTCTCTCACACACACACACGTGCGCGCACACACAGACAGCTAATAAATAAGTTAATAAAGATTTCAAGATGCAAGATAAGTGAAAACATAGAAACAATCTCTCCATACATCCTCCACAAACATTTTGAAAATGGAATGAAAGGGGAAGAAAAATTTTTTCACAACCACGTGGAAAAGAATAAAATAGTGAAGAATACATTTAACAAAGAGAGGGCAGGACGTACACACTGAAAGCTACAAAGAACCACAGCAAGAATTGTGCTCAGGCCACCGGGAGGAGGCCGTCACCGTGCGGGAGAAGGTAGGATTATTACAGGGTGTGCCGCCGAAGCCAGCCGCCCTTCCAACCCCTCTGCGGAGATCTGCGTGTGACAGCAAGTTCAGGAAAGGACTCTGTTTCCAGGGCTGTTCTGTTACACAGGGCAGCACTGAAGATGACTCAGAGGCTAGTCTGGGGCGCTGTGTGGGTGCCAGGCAGCGGTCACAAGTCTCTGGTGCCCCGCATAACCAGCTGGTGGTCTGATGGGGAGCTCCACTCAAAACCAGACCCCTGCTGTCCAGTTGACCCCGACTCATAGCGACCCTGTACGACAGGGCAGAAGGAACCTCCTGTAAGGTTTTTGAGACCTTTAATCTTGACAGGCGTAGCAGCCTCTTCTTTCGGCTGTGAAGTGGCTGGTGGCTTTGAACCACTGACCTCGTGGTGAGTAGCTCAATGTGCAATCCACTACATAACCAACCACCTGTCTGTGCACTGGGCTGAATTGGGAGGAGGATGCTGCTTTACAGCCTGACCCAGGAGCCAGACCGGTGTCCGAGAATGAGCCCGGGCAGGTAGGCGGCCGGCCAGCCTCAGAGACCCTGCCGGCTCCGCTCCGCCAGCACAGATGCTGATGTTGACACGGCTCTGTGCCCTCTCTGACGTGTGCAGCAGCATGATGCCAACGTTGGAAATCTGGTGGGAAGAACCAAAACAGGACGCAGAGACGTGAGCACACGCTGCTGGGAAAAGTGCTGCGGACAGGCTTGGTCCACCCAGGACAGGTCCACCCAGGACCAGCGTGCTCCCCAGGGTGCTCACAGACCTGCCAAGCCGAGGCCTGCTCGCATGGTTTAACAGGAGGCCGGGGCAGAGCTGCTTACTGAAAGGTCGGCGGATTAAACCGGGCCAGGGCTCTGCAGCCGACGAGACCAGGGGATCTGCAGCAGACGAGACCTGCGGATCTGCAGCAGACGAGACCTGGGGCTCTGCAGCAGACGAGACCTGGGGATCTGCCGCAGACGAGACCTGGGGATCTGCAGCCGACGAGACCAGGGGATCTGCAGCAGACGGGGGACGCCTGGAAACGGGGAGGCAGTTCTACTCAGTCACGCCGGTGTTCTCCATGAGCTGAAAACTGACCGGCTGGGAAGACCCAGAGCACGCATTACACATTCAGGCCGATCTTGAGCTTAGAATGTTAATAATACAAAATAGCAATCGGCTACTAATGTGCACGACTGTTTCTTCCGTACCAGGCTCTTACAAGGACCGTAACTCAAAAAAACCAAACTCACCACCATCTAGTTGATCGGGACTCACAGAAACCCTATAGGACCGGGTAGAGCTGTCTCTGGGTTTCCGACACTGTAACTCTTTATGGGAGTAGAAAGCCTCATCTTTCTCCCTAGGAGCAGTTGGTGGCTTCAAACTGCTGACCTTGCAGCAAGCAGCCAGTGTATCATAACCCACAAAACCACTAGGGCTCCTCTAAGCACTATTATCACCCAGGCCCAAAGGGGAAACTGAGGCTTGGAGGGCAACATGTCTGTCAAAGCACTTAGCCTGGCAGATAGGGGTCCCAGACCAGCCAGCCCAGCTTCCTCGCAGGCCCTGGGTGGTGGGCACCAGGAGGCATCAGCCACAGTTCACACACTGATGGGGACTGTGATGGGGACCGGCTGAGTTAAAGCCTGTCTATACATGTCCGCTCTCTGGGACAAGCCTCCCTGGTGCTTTTACAGTTTCTTCTGACTGAGCAACAACGGCGAACGAAAAACCCCCGTTCATCCCCCGCCTCCTGAGGCTGCCAGTCTGCTGACATCTGCTGTGGTGACATCAGTGTGGGGCAGTGCCAGTCCCCGGGGTAGCGCCTCTGGCTTCTCCACCCGTCTTGGGCTCACCCAGGCCAGCACCCGGCCAAGCAGCTAGTCTGTCTGTGGAGGACAGAGCTTCGGCAAGGTCTGGAGTGTGCCAGAGGGAAACATGGAGTCAGGGCTCGGGGACAAGGGGCAGGGGGGTGCTCTGTGGGTGGTGGCAGCATGTCAGCCCCCAACCGTGGGGCTTTAGGGAGCCCACTCAGGAGGAGACTGTGCTGGGAATGGGCCCGAGGCAGCTCTCTGGAGGAGCTGCTGGAGGCTCACACAGCAGAACCAAAGGGGCAGGGAGGGCGGAAGGAGGGAGCTAGGATGGGGGTGGGGGAGTAGAAGGAGGGAAGAAGGCAGGCAGGACACAGTCAAGAAAGACTTGCATCTGGGCCGCTGGTACAGAGATGGTGAGGCCCCATTGTGCCCTCAGCTCATCCCTGCCAGTTGCTGTGCCCGGGGTCACTTCATTGAGCCCTTAAACAGCGTCCGGCTCATCTACTGTACAGATGGAAAGCCCCGCGTTCCATCAAGACACGGGCCACCCAAAGTCCAAAGCAAGGTGTCCCCTCCCTTTGGAGGGGGTAGGCACTGTAAATCCTCACACACACACACACACACACCACACACCCCCTAAAGTTACAATCTTGTGTGGGCACGAGCTGTGTCTGTTATTTTCAACAGTGTCCTGTCTTGAGTCACCTCTCGCTTTACCTTCTACGACATTCTAGTTGCCGATTACTCTGTTTTGAAACCCGTGACCGTGAATGGGGTGGAGGTCGACGGAGCAGATCACCTGTGTTCCCTTTATCAAGGCCCACACCTTCTGTCTCCACTCCGTCACTGCGGTCCCCACAACGCAGCACCACCCACCCCACCTTCTCCCTGTGCGTCCTCCCCCCGTGCCTCCTTGTTCTGCTCCTTCTAAACTTTGCCTTGAGCAAAGGCTGCTCCTTTGGCCCCAAAGGGCCACTTCTTCTAAGGTGTGTACACCTCATCGGGGTCCTGGTTCCCTTCTGCAGTTCGTCTGAAAATGAGGAATGGTGTGAGTTCAGTTGCAGACCTAAACAGTGAGCAAGGACCCCAGGCAAGGGCAATGGTCCCCCTACTCCCCGAGGGGGCGAGGGGTGGGGGTGGCTGGGATGATCCAGAGGGACTGGACAAGCGGATACCTACACGTTATCCCAGATGATGGGCTATAGTACAAACAGTTTTCACTGCCAGGATGACGCTGAGTCGTGTTTTTCTTTCTTACTGACAAGGGGGTGTAGGCAAAAATAGTTTAGGAAACTGTGTCCACCCATCTCTTTGCAACCAACAAGCATGGCCTCCTCCATGACTTGAGTCCCACTCCACCTTGTTCCCTCTCTATCCAGAAGCTCCAACGTGATCCCATTCAGAGCAGTTGATAGGGGAAGCAGGGCACTATCTAGCTTGTCTGGTCCCCAGGTTGTAAAGACTGACGTTCACATGGTCCATCCATCTATTGAATTCCTTGTGTCCGTGTGTCTTCTGGGTTTGTCACTCTTCTTTCCTGCAGATGGGAGACAGCTGCCCATGAGCTATTAAGACCCCAGTGACGGTTGCTCATCAGAGCAGGATGTTGACGCGGCAGACTAGGTATGTGGTGCCGATTGGCTTGGGTGTCCCCTGACCAGATGCGGCATCGAGTCGATCTCTTTGGGGAATGAATAAAATAGAGATTAAACGTGCCATGAAAAAATGCAGAGATGGGAGAAGAGAGATGCTGAGGCGCATAAAGATCACCCAGGAACAGAAGCGCGTAGTGACAAGGACCTTCCACGTGTCCTGCCGCCTATTTGTAGCACTTTGTTTGCTCAACTCAAGGTAACTCAGACTTCCAGCCTCTTCCAGGGGAGCAACGGCCAAATCCAGGAGGTACAGTGAGGTGACAAAGACATCTATCTTGGAAGCCATCCACACAGAACTTGCTCGCAAAGGAGGGGTCGGCAAAGAGGAGGAAGACCCCCAGTAAGGTGCAACACTTGTGAGGACGGTGCTGGCACAGGCAGTGTTTTGTCAGCTGCGCCGGGGGCTGCTGAGTCAGAATGCACTCAGTGCTGCCTCACGACAGCAACCTGGGGGACCCCAAGGGATCAGAACCTTGGCTACGGGGTCTTGAGTCCTTCATGGGTCAGTTGGGTCATTTGTCTCTTATTGTGTTGGTTCATCTGTGGCATGGGAATGGCAGCAACCAGGGACATAGACTTTCCCCATCTCTATCATGTCCCCAAAGTGTGGCTTTACTCACGGGATGGGGCTGGAGATGAGCAGATGTTCTAAAAAACGTCTGCCCCTCCCTCTGCAGCCACCGTCGGAGCCGGGACTTGGGCCACTTTTACAAAGGGCCATCTCCTGGGATTTCTTGGGGAGCCTGGTAGTGTAAGGAGTGACGGATTAAGCTGCTCGCCACAAGGTCAGAGGTTCGAAACCACCATCTGCTCCAAGGGCATAAGATGAGGCTGTCTACTCCCATAGAGAGCCCCGGTCTTGGAAGCCCACAGGGGCAGCTCTAGCCTGTCCCCTGTGCTTGCTGTGCGTCTGAATCCACTTGGCAGCAGGGAGTGGGAGCTGGTGCTTTTTGAGACTGACCCTAACAGTCATTTTCTCATGAATGCAAGAAGGAGTCCCTGCATGGGACGTTGCTTTACAGCCAGGCTGGAGGCTTGAGAATCGGGGTGGCCCGGTTCAGAACAGGCCACAGCAGGATCGCTCCTCACTGCTTCTCCTGAGAGGAGTTTACAGCCCTGGTGCTCGGGGACCCTTGCGTCAGTTTCATTAGAGAAAGAGCCAACTTAATTTCACGTGGAGAGAAGGCTGCATGCCCACGGCACCTCCCCCCTGAAAACTGCCCCCCACACCCCGCCTGCCTGTCACGGGCAGGATTGGCCCTCTTGGCAACGATCGACAGCGATGGCAGACAGACATTGATTGGGCGTCTGCAGTAAGTCTCCTTCATTTCCAACTTCCAGCTGCCAGCTGTCTACCGGGCACCATGGGCTGCACAAAGGACAAAACCAGCCTGGGACCCGGTGGAGGGTCTGCAGTGACGACTGCTAAATGGGCTCAAGGTCCTCAGGGGCTGGATCACCTAGTGCTCTGCATCCCGGGGCCCCGATACCGGAGCAGGCTATCTTCTCTGAACACCTGTCTGTGATGGACCCCAATTCACCAGCTAGGCAGCTTGGGGTCTGACAGTGAGAGGTGGCTTCTGACCCCTGATCAGAGTGTGTGTGTGTGTGTGTGTGTGTGTGTGTGTGTGTGTGTGTGTGTGTAGAGAACTGGTCCATCTAGTTCACCACTAAACCCCAGCACCTGGTGCATGATTGATCCTTGAGTGATATCAATATTTGTGGACTAAGTTGATTCCATTTGACAGATGAGCTGAGTGAGACCTGGAGGGGGACCCGTGTGGAGACTCTCCCACCACCAACATGCCCCTCGACGCAGGCTCCTCACCTTCAGCATGAGCATGGCCTCGCTGGTGTCCCCGGGACCCTGGACATGTGTCCATGACATAAGACTCTCAATGCCCGGCTCTGACGGTGACATTTGGCAGAGAGACGCCCATCCGTGTGACCACAGGACTGGACAACCAGTGGCCTGGGCCCCAAGAGTGCCCAGTCTGTGCTGCAAAGGGATCCTCACTGAAGATGATTCTGGAACAATCTGTCCGCCTCCCACCTGCCCTTAGTGGGCCTTGCCCCTGAAGCCCGAGGCCTCTGTGGGAGGAGGGCGATCTCAAATCCACTCAGAAGAACAGTGAACGTTTTAGGACTCTTAACAGCCAATGACGCAGGAGAAGACGGTGCTTTCTACTCGGGGAAACAGTCTCAGAAACCCAAGGGGGTGGCTCTGCCCTGCCCTGTAGGGGCACGGTGAGTCGGCATCAGCTTGAAGGCAGCAAGTGTTTTTGATTTTTGTTTTTTTAACAGCAAATGAAGGGAAAGAAGCAGAGAGAGAGGGGAGAGGGAGAGGAAACAAGATGGAGGGAGAAGGAGCTAGTAGAGGTGGGGGAGGGGAGGAGAGAACAGGGAAGGGGCGCTAAAGAGAGGGAGGGAGAGAGGGGAGAAAGTGGAGGTGGAGGAAGGTTGGGGAGGCTGAGAGAGAGAAGGGGAGATGGAAGGAGGTGGGAAGGAGAAAGCAGAGGAAGCCGAGGGGAGGGGAAGGAGGCAGGAAACATGGACAGAGCAGTGGTTCCAAACAGATACTCTCCCAACAGGCACACCCATCTTCGCCCCACCCTCCACTCCCTGCCACCTACTGGTCCCCTGGAAGCTCAGCTCAGCATGCCCCTCTCCAGGGATGGCCCTCAGCGACTCCTCCCCACTCAGACAGTTGGGCTCCCAGGGTCTTCAGAAGTTGAATGCCAGGCCTTTCTTCCCAGGCACCTCTAATCTTCAATTGATGAGAAACAGGTTACTCAGGTCACACTCTGCAAAACCCCCAAACTCAAACTCACTGCCATCGAGTGGATTCCGACTCACAGCACCCCCGTAGGGCAGAGTAGAACTAACTGCCCCTGTGGGTTTCCAACACTGGATCTCCATGGCAGCAGACATCCTCATCTTTCTCCCATGGAATGGTTGGTGGTTTTGAACCTCTGCCCTTGCCGTTGGCAGCTCAATACGACGTCACCCACGATGCCATCAGGCTTTCCAAGAAACCCCAGGAGTTTGAGAATGGAGAGACCTGGAGGATAAGGGAAGGTGGGGGCAGAGAATCACAAGGATCAGCCTATAGGCCCCTCTGAGGGGGAAGAACAATGGAGGGAGGGAGGCGGAAGGAGGGGGAAGAAATGGGGAGCTGATATCAGGAGCTCAAGTGGGAAGAGAATGCTTTGAAAATGATGATGGCAGCAGATGTGCAAAGGTGCTTGACACCCTGGATGAATGTATGGATTGTGATGAGAGATGTAAGAGCCCCCAATAAAAGTATTTGATTTAAAAATGAAAAAAAAGAAACCCCAGGGCTTCCCAAAGTCTGCAGGACTGTGGCTGCGGAGGCCGGGGCAAAGGTGTGCAAACAGCCCGCATCTCCATCCCCATCAGGGCAGTGAGGTCCCCTAGTCTCCTCCTGCCCCGGGAGGGGATCTGGCTGCCACTCAGAGGGCGCGCCCTTCCAGCCCCCCAGTGGAGCAGGTGAATGCGCTGATCTAGCGAGCAGTGAACCTGGGCTTGTAATCACATCACCGCATTGCTCAGAGCTCACACCGCTGAATTCCATCCCCTCATCACCACCCCTTGCCTCTTTGGAACCTCTTGCCTGTAGGTATAGGCGGTTCCTTTGTAAAGCGGAGGAAACAATCACGGGGCAGAAGCCTGGTGAAGAAGAGATGGGCTGGCTACTTGCCACGGTGAGGGGTGAGGCCAAGAAGGTGGGTGCTGGGCGCGGGGCGGTTCATGTCCAGGCATCTTGGTGATCCCGTCTGGGTTCCTCTCCGTAAAACACGTCCTCCAAACTCTAGGTCTATGGCAAGGACCTGGCCCACCAGCCTCTGACGAGATCCCCCATCAGATCGCCCTGACCTCAGCCAACTCAGTGATTGGCTCAGGAATAGGCAGGTGCCCCGTTCGGTCCAATGAGCGTTTGCCCTGGGAGGTTTGCAGGAACTGCGGGGGGAGGGGAGGGAGAGAGCCCAGGGGTGAGAGTCTGCAGCCTCAGGAGGCCACGCTCTGTTCCCACTGTGAATGGGGCTTGGACACAGGGAACGGGGCCCCTAGGTGGGAAGCAGAATGGAGGGTGGGAGAGAGGGCAGCAGTCCTTGTTCCTGATCCACATTTCTGGATCCAGGCTGTCCATACTGCTCCCTCTGTGGTGAGTGCAGCCTCCTCCCCTATAAATTGATGGTGCAGAAGCCAGCTCCTCCTTAGCTGGGCTAGATCCTGCGTCTGGCTCATGCACCAGCCATGGTGTCTCCTGACCCCGGGAGCTATCAGTGACCTGCCATATTGTCGGTTGACCTTGGATTCGTTAGACGCTGCAGCCTCCAGCCTGCGGTCTTGCTGGTGTACCTTCCTGCTGCTTGGTCCATCAGCCCTGCAGGAGAAGTCTCCAGTTTAACAGCTGGCTGGCCTCAACTTGAGCCAGACTGGACTTAACCATTTCTACAACCATGTGAGGCATTTATTGGTCTAAAATTATATATATTACACACTATGTATGTATGTATATATATATACACATGTGTCTCTCTCACTAGTTTTGCTTCCCTAGAGGCCCTACCCTAACACACACACACACACACACACACACACACACACACACCCTAAAACAAATGTTGAATTTGAAGGGTGTTTTTCTTTCTCTCACAAAAATAATTGCAGGTGGCTTTTATTTTCCTTTTTATGCTCTATTGTTCAGATGTTTTCAGTAAACACAGGTTATTTGATAGTGAAAATAAACAATCTGCTGCAATTTTAAGCAGGAAATAAACAGAAAAGGGTGGTGTCCTGGCTGTGCTGTCTCACCATGCGGCCCAAGAGAAAGGACAGGTGGAGGGCAAGGAGGCAGAGAAAGGCAGGCGGGAGGGGAAAGGGGAGATGGAGAGAAAGGAGAAGCCAGGAGGGGAGGGGAGGGGACGGGCGGAGGGGAGGCAAGGAGAGGGGAGAGATGAGGTTCCTGAACCTCTCCTCATGGGGATTGACTCAGAAAGAACATCTTCTCTGCCAAAGTCCCTGCTGCCCACCCCCCTGTCCAAGCAAGTAGCATCCAGTCCCTGGGGGCACTCTTCAATTGCAGTCCCCGCTCCTGGTCCCAGAACCTCCCTTTGCTCCTGTTGCCACCCTTGGCTTCTAGGAGAAGCTTTGGTGGTGCAGTGATTAAGCACTTGGCCGAGAAGCAAAAGGTCAGCGGTTCAAACCCACCAGCTGCTCCACGGGAGAAAGAGGTGGCTGTCAGCTTACATCAAGGCCACAGTCTGGGAAACCCGTGGGGCAGTTCTACACCGTCCTTGTCCTCGAGGGACCGGCCCCAGAGCAGGGGGTTGGTTTTGACTCTACCCTGCAGTCAGGGGCCTGGTAGCACAATCGGGAAGCGCGTGGCTGCCAACTGAAAGGTTGGTTGATTCCAACCCAGCCATGGCTCTGTGAGAGAAAGATCTGGCAATCGGTTCTCAGAAAGATGACAGTCCAGAAACCCACAGGGACAGCCTTGTGGTTGCCAGGTGCCATCGTGGTGACCCCGAGCACAACAGGGTGAAACACTGCCCGGCCTCACCGTTGTTCTTCTGTTGGAGCCTGTTGTCACAGCCACTGTGTCCGTCCTCTGTCCCACGGTCTCCGTGAGCCAGAAGCTACTCAAGGGCCATGGGTTTGGTTTGGGGGTGGCTCCTAGGATCCCTGCAGCTCTCTCTCCTCCAAGATCTCCCCTAAACTTCACCCCCAGCACCAGCATGGCCAGACGTGCATCCCAGCCAGCTATACCACGAAGAGGAGATGGAAACAAAACCAAGAGCTCTGGAATGCCCACCAGCCAGATACATGCCCCCCAGCACCCTCCCTAGGAGGGAATCGAGGCCTGGGAGAGTCCCCAGGAACACCCAGGGGTTAAATGCATAGAGGTTAAATCTTTGGGCAGCGCCCATGAGCTTCATCTTAGCTCTGAACCTCCACAAAGATGTAGGCTTCTTTGAAGGTGCACCCCTTAAGTTTTACCACCCCTCCATCACCCCATTTCCAGTATCCCAAACAATCAACTCAATGCCATCGAGTTGATGTGGACTTTTAATGACCCTATAGGACAGGGTAGAACTGCACCTGTGAGTTTCTGAGACTATAACTTTTTATGGGAGTAGAAAGCCCTGTCTTTCTCCCAGGAGCTGGCTGGTGGTTTTGAACTGCTGACCTTTCGGATTGCAGTCCAACACATAACCACTATGGCACCAAGACTCCTCATTTCAAATGTAGGAGCCTCCGAAACCAGTCCTGAGACAGAGCTCAAATCTCAAACCACAGTCTCACAACCTGAGTGGTCAGCACTGGTCAGATGTACCCAGCATTTACCAGCTGGGGACAGAAGAAGGTCCCATCCACACCAGCCCTTCTCAACTTGGAAATTCACCCTCACCAAGGAATCCTATTTGGGCTTTGATGGTGTGGTAGTTACATAATCTGATGTCAATTTGAGGATTAAGAGTGTAGGGGTAGAATCTAGCCTATCAATCAAGATATAGCAAATGAGGTCTCTGTGTGGGTGTGGCCTTTTCCTGAGGATTCTGGGAACTCCTGTTTTTCCTCCTTGGAGGTGGGAGACACACACTGTCTCTCTGCTCACTTCCTGAGACTCTTGTCTACTGACAAGACACACATGGGCTATGCTGATGGCAGTCAGAGCCCTGGACCTGGAGGAGCCACGTGGAGACCCACTCCAGCGCTGAAATGCTTACAACGCCACTGGATCCACAAGACTTTCCACCCACTGGCCTGTGATCTCTGCATTCAACATCATTGCATGTGTTTTGTGAGTCTGAAGAGGACTTTATAGATTGGTATCAGACATATAGGCTAATATTGGACTTATGGACTTGACCTGGACTGGGCTGGGATGTTTTTTCAATATTCAATTGCTCCTGTGGCTAAAGCTCTCTGTGGTTAACAGTTCAAATCCACCAACTGCTCCATGGAAGAAAGATGAGGCCGTGTGCTTCCAGGAAGATTGACAGCATCAGAAACCCTATGGGGGCAGTTCTACCTTGTCCTATAGGGTCATCATGGGTCAGAATCCACTTAACAGCAATAGGCTTGGTTTTAACAAGATCCCCGTTTGGTGCTTGTGTGCCTCAGGCTCACCTGGGGATCTAGAGGCATCACGTGGGGATCTTGTGAGGATGTAAATTCTGCCTCATTAGATCTGGGGTGGGACTGTGACCTCAGCACAGAGTTGGCCTGGAATTGGACTGGATCGAAGTCCCAGTTTGGAAATAGTGTCTTTGGAAAGGTTATCGGTTCCCATGAGGCCGTGCTGGAGTAGGGTGAGATCCCCCTCCATCGGAGCGAGAGACGGAGAAGAGGGCCAGCCAGGTGTCCGTCCATCATTCAGGGAGCCCAGGCCAGCGGATCTTCCCCTGGAACAGAGACCTACCCCAACAATGTCCTAGATTCAGACTCCGGGACTCAATACTGGGGACCCTACACTTCTGTCCCTCACACCACCTGGAAACCACCCACACTGCCAGGGGAGGAATGGACGAAGAGACTCTGGAGCCGGCCCCCAAAGGAATAGTATGCGTCCCTCCCTGGGGTGGCCCATTCCTCTGCCCCCCACCACTACCCTTGGGGTGGCCCATTCCTCTGCCTCCCACCTCTACACTTGACTTTGCCTGCTGCATCTCATCAAGTACAACGGCACTGTCAGGCCAGCGTTACACATAACGCATCGCCCTCTCGTTGGTGCCCTAGGGTGGGTCCCGTGGGCTGCCTCTTTCCTCTGCACAAAGGCAACGCCGTCATGTGTGCTTTCCATGTTTTATGCAGCAAGCCCAAGCCAGAGACGTTCGAGGCAACCATGTTGGGAATGAAACGGAAACGCTGATGAGAAACTCGCTTTCCTAGGATCAAAGGGCTGCACTCGGCTGCTCACCGCAGCCTCAGCAGTCGGATGCACTGGAGAAAGAGGAGGCTTGCTTCTCCAGGCAAGGTCACAGCCTCAGACACCAACCCGGCCAGGTCTACCCGAGGCAGAAGCAACTCCAGGGCTCAGTGACTCAGGGAAATACATTACTTTTTAAGTTAAAAAATAAAGTAAAGGTGGCGTATTTCCAGATTTAATGAAGGTATGCAGACTCTCGTAGAAAAATCCCAAGACATCACAAATTTCATGATGAAGGAAATGACAATAGGCTTCCCAGCAGGAAGAAACAAGATTCTTTAAGTGCTGAGTCAAGATGAATGAAGTGCACAGTAATGCACCGTGTTAGCAGGGTGCACAGTGAACTTTCTTCTCAGTGATCAATATAAGCCCACTGGAATCAGAATAAAATATCAAAACCCTTTTTTATATAAACAAAGAGCATCTAATAGGATGTGTAACTAGCTATAAATGCCTTGAATTCTTGCACGTGTGTGTTTGCACACACACACACACACACACACACACCAAACACAAACTATTTTTAAATGGAGAGATTATACTTTTAACTATTTCAGTTACAATTTTAGAACATAAAACATTAGAACATTAAAAATTAAAATTGGTATTTCATACAATAGGAAATCTTCCACCACCAAATTAAAAAAAAAGGGTCGTAGACTTCAAGGCCTTTGTAAAAATAGCAAAGGTCAATGATGATTTAAAAAATCGCAGCTACTTTGCTTGAGCTTCAGAGAGGCTGCTGGTTCAACACATACTTTGAATCAAGGAATTTACAAAGAAATGTGGTTAATTCCTGACTTAAATAAAAACTCATGGCAGGGATCATTCTGAATCCTTCACATCTGTCACAAAAGAAAAGGGAAAAAAGAATTCCAGCAAGAAATGAGAAACTCATATCCATCATGGTCGCCAATGATCCCACCACAGGACCCCAAGCCTCCTGCCATCGAGTCTCTGACTTCAGCCCTGGTGGGCATGAGAGACCCGGGCCGATCACCCAGGAAAATCAGGCGTCTGCTTCCCTCTGTGGCCTGGCCCCCACTCCAATATTTGTGTTGTGTCTTCTGGAGCAGATTCTGAAACGTGGCGTGGGTGTGGCTGTTCAAACCACTCAGTGTTTATGAGCAAAGACAATGATTCATTAAGGAAACTCTTCAGAGGACAAGACAATGAATACGATGATCGGAGGCTTCCTTGGCTCTGTTGGCTGAGTCACGGAAGAGTCTGACGAAGATACTGTTCTAATTCAAGAATTCTTGGGAACAAAAAGCATACCTGACAAATATTTAATTTAATAATCAAAGACACCCCCCCCATTGTTTTAAATGTCAGCTTGATTTAGTTTCCTCACCGACATCACACAATATGGGACCAAGCTGCATTTCAAGTGCCAAGGAAAAGGAACTTTGAGGGTGGGGGTGGGGTGGGGTAGCGAAAGGGGCAAAGATGGGTACAAAAATTTACATTGAGATGTAAATCTTTCATAATAGAGATCAATAATAATGATTTTCACACGGGGTTTCCAACATGAGTCAACCTGAAGCTCTTACTCGCATGGCAATCAGCAGCCTTATTTATGTACACGGCGAGAAGCCTTTTCAGAAGGCTTTGCTGATACCGATGAATTGAAGACTGCCTTTCCACTCAGCCGCTACTCCTTTATGTTTGATACTGGCACTGAGTTAGCACAAGAGCTAGCGAGCTCACTTACGCTGTGTTTTGAAACTGGTAGGTAAGCTTCTGTTTCAAAGTCAACTCAACTCTTCAGGAAGAGATGAGTCCATGCTGTCATCATGAATGCGTGCCACGGACTGCCAGAGAAACAAGCAACTCTGTCTTGGAAGAAGAACAGTCAGAATGTCCTTAAAAGCCTGGATGGTAAGACGTCCTCTCCTGTATCTGTGGACATGTCATCAGGACAAGCCAGGTCCTGGAGATGGACATCAAGACCCTCGAGGAGGAGATGGATTGATACCGTAGTTGAAACAACGGGATCCAACGTGATAACCTTTGCGAGGCCGATGCAGGACCCGGCTGTTTCCTTCTGTTGTGTGTAGGTTCACTGTTATGAGCCAGAACCACGTTGGCGGCACCTGATCACCCCCATGACATTTTCAGAAACAATCAGTGACTGGAAACTCTTAGGTATGTCTGGAAGAGTTGGGCATGTGAGTCTGATTTTTCAACGGCAAACTTTGGGAAACCTCAATCTAGACAAGCATACTGATGAAGATGTTGCACCCAGAGTGACATGTGCCACAAGGGTAAAAATACGCGCTGAATTACAAAAGCCCCGTGCAAAGTAGAAAGATGGAAAATATCTTGGTAATGATTTCTATTAATATTTCAATTGAGTCGAGCGAAGAGTTTCTTTTCAGAGAAATCAAAACTTAGTGCAAGAGGGTGTCATCTCCTTTTGATTCCTCTTTTCAAATCATTGGCCCACGTCCGTTTTAATAAAGTTTTAAAGTGGTAGCCAAATCCAGTTCACAGATTCGATTTTGGCCCACGGAGGGTGCTAGAAAAATATGTATTCACTGCCAGCACAGGAAAATCAGGAAACACAAACACTCCATTTCTGGCTCCCTTTAAAATGTCAGCTCAGGCAAACCTGAGCCCATATTTCCACATGGAGATACTTAGGTCAGAACTCAGTCCTGAAGTGGGCCCCCCTCACCCCAACTTGGCTAAGCAGGCTCAATTTGTGAGCCCACCTTTTAAGTTCAGTGAAGAGAATTTCTCAGCCTCAAAATTAGTTGAGAATATTTTTCTTTTTTTCTTTAATAGTCTGATAAAGTTTAAATGAAATTACCCCTATTCTGAAGATTAACCTGAACTCAGATAAAGCCAAACTCAGCTAACGGATTTTTTTTTCCTGATAGATATTTGACAAAGTATTAAGTTTCTTCTGTGGTTGTTGATTTATTCAGGCAATTTCTCATGTCTTCTTGAGTAGATCTTCAAGAAACATCTATCTTTTCACTAGTCTTAAAGAAAAATTCTCTTAAAATGTAAAAAGTCTTGTTGATATCAGTTTTGAAGATCTTTTCTCAATTTCACTTTTCAAGGTATTTGCTCTAGACTTTTTACTGTACAGATTCATGAAACGGTTTCTATTTTGCTTGTCTTTTGAAATAGCTGGCTCTTGCATTAATCTGCTTTGCTCGTTTTTCCAATTAATATTTGCCTTCATATCTAGTAATATAACTTGTTCTCTGATGTATTATATTGCTCTTTTCCACATCCTTCAGTTGAATGATCAGTTCAATCACATTCAATTATTCTTTTCTTTCAATAATAGTGAAAGCTCTTTGGCTATCTGTTTTCCTCTGACTGTGGCTTTGGCTACACCCAAGGTGTTGCTGCTCTGTATTAACACCTAGCGAGCCTGCCGTAGAGGTGTTTATTCCTCTGATCTAAAAATCACTTCTAGAAATAGGTTCTAAAATCTCCCCGTGGAATTATCTATCAGCTAGATAAAGAATATTTAAAATGTGGCAAATCCATACAAAAGAATACTATACAACAATAAATGAGACTGGTGCCTATGACGTCCCTGACATCCTGTCGAGCAGGAGGAGGCAGGCGCAGTGCACAGCGTGCTGATAATTCCATGGAGAGAAGAGAGCAGGTGAGTCTAGGGTGAGTGCAGTGGGAAGAAAAGTTGCTTCTAGTGAACGCTCCGGACGGGACGGGCATGTGGGAACCACAGGGGACGATGGTCTCTACCTCCATCCAGGTGAACTCACCTGGATGGAGATTAATCAAAATCTACACTTAAGATTCGTGTGATTTACTGAAGATGTATTACTTTGGGTTGGATTATGCCCTCCAAAGTACGTGTTGCAAGTCCTAATCTGTATACACCTATGTTTATCATTCCAGTTGGAAACGGGCTTTCTTTGTTGTTTATGAGACGGCACGAATATGGGATGTATCTGTGTCGATTCAGGAAGCACGGCGAGGAAATAAATGCCACCCCGCGTGAAGACCACTAAGGAGCAAGGATCTTCCCCAGAGCTGACAGAGGGCCTTTCCCTAGAGTTGGCGCCCTGTATTCAGACGTCTAACCTCCTGAATTGTGAAAAGACAAATTTGTTTTCCTTAAAGTCATCCACTTGCGGAATTTCTGCTACGACAGCACTAGACGACAACGTCAGAAGTAACACTCCGATGTCTACTAACATCGTGAAACATGATTTGCAGGCAGCATGACCTGGATGTGATTGCCTCTCTGGAATTTGCAAGCAACTTCATCTAGGCCAAAGAAATGGGCTCTGCTACCTCCTATTCACTGTCCTTCGCCCAGTCCTATTCCCACCCAACTCTCCTCTCTCCCCGCGTGGCTCCGGACTCAGGGGAAGCTGAGCCCATCCCGGCTCCAGTCTCAACCAATCACCATTCCATCCTGCTTACCAGAGGGGCCCAGGTCGAAGGCGATTCGTATATCCCCTTGCCAAACGCTTCCTGACGCAAGGGTGGGTGCGTGACATCGATTAGCCCAGTCTCAGACTTGGATGGGAAATCTCCCGGCAAATACAGAAAAGGGGGCTCCCGTCTCGGTCACCACTGCTTTCGGGTGTATCATGAAAGGCAGGGTGAAAAGATAGAAAGGACCCAGGCCCTTGAAGACTGCCTCCTCCCTGGTTGTTTTCCACTTCCTGCTGATGGATGATGCCCAGCCTTCCCAGATTGCCAGACGTGGCTCCTAGATTTCCTTCTTCCTTAAACCTGATTGAATTAGGGGTTTCTCCTTATTGCAGCCGGGAGCCCTACTGTTAAGCCAAATGTCTGCCGATCCAGTGGGAAGGTCCCCCGGGCCCAGGAGAAGGCTGCCTCTCTGCCACAGCTTTGTTTCTAGTTCATGAAACAGGCTTGTGGTGTTACACAAATTCTCGGCTTCTTTGTCCACATCACCCATCAGACTAGACGAGGGGAATGTGCTCGTCGCCTGCGGTAATGACGTGTGGTGGAAATCCGCAGCACACCGCTGCTGGATGCTGATGTCTCGACTTGGTTTCCAACTCCTAGCGACCCGATGCGTCAGCATGTAACGGCCTCAGAGGGGTTTCTCGGCCATTGGCTTCACAGGAAGCAGGTGGCCAGGGCTTCTTCCTCTGAGCTACAATGTAGGTTTCAGCTGCAGACCTTTCTGTGAAGGGCCAAGCACTTAACTGTGGCTCGCCACCAGGGAGCCTTGCAATGTCGTGTGGTGGGTTAAAATTTTCACTTGCTATGCCATGGAAGGGCAGTGCTTACTGGTTGGGCTGTTCACTGCAAGGTCAGTAGTTCAAATCCAGCAGCCACTCCTTGGGAGAAAGATGAGGCTCTGGCTTCCCATAAAGAGTTCCAGTCTCAGAAACTCACAGGGACGGGGCTACCTTGTCCTGTCGGATTGGCTGAGTCGGCATTGACGTGGCGGCAGTGAGCTGAATTTTCCTGTCTTCTTGGTGGGTCTGGTCAACAGAAGATGCTCTTATTTTCATTGTTTATCATTCTCGGCCTCCAGTTCTAGGGGACCTGGTATGAGCATTTCTATTCCAACTTGTTTGTTTTCTTCTTTGCCCAGCGTATTCTTGCCCATCCTTTTACTTAGAACTTTTCTCAGTCATTTTATTCCAAGACGGTCTCTTGTCAACAATTAGTAGCTGGCTTTCAATTTTTTCATCAGATCTGGGCGTCTTTAGATCCCCATCTGCTTGATAACATATCTGTCTATCCTGGCCGCCTAATGGCATTTTCCCCGTACTTTGCTTTTCCTCTCTCTTTGAAAATTTTCCTGGATTCACCACGCTTTCCTCAGCCTCCCTATTTCCTCCTGGACCTTTAAAGTTGTTGCCAACACACAACGCGTGTATCTCTACTTCTCTGTCAGTATCAGATTTCCAAGACCATTTCTTTCGGCCGGTCCCCACCCTGCAACCAGGCAAGCCCTTTAGCAGCTTCCCCTCATCAGGCTGTTTAGACTCACAGCCTCCTCCTGCCAGACTGCCACTTCCCATCTCACCCCTGTTGATTCCTTCTCGCTGGCTGGCCTCCCCGGGGAGGACTCTTGCGTTCATGATCTCTCTAGAGCGGCTCTGGCTCTGCCTTTTTCACGGCCTGTTCTACACGCTGGGCCGGGAGAATGGCTCACACATGGTTCAGAAAGTTCCCCAAACTCATGGTCATTTGTTCCAACTCACAGCGAGCCTGTAAGACAGGGGAGAGCTATCTGTGAGGTTTCCAAGACTGTAGCCGGGAGCAGAACGCCTCACGTCTCCTGCGGGGCAGGTTGGTGGTTTCCGACTGCTGCCCTTGTCGTCAGCCACTCCTGAGGTCTGCGTCCACCAGAAGCGCTCACTGGGCTGTGCCAGTGCTTTCTCCGCTGCCCTGCTCAGCACAGGGAGAGGACACCGGACCACTCATCCCTTGAGGCCCCACTCACGTGACCCTCGCCCTGCAACAGCCCTCTGGGCTCCATCAATCTGGACTTCCCTACCTTTTTCTCCAACCTTTATGGAAGTATGTCGTACCTGTCAATCTCCTCTACTAACCGGTGCCTTCCGTGGGGGCAGGGCCCCGTCGGAGGCCTCTGTCTCACCTGCTTCACCTAAGGCGCCCAGAACACAGCCGGCACTCAGTTATGTTATTGGATTGAATTGCTGACATGTGGCCCCAGCTGCTGGGACCCATTCAGATCAAGACCCAACTCCCCCAGGCAGTCTAGGAAGACTACGTCTAGCCCAGCCCGGCTCCCTGCAACACAGTGAATGATTTCACATGGCTCCTCTGTCCATAGCTTTTGTTATTATCACCAAATGACCTTCGTTTTGCTGGTGGGGCTGGGTAAGAAGGTGGGTTGAATTATGTGACCAATCATTGAGTGATTGTTAACGGGGTTGCCACCCTGCTGGGTAGAAAATGAGCCCCTATGAAGCAGGAAGGGGACTCTCACTAACAGCAAGAGAGGACCAGGAGTTGAGCGTGTCCTTTGGACCCTGAGATCCTGGCGCATTGACCCTCCTTGGTCCAGGAGATGCTGTGACACCGGAGGAGCAGAGTAGCACCAGGAACCAGGGCATGAGATGGAGCAGTGGGCTTCCCAGCCCACAGAGCTAGTAAAACTGAGTGCTTTGGGGAAGGTGGCTGGCTTGCGGAGTAGCGTGCCTCTGGGCACTTAATTGAGGGAGCTGAGTTTGCTGACCCACAGAGCTGGAGCTGGAGCTGCAGCCCAGTGTCTTTGGATTGAAACTTAGAGCAGAGTGGCATGCCCTCTGGGTATTTATTGGCATTGCCAGAGCAGGGCTGAGGCCAAATCAGGAAGACGAGATGGGTCTGCCTGCGGACACAGGCAAACAGAAACTGTCCAGACTGAGCAACTGTATCCTGAGCATTTCCCACCTGAATTGTAACCTGTTGACCTCCCTCATAACCCCATAATTGTGAGCCTCACCTGTGAGTCTGTGCGGCTATTGCAGTGAATTACAGAATCGGGCTGAAAAGCAGGGGTACTGTGGGAAGGACCCCTGATGTCAGGATAAGGTGGAGGTGGGGGGATGGGTGCATGTCTGACCCCTGCCTGTGGCAGTCGGCCTCAGGAGCCAGAGAGGTCCGTGTGGAGACAGACGCTCTCCCTCTCTGACCCCTACCTGTGAGGGTGCCATCTAAGCACACTGGTGGTTGGTGGGTCTCGGATGGGAGAAGAGAACACAGCCAAATGAAACCAACAGGCTGCCCCAGAGCCACGGGAGACGCCACTTCCCTGGGAACATCCTCTCTCCAGTGCTGCCCCTGTGGTCGAGTGCAGGAATGCAGGCAGCCAGGTGCAAAGTGAGTTCGCATGGCCTTGTGGATCCTAGCCGGGGAGTCCTGGCTCCCTCCGGCAAACCAGCACACATTGACAAAGTCTTTTCTTAAATCCCTGTGACTGTGCAGCGGGGGGGGGGGGGGGGGGTGCGGGGGGGGCTCCCTAGTAGAGCTGCCCCCGCATAGTGCAGCTTCATTGTAAACCAACATCTTGCAGCCTCCGCTGCTAAGACTTCAGGAGTCAGGGCAAGTTCTGGGGTCTGTTCAGGGGCACATGACAGTGAGTGGGGACCTCGGGGCCCATGAGCTGACAGTCAGCCAGCGACCACAGGAGTGAGCACGCCCCTTATCCCAGATCGGAAAGCACAAGGGCGTGGTTTCAGGAAGGGAGTGGTGGAGACACTGGGCCTGGGCGGGGGATCCTGGGTGGTGTCCTCAGGCAACAGGACTTGGCGGGAGTCCCTGTGGGGAGGAGCCGGCCCAGCAGAGGTCAGAGTCCAGACTCTGGACCCCAGGCCTGTGGTTTCTCACTAAAGCTCTCGAGATGTATTTATTCGGCATCAGGGACCTTGTTCTGAAAAGCCTGTGTCCCTCCTTCCTGTCCTTGACCCTGTCTGACTACCGCCATCCAGTGGCCCCAACTCCCAGTGGCCCTGTGTGCACCCGAACACCTAGGGTGCCCGATGAGGCTGACCCACCCGCTCTCCCACCTCCCTCTCCTCCCCACCCTGCTCCCTGGAGACACGATCTTCCACACCAGAACCTCTCCCACCAGCAGAAAACCGCAGCTAACAAGACAGGTGCCTCTCGTGGGCACGAGGCTGAGAACTGGCTAGACAGAAGATGCTCTGGGGTTCTGAGGGAGAGAAATAAAGATATTGGGGGAGGGGGACGGGGGGTGTCAGGCACAAAAGGAAGAGGAGCATTTGAAGGAAGGAGGGGCTAGAGGAGGCACCCTGTGTGGCAGCTCCTTCCCCTTGGCCCCCAAGATCTGACCCGATGCAACTTCCTTCAGGTGCTGGTGCTTAGAGTGGGTTTTCAGAACCCACCAGGATGAGGCCTGCCCACCTCCTCTGCTCAGCTGTCAAGGGACCCCCATCCCCACCTTCCCAAGAAGGTAGCCAGATACCCCCTGAGTTAACCTCAGCAGAGGAGGAATCGAACCGCCGGCTGCTGCTTCTGCTCCTGCTCCATCGGGCTCAGCTGTCCTGGGGGCTGAGCCCCTGGCCCCTCACAGGTCCATTCTTGCTGGACAGTCAGGAGAGGCCTGGGAAGGTGGCAGGGGTGGCCTTCCACGCTACACTCCCCCAGAAGCCTGCCTTCAAGAGGGGCGGGGAGTGCCTGGCGCTTACACAGAGGATTTAGCCCTCGAAACAACCCCCCCGCACACACACACATACTGTCTGTCCCCTGTCTCCCACAGCCTCAGAGCAACCTGCTCCCCAAACTCACAGCCCAGCTTCAGCCAGCTCAGGCCTGCCCAGATCACAGCTCCGATCCCGCCTGCCTCTAACCGCAGACAGAGCAGGGCGGTCCCAACCACAAGGCCCCCGGCCAGCATGAAAGGGCTCTTTCTCCCCACCCTGAAGGGCCTCTTGTTCCCTGGACTGTGGGGGGCAACAAGCAGCTCACAGGATTTCTTTGTGTGTGAGAGAAGGGGGTTGGGGGGAACTCAAAGGAGCTATGAACTGCCTAGCCCCTGCTTTGCTCATCAACGCTGACCTGCTCCTCAACCCCACTGTCCCCAGCTCACCCGCCCTCCACTCATCACCCCATGTTGTCATCCGCAGGGCTCTGGGCAACCACAGGAGCCAGAGGGCCTAGGGTCTGAGTGACCTATAGCTAGCACTCAGCATGGGGTCTGGGAGAGTCCTCCGTCCTTGGAAAACCAGGACACCGAGCTCACCCTGCCTGGCCCTGTGCGAGGGCCTTGGTGTCCTGGCCTGGAACCAGGAACCAGGAGGACTATCCAGCAGGGTCACATGGGTGAGTTCGGAGCCAGCTTTCAGGGTGGTCCTCTCAGCTCTGGGACCTGTTTCTCTGCCCATGACCCCTTCACCTGCAAAATGGGCATGAGGGCAGACCTGCCTCAAGGGGCTCCTTTGGGAGCTGCGGGCCTTCACTCACCCACGCCAAGGGTACGGTCAGCTCAGGGAGTTACGCGTGAGCTGTGACAGAAGTGCAAGCTCACACTCACCGCTGTCGGGCTGATGCCCACTCACAGTGACACGACTGGACAGAGCAGAGCTGCTCCGATGAGTTCCTGAGACGAAAACTGTTTGTGGGAGTAGAAAGCCTCGTCTTTCTCCCATGGAGCAGTTGGTGGTTTCAAACTGCCAACCTTGCAGTGAGCCCAAGATGCAACAACTGCAGCACCAGGCCTCCTGCGTCACTGACTCCGTTGAATAGCTGTGGGCGTGGCACAGGCTCTCGTGTCTCCAGGAGTGCCAGTCCAAGTGGACTACAGAGGCAAATCCAGAGACACTCATCAGTACAAGAGAGAGCTTTACATATCAAAGAGCAATTGTATGTTGAGAAAACATCCCAGCCCAGTCCAGATCAAGTCCATAAGTTGGATATTAGCCCATTTGTCCTATACCAGTCGATAAATTCTTCTTCAGACTCATGCAACACATACAATGACGCCAAATGCAGGAAGATCGCAGGCCAGGGGGTGGAAAGTCTTGTGGATCCAGTGGTGGTGGAAGCATCCCAGCACTGGCGTGGGTCTTCACGTGGCTCCTCCAACTCTCTGAGTGTCTCACCAACAGGAAAATGAAACAGAGAACGTGTGTGGCCTACCTCCAGGGAGAAAGAGAAAATGTTCCCAGAATCCTCATGAGAAGGCCACGCCCACAAGGAGGCATCATCAGGCTGTGACCTGATTGACAGGCTAGACTCCACCCCTTCACCTTCAGACCCTCAAGTTGACACAACACTACGTAACTATCACAGGTAGTGAGAGTGAAGAACTTTTAAAGTCGTTTCAATTGGGATAAAAATAAAACATGCCTGCTGGCCCAATGCTTCCAAGAGACAAACCTAAAATCCACCTGATGCTGTAAATGCTGCCACCCCCTTGATCCCCCGGGGGCGCAAGGAGACCCTGCTTATGTGGAACAGAACCAGCGTCCTGCACCGCCTCTAGGATCAGTGGTAAGTCCAACCATGATGAACTCTGAGTTCTCAATGACTGAATTGTGAAGGCTGACCAACAGGCCTTCTTCCTAAGTCCTCAGTCTGGAAGGTTGACTGGCCCCTGCTCAACACGCCCAGCACACAGGCCTCCACTGGCAGACGGTGCGGGCTGCGTGTGAGGTGCACCAGCCAGGAATACACTAAAGGACACACTGAACGACCAGGCAGTGAGGACAGTACGACTGAACCGCTGCCCCAAGAAAGGCTCAATACAGGGAGGAGGGGGGCAGGACTCAAAAATGCTTGGAAAATTTCCATGAACTTTTAGTGCCAACTTTTCCATGGCCTTTCTGAAGGACAAAGACGACTCTCTGTAAAAAGATGGGAGCAGATCCAGACACGTGCATACATCTGACGAACTCGGGGCCAACAGCCAAAAAGGACCATAGAAATATGAAGCAGTGGAATGCAAGGTACACAGCATCCCAGATGCGGCTCGTTCATCAATTGCTGGTGTCCGAACCATTGCTGTGTGTGAGGCCAGCATGGTGGCCACTCCGTCAGTCCCTCTCCTCCCGGGCCGGCCTGTTTTTGAACACCACGCATGATATCCTTCTCCAGGGACTGGTTCCGCCTGATAACATACAGCCTCCACAGTGGCGATCTAACATGCATGGACCTTTATACATTAAAAAGCACACATAACATGGGACATTAAAAAGCACACATAACACGGGAAGCTATGGGAGTTGAAAGGGGCCTTGGTGGTGCTGTGGGCTAGGCATTAGACTGCTAGCCACAGGGTGGGTGGTTCAAAGCCACCTGCCTCTCTGCAGGAGAAAGACAAGGCTGTCTGCCTAAAGCCTAAAGATTTATAGTCACTCTGTAAGTCAGAATTCACTCAAAGGAAGTCTGTCTTAAAGGAGTTGCAATCTCTAATGAGATAAGTTGTATCTTCCTGCAGAATGTTTCAGGGGCCAAGGGCTCTTTAAAGCAGGTCACTTGCCACATTTCCGGTCAGCACTTTGAATTGATCTCTGACTGCCTTGCCCCACCCAAGAATCTAAGCCCTTGGTGGGTGGGTGGGAGGGCTGCCTCAGACTGTGTTGATTATGCCCCTTTTGTCCATCTCCGAACTTAACCTGATTCTCAACACCTAGCAAGCATCATACAGATACATATAGAATTTGTATCCCTTAAACAGATCTCCTCCGCCGCTTCAGGAGGAGGCCTATGAGCAAGAACCAACGGTACTGAAGAAAGAAGTCCAGACTGCATTGACAACATTGGCCCCAAACAAGGCTCCAGGAATTTATGGAACACCCATGAAACGTTTCAACAAGCTGATGAAGCACTGGAAGGACCCACTTGTCTGTGCCAGGACATTTAGAAAACCGCTGCTTGGCCAACTGACTGGAAGAGAGCCGTATTGGGGCCCATTCCAAAGAAAGGTGGGCCAACAGAATGCTCAGACTATAGAACAACATCATTGATATCACATGCCAGTGACGTTTGCTGAAGACCAGCCAGCAATGTTTGCAGCAGCCCGCTGACAGGGGGCTGCCAGAGGCTCGGGCCAGATTCAGAAGGGATGGATCATGACGGAAAGTAGAGAATATCGGGTAAATGTCTGCTGTGTTTGCCGACTATGCCAAGGCCTTCAAGTGCATGACTGTAACAAACGACGGGCAACCTTGAAAGCAACGCAGATTCCAGAACACTTGGTTGTGCCTCGGTGGGGCTTGTCCCTGGATCGAGGCAGCTGTGAGAACAGAACAAGGGCATGGTTTAAAACCAGGAGAGGTGTGTGTTGGAGCTGTACTCTCTCATCATACTTCTTCAGTCCGTATTCGGAGCAGGCCGTCAGAGCAGCTGGGTTTCGTGAAGAAGAGTGTGGCATCAGGACTGGAGGAAGGCTGATTAACAGCCTGCAGTGTGCAGATGACACCACCTTGCTTGCTGAGAGCGAGGAGCACTGGAAGCACTTGGTGAAGGTCAAGGAGGGCGGCCTGCAGTGTGGATTAACTCAATGTGAAGAGGGCTAAACGCCTCACAACTAGACCAATGGTGACCTCATCATCATTGGAGAGACGGTGGACATTGTGAAGGGTTTTTTTGTGTGTTTTTTGGGGGGGCTTGGATCCACAACTAATGCTCACGAAAGCCGTCATGAGATCAAATGACACACTGTGTGGTCGTTACATAATTTGTTGCTGAGACTATAAAGAGTGAAGGGGTGGAGTTCAGCCTGTCAATCAGGTCACAGCTTGATGACCTCATTTGTAGGCGCTAAGGAGGTAACTAGCTCACTGGAGGTGAGACACTCACTCACTCACTCCCTCCCTGCAAGACATTCCTGTGGACAAGCCACACGGAGCTATGCTGATGCAGCCCTGGAACTGGAGGAGCCATGTGGAGACCCCTGTCAGCACTAATATGCTTCCACTGCCACAGGACCCACAAGACTTTCCACCCACTGGCCTGTGACCTTCCTGCACTCAGCATCATGACATATGTTGCATGAGTCTTAAGAGGAATTTACAGACTGGTACTTGACATATGAGCTAATATCAGACTCGATCTGGACTGGGCCGGTATGTTGTCTTAATGTATAATTACTCTTTATATAAAACTCTTTCCTATACACATATGAGTGTCTATGAATTTGTTCCTCTAGTCTACCGGGACTAACTAACACACACTGCATCGGGTAATTCTACTGCACAACAACTCTTTAGAGTATGGAAGAGCAAAGATGTTACTTTAAGGACTAAGGTGCACCTGATCCGAGCCACGGCATTCTCCATTGCCTCCTGTGTTAGTCTGGGTCCCTTAGAGAAGCAAATCCACAGAAACTCATGTATGAGAGAGAGTTGTATATAAAGGTTAAGTGCACATCAAGAAAACATCCCAACTCAGTGCTGCCCAAGCCCACAAGTCCAACATTAACCCATTAACCATATGTCCAACACCAAGCCACAAAGTCCTCTTCCATCTTACAAAACACACACTATGACACTGACTGCAGGAGGAAAGCCAAATAAGTGAACATGTAAGCATCTCAGCACAGGCAGGGGTCTCCACACGACTGCTCCAGCACCCAGGGCTGCATCGGGGTAGGTCCATGTGGCTTCTCCTTGGGGATGTCTTGCAGGAAGTGAGCCTTGAAAGCTGAAGCAGGGAACTGGCTAAGGTAGCTGCACCCTGACCCGACTAGCACAAAGCAAGAGACCCGAAAACTTAGAAAGGCGAGGCTCACCGAGCCATTTATCCTGCTGCCCTTCAATTAACCCCACATGTGTTTATCAGCCAGGCTGACACAATAAACTACCTACCTCACCTCCTTTGCGTATGAATAGGAAAGATGGAAAAAGAATCATGTATTTGAATTGTGGTGCTGGAGAAGGATACTGAAAGTACCATGGACTGCCCCATGGTTAAACCCATCTGTCTTGGAAGAAATACAGCCGGGGAGCTCCTAAGAGGCAAGGATGGCAGGGCTTCATCTCACAACCTTTGGACGTGTTGTAGGAGAGAGCAGCCCCTGAGAAGAACGTCATGCTTGGTAAGGTTGACAGGCAGCAAGAGAGAGGAAGGTCCTCAATGAGTGGATTTATACTGGCTGCACCAATAGCATAGGCCCCATTGTGAGGATGGCATAGAACCAGGCCATGTTTCGTTCTGTTGTGCGTAAGGTCGCTCTGGGTCGGAACCAACTCAATGGCACCTAACACCAACAAAACAGAAGGTATGATATTGTTTTTAAGTATTCTCAGATGCTTATACAAATCTATCATCTACAAATGGCCAAAAGGAAATTTGGATGCCTCTTAAAACATAGCACCAACACAGATAATATTCTCTGCTCTCACAGCAAAAGAAGAGGCATGCAAACCCAAACAAACACACAAAACTCCAATCTGCTGGAAAATTTAACAATCACTTTATAAGATGACTCCAGTCAAAGAATAAACCCGAACTAAAATTAGAGCCTATGTATGAAATATGAAATAAAAACCAACAATCCACATGGAAATGTATGGGCTGCGGCCAAGCCTGTGCTCATCAAAGGAAAACACCCAGAGATGGAAATGTTTTCCTATTTGAACAAGAAATAACTAAACTAAATGCAGAAAGCAGTCAAAGCAAGGAACTGAAAATAGAACAAAATAAACCCGAGTAGAGCAGAAGGAGGAAATTAATAAAGATAAAAATTTTCAAATGAGGAAAAGAGGAAACAGAACAAAACATAAAATTCACAAGAACATTCCAGAGCCTGTTCTTTGGGAGGCAAACGCAGACACGCCTTTAGAAAATCCAAACACAGAGGCATTTGCTTTTTTTTCTCTTCTTCTTCAAAAAGCAACTGTAAAGTACCTGAGAATAAATGTATAAAATCAAAAGGGAGAAAATAATAAGATTTCAGTGAAGAAAATTCTAAAAGACCTAGCTACACGCGGCAAGCCAGACACTTGGATGAGAAGGCAATGTTTGTAAACACACCAACCGTTCACAGGTGGATTACGGGAAGGCGACGCACGCCTTTGATCTGAGTACTCACTGGGTTTGGGAAACAGGGAAAGTTTGGACAACTTGGTTTAAAATTTTCCCACCAAAAAATTCCTAAGAGCAACAGAGAACGTTTTGAAGAATCAAAGTGCTGAGGAAGGCTGGGTGAAATAGGGGGGGGGGGGTGTCCACAGATACTACGGGGTGCAGGGGGAGAAGGACTGAGTGGACAGGGGCTGCTTCGTCTACCTATCGAAGACCCTCATCAGATGAAGCCAGCTAGCATCCATTCCCTGGCCTGGTCCCACTCGGACTTAATGCCAATGAATTAATTTTTTTTTAAATCCTTTTTGAAGATGTCTGAGCCCTAACGTTTCATAGCAGGATGTTGAAACAGTTGCTATGGTGCCACGCCACCTCAGAGAAAAACAAACTAGTTACCGTGACCTCTCTGGCTCCGGGCGACCCCATGTGTGTTGGAGTGGAACTGCGCTCCAGGTCTCAGGGCTGGTTTGGGAGAGTAGACTGTCAGCCTGAGCCACCTGAGAGGACTCGAACCTTCAGCCTCCCAGTTAGCCAGTCGAGCATGGAACTGTTTGCAACACCCAGGACTCCAAAGGGAAAGACACAAAGTAATAAAAGCTGGTAATACAGACAAAGTTGTCAAGGACATTGTCTTAAGCACAACAGCGGAGGCTGTTGCCAGGGAAAGTTCTAGATCAACGGTTCTCAACTTGTGGGTCTCAACCCCTTTGGGAGTCGAACGACCCTTTCACGGGGGTCACCTGATTCATAACAGTAGCAAAATTACAGTGATGAAATAGCAACGAAAATAACGTGATGGTTGGGGGTCACTGTATGAAAGGGTCGCGGCACTAGGACAGTGAGAACCACTGTTCTGGATGATGGGTTAGACCAGTGGGCATCAGGAAAACGGGGAGGGTGGCTGTCGAGACTGTGAGGGCTGATCTTATGTGTAAAGGTATCAGTCAGGAGGAAATTACTCAGGTGGCTATACATTTTGCAAATAACGATTAAATAATGGGCAACTTCCGACAGAGAAAGTGTGAAGAGTCTAAGTTTGAAAAGCATCTTGACAAACCAGAGCTCATGGAAGGCGTGAAGTTCAAGTTCTTACCTGTATTTTACTGGCACATCAGTAGGTCTGAAATTTGGGGTTCAGGGTGCATTGTGTGGCATGTCCTAGGGTCCTGTCCCCAAAGGAAAGAAATATGGTTCTTCCCCAGAAGACCCTTCCAAAGTCCGATTCTACCGGTGTCACGGGCCCACCCTGAGCCAACCCCTGCATGGTAGTTACATAATCTCATGTCAACTTGATCAGTGGAGTGCAGGGGTGAGGTCAAGCCTGTCAATCAGGTCACAGCCTGATGATGCTTTCTTGTGGGCGTGGCCTTCTCATGAGGATTCTGGGAACTTCCTCTCTATCTCCCTGGAGGTGCCACGCACTCTCTGCTTCACATTCCTGTTGACAAGCCACGTGGAGCCACGCTGATGGCAGCCAGCTCTGAGATGCTTCCACACCACTGGATCCACAAGACTTTTCACCCACTGACCTGTGATCTCCCTGCACTCGGCATCACTGCATGGGTTGTGTGGCATGCTGGGAGGCGGACCACTGCCCCACCGCCCTCCCCATGGAAGAGGAATTAATAGATTAGTAGTGGACATATGAACTAATATTGGACTTATGGACTTGATCTGGGCTGGGGTGGCATGTTTTCGTAATTACTCAATCATATCGATTACTCTTTGATCTGCAGCTCTCTCTTGCACACATAGGAGTGTCTCTGGATTTGTTTCTCAGGCAACCCAGACTGACACGCCGTGCGAGTGACAGAGGGGAATTCCCTAAGAAGAATGGAAACAAGCCCTGTAGAATCAAGCGTGGCAAGACATGGGCTATCTGACTGGACACACCACCAGGAAAGTACAAGAGCACGCCATAGCTGGTGAACCACGGGACGGGGGACTGCCACACAGAGCCAGCAGGACTCACACACTCGTGAAGATGGCACAGGGTGTGGCAATGATCTGTCTGTTGTACGCGGCATCGCCCAGAGTCTGAGCAGACCCAACGGCCACTGGCAAGGCCACCGCCACCAGGCTTGGACCAGGGTCTCCTGCCACTCAGGGAGACTGGAGCCTGGGATGGGGCGGTCCCCAGAGAAAAATGTCCGTGTGTTTTACAGGCAAACCAATCAGGAGCAGCCTGTGGCTATGACCTCCGGCCTTGGGGAGGTTCATGGCCATTAGCAGGGATTCACATAAAAGGACAGAGAAAAAGTATTTGCACAACGCTCAAAGGCTCCATCCCACCTGAAGGTCCCACCTGGGCCCATGATAGGAACCTTGTCCCCTCCTGCGCCAGCTGTCCTCCCCTGCCAGTGCAGGAGGAAACAGGACCCCCAAACTGTGCTAAGATGTCCAAAGAGAGGCTGCAGCAGGGCCACTGCCTGTGGTTGGGTCCTTGGGTGGAGTTTGGGTGGGGATGGAGGTGAGGGGTCTGCCTCCAGCATGCCTGACCCAGCCACTCCACTCAGGGGACTGGGGGTCGGGGCAGCAGAGGATGCCCCACCTGCAGCCATCACCTTGGCAGGCTGCAAGGGGCTCCTTCTGAGCCAGCTAAATCGACAGTTTTCGTTAAGCAGCACTCGGAGGAGCTGGGTTTATTGGAATGGATCAAATGTTCCGGGGAACGGAAACATACGTGCTGTCGCTAGGAACAGGACCTGCCAGCCAGGCTGTAAATGAGGGAGGCAGGTGTCATCCGCGTCCCCACATGACCTGGAACAGAGCTCGCCTGAAGGGTTAGCCTGCGTGTGGGCCAAAGGGTGGGGCCTGTGGACCCGGCCACAAGGGGACTCCAGTGCTGGGTGTGCATGGGGTGGCCAGCGCGCAGTTACCTGGTAGTTGAGCCTATTCCGAGTCTGGGCAAACCCACAGTGCGCCGTGGGGTTTTCAAGGTTTTCGGAAGTAGAACGCCAGGCCTGTCTTCTGAGGTGCCTCTAGTGGGCACAAACCAGTGCTCCTCTCCAACGCCTAACCCTCTGTGCCACCAGAAAACAAGGCGGGGGGGGGGGGCAAGGCCACGTTGACCTCTGACCCTGATGGGATATTGAACACAAGCAATGCAAGGCAACAGCACCCACCAGACTCAAGCTCAAGCGATGTCCGCACCTGCAGTGTGGAGAGGCAGGTCTCGAAGGAGCCTCAGCTCTAGCCACAGGATCTGCAGATGGGCCTGGCCCACAGGTAGAGCTGCTCACAGGTTGAGGCAGAGAACTAGCTACACAGCAGCATGCTCGCTCCAGCACGCTCCAATCACCAGAGAGCAAGGGCGAGGGGGGCGGGCCTTGCTGAGCCTTTTCTCTCTTTGCCCTCCAATCAAACTGCAAGCTACTTAATCCCACGTGTTCCTATTGGCCAGGTTGGCACCATAAACCCACCTATCACAGAAGGCCCTTGAGGAGTTTAGTTCCCACACCATGGCCTCCTGAACCTTCCAGAATATGCCCCCCACCAACACCTTCCCCAAACCGTTGGGCCGCTCTTGCCCACGGGACTCTCTCTGTTCCCAGAAATGCTTTCCCTCCACTCGGCCAGTCCTGCGTGGCACGTCACCATCTGCTCTTCCAGGAAGTCCTGCCGGATGCCCAGTTCCCGTGATCACCCTAGGAGCCCCAGAGGACAGTGCTGGCCATCAAACCAGGGTCCTCTGGGAGATTAAGTTCCCCGAGGGCAGACATCAAACTCAGCAGCATGTAGAGAGGACGAGGCCTTAGTAAGAATTTTATGAGAACTCATTCGCTCCTTCATTGACCCCTCCCCACCATGCCTCCATCCTGCCACCGAGAGCCCCGCCCCTTGCCCTCTCAGCAGTGGAGCAGTGGGGGGGGGGGGGGTGTTGGCAGGTTTGGGGTGGAGGCACTGGGCGGAGTGACAGGGCAGAACAGCCTCGTGGAGCTTCCTACGTGGTGAAAGACCTCTTTAGAGTATAGAAAAGCCCGGGAGCCATTCTGAAGTCTAAGGTGTACCAGACCCGTGCCGTCGTTTCTTCAACCGCCTCACGTGCATGAGAAAGCTGGGAGATAGGTAAGGAGGCGGAAGGAGACCCCTCTGAATTACCATGCTGGCGAGGAGCAGGGCCGGCGCGCAGACGCCCAGGAGAACTGACGGGTCTTGGTTGGAAGAAGGACAGCCAGAATGCTCCGTAGAAGCTAGACTGGCAAGACGTGGTCTCACGCATGCTGGACAAGTGACAGTCAGGGCCAGGCTCCAGCGAAGCCTGGGGTAGAGGGTCATCGAAAAGGAGGCCTGACACAGCGGCCGGCACGTGGGCCCCGGCAACCAGGTCGTGAAGATGGCTCGAGGCCGGGCCGCGTTCCATTCTGTTGAGGAACAGGTCAGGAACCCACCAGCTCCAGAGACAGCGCTGGGCCACGGTGGCACAGTGACCATCCCCTGGGGCTTCTCTGGCTGCAGTCTTCACAGAGCAGGTCACCGGGCCTTCCTCCCGCAGGGCCTTTGGTTTAAAACCCGGGAGATGTGTAAATGCCAACTGGAAACCAAACCAGTCACCCGGGACTGAACCTCACCTCCTGGAGACGCACAGGTGAGTCAGAGTAGAGCGGAGCTGTCGGTTTCCAGAGGGGCTCCAGGCCTTTCTTCTGAGGGGCCTTGCTGTGGGTTCAAGCCACCAGGCTTTCAGTGAGTTAGGCAGCTGCTCTGCCAGGAGCCGGTGTCAGGAGGTGGTCCAGGTGATCAGCACTCCGCCGAGACGCTCTCTTTGAGTAAAGATTTCCAAGTTAACTGCTGTCACACTGCCCGACTCCAACCAGTCCAGGCACAGCCAGACTCCAGACCCTCGACAAGTTTCAGAGGAAACCCAGAGCATCCCGGGAGTGACTTGAGGCAACAGGGAGGCAAGACTGGACACTGGTCTTCTCCAAGACCTCCGGATTCCACCTGTGGTCACAGCCCAGGCCACTTCCCTTTGTTCTCGGCTGCCCAGCAGGGCAGGCATCTCTGGTCCAAGATTCTCATGCTTCCCCCGCACCCCCCACCCCACTTTCCTTGCCTCTGACAAAGGTCTGTGTCCATCGGACTGCAAGCGCTGAGCTGGGGAGCCAGAGACAACAGGACCCCCCAGTGCAGGTGAGGAAGGGGTTGTGCGGTTCAGTGACTGAACAGTTTGCAGTGTTATCCTGAAAGGTGGAGAACAGGAAGTGGGGCAGGAGGGGGACATGGGTGGCTCAAAGTCACAACTGAGCAGGAACTAATCTATTCATGCTCCCCACTCCACCCACTACTGGGATCACCAAGACCCCAAAAATAAAACTTTGAACACCTGCATGAGTCAGGGAGGCACCACGTCAGAGGCATCTTCCCGAGGACTCAGCCCATGGTGAGAAAAGGCGCATCCTCACACAGGCTCCTCTGTATGGGAGTAGAGAGCTGCTTCTTTCTCCTGTGGAGAAGAAGGTGGTTTTGAACTGCTGACCTGGAGGGTAACCCTGGGGCCATAGCAGTTATGAGCTGGCCTGGGACCCACAAAATCAGCTGTTGGAAGCGACCAGCTGCTCCAAGGGAGAAAGACGAGGCAGTCTGGGCCTGTAAAGAGTTAAGGGCTGTGTTTTCTCCAACAGTTTTATTGGCATATCATTCGAATATCATATCAATAGTCAAAGCACACCAAGAAGAGCCATCATGGTCTCACATTTCCTTCATTTCTGTACTCATCGGCGTTAGCTCCCCAATCCCCGCCCTCCCCCAACTGCCCCTTCCATGCCTCCAAGGAACGGTGAATCGAGTTACCGTCTCTAGAGGTTCACCTATCTTGGATTTCATGCACAGAAAAACATTAAAGGAGAAATCAACAAAAACTGAGAACAGTAGCAGAGGAAACCTGGTAAAAACCTGAACCGAAAAGAAAGCAGAAAATATTAAAAGGAATACATTTAAAATGGGTCAAGAGAGCGAGCGAAGGGTAGGATGTTAAATGTTAAGCTAATTGCCACGGTAACAACCCACTTTCCGGTGCTGCATTCTGCAGCCAGATAGCTAGACAGATCGTCACCGTCCCGGGCCAAGATCAGGGGCATTCACAGGGACTTAATCCACATGCATGTCCAAGTTTAAAATGGGCCCAAAGGGAGACCAAATAATATTGCATTTTAACCCAACCACATCTGCTAGAGTTGACTTTATAATACTGTGTGTCTGTGAACAGAACCAGTCATTCCCCTCAACTGTGATTGGAGGGGATCCCCGGAGGCTTCATCCATGTGTGAACCCTTCATATGGATTTGGGGGCTCCGCTGTCATCAGAGCCTTCTGTAAACCAGGTGCTCTCAATTTCAGCTCTGATGCCATTCTCCCCTTAGATTTGGATTGTATTAGTTACAATCCTGGGATCACACAGGCTGGTGTGCTTCTTCCATGTGGACTTAGTGAACATCTCACTCAGATGACTGATCGTTGGAAAACGGGCCTTTAAGGCCTGGACGCTATTCTTCCTGATACCTGGGCACCATCTAGTTGCTTTACCACACGTTTCTATAACACCTGTACCTACAGAGAACTCTTCTGGCATCCGGGGGATTCAGGACTCATCGAAGGATGAGGAGGTGGGTTTGATGGCCAGCGGCCACCAGGGTCGGTATTGGCTTCATGGAGTTAGGTGTGAGCAGGGGCTAAGGGTGGCCTGGGTCTCAGAGGAGGCAGGGTCTGCAGAGAAAGGGGAACCTGAAGGTGATGCTTAGGGGCCTCCTGGGAAGGAAGCTGCTCTGATGGGGTGGTTCCACTCTTCGTTCTGAGCCTTCGGGGAGCTTGACTCTACTCTGTGGCCTCAAGAAGGGGGCAGGGAGGGGATCTGTGTTTCCCTGCACCCACAGAGGCTTCACCGCATCAACCAATTGCATCCTGCTGGTTTGGGGGTTCCACAAGGCGGCCTGAGTCCACCAGTACAGAGCTTTCATGCAAAACCCCTTGGTTGTGGGTGGGGACAGAAGAAGAGCCCAAAGCAAGATGTCAACCTGCAGTCCCTCAAACCTGTGACTGTATTGCCCTTATTTGGAGCTCTGGACCCAAGAGTGCGCCTCCCACTCCCAGAAAAACACATCCTTCCTCTACCGGGATGGGTTGTCTCTATTGTTACTGGAACAGAGTTCATGTCAGGTATGTTCTGTGTCGATCGCTCTTGAGATGGAAGAGATAAAATCAGCAAGCAAAACTAACAGAGACGAGGAGAGAGAGGCCAGGCTACCTGGAGATGACTCAGAAGCAGAAGCTCCCAGAGACCAGGCCTTTCCCAGAGTCTGCTAGGTTTCTCAGGTGGAAATACCTCAGTCCTTGGCTTCACGGGAGAAAGAGTGCACTCCAAAGCCTGGTTTGTGATCCAACTGAGTTTTATAAAGGATAGAAGGCATTTCAGGGTTTACACGGGCACTCTCGGGGCCTTGCACACCAGCCTGTGGAGTCCTGAGGCCAGAGGAGCCCGCACTGGCTGGCCGAGCAGCCACTGGCGAAGCAAAAGGAGGCTGGAAAAGAGCTAGGTGGGCTCCCAGATCTGGCTTTTCAGGGCCCTCCACTGGGAGGCGTGGTCCACAGTGCCGGTTGGCCCCATTGGCTGAATCAAACTCACCTGGCCCAGATTAGGGCCCAGCCAGGTGTGCCAGCTTCCTGTCTCAGAGACCTGAATGTGTGCATGCCCCCTAGCCTTGAGCAGCTTCCAGCTTCCTGTAAAGGGGCAGGGAGGCTTTGTCAGGAAGAGGGTCAGCCCCTAGTTCTGCCTTGAGCTCCCTCACATGTCCACGGAAGAGGCCGCCCACAGAGCCATGCTAACCCCACCCTCCTGTGTAGTCTTTCCAGGAGGCAGAGTGGCCCAGTGGGCTCCACATTGGGCTGCGAACCACAAAGTCAGCAGTTCAAAGCCACTAGATGCTCTGTGGGAGAACGATGAGGCTGCCTACTCCCGTGAAGATCTGCCGTCTGGGGAACCCACCGCGGCAGTTCTTCCCTGTCTAATAGGGCCGCTGAGCCGGCTTCACCTGGGCCTGCTACAGCAGCACCATTGAACGCAGGTGCCAAAGAGAGCTTGCAGCTGTGGCTCAGGAAGAGGTTGGCATGGGGGATAGATGACCCTGGGTTAGGCTGAATTTTCTGGATGATCCCAATGTGGTCAGAGGGGGCTTAGACGAGGAAGAAGGGGGAGGGAGAGGGCGCTGAAGGTCTCATGCTGCTGCTTTTGAAGGTGGAGGATGGAACCACCAGGCACGTTCTCAAAGCTAGGCAAGGGGGGCAGGGGCAGATTCTCCTACAGCCACCCCCCCCACCCACACACACACAAAAACGTGCAAACAGTTCCCTTGTGTTAAGCCCAGAAATTCGTGATGAGTCATTACGGGCAGTGTAACAGTCGTTACAGCAGCGACGGGCAGCAGGTACCTGGTTTGAAGCGTGCGCTTTTCCCTCTAGACGACAGATCTGAATGTCAGCCAATCCAAGAATGGACTCGTGGTTTGAAGTCTGACTTCAAAACAGAGAGCCAGCATCTCTTCAGCCAAAGGAGTGTGAACCCCAGTCAGCTTTCCCAAGCAAAGACCGTGCCACCACCCCACTTGCCTCTCACTGCCTGGCGCCCTAAGGCCAGAGGGTGGGGCTGGCAGACCTTGGGGCATGGGAGCGAGGCCACGCCTCTCCCAGGCCCTCGCACCTGTGTGGGGTGTGGCCCAGGGCCGGGTCCAGGAGCTCACGGACCCCCACACGAGAAAGAAATATTCTCAGCCACCCTAGCCAGCCCCCTGGCCTTCTTGTCCCCCCCCCACCCCCCATGGCCACCCCCACCTTACTGACCTGATGGGCTAGGGGAGCGGAGCCCCTCTGGAGACGGACACTATTTTGCGGGAGCATGAACCCCTCTGGCTAGGATTGGCGACAGCTGGGGCCGCAGGCTCCTGTGCGGCCCATCTGCTTTGTCGCGGAGCCTGGCAGACGCGACAGAAAAACACATTTTTTTTCTCCGCAAAGAGGAAGAGTAAACTATCCGGTCCTTCTCCAAAGTTGTTACTGCACTACACCACCACCCCTCCTCCAATTCCTTCAACTTGCAAAATGCCTGGTACCCACGCAGGCAGGTGCCACCCTGCAAAGGGACCCAGGTGGGAACTTTCCTTGTGAGCCTGCGCCCAGCAGCAACCTGTCCCAGGATACTGCCAATGTGTCCCACTCACGCCAGAAAGACTTGCTCCTAAGTTCCCAGGAAGCACAGGACCACATGCAAGGGCGCTACCTTTGTACTCCCCCTGGGACAGTTACATGATTTCAAGTCAACTTGATAAATGAGGGTAGGAGTGGAGTCTAGATTAGCCCCTGTGTCCAATACCAATCTATAAATTCCTCTTCTGATTCACAAACACATGCAGCGATTCAGGATGCAGGAAGATCACAGGCCAGTGGGTGGGAAGTCTTGTGGATCCAGTGGTGTTGTAAGCATCTCAGCGCTGGCAGGGGTGTCACATGGCTCCTTCAGCTCCAAACTCTGACTGCCTCAGGGTAGCTTCATGTGGCTTCTCCTCAGCCATGTGAGTAGGGAGTGAGCAGAGACAGAGCGTGCCTGCCGCCTCCAAGGAGCAATAACAGGAGTTTTCAGCAGCCTCAGGAGAAGGCCACGCCCACACAGAGGCCTCATTGGCTGTAAACTGATTGACAGACTAGTCTCACCCCTACCCTCTTAATCCTCAAATTGACACCAGGTTATGTAACCACCACAGAAGGTTTGGGCCCAGTAGTAGCGCTGATGTTGAAATCCCGAGTTTGTCACCTACTGGGATGGATGTTATTGTTGTTTTAGGGCATGCTGGTCCCCATGCATAAAAACCCAGTGCACAAGAGAGCCAAACACTGCCCAGTCCTGCTGCTGCGGCTGTGGGCATGGGCAGTTTCAATCCTTCCTCTGTCTATGGCGATTTTTCACTCTGGGTCCAGTGGCAAGGCTCCCGGTTTTCACATTGAGTTGTAATCCATCCAAACTGAAGGTCATAGTCTGATCGTCCCCTCAAGTGCTTCTAGCCCCTCCCACTCTCAGCCAGCAAGGTTGGGTCATCTGCATTTCACACACACTTCTTCCTAGAGCCTGGCTTCTCAGGTGACCTGCTCAGCATGTTGTTGGGGTCAAGTGCCATCGAGTCCGTTCCACCCCGTAGCAACTTCACACACAACGGAGGGAAGCATTGCCCCAGCGTAAGCCATCCTCCCCATCGCTCCTGCGCGTGAGCACGTTGTTGTGGCCACCATGTCTGTCATCTCCTGGAGGGCCTTCCTCTTCCCCCCCTCTATTTACCAAGCATGAAGTCCTTCCCCAGGGGCTGGTCTCTCCTGACAACATGTCCAGATATGTAAGACCAAGTCTTGCCATCCTCACCTTTAAGCTCCGAGCCTTCTGGCCGTACTTCCTCCAAGACAGGTCCGTTTGTCTGGCTTTCGATCTTCTTCCCCAGCACCACAATGCAAATGCACCGATTCTTCTTTCGTCTTCCCTATTCAGCGTCCAACTTTCACGTGCAGAGGAGGGGACGGAGAATACATGGCTTGAGTCAGGCGCACCTTAGTCCTCAAAGCAACATCTCTTGACCACTTTAAAGGTGTCCTGTGCTGCAGATGTCCCAGTGCAATGCGTCTGTTCTCTCGACTCCGACTTCCGTGAGCATTGATAGTGGAGCCAAGCAGGACTAGATCCTCAAAAGCATCTGTCTTTTCTCTGTTTGTCATAACCAGGTGCCCCGGTGGCGCAGCACTTGGAAACCACCAGCCGCTCTGGGGGAAGAGGAGGTTTTCTACTTCCCTAGAAAGTGACCATCGTGGAAACCCACAGGGGCAGTTCTACCCTGTCCTACAGGGTCACTACTTGATGGCCACAGGCATGCATATCGCATCTTCAGACCTCCAAAGACACGTGCTCACACACAGGCATTCAACTGCATGTGCATTGCCACACTGCCACACACACACACACACACACACACACACACACAGGGATGTGTCGATGTACACACTCCAGCCATGCATACACACAGCAAATATAGGTCCACTAGGAAAACATTCCAGCCTCGTCCCAGTTCTCAAGGCAATGTATGTGTGCTCACTACAGGTAGAAAAGGGGGCCCCTCTGGCCACAGGCAGAGGGCACCCCACTCTCCCTCTCCCTCCCCACTGAGGATGGCATTCACTTCACCCCTCACACAGACCTCTCCTTTGTCTCGCCCACCTGGGCAATCTGCCCACCTTCACTCTCAGCCCTCAAGTTTGCTCTCCTGAAACCTCGGCCTCTGCTCCGTCACCAACAGGTTACAGTGGGACGCATGCTGAACACTGGGTGCTGGCAGCTCGGGGGTGGGGGTTAGGAATACCTCACTTTTGGCTTTGTTTGGTCACAGAACTTGGTCACAGCTTCCTCCTTCCTGGGTGCCTGCCCAGGGAGGGACTTCCACAGGCCATTCCAGTGAACTGGCTAGTGACTATGCCCAAAGTCCACAGCCTGCCTTCCCCACTTCTTCCATGAGTCGTAGTGTGCATGGGTCATATGCTCTCATTTCATGTTCACTCATTCAACAACCACCACCTGAGCATCAAGTAACAGGCATTGAGGTTCCAGTGAGAATCATGTCTGTGGCTTTTTCCCAATGTCAAGTCTAGTGTTTGATATATAAGTGCTCAATAAGGGTTGGTTGGTTGGTTGGTTATTTGGTTGCTTGGTTGGTTAGTTAGTTGGATGAATGGAAGCGTGGGTAGGTAGGTGGAGAAAGGGATTGATAATAATGGGATAGATGGAAGGGTAGACAGATTGAATGGATAGAGACATGGATGGGTGATTAAAGGATGGATGGCTAATGGAAGAGCGTCATGGATGATGGAAGGATGGGTAGATGTGGATGATAGAAGGGATAGATGGATGGAGAAAGGATGAATAATTATGGGGTAAATGAAGGAGCAGATGGGTGGGAGATGGATAATTAGGGATAACAGATGGATGGAAGGATGAATGGATAGAGAGATGAGTGGGTGGGTGGATGGATGGATGGTAGGGGGTGAATGAGTAATAAAATGATGGGTGGATTGGTGTGGGCGTGAGCAGATGAAGGAAACACATTGCCACACAAAGGTGTGAAGATGGATGAACAAGGCTCCTCTCAGACAGTGTCAATCTAGTGAGGCTTTCGGCACTCCTGGGCTGTGGTGCTGCACATGCTCAGTGAGAAAGAGAGCGAAGGAGAATAGAGATGGGGGAGACGTGGGAAAGAAGTGTCACATGTGGGGGGGGGCTTTCAGGGACAGTGGGGCAGGGGGAGTTGGGGGTCAGTTGTCCCCCAGCCCCTCCAGCTCAGCAGGAAGAGCCCTGCCCATCTGCTCCCTTCATAAAGTGGCCCGCGAGGGCCTCATCACTGAAGGTACTGAAGTCCAAAACTCAAGTAGCAGGAATTCCATAGGGACCAATGGGTAGAACTGAAGTCCACTGGTGTGGCCAAGGTGTCCCATGGGACATGGGTCCTTGGAGTGTCCACGTGGCTGGCCACCAGCAGATGTGTTCCAGTTCTGCACAGCCATGCCATTGTAGCCACCCCTTCAGCACCTGCGCCCCGCATGGCTGTGTGACCCCTCAGCCTCTACACCCCTCTGTGCCCTCCCTCGCAGCCCGGTGCACAGGGGACCAGACCTGCCATTCGGGATGGCATTCCAGGTCACCCTGAAGTGTAATCTCCTCCAGAAAGCCTGGGCCACCAGACCCAGAGCCGGTGGGGGCCAGTCTGTTTCAAGGTCACCCTTGTTTCCAGTATCTGGGGTAGGAGGCAGGTGGGTGCTTCTCTGCCCCCACACCACAGCAGAGCGCCCGGGTCCAGGTATGGGCAGGCCCATGAGCCGTGTGGGGGGCAGTGGGGGTGGGGGAGGGAGCTGCTCACCACTGTTTGTGTCCCACTTGGTTGGCAGGAATAAGAACTCAGAGCCTGCAGCCAGAGGTATTCCACCCCATCAACCCGTTTGTCAAAACTGTCCCCGCTGAGCTCATCAGGGTCACGGCTGAAGTGCCCCCCCCCCAGCCCCCATGATCAGGTCAGGGTCACACCCTCCCACAAGACCCATAGACTCTGGATCCAGAGAGAAGCGAGCTTGACACTGCAGCTCTGCCTTCACCCCTTCCCACACCCACACACAAGCCTGACCCTCAGCTGGTCCCCAGGACCTCTCTGACCCCAGGTGCCTCTGTGTTTCTGCTCCATGCACAGGGTACACAGTGCTCACTTACAGGGTGCTCACGACAGGGGGAGCCACGGGACGTCGACCAAGATCCAAGAAGAACCGAGAGGGAGCTGCAGTCCCAGCACTTCCTGGGTCCTGATCACAGCTCCCCCCCACCTGCCCTGCACACACGCACACACACGCGCGCACACACACCATCCCCTGCCCACCGTGAAGTACATCAGCATCTTCAACATGTGTACAATCCACCTGGAGCCTGCGACCCCATCTCAGAGCTGAGCACACTGAGGTCAGGCAGGCCTGTGCTGCAGCTGGGGTCTGGCCCCTAGACTCAGCCGGGGTCTGGATGAGGCCATAGCCAGGGGCAGGCAGAGCTGCCGGCAGGCCTCTCTCAAGACCCCCACTCCCAAAGTCAACACCATGCCTGTGGTTCTTCTCTCTGGCAGCCACTCCGAGCCAGGAAAGCTGCTCCCAGGAATCCCCCATCAGGTCCCTACTAGCCTACCCTCCCACTCCTACCCCCCACATCCCCCCTCACTACTCACCCCTTTCCTCCCACCCCCTATAGCTCCATCTTCAGAGGCCTAGTAAGACCCCCCCCCACCCTGACAGAGTCCTTCCTTCCTTCCCTTTTCAATATGTTCAGAAGGAAATGTGAAATACCACATTTTATTTAAAAATTTTTAATTAATTTTTTAAAAGACATCAGAAAGTTGTAGAACATTTTTGGAGGCTTTCCCAGCATTTCCTCTCTAAAGTTTTATACCATCAACTCCAGACCTGTTGAGTGTAGTGACTGAGTGAATGAATGACTGAGGGCCTGGATGAATGAATGCATTTGAGTGCATGAATGAATGAATGGGTTCCGTAGCTGAATGGAGGGTGAATGAAGGAACGAGTAAAGGAGTGACTGAGTGAATGAATAAATAACATGGGTGTCTGTCAGCTCATGTTCTCCTGGACCCTTGCCAGTCCCCACTCCAGGTCTCCCATCGGAGGCCCATGACCTCGGCAGGTGTAGCAGGTACACATGGGACTTCTAACCTCGAAGGCAGCAGTTCAAAAACACCAGCGGGAGACAGCCGAGGCTTTGTGCTCTTGTAGAGAGTCACCGTCTCAGAAACTACAGGGGAAGCTCTACCCTGTCCCATAGGGGCGCTGTGAGTCTGAACCCACTCAACGGCTGAGTTTTGGGGATGAGCTGGAATTTTATATTGTACTGAAATTAACCCTTGGCTATAAATCTTTGTCGCCAGATGGATCCTTTGTCCTTGGGGCAGTTTTTGGCATGAGAAACTTTTCGATTTCCTACCATCCAATAAAAAAAAAAGACTGAAGAAGAATCAATGCGTTTGAATGGTGGCTCTGGCAACAGACATTGGAAGCATCCCACCGATGGGCGTCCGCAGAGTGCTCCTGGAGGCAAGGACGGCGAGACTTGGTCTCGAGTACTTTGGCGCTGTTGTCGGGAGAGACCAGTCCCTGGAGAAGGACATCGTGCTTGGTAAAGGGGAAGGGCACCGAAAAAGACGAAGACGTCGAGGAGATGGATTCACACACAGGGGCTGCAACAATGGGCTCAGGCCGAGGAACCGTGGTGAGGAGGGCGCGGGACAGGGCCGTGTTTCCTTCTGCTGTGCATCTGTGAGTCATGATGGGTCAGAACTGACTCCACGGTGCTAAACAACGAGAACATCATCGAAAGAAAGAAGAAAGAAAGAGACACACGGAGAGAGAACAGAATCAACTTCTTTGCAGCTTCTGGGTTTCCGGCCCTGGTCGGGGGTCTGTGTGGTTCCCCCCCCCCCCAAGCTTCTTGCAAGACTCTTCCTGCCGTTTGGCTCTTTGACGGTCGGGTTGGATCCTCGGAGGTTTTAGATCCGTGTTGATCACTCACCTGTGAGTTAAAGGGGTCTGTCTCCAACTGACCCTCCACGTTGGTTCATTCCCAGCTCCTAACCGGTGACGGCAGTTAATGCCGTTGGGCTCACGGAGTCTCCTGCTTCAAGGCCAGCAGGGCTTCGGTGCACGCCAGGAGCCGGGTGCTCAACTGGGAAGTGCGAGGTCAGGTGTTAGAACCCCTTCCCCTCCCTCCAGCCCAGCCACTGTTGGGAGATCGCTGAGGGGCTGGGGCTGCTTCCCTGAAGACTTACCCTGCAGGGCCATGCTTCTTTGTCTTCTGGGGTCACTGGGAGTCAGGACTGGATGGAGGGGTGTGGCTTGTAGAGCATGCACTAACATCTGGAAGTGGACCCCCCCCTCTATTGCTATTCTTGTTCATATTTTCATAGGACCCAGGAAGTCTTTTTCCTGCATGAACTCCAGGGCAGCATTGTCATTTCAGGGTGCAATCCACATGCAAGTAGAATTTTGCTGAAGGTCATTCAGCAACGGTGGCAGCAGCTGATCCACAGGGAGCTGCCAGGACTGAGCTGGATTCAGAAGAGGACGTGGCACGAGGGCTATCACTGCCGACGTCAGACGGATCCTGGCTGAAGGCAGAGGACACCGGACGGACAGATGTCTGCCTGTGCTTTACGGACTATGCAAAGGTGTTCGACCGTGTGGATCATAGACTATGGACCGCCTGGAGAAGAATCAGAATTCCCCACCACTCCATTGTGTTCGTGAGGCCCGTGTACGTGGGTCCAGCGGCAGCCACTTGAACAGGGAATGCTGCGTGGTTTCAGGCGGGGAAGGTGCACATCAGGGCTGCACCCTCTCCTCAGACATGCTTAATGCGCACGCTGGGCAAGTGGTCTGAGAGGCCGAGCTACGTGAAGCACAGAGATCAGGATTGGAGGAAGCCGCAGCCAGAAGCCACAGCGGGGCTTGCTGCGAGGGAGGAGCACTTGCTGATGTAAACCAGACTGCAGGCTTCTGCGGAGAGGGCGATTCAGTGAAAGCAAATCAAAACCCTCACAACTGGCTGCGTAGACACCATCACGGTAAGTGGAGAAAGTACCGAAGGGGTCAAGGGCTCCATCTTGCTTGGATCCACCACCCGTGCTCCTGGAAGCAGCACTCAAGAGACCAAAGGACCGCGGCATCGGGTCAGTGCGCTGCGCCAGACCTCTTTGACGTGTCGAACAGCATGGAGCTTACTCTGAAGAAGACCTGACGCAAGCCGTGCTCTCTTCCATCATCCGTGTGCGTGTGAAGGTTGCACGGTGAATAAGGCAGACCAGAGAAGGATTGACCCAGTAGCGCTGTCACGGTGGTGAAACAGCTAGAAAAATATCACGGGCTAAGCTAGGAACAAATCTCAGCCGTAATGCTGCTTTGAGTCGAGGATGGAAAGTCTGCCTCCCCCCACGCTGGCCATGCCTTCCCAGGGACCAGTCGCTGGGCAAGGACATAAGGATTCGTAACGTAGACCCTCAGTGAACAAGAGAAAGGCTCTCAAGGAGATGGATTGGCACAGAGACTGAGCCCTGGGCATGAGCGTAACAATGGTGAGGCTGGCTCAGAACCGACTCGATGGCACCTAACAACGACAACGTGCATAAGTGATCCAAAATCAGTGATGAAGAGGGTGTAGGAGATCTGGTAGGGATTGATCAAGGGTAATGTAACCAAGAGGAGTTATTGAAATCCAAATGAAGGTTTAGCATGCTAGTGGGAAATAGAGGAAAGAGCTAGAAGGCAAAGGGCATTTATAGAGGTCTAAATACAGACATGTACATATGGAAATATATTTTATATGTTGACAGGGAAATATATCTATGTGCATATATTTATAGGTTTAGTATTAAGGTAGCAGATGGACATTGGGCCTCCACTCAAGTTTTCCCTCAACACAAGAACACTTTGTTCTATTAAATTGGCATTCCATGATGCTCACCTTCCTGACACGATTGCTGAAAACAAATGGGTGCATAAGCAAATGTGGTGAAGAAAGCTGATGGTGCACAGCTATCAAAAGATATAGTGTCTGGGATCTTAAAGGCTTGAAGGTAACCAGCCATCTAGCTCAGAAGCAACAAAGCCCACATGGAAGAGGCACACCAGCCTGTGTGATCATGAGGTGTCAAAGGAACCAGGTATCAGGCATCAAAGAACAAAAAATCTTATTGTGAATGAGGTAGAGTGTGGAGTGGGGACTCAAAGCCCATCTGTAGGCAACTGGACATCCCGTTACAGAAGGGTCACAGGGAGAAGACAAGCCAGTCAGGATGCGGTGTAGCAACGATGAAACATGCAACTTTCCTCTAGTTCTTAAATACTTCCTCCCCCACAACTATCATGATCCCAATTCTACCTTACAAATCTGGCTAGACCAGAGGATGTGCACTGGTACAGATATGAACTGGAAACACAGGGAATCCAGCACAGATGAATCCCTCAGGACCAGTGGTGAGAGTGGCGATATCTGGCGGGTGGAGGGAAGGTGGGGTGAAAAGGGGGAACCAATTACAAGGATCTACATATAACCCCCTCCCTGGGGGTTGGAGAACAGAAAAATGGGTGAAGGGAGACATCAGACAGTGTAAGACATGACAAAATAATAACAATTTATAAATTGTCAAGGGTTCATGGGGGGAGGGGGGAAAAGAGGAGCTGGTACTAAGGGCTCAAGGAGAAAGCAAATGTTTTGAGAATGATGATGGCAACAAATGTGCAAATGTGTTTGACACAATGGATGGATGGATTGATGGATTGTGATGAGTTGTACGAGCCCCCAATAAAATGATTTTTAATAAAAGAGGGGAGTGTTTAATGCCTACCTTTCATATCCCCCCAAACTGAAACACACTGGCGTCCTGAGCAGGAAGAGGCTGAGGGGCCATTAGTTGTCCCAGGAGCAGCCCTGGGCCGTCCCACCCCCATCCCCACCCTGGGGAAGGCAGAGGGGTGGTCGGGCGGAAAAAGCCCCTGCATCTAGCCCCAGTCAGAGCCTAGCCCTCCAGCCAGGCCCGCGGTGGGCCACTCCCAGTGAGGCCTTTGTGACCGATTTCACTAGAACTCAGTGAAATGCTCGCCAGAGTCAGAGTCAGCTCTACCACCCAGCAGCTTCATGCCTGCACCCAGCTCCGGCCACCCGGAGCCTGCGCTCCCTCACCCAGTCAGCGAGGCAAGCAAGACTGACTTGTACTTACAGACCCATGACCCATCGGTAGTGGACAGTTCCACATGCTGGCAGCAGCTCACACCCCCTGCTCCTGGGTCTGGCCGGCCCCGCCCTCTCCCAATCCCACAGCACCTTCCTTCAGAACCAGAGCCTCTGACCGCATCCACGCGCCCAGACGGACTCAGGCCCAGGCGGCGAGGCAAGCAGGGCTGACTCCTGCTCCTTGTGAATCTTTCCCGAGCGGCTCCGTGTGGCAGGGGAGCATCTGTTCTGGCAGGCTCCTGAGGACCTGCACTGACCTGGCTGGTCGGTCCCTGCGTGGAGCAGAACTCCCCACTCCAAACCCTGTTGGGGGGACTCAGTGCCAGGCAGGGGGAGTCGAAGCCCTGGCACCCCCGAGTTTGGAACATCTGTCTCTGCCTCCTTGTCCCCTTACTCGTGCCACTTATGAACAATGGGTCGCAGGGAGCCTGTCCTGGGGGTGTGACGAAGGCAGCTCCTTCCTCCCTCTGCACGGCAATCCAGACCGTCCAACGCAGGGGACGGCGCCCCCAAAGCAGGAGGATTTTTCCATGTCACCAAAAAAACAAACCCTCTGCCACGGTGTTTGGGACGCTTTGTCAGGAGAGACCAGGCCATGGAGCGGGACTCCAGCTGGGTCAAGCAGTGTGGCCATGAGAGAGGAGAGCCCAAGGAGAGATGGGTTGGTACATGACTCCCAAAACAGGCTAGGCATGAGAACCGTGGGGAGGGTGGAGTGGCAGCTCCTTCTGAACAGGGTGTCACTGTGCTGTCCATCAGGGTGCTGCGAGTCAGAACCTACGTGATTGCAGCACCAGGCAGCCCACCAGCAACCTGTGCCCCAGCGCTCCCAAGACTGGCATCGTGATGCCACCTCTTTCTCTCGAGCATCACTGATGGGCTTGAACCCCTGACCTGGCAGCTGCAGCCCGACATTCATAAAGGTATGTCTCAGCATCCTCGGGAAGGAAGGACGTGGGGTGGCTGGCCGCTGTGGAAGACGGGGTTCTTGGATTAGACGGGCCGGGAACAGGGGAGCCACTCCTTCGCCACACTGCGCCCACCCCACCTCCTTTGGGAGATGCCTGGAACCTGTCGCTGCACCGATTCTGGGTTTCCCAATGTGTTTCCGACCTCTTCGATTCCTCTCTCAGCGAACACCGAACAAATGCCCGGTGGCTCTTTCTCTCGGACTTTTCAGGGGATTTTGCTTCATTTTGTTTTTTAAGTTTGGTGTCTGAGGGACGGGACGGGCCCAGACCCTAAATTGGAGATGACATGCAACGTCCTGTGATCTGAATACAATTTCACAAACAATGTATTTTCTAACATCGCCCCCAGTTTTTTTGGGGGGGGAGCAAAATGACCGGTTTCTTCCCTCTAAAAAGGCTTCTTCCGCAGGAAGAACATCTGTGTGGAGAATATTGTGAACATGTGAAACCGACAGCCGGTCTCCGAGGCACTCGGCTCGTTAGTGTTCTGTGCATAAAATTAAAACTTGAAATATATTTTTAAATCCATTTTGAATCATTTAAGCAATTCTCCCGCAAAGAAACTATTGTGCTGAAATAATATATTTGGAACAAGGAATATGAAAGCTATTAAAATGTCTTGGGCCCCCTGCGTTTCACAGAAAGTAGGGGAAACGCTCCCTCTTTGACTCGAAACAGGCTCTGCATAAAATATAACCACCCACCTCCCACCCCACCCCCCAAAATTGACTTTAGAATATCACCAGGAGCTTGATGTAAGCCCGCGGGAGCCTGGGACTTCAGGGGTCGGGGACCTTAGTCCTTCTGCCTGTGGGAGCGCTGTGCTGAGGAGGGGCTCTGGCGGTTTCTCAAGGGTCCACGGAGAGTGTGCCCCTCCCAGTTGGTCGGCATTCTCACAGGGAGCCTGGAGGAGGGCAGAGGGCCATGGGCCCAGAGTCTGGTTTGCTCCTGCCCTGTCCTGAGTCCTGCCACCCCAGCCAACGCCAGTGGTGCCATGCTGAGCTGCCAGCCCAGAGGCCAGTGGCATTCCACACGAGGCACCTCAGAAGAAAGGCCTGGTGATCTATTTCCCCCAAAATCAGCCATTGAAAAGCCAGGGATGTGGGATCCAACCGGCAGCAGTGACTGGAGAGGTGAGGCTGGAAGCCGGGGACAGTGTGTTTGTGTCCACGGGGCAGAGGGTCACTCAGCAAGGAGGGGGAGGGTGGCCGGAGAACCAGAAAAATGTTGCCCATGCCACGGAATGGCCCATAGAGGAGTGGGTGGGCTGGGGCAGGCTTAGCTGGGTCCATTCTCAACAGCGACAGCACCAAATTCCAATAAAAGAATCAAACCAACAAATGAAGCCTGCCAGTCCCTGTGTGAAGGCAAAGCAAGGCCACGGAGGGTGGGCGTGGTCTGTTTGAAGCTCCGGGTCATGGGTGGCTCTGGAGACAGGCTTGCTTGTACAGAAAGCCGGGGACAGCCTCAGGAGATTTTTCTGTCTCCTGCTGGCCTGGTGCAGCCTGGACCTCGGCTTCTGAGTCCCCAGCAAGTTGCCTGGGGTGCTGGGTCTACTGCTGCCCGGGGCCTGGAGCAGAGCTGACCTCTGCTCTCGTGGGCTTCCCCTCACTCCAGACAGGACAGTGGGCACCGCTCTGCCCGGGCTTTACAGGTGGTGGTCTTGCTCAGATGTTTTAACAGCTGCTCCTCCAGGCCTGCTCAGATGGGCCTCAGTGCTTCTAATTGCCTTCCCCTTGATGTACAGGCAGCAGGTATCCACAGAGTCCACAGACTGAAGACCCTCAACTCTCTCCCAGGCATCCCCGTCACAGAAAGAGCCCCCCAAAAAGTAAAGGGAAGCAGACAGCAGAGCACAGTCCCCTCGGCAGTGTGCTGGGACCTGTCTACCCAAATCTCATGTGATGCCCCGCTAAGCTCCTGGGAGATCAGCTGTCCAAGAGGCACCCACAGCACCCGTTTATTAACCAGCTCACCTAGCCTGGGCTCACACAAGGCCTCCCAGCAATCACCAAACAGAAGTCACTGCCATTGGGTCTATTCCAGCTCACAGTGACCCCCACATTGAGTTTCCAAGACTGTAAATCTTTACAGGAGCAGGCAGCCTCACTTTTTCTCCAGAGAAGCAGCTGTTGGGTTTGAACCATGGACTTTGGGGTAGCAACCCTGTGCCTAGCCCGCAGAGCTCCCAGGGCTCCTTCTGGGTAACGCAGCACACAGCAATCTCTGGATTAAGCGATTTCCCCAATTTAGCCCTTGGGGTTCATCAGCCCAAGGCTTTCATTTAAAATCCATTTTATGCGCAGTTATCTGAATGGGAACAATAGATGCCTCAAGGAGCCGTCTCCCCAGACAGTGAACTTGAAGACACAAACAGGAGGATTCACAGTCTTTTCGCCTTTTAGATCAAATAGGCAGCTTACCCCAGCGGGGGGCTTGTCTCTGCGTCCATGACACGGAATTGCCCACCGCCCCCCTGCCACGGGGCCTGGGGGCCACGGTTCTCAGCCACATATGTGGCCATTCGGCAGCCCGGGTCAGGCATGTGCCCCAGCAGCTGGGACAGGCTTACTCAACAGAGCAGGTACCTGCAGAGGGCGGGCAGGCCTGCTGGGCACTGGCTGCATCTGTAGGGTAGCCGCAGACCCCAGGCCATGTGTGAGCAGGGAGCCGACCCTCAAACAACACCCCAGAAGATATGCACCTAGAAGGCCTTTTGCTCCAGGGGCAAGTGCAAAATAGGTCACTGCTAGGAGCCCTCATGGCAGAGTGCTTGCTCGTTGGGTTGCTAACTGCAAGGTCAGCTGTTTGAATTTAACAACTGCCCCAAGGGAGAAAGAAGAGGCTTTCTTCTCTCGTATAGAGCTATAGTCTCAAAGATCCACCGGGAAAGTTCTTCCCTGTCCTGTAGGGTCGCTGTGAGTGGCGGCAACTCGGTGGCAGGAAGATGGGTTTGATTTCTGTGATTGCTTTCAGCTGCTGCCACGTCAGCCCCGTGGCTCCTGGAGGCCTGTCATGCCACGGCATGTTGCAGTGAGCCACCGTGTAGAGCTGCCCTTGGGTTTCCTGGGCAGAGCAGACTGCCAGATCTGCCTCCTGTGGAGCTGCCGCGTGGGTGTGAACCACCAACCTTTCAGCTCACAACAGATCATCACAACTCGTATGCATGGCCCACTCCTGACTCTTTCCCAAGAGGCCTCGACAGGTGTCCCGGTGGTCCTTCTCCTTCAGTTTTGCACAGGCTCTGACCACCTTCACCAGAAGCGATCCGACTCTAGGGGACCCTGCAGGGAGGGCAGCGCTGCCCCTGTGGGTTTCCCATCGGGTGGAGCAATGGTGGCCCTCAGCAGCTAGCAAGGATGGCCCATGGGGCTGCCCTGTCACAAGGTCCCCGGGAGCCGGAGTTGACTTGCCGTCACACGGCAGCCATCATCTTTACTGGTCTTTCACTCAGAGCAGCTGGTGGGTTTGAACTATCCACCTCCTGGTTCACAGCCAAGCTCTCAACCACAGGCTCCTTTCAGCATCTTAAACTACCCCGGGGTCAGCAGGGAGGGGAGATGACGTGTACAGTGCACCCTTGGAAGCAAAGTTGGTCGGCTTCCTTGCATTCAACTGACTTTTCTTCCCACACAGGGAAGAAAAGGGGCCGTGTGTTTCTCTGATCCTAAGACGCAGGGCAAAGGTCTGGGGTGCAGTGGTTAAGCACACAGCTGCCAACAGAGAGGAGGGCAGTTCAAATCCACCAGCCTCTTTGAGGAGGAAAGATGTGCCCACTCACCGTAAAGGTGACAGCTTTGGAAGCCCTCGGTAAATGTTTCTTGGCGTTGGTCCCGACTCACCGCGACCCTCTGTACAGCAGAACCAAACACTGCCCAGTCCTGCACTGCCCCCAGTCCTAGCTAGGGTTGAGCCCATTGTTGCTGGCCCCGGTCGATCCATTTCATCAGGGGCCCTCCTCTTACACTGACCTTCTGCTTTAGGAAGCCTGATGGCTTCCTCCAGCGATTGGCCACTTCTGACAATGTGTCCAAGGTACCTGAGACACGCACCTAGTCATAGCCCTATTCTGAGAACAATCAGTTCTTATGACATGGCCTTACTCAATACTCGCCCTCGTGACGAGATCCCTGACGCTACGGGTGCCATAGCAAAGTGTGGGGGAGAAATCAGATGGTGCTTGGCTATCAGAGGAAAAGAAGGAAGAGTCTGGGGTCTTAAACATTTGTCTTAAAACAAACGGTCGTCTAAATGAGGTGTCAACCACATCCACATGGGAGAAGCACACCAGCCTGTGTGATCCGAGGATTCTAAATAGTAAGATCCACATCCAGAGGTGGGAATGGTATCAGAACCTAAATTCTGAACACCCAGTGTGCAGAAGGCCACGGATGCCAGTAAAAGACCAAAATCCGTCTGCAGGGTCCCCATGCATCCCCTGTGGGCAGAATGCAGAGATGTGAGTAGCTTCGCTGTTAACGAGCTTTGTGAAGTCGAGGCGGCGAATGCAGTCAGGTTAAAATTTAACACCTATCACTTGCTCCCTCTTTTGACCCATTTTAAAAGGGCTTTAATTTTTAATATCTTCTGCTTTGTTTCCAGATAAGGCCCTCCTCTGTTTTATTTTGTCATTGTTGTTGGTTTTTCTTTTTTGTTTCCTGGCTGCATTTTGTAGAATTTTCTGCATCGGCTCTTCTTTGGTTTTCTTGAAGCCCAGGCCAGCCTCCATTTGCCTAAGGTAAGGGACAATGGAAAACACCTGGCTCAGATCGGGCCCACCCACTCTAGTCCTCAGGGTGACCTTTTTGCCTTGTAAATAAAGAAGCCTTTGCAGTAGAAAGCTCTGGGGAGGTTTTGCTCTGTCCGATGGGTTTGGGGTTGGAAGAGACAAGCAGCAGATCTTGTAGAAAGGCCAGAGGAGGGGAGAGCAGGTACCAATTCCCCCTCCACCTGGTGGGCCTCCCCTGGGGACAGGACTGAACCGGTGGCCTGGATGTAAATGGAGCCTGTGAGGTCTCCAAGACTGGGGACAATGGGGACAGACTGCTTCTTTCCTTAAGACTCAAGGGGTGATGCTAATTGAGACTTGGGGTGCTGGGAATAGCTTCTGTCTAGGAAGCAAGAGTGTCCTTTTGCCCTGTGTGACTACAGAGACTGGATGGAAGGTGGAGGCCTGCAAGGTCCTTCAGTGGAAGCTTGGGAAGCCAGCACAGCAGTCCCCTGACAAACTGGCACCTCCAGCCCCAGCCTCTGTTGTGTGTCAGTAACAGTCACCTGTGCACGTAGTCCCTGAACCCAAAGCTGCCCTTGGTGAAGGAAGGGGGCCATAAACGATAGCAGAGGGAGGGTTTCGATCCCAGAAGCAGGAAGGAAGGATATAGATGTATAGATGTGTATATAAGGATATCTATATCAATCAATCGATGGATGGATAGATAGTAACAGACCAACAGAGTGAAAACATAAAATAGAACGTCAGGTTGGGGGACGCTGGGCATGATACCCTCACCCATGGAGTGACTGATGAGGGGAAGCGGAAGTCAAGAGAGAGGCCACGGAGCCGGGTCAAACCTGGCATTGGTTCAAATCCCTTCTCCTCCGCTTCCCTGCTCCGTGGCCTTGGACGAGCTGCTCAGTCCATCGAGTCTGTTCCTTTAAGTCTATTTTACCATCTTCCACATGGGCACAACACCAGCGCCTCCAATCCAGGCTGCAGGCATGGTGGCTGCCTTGGTGGCTCATGTGCTGGTGTGGCCGAGGGGGCGCCTGATTGGTCCCTTCTCAGGACCTTGGAAGGGATCCACTCTGCCCAGGGGACACCCTCCAGGACCAAGCTCCAACCCCCCAACAGCTGTCTCCATCTCCCCGCAGTGCTGTCCCAAGTCTCTGGGTCTCTCGGCTGCACCAAGGCAGATTTTCTCTCTTCACAAGTGTGGACAATGCACTGGGCTGAGCCCATCCCTCAACCTCACAGCCGCTAAGACTCCCATGAGGGGGGTGGGGTGGAGGAGGATCATCATGGCCTCATTTCAGAAATGAGGAAGCAGGGGATCTGAATGACCAGCTAGCAAGGCCACGCTCAGCTGGAAAGAGCAGTGCTGGATTCGAACCCACATCTGCATGCATAACCACAGTACTCAGCCCAGTGCTGGTCCTGGGTTGTCCCGGTGTGTCCCATGCAGATGCTCCTGAGAAGAGGGAAAACAGGTATACTCCCTCATCCCTCTAAGCCCACCTCCCTCACCACCTCTTCTGGGAGACCCTTTCTGACCTCCCACCACAGAAAGGTCCTGGAATCCCCTGCCACTGGCTCCCCCACCCCCTGTGGCCGTGAGTTTGGGGGGTGGGTTTTGAATCTTAGAGGAGTAGAAAGCCCCATCTTTCTCAGCCAGAGCAGCACGTGGCTTTGACCTCCTGATTGTGTGGTTATTAGCGCATGTGGTAAGTCACGGTGCCCTAAACTCTCCCCACACGGGTAGTGCCATTCCCGGCTGGCAGCACTGCTGCCGGAAGCTCTGCTCTGCAGGGCCCATCACAGGACAGCAGACTGCTGGTGTGCATGGACCCCTGGGGACAGGCCCCTCAACATCAACTCCTAGAAGCAGCCCCCTAAGGACTGTCCTGTCCCTTCATACACCTCTGACCTGGCCAGGGACAGGGTTGGGGCGAGGGGCAGGGAGTGCCCAGGAGAGGGAGGGAATGCTTGGGTCACGGCTAAGCCAGGTCATGGCTCTCACGGGTTCCTTATATGTGCCCAGAATGTGTTCCCGTGCCCACCCGCTCCCGAAACTCACTGCCATCGAGTCGACGCGGACTAACAGCGTAGCTGTTGGTTTCCAAGACTAACTGTGCGCCGGAGGGGAAAGCAGTGTTTCTGCAGCGATTGAGCGAGCTGCTGGTGTTTCTGCACAGCGCACCGGGCAGATCTCGGCGGGACATGTGCCCGCTGCCCAGCCAGGGATCCACCCTCCCATTTAGAAGGGGAGGGGGCTAGGTCTGGAAGTTTCCAGCAGAAAGTGGGGTCCGGGAGGTGGTGGTGGAGGGACTCGCAAAGGGCAAGCTCCCCAGGACGGCCCCGCCCCCAGAGCCCAGAGGCCCCGCCCCTGCCAGGTGGAAGGGCTCCACCTCCGCCCGCGTCTCGCGTTGCCTAGCAACCGGTCTCCCGGACAACGAGAAACACCGTGCTCTGGGTCTGTGCTTGCCAGGGAGCCCAGATCTTGGTCTCATGGCCCAGAAGCCCATCAGCACGGCTGCGGTGGAGCGCTTGAACTTCGTGGCTCAGGATGAGATCTGGTGAGACCCGGTAACGAGGTGTCCCGCGCGGATTCCTTGCCCACGTGTGCCGGGTCAGCCCCAGCTGTGCACACCTGGCAGCCTCTGACTAGGGGCCAAGTTTGAGACACCTGGCGATGGGGTAGCCTGCCTCTTCTCTCAGACTCACCCTAACTGGCAGGGGTGGGACGGGGAGATGGGATCCGAAGAACCTGGAATTTGCCACCAGTTTTCGAAGCTCCCTGGTGTTGTACGTGTAGCTTTACAAGAATAAGCAAATACTCACTTTTCGAGGGCTTTCTCACAGCCATCGATTCAGACTCAGAGCGGCCCTACAGGACAGGATAAAACTGCTCCCATGGGTTTCGGAGACTGTCACTGTGTGTGGGAGTAGAAAGCAGAGTCTTTCTCCCCCGGGTGGTTTTGAACCGCTGACCTCACGGGTTAGCAGCCTAATGCGAAACCACTTCACCACCAGCAAGCCTACTAATGTACTCGTTGAATTTAAAAAGAAACGAGATGTCTTCCTATTTATCCCATTGGAAGGAGGGATGACCATCTCAGCCAACTTTCTACCTCCCATCCTCATTTGGGGGAAGGGTGGTCATGGAATTGCATTTTAAAATCGATTTTCTCAGATTGGCTGTGCTCTGTAAATGCTTGTAATGGACATTTTTAATTGGCAGTCTATCAGTTTGCTAAATAGTATCATCCTGTCGTTTTGAAGTTTTAACCAATTAAGCACACTGCCCATTTAGATGTAAATGGATAACGTTTAGGAACAAGGAAACATAATTGTTTTCTCCTAAACATCGGTTATTGATGTGCCATCTCTCTCATTTTTACCACTTCCTCGTGAAAATTTTGCCTTAAAAAGCCCACTTGCCTTGAAGTTGATCCCGACTCCCAGCAGCCTCTAGGGCAGATTGGAACAATCCGTCTCCTCTCCTCTTGGCCCTTCCTCTTTTTGCTGCCCTTCTGTTTTACAACCCCGCTGTCCTTGTGCAGGGATGGTCTCTCCTGACCCCGTGCCCAAAGTACTGGAAACCAAGTCTCTCCATCCTTGCCTCCAAGGAGCATTCTGGCCGTACTTCTTCCAAGACAGATGTTTGTTCTTTTGCCAATCCCTGGTATTCTCAATAGTTTTCACTGCCCACCCTAGCTCAAAGGTATCAATTCTGCGTCCACCTTCTTTATCCAGGGTCCTTACTTTGACAGGCATGGGTCAGGTGCACTTCAGTCCTCAAAGTAACACCCTTGCCTTTCAGAACTCTAAAGAGGTCTTGTGCACCTGGAGCTCAACACTTAAGGGGGTGCTGGATCTTGGTGCCCTGTGTGTGCAGGTACAGCACTCACAAGGCCTGAGAGTTGGCGCCTCCTTAAAGTTTGCACCTCAGGTGCTGAAGTTGCCCCTGCCTGCCCCAGGGCCCTGAGCACAAGGAAACAAAATGTGGGCCTCTATCATTTCTGAGTGTGTGTGTGTGTGTGTGTGTGTGTGTGTGTGTGTGTGTGTCCACTACACAGAGAAAGGGTCAGGGCAAGGCTGGGGAGCGTCCAGTCTGAGGGCCACATATGGCCCGGAATAGCAGCAATACTGGCTAACATCACACACCTCACCAAAGAGAAGCAGTCCCCGCCTTGACATTAGAGGTGAGTCAGCTAAACGCCTGGCCACTGTGGCCTGGGAATGATGTTATCAATATCCAAATGACTTTTGGCAGAAAAATGGTTTCCCCATCCCTGGTTTAGAACACAGGTGCCCGGCTGCCCCTTTCCAAAATGTAAATTACCCAGCAACCCCTGCTAGTTAAACACTTTAGTAGTCTGTAGTCCACCATGCAGGGGTAAAGTGAGGCATCTGCTTTTGCTGCCCCCCCCCCACAAGGATTGTCTTAGCCCCAGGGGGCAGGAACACCCACTTTGGGAAACACTGTTCTGGGGTCTGGAATGTTCCCAGGGGTCAGCCCCAGCCCTCCCTGCTCCCTGAGTAACTCCCTGGATACAGCCTCCCATTGAGAGGCTGCTGCGGGGACGGGGCAGGCCTGGTGGAACCCAGCGCATCCCCTGCAGAGTCGACACTCTGCCTGCGTGGCAGACCACCACCTCCTTTCCAGTGGGCTTGGCTCCTCTCACCTGGCTCAGTGTATTAGTCTGGGTACTTTAGAGAAACAAGTCATCCACAGCAACTCATGTATAAGAGAGAGTTTTATATACAGGTTAAGTGTGCATCAAGAAAACATCCCAACCCAGTGCTGCCCAAGCCCACAAGCCCAACATTAACCCATTAACCCATATGTCCATCACCAGTCCACAAAGTCCTCCTCCATCTCACAAAACAGACACAATGATGCCGACTGCAGGAGGAAAGCTGAGTCAGTGAATGTGTAAGCATCTCAGTGCTGGTAGGAGTCTCCACCCGGCCTACTCCAGCACCCAGAGCTGCATCAGGGTAGGTCCATGTGGCTTCTCTTTGGGGATGTCTTGCAAGAAGTGAGCCTTGCCAGCTGAAGCAGGAACTGGCTAAGGCAGCTCAACCCTGGTGTGACCATCACAAAGCAAGAGACCCGAGAACTACAAAGGCGAGGTTCACTGAGCCATTTATCTCTCTGCCCTTCAATTAATCCCACATGTGTTTATTGGCCAGGTTGGCACAATAAATTAAGTAACTCACTCAGAAACCGTCTTTTCCCAGGAAATGCCGCCTGGAGGCTGAAAAGGAAGCGCGGAAGAACTGGGCCCAGAACTGGGGCTTCTTAACAACCCCCTTTGAGGAGGTAACTACATGTTGGATGAGCTGGCTTGTGACCCAAGCGTGGGGGAGAAGAAAGACCCAGTCCTGAAGCAGTTCATTTGAGAGATGGAGATTTTCCCCAACTGCCCGCAGGCCACTGTGATTCCCGGGGACCCAAGTGTTCCGTGTGTCGAGCAGCACTGCACTCTGGAAGGTTCCAAGTGGCTGATTTGTTTAGGAACAGGTCCCCAGACAGACCTGTCTTCAGAGGTGCCTTGGGGTGGACTTGAAGCCCAGGCCTTAGCAACCGAGCACATCCCCCATTGGCACCAACGAGGCTCCCGAGAAGATGTTGTTTGTAGCACGTTGTAGGTGAGATGTCTCAACTTGTAGGCAGCCAGGTTTTCCCCTCCCCTTCCTCCTCCCATGACCCTGACCCCTGGGCTTCCTCAGTTCTCAGACCTGCCAAGAAGGCACTAAACCAGTTGCTCTCGATCTTCCTAATGCCACGACTCTTTAATACAGCTCCTCATGTGGGAGTGACCCCCAACCATAACATTATTTTCATTGCTACTTCATCACTGTCATTTTGCTACTGGTATGAATCCGGTAACCCCTGCACTAAGTGCTTCCTCTAGACCAGCCCACTGAAGCCGCACAGTGTGTAGGTGGACTCTGCCGATGCCTATTTTGCTGGTGGGGTCAAGGCCATCACATCCAGCAGCCGTGCAGCAGAGGGAACACCCGCTCTGCTGAGCCATCCTCACAACTGTTGTGTGTGTGTAGGGGGGGGGGGTTGTCACTGCAGCTGTGGGTTCCATCCGTCTGGTCCATGGCCGCCGCTTTTTTTCCCATTTACAAAGCATGAGCTCAGGTGGTGAAGTAGCTGACGTGTTGGGCTGCTAACCACAAGGTCAGCAGTTCGAAAGCACCAGCTGCTCCCCAGGAGAAAGTTCTAGGCGAGGAAATGCCCAGGGTGGTCTTACCCTATCCTACAGGGGGGCTACAGATCGGAATCCACTCGTTGGGAGTGAGTGTGTTGAGTTTGTCGGATGTCCTTTTCCAGGGACCCATCTCTCTGGATACCACGTCCAAAGCACATGAGATCACGTGTCAGCGCTTGCTTCTCAAGAGTGCTCCGGCTGCACTTCTTCCGAGACAGCTGTATTGTTGTTCTAGCGGCCCATGGTGCTGCCCATGTCCACGGCCAGCACCGTAATCCAGATGCGCCCATTCTCCTTATTCGTTGTTCAACCTTCACTGGCATCGGAGGTGATTGAAAATGCCACCCTTTGGGTCAAAGTGACATCCTTGCTCTTCCACACTTTAAAGAGGTCTCGTGGGACAGATGTGACCAGTGCAGCAGGTCCTTGCAGCTCCTGATGCTGCCTCTTGAGCACTGATGTGGATCCAGGGACATGAAATCCTGGACAACTGCAGTCTCTTCTCCATTTGTCATGATGCTACCCACTGGCCCCCCGGTGAGGGTTTTGGTCTTCTGGACACTCAGTTGTGATCCACACTGAAGGCTGCAGTCCTTGATCTTCATCAGCAAGGGCTTCAAGGCCTCGCTTTCAACCAGCACGGCCGTGCCATCTGCATACCTCAGGTTGTTAGCAAGCCTTCCTCCGACCCTGCTGCCCCATTCTGCTTTGTATAATCCAAAGTCGTCTGTTGATTTGCTCCATGGATAGATGGAAATAAGTAGGATGAACGAATTCAACTCTGATGCACACCTCTCCTGATTTTGTTACACAGATTGGGAAACAGCGCTCAAAGAAATGTGAGGTCCACAGCGTATAAAGTGAGGACATGGCACGAAGAACTGCTCAGTCTGATTTTGCCACATGTGCCCCTGGTTCCCCACCTGTACAACGGGACCATTGTCCTCTCTCATCTTGTCAGTGGGATGGGTGGTGCTGAGAAGCATAGTCCGGTCAGAAGGCAGTTGTATGTACACGCATTCGCTGGTGACAGACGTACCGAGGGTCTCAAGTCCACAGCGCACGGGAACCAGATGGGTGACAGAAACAGAAGGGGCCTGGCACGGTCAATAAGGAGTGATGGGGACACTGACCATGAGTCCACTGGTCTCACTCCAGGCCATTAGCCAAGCTCTGTCCTGTTCTGATTGCTCAGAATACAGAATCCCAGGTGTTGGCCTGAAAGTTCTGTGTATTATTCAAGATACCACATAGTGAGGCTTTATACAGAAAGCTTTGTGGGGTGCTCCCACAGCAGGCCAAGCTCACTGCCACCCAATCGATTCTGACTCATCTCGAGCCTACAGGACAGAGTGAACTGCCCCGGGGGCTTCCCCAGACTGTCTGCCTTTATGGGACAAGAAACCATCATTATTCTTCCTCTGAGCACCCGCTGGATTTGAACCACCAACCCTGTATTTAGCAGACCAACTTGTAACCCACTGGGCTTCTAACCCAGTGGGTACCAACTTGGAGACACGAACTCCTTTGGCCTGTCTCTTCCTACCTCCTGTCCCTTGGTTTCTTGGCGATATTCAGGGGCCCTGGCCTCCTTCTCCCTGCCGTCTGGGCTGGCTTCCTCTTCCAGCTAATGCTGGGTCTCAAGATAATCGGCTTGAGACCTCGTCCACACCAGCACAGCCTCATGTACATAAAGCAAACCTGCTCCCAGGTAGGAAGGAAACTACGGGGTGGGGTAGAAGTTCCCACGGAGGGCTTCCTCACCCTTTCTGCTAGCAGCTGAGCACTGAACCGCTGCGTCCCCAGGACTGCCTTCTGGGAGCACATTCGACCCATCATGCCCCATGAAGCCCGGCCCTGAGCCACACACAGCCTGGAGACGCGTCTGAGAGACCCATCAACTTGACCGCCCAAGGAGAGCCCGAAGCCCAGTTCAAGTTCGCCCTGGTGGTGACGGTGGTGCGGGAAGAGGGCATCTGCGAAGCGTCATCCGGTGGAGCTGAGAAGTAGTGTGGACTACCCTCACCCCCCACCCCTGTATTCTATCCACACAGAGGGCCTGTGAAAGCCAACCTGCCAAGAAACAGGGAAGGACTGAGATGGCAATCAGCTCCCAGCCCGGTGCGCCACTGTCCTGCTCGACGGTCCCTCAAGGATTACTTACAAGAACGTGCCCTGCCAGGGGGGTGTGAGAACGTACCCACCATGCTGGGTGGAACAAGTGGACACGAAGAGCCAGAAAGTGAAAGCAACAGCCGTCGTCGCCGTCCCCCGAAACAAGAACCTCAGTGCCGTGGCACTTCTGCCAAGGGAACCACAGCTTTGGACAGCCCTTCCATCGGCGTGCCAGGGACTCGTGACAGAGCCTGACTTGGCGTTGGTTGCCATGCCTGCTCCTGCCCCACCCGGGGTGGTTAGGGAGCCAGCTTGATGGGCAGCACAGGAAGAGCATGACTTAGAGGTGGCCCGGATGAGGATGGTGTGTGAGAAAAGGAAACTGGGGCCCAGCGTCAGAAGTCTGGTTTCACAGGCCTCCGCCCCGCCATGTCCCTGGTGTAGGGTGTCGGCCGCTCTCCTCCCCTGACCCAGCGCAGCAGAACCAGCTCATCTCTGCGAGGCTGAAGGGATGAATGGGCTTCGGAGGGAGGGTGGCGGTTAAACCTTCTTCTTCTGACCCGCACACCCAGATGTTTTGGAATATATTTTTCTTTCTTGGGATCCGCGTACAAGACCACCACAGTCACATCGCAATATTCAGCGGTGCTGTGTTGTTTGTTAACTGTCATTCCCATTCCTTTTCATTTAGAACTTGGAATAAAGTTGCATTTCAAATGTCTTTTTAAAAGAAAGAAAGACAGCCCAGAAAGACAAAATGCTGACCTGGGCCTCCGTGGCCTTTGAACTCTGTGCAGGACCCAACACAAGGACCACCTCTTTCTCAGAAGGCCAGTGTTTCGGGGGGGTGTAGTTCAGAACCATAAAATGCAAAACACTCGGGATTCGAGGTGGTGCAAACTCCATTTATACTTCACCGCACCCCACCAGCTTTGAAATGGTGGTGTTCTAAATGAGATGGTTGGCTCTTTCTTTTTCTTTTCTTTTTTTTAACTTCCTAAGAAGCTGTGCAATTTGAAATTTTAGGCATAAATGAGTCCTTATTAATATAATATGCAGCAAGGAATCGAAGTTAACACTCTTTGTATGTAATTAAATAGGGTTTTCAAAGAGTTCAAAATCACTTTGCAATATAAAAAAAGAGGCGGAGGTTCTCCTGGGAGGTTTGGAAAGCTGGCCCTGGACCCTTGCTGGTGAGGCTCCATTCGCCGCTTCCTGCCCCCCACCCACCCACCAGGCTGTGGCGTTTTCTCTGGGGGCCACTGGGAGGGTAGGAGTCAGCAGTGAGCAGGTAGGGGTCCATGGTAAAATGCCCCCTGCTTCCTCCTGGGAGCCTCTGTGGTACAAATGACGAGTGTGCTCGCCTGCTGCGCCCAGTGAGAAGTTCAAGTCCACCTGGAGGCACCTTGAAAGAAAGTCAGGTCCAGCGGTCTACCTTCTAAACCAGCCATTGGACAGCCAGTGGGCACAGTTCTGCTTTGACATACCTGCAGTCACCTGAGTCGGGATGTGCTTAATGGTCATTGTGATGGATAGAATGGTAGATGGAGGGGTGGGCAGGTGGGTGCATGCATGGGTGGGTGACTGAATGGATGCATGGGTGGGTGGATGGATGGATGGATGGATGGATGGATGGATGGATGGATGGATGGATGGATTGGTGAAGGAGCGGGCTCCTTTGTAACTGTGTTATGGAGATAAGCCAGGTAACACCTCCGAGCCTGGCTTTTGTCTTCATAAAATGTCGTCTCTGGGGACAATGTTGCAGTTGATCAAGCATGGAGGAGAAGAGCTCCCCAGCCCACAGCCCAAACTCAAGCTACCAGAGCATTTCCACATCCGGCCGGTGACCCCTGTGGAGAAATACATCAAGGTTCGTTTGCGGTGTCATTTGTCAAAGACTCTGGGGGTACACATCCATCTCTGTGAGGGACCATGGTGTCCTTCTACAGGCACTGATCCCTCCAGGTGACACGTCCAAAGTGCCTGAGACCAGCTCTCCATCGTGGAGTCACAGCGCACCTGGCTCTCCCTCTTCCAGTCCAGTCCGACTGCTCTTCCGGCAGCCCACCAAGTCCTTCGCCGTCCTTGCCGATGCCCTTACAATGGTCCAGCAAGCAGATGCGGCCAGGAGCACATCAGCCAGGTGTTTTCTGTGGTGGCGCCAGGGCTGAGTTCCAAGTACTGACCTCCTAGGTGGCAGCTGCGCACTGACTCCTGCCTGTAGCTTATCCAAGAAAACTCCAAGTCCCCTGCATCCACTGATGGCCCTTCCCACAGGTGGTCTCTTGGGAAACAAACTTCAGTTCTTCCTCAAGCACATCTGTAAAGGGACTTCACCCACAGGTGGCTGCCTGCCCGCCCCTGAGTCCCTCTCGTGAAGGAGGAGCTGAGTCCATGGGAAATTGGACTGCCCCCCCCCCCAACCCCGGTTCTCTCCAGCAGGCATGTCACTGTCCCAGTGGCCTTGTAATCACAGTCAGAGATGGTCTCAAATCAAAGCGGCGGAGAAGGGCACCGCCTGAACATTGTCCCTCACTTTCCAGACACTTCCAATCTGCCCATGGAATGGACGGACAAAATATGGGACTTTTCATTTCTGCTCAAATCCAATTTTCCTGTTTTGTTTTTTTCCCAAAACCCGATTGCCTTCCCCATCCGGAGAACCAACAGTGGGGTCACCTGGGTGACCCTGGGCCGAGCCCACTGCCCTCCTAGGGACCCTGGCCATGTCAGAGCAGGACTGGACTCCACGGGCTTTCGAAGGATGATTTGGGGGGGAGGGGGGCACAGGGTGCCAGGCCTTTCTTCTGAGATGTCTCGGGGGAGGGTTTTTTTTTTTCCAACTTCTGGTCTTCTGTTCACCTGTCGAGCGCAGTCCCCTGGGGCTGACTCGGGCCCTGCCTTTCCATTCCAGATCCTCCCGTCTCCCCCAATCCCCGAGACGACCCAGGGCTTCATTGGCTGGCGATCTGGGCGGCCGGGCCTCAACAGGCACCTGGAACTTGACCGCGAGATCCGGAGCTGCAAGGGCGCCTATGCCGCAGAGCTGGGCTGGCCCAAGCAGGGCATCCACTGAGGGGGCTGGGCCATGGGTGCTGGGGCTGCAGGCACCCACTGCCTCCCCAGGACAGCCTTCCTCCCCACATGCCTATGGGGTGCAGTGGAGCACGCACTCCTGGGACACTACAGTTCACCTGAGCCCGCTTCCCTGCCTGGGCGCCCTCTCCCTCTTCCTGCTCTGGTGATAAACTTGGCAAGTGAGACTCTGTGGTGGGTGGTTGGTTTTAATATCTTGAGACTGCCTAGACACGGCGTGTAGAAGCCATGAGTGGCTCATTTCACCAGCATGTGTGCAGTTCAAACAGCCGCTGGGCGGACGGTTGGGGGTTCGAACCCACTTGGCAGAAAGGCCTGGAGACCAGCTCTGGGAGTTCCCTGTGGAGCACATGCCCCTCTGCTGCGGTGGGGTGGCCCTCAACCCCAGGCCCCACAAGGGACTTGCTGGTGATGCCAGTCGCCGGCGCTGGACCTGCCTCTGGCGGCAGATGGGTTCCGTAGGCACTCTACCCCATGTGTGAGGAGAACAGAGGCATGAGGCCAGGTCTTTCCTCCTGTGGGGGCCACAGTACATCAGTGCCTTGAAGAGACTTGAACCCCCAACCCTCCAGTACATTCCCCGTTTGTACCCCCCAGGGAATCCTGCAGGGCTGCTAGACACCTCAAATTGTACCCTCTCACCTCCCCACGCTCATGCATGTGCAGAGAGAGGCCAAGGTTGCCTGTGGTTGGCAGGCCAACACGCCGGTCTGGACTCTAGTGAACTGCTGTCATAGCAACCGAGGACTGGGGCGTGCCTAGGGCAGGACCCACAGAGGAGCCAGGCAGCACTGTGGTTAGGCCACTGCCACATCTACCTGTCCCATGTACCTGGCAAGGAGCCCATCTTCATGGGGGCAGATTGGTTACCAGGTCTTTCTCCCGAAGAACCTTGATGTGGTCTCAAACCGGTGGCCCTTTGGCTGCAGCCGGGTGTGTTGCTGCTGCCCTACCAGGGTGCCCTGGGTCCTGAGAAGAAGAGGAGCAGGACACTGGACACCCCTGGGAGTGTGCTTCTCTTCTCCCTGTGGTGCCCCTGGGCTGTGTGGGATGAGGCCAGGTCACGTGGCCTGCTCCAGCCAAAGCTGTTTCCCATCACCCAGATGTCTGGCTTGGTATAGACTAAACAACCGGATGCTTGGCCCTTTTAAATCTCCGTGTTTGGGTGTTTCAACCCCAGCTGCAGGCACGGGGCGTCCCTTCCTGTAATCAGATGCTCCCCGTGGCTGCAAGGGCCAGAGAGCACATCTGGGCCCCCCTCGGCATGGCGTTCCCTCCTGGCGACTGCGAGGGGGTGGGGAGAGGGTGGGCACCTGTGCCCGAGAAGGACCGCCCAGACCAGCCTGTGATTTTTTAGTCTCTGGATGCACACACGTGGCTCCCAGTATCATTACCCCGGGCACGTGCCGGCCCCCACACTGCAGCAGCAGGATGCCTAGCAGAGGAGGAATGTGGGGGCTCCTGGGTGCCCCAGAGCCCACCCAGGCTGCCAGAGGACTCATGGAGGCTCAGATGGGCAGCTTCCAGCCTGGTCTCCACAGGCTGGCCCCTGCCACCTGGCAGCCCTAACTCTCCAGGTTAGGGTAGACAGGACAGGGCTGGCGCTGAGCAGGGGGATCCAAAGTCCCCAGTGTGAGGGTCTTCAAAGCTGCTGTGCCCTCCGTGGTGGTCACATCACAGAGCAGTGAAAACACTGGGCACGTTTCTACCCTGTCCAAGGAAACCCGGCATCAGGTCCACGGCCTCAGGGCAGATGTGGGCTCACGGCGACCCCAGATGCAGAATAAGACTGTTCCATGGATATTCTGTGGCCCCCTCTACAGAGCAGGTGGCCAGATAACCTTCTTCTGGGTGTTGCTAGGGGCTGCAGGACAGGCAGGGGTGTGGACCACTGGCCTTTTGGTTAGTCATGGACGCACATTGGTGGGGCCAGCAGGGGCCTTTCCTATGCGTGCCAAACTCAAACCAAACTCCCTGCCATCAATGCAAATGCTGACTCACAGCGACCCTAGAGAGTCCCCATGGGAAGAACTGCCCCAGTGGGTATTTGAGACTGCCTCTTTACCAAGGCAGACAGCCTCATCTTCCTCCTGCAGAGCAGCTGGGGCGTTTGAACGGCTGACCTTGGGGTTAGCAGCCCCACGCTTAACCCACAGCACCGTGTTTGATTCCCCATAGCTCCAGTTCCTTGGGAGAACACAAATCCCAGGGCCCCGGTCCTAAAGGCTATGTCTTTTGAACAAGACACACAAAGCATCCCCTTAGCCCACTGCCTGTCCTCCTGCCACGGAAGCAAGCCTTCCTCCAGGCTAAGCACCTGTCCTCTAGGAGTTCGTTGCTCTTGTCAATACACTGGTGGTTAGACGTCGGGAAGACTCACCAGCTTCTAAGAAACCACTCAGGGTGGGGGGTTTTGCCTCCAATAATTTATACACCAACTCACCACATGCCCAAACCCACTGCCCTTGAGCTGATCCCAATGCTCAGGGACCCTGGTGGACAGTGTGGGAGGACGGGTTTTCCCAGGCTGTGCATCTTTATACGAGGGAGTCCTGGCAGCACCGTGGGGGATACACCGTCCTGCTAACAGCAAGGTCAACGGTTCGATCCACCATACTGCTATCAGGGAGAAAGATCAGACTTTCTGCTCCTCTAAAGATCCCAAAGCCGCAAACGTACTGCCATCGAGTGGATGCCGATGCATAGTGACCCTATAGGACAGGGCAGGGCTGCCCTGGGGGGTGGGGGGTTCTGAGACTGACGCTCATGAGGAGCCCTCCTGGCTGATCTGTGGGCACACATGTTGGGTCCACACGTCATGCCCCCACCCCTCCCACACACACGAATCGAGGTGGGCACGCCTGCAGGACTCAGTTACCCCGCATAGTTTCAAACTTGCCAATTGACGGGAGACGACCTCTTTGGGGCTAAATGGGTGTCCACTGGTTACTGACACCCCATGAGGCACCACGGCGTTTCCCAGGCCCCACAGAGTGGGTGAGCTTCTGGGAAACACACTCTGTCCCTCCGCTGACATCCTGGCTCAGAAAGGAGTGTGTAGGAAACATGTCTCAGAATGACCTACGTTTGCATTAGCCCCTGTGGCTCAGTGGTTAAAATGCTCAGACACTAACCAACCACCAGTTAATGGTTCGAACCCACCAGCTGGTCCAAGGGAGAAAAATAAACCATTCTGCTTCTGTCAAGATTTACAGCCTAGGGAACCCACGGGGGAAGTTCTACCCTGTCCTGCAAGGCCACCCTGAGCTGGGCACTCCTTCAAGTCGCCACAGATAAAGCCACCCCCACCAGCAAAAAGAGTCAACGTACTGAACTACAGTGCTGGTGAAGAATGTGGAAAATACCATGAACTGCCGGAAAGCAAACCAATCTGCCTTGGAAGAAGTAAGAGCATAGTGCTCCTTAGAGAAGCCAGGCTGGCGACACTTCATCTCGTATGCTTGGGACGTTGTGTTAGACGGGGTTCCCTAGAGAAACAAAACCAGAATGCTAATAAATAAATATATATATATCCACACAGATAGATATATAACATAAGAAATAAACAGTTAATTAAATTATAAAGCAGTACAAATGGCTCAGTACAACTCACTCCCGTGAGACACTGGCAGTCCTTCAAGTTTTGAGGGCTGCCAGGTAGTTCTCTGTAGAGCAATTCAGGCTATCCAGGCACGGGCAGCAAACAGCAAGGCAGGTCACCAACAGTCAGCCAGATGACAGGGTCTGACAGTCCCCAGTTCAAGAGACGTAAATTCCAATGGTGTGGCGAAACAGGTCTTGAAGGAACCTCAAATTACAGCGACTACGGGTTAGGTGTTCCACAGGTAGTGTAGCTTGCAAATGGAGGCAAAGAACAAGCAAGGCAGCCACACACTGGTCCGATGATCAAAGAGCGAGAGACCTGAGAACTCGCAAGGCGAGAATCACCGAGCCATTTATCCCTCCGCCCTTCAATTAACCCCACATGTGTTTATAGGCCAGGCTGGCACAATAAACTCACTGCCTCAGATGTGTTGTCAGGAAAGGCCGGTCCCTGCATAAGGACATCCTGCTTGGTCAAGTAGAGGGGTGGTGACAAAGAGGAGGCCCCCGGACAATGGGCTCGAACACAGCGATGATGAGGCTGGCGCAGGACCAGACAGACCTAACAACAATGAGATATTTCTAAGACCAGTCTCTCAACTTTGATAAGGAATCAAACTTTGATAAGACGGAGTTACAGAAACCTCTTAGACATAAGAGGGAATGGGTTGCTGAGCCAGGGAGCTCAGGACAAGGATCCCGGTGCACACCAAGGTCAATTAGCATAACTTAATTCACAACTCACCATTTGGGGAATATGGACTGGGGGTCTTAAAAGCTGTGAGCAGCCATCTAAGAAGGTGCATCCCTGGGCCTCTCCCCGTCCAGAGGCAGGAACAGTGATGAGAATGGAAAGACGCAGGGACACAGTGAGTCCAGTGGACTCATCTAGGACACACAGACATCAGACTCTGCAGTCCTGAGACCAGAAGAACTAGATGGTGCCGGGCTGTCCCTGCCAAATACCGTGAAAGGGACCCCAGTAGGAGGTCCTGGACAGAGTGAGAGGAGAATGTGGACCAGCACTCAAAACATAAAAGGGACCAGGCTTACTGGTCCAATAGAGGCTGGTGGAACCCCAGAGATTCTGACTCTTTCAAAGCCTCTTTCAGGTCCAGAACCGAACTCAGTCTGTGTGAGAACCACCAACCCTGGACGCTCAAAAGGGCAGCATTTACCCAAGGACCAAGTCCAGAGGGCCGGGTAGAAATGGAGTCCAGAATAAATCTGAGGTTTACATCTGCTGAGTTTAACTGCATTACTAAGAGGTGTCTGTGGGCATCAGTAGCCCAGTGATGACCCCTGACTTCTAAGAGAAAGGTCGGCGGCTCAACCCCACTAGGTGCTCGGAGGGAGAACGGTGTGGCCCCGGGAAACAATGAGGGAATTATTCTCTGTATGAGGGGTCTGACTAAGCCGAGTTCTCGACATCCTCTGGGATGATGAATCTAGGGGGCAGCAGACTGGGAATTCCAGGCACTGCCAAGTGCCACTCCCCACCCCTGAACCCAGACACAGACACTTGTGTAAGTAATTATGTCCATGTGTGGGTCTACTCTGGGTTCCAGTGACTGACTCCCTGCGTACAAAGTTCTCTGTAGCTTAGTAAGTAATCCCTGCTTCCTGGTATGGGGTTATAGTACACCACCCCCAACACACGCACACAAACACAGGCTGGCCTGGTGTGGGTTTATAACATTCACACACACGAACACACACACACACTGGCTTGGTGTGGGGATTCCAGGCACCACGGGAGCTGCTGGTCACCTGCCCTGCCCCTGCCCAGTGCACTGCCCACTCCTATCTTTCCCAGGGACCGGCTGAGTGGCAGGCTGCTGCCCAGTGCCTAACACAGCACAACATCGCCAGGGGAAGAGAGCATGCCTGGTAACGTGTGCGCCCCTCCCGAGAAGGCTGACTCAATGCTGTAATGGTGTGATTGGCTCGGCCCTGAGGACGGTGCGGCCCGGCAGACCTTCCTGCTTCTGCACACAAGGCTGCCAAGAGGCCGCGCCCACCCAAGGCACCAACAATACATTCTTTTCACCCGACCCCTGCCAGGGTGCGTCCTCAGCATGCCATCCGGGAGGACTGGTGATGGCCTGCTTGCTGCGTGCTATCAAAAGGCAGGTGTCCAGCCTATGTCCAGTGCTGGGTACAGGGCACTCAACAGTAAGGAGCCCGGAGGCGTACAGAGGCTAGCCCTGCCCTCTGTACCATAGACACAGTGCCCTGGCAGAGGAGAGTGGCCGTCACAGTGAGCAGATTGACCGCCCGGCCGTTCACAATAAAGGACTGCTGGCGCCAGCGCAAAGCTACAAAGGAGCCTTGGTGGCATAGTGGCTATGTATGTGGCTGCTACTCTTGAGGTCAGCGGTTCAAAACCACCAGCTGCTCCCAGGGAGAAGGGAGAGACGGTCTACTCCTATGAAGATCTATAGCTTCGGAAACCCACAGGGGCAGTTCTACCCTGTCCTACAGGGTCGCTGTGAGTGGGCATCGACGCATGGCAGTGAGTTTGGTTGGGTTTTACATAAAGGAAGAACTTAGCCCTTCAGCATGCATGTGTATGAGGGGCTTCAGGGCTTCATGCCCACACGTGGGTTGCAACCCTTTTCTCATGAGGCATGCGAGCTGCTAACAGCAAGGTCAGTTGGCGGCAGTTCATACCCACCAGCTGGTCTGTGAGAGACAGACCATCAGGACTGACCGCCTCAGAAACCCCGGGGGTCAGTTCTGCTCTCTCCTATTGGCCGTTACAAGCCAGAACGGAGCGGACGGCAGTGGGTGGATGTAGGCTTAGGACTTGAGGTAAAATCATTACTTATATGCATGCACATGGTTTTCTGAAACTCGCTGCCTTTGAGCCGATTTTGACCCCGTAGGTCAGGAGAGCACTACCCCTGTGGGCTTCCGGGGCTGTCCTTCTTGACGGGGCTAAAAAGCCCCAGCGTTCTGCAAAGAGCAGCTGGTAGTTTCAACTGCCGACCTTGCAGTTAGCAGCCCAGCCTGCAACCCACTCTGCCACCAGGCTCCTTTCTAGACATGCCAGTAGATGAAAGAAGGATTTCACACGTGTGCATATATGTATGTATGTGTGTTTCTCATATGTATATGAGGGCATACCCCCCCCAAACAGAAATTTTTTTCAAAGCTATGTATTTAAATTTTTTAACCAAACAACCGAATCACCTTCAAAGTACTCTCCACGACACTTAATACATTTGTCAAACACATTGTCAAATTCCATTCTTGGAAACATTTTTTAAACTCATCTGAGTGGATGGCTGAGAGCACCTGCCTTGCTTTCTTCTTTACTAATTCCGCGTCGTCAGATTGCTGTCCTTTCATATCCCTCTGCATTCACGGAAACAGAAAGAAGTCGCGCAGAGTGAGGTCAGCTGAGTCAGATGCGTGGAGCAGAAGAGGCATGCTGGTTTTTTTCCCAAAACTGGGGCCCTGAGATGGCTGCATGAGCAGGTGCGTTGTCCTGGGGGCAAAACCAGTCCCTTGTCTGTCACAAATCAGGATGTTTTTGTCCCCACGGTTACACAAGCTTTTCAAAACCTCCACACGCAAGGAAGCTTGATGAACCGTCTGACCTGGTGGAACGAACTCCAAGTGCACTCTCCCCCTCACATCAAAAGAACAAATGAGCCTCATCTTGATCTTGGATGTCACTTGACAAGCTTTTGGGGGTGAGGGAGTGATGGCGTCTTCCACTGGTTTGATTGGGGTTTGCTTTCAGGGTCCTAAGAACAGCGCCAGGTCTCGTCACGAGTAATGACCTTGAGGAAAGAGTCTGGGTGACTTCGGAGCTGTTCTTGCAAGCACTGCATGTTTCCACCTGACGCTCTTTTCCCTGGTCAGAATCTGAAGCACAACATTTCATAGCAACCTTCCCATTCCCAAATCTTCCACTAAAGTTTGCTGAACCATGCTCCAAGACAGTCGAGATAACCTCCCCATCTCTCCTATGGCCTGTGTTTGGCCTTTGAGCACAGGTGCACGAATTTTGTTGGCATTATTGTCTGTTCAGGAAGTTGATGGATGTCCAGAATGAGGTTTGTCGTCGATCAACATTTCACCTTCTTTTGAGACGAGAAAAACATTCGTTGTACACTTGAGTTTTCCCCCATAGCGCGCTCCTTCTAAGCTGTGTTCAACATCACAACAGTTTCTGCGGCATTTTTCCCCAGCAGGAAACAAAATTTCACAGCCACACACTGTTCTCTTAAATCAGCCATCACAAAAAAATGAGGTTTGAGTGAAACGGCTTTTATGAAAAAATTCACTGTGACCAGCGAGAACCTTCCCAGGTGATGCCGCAGCTTGCACGAACTCCGAGCCAGTTGCTCCACACTCGTAGGAAGAATGTGTACTACGAAAGCTCCACCTAATGGAGCTTTGGTCTGGGTTTTTGTGAGGGGGGGTGTACCCCCTCGTATGACTTAGAAATTATATAAATGTATATAAGTAATAGAAGAAGAAGTTAGTGCATATGTGTATGAAGGAACTTCTAAAAGCTCGTGGAAAATGGAATTGAGAGATCATGCCATTTTCCCCGAAAGCCTGGTGAAGCCCCCTGGCATTGGGTGGGTCGGGCTGAACCCCTGGACCCATGGCAGGCTCCGAGGCCCCATTTGCACATGGATCGTGACCACCCATAGTGGCCACGTGGTGGCCTTCTGTGGGCATCACCCACCTGCCCACAGACCCCTTTAGTGGGCAGGCAATTCTGGTGGGATCGATGGTCAAAAGGAGGCTGCAGGACCCTGGCCTAAAGAAGCTGGGAGGGAGGGCCTGTGTTGCGATCCCTTCTCACCAAGTGCAGCCACGGGTCGATCAGAGATGGATGACCACTGGGATCCTGCACCAGGGGGCAGTGGCTGGGCCAGGCATGAGGAGGCTTTTGGGGGGCTGATCTCAATTGGCTCGTACCAAGGATCCTGCCTACATTGATGTGGTCTGTGTGTACAGCTCGCTGAGCAGGGCAGGGCTCCGTGTGCTTCCCTTTGACGTTCCTGACCTGGTTTCTTGAAGGGCTTAGACGACGTGATGGACACAAGCCCAGAGGACACGCTTCAAGTCCTGCCAGACCTTTGAAGCGAGGCCCCTGGGGGGTGGGGCACGTGCAAAGCTCCCAGCTGTGTATTTGGGGCTCACGTTTCAGTGCAGGGACCCTGCTCCAATGCTGCTTAAGGAAGCTGAGCTGAGGTGGGTGGGTCAGTCTCGCTTTCAGACGGCATTTCTGCTTGCTGGCAGAACAGTTTGCCCCAGACCCTGGGCCCTGGGCCACATAGACCCTCACTGGTCCCGAGGCCCACAAGGGTGGTCTTAAGGGAAGCTGAGGTCTTGCAATCTGGGGTCCCGCCTGGTAGGAACTCCTGCAGGTCCCCCTCCCCAGGGGGCTGCTCCAGTCTGGGGAAACCCTCTGTCTTGTCAGCTACGCCCCCTCCAAGTCACAGCTGGGAGCGGGGCTGCCCAGCCAGCACTGCTCTCACCTTGACCAGACAGGTGCCCCGGGAGCTGCTACCTCTGGGAGGCGGTGAATAAACCAGAGGGACAGACGACACGTGACAGGCGTGGTGAGTGTGGACTGCTGGGCCCCAGGCAGTGGTGCGACCGCTCCCCACTGGACCCGCTCCCCGCTGGACGGCTGACATTTCTGCAGAGGAGGCACCCCCTCCACCCCCCCCCACACCTCTGAATTGAGCCTCCACAAACATCAGGTGCTTGGGATCCTGCCTCTAAAAGGTCACCAGCCAGACCCCTGCTGGCAATCCCAGGGGGTGAGGGGCACCCCTCTGCCTGGCTCTCTGACTGGAAGGGCACAGCCCTGGCTGGTGGGGCCACCCCAGGCTCCTGGGCATCAGCAGGCCAGACTGGCTGCAGGAAAAGCCGCCCAAGCCTGGTGGTCCCCCTGGTGGCAGGAGGCACCCCCCACCCCCAGCCCCTGTTCCAATCTTCCCTCCCCCTCCTCACACTCCCAGGTCCTGGCTGGTACCTCCACGCAGCAGCCAGCTGTGTCTCTACCACTGTGACCACTCCCCCCGCCCCGCCCCGCAAGACCAGGGGCTGGAGTGTGAATACTTGGGTGTCTCCAGGGGTGGGGAGGGGGCACCTCCAGGAGACAGGGCACTTGGGCTTTCAGGGAGAAAGAAACAAGCTCCCTGCCAGCAAGCCACTGGACTCCAAGCCCCGGGGGCAACTGCCCCACAGGTGTCTGGGAAGGGGACTCTCCACCGGAGTGGAAAGCCCGCCTTTCTCCTGAGGAGCGGCTGGGGTGTGAACTGCTGACCTCACAGGTAGCAGCCCCACACATATCCACTGTGCACCAGGGTTGGGGGTCTGTGCTGCTCCGGGATGGTGAGCACAGGACAGGGCTGGACCCAGGAGCGGGGGGGGGGGGCGGCCAGACTCATGTTCCATGCCAGGGGGAGCTCCCACTGGAGCAACAGGCAAGGGGTGGGGAGGAGCCCCCACAAAATACCTGGCACCTCCACTCTCATGCCTCCGAGGGGCTGCAAGCTCAAGGAGAGGCAGGTGGCTAGCCTCTCTGCACCCTGACCCCAAGTCCTGTGAAGCCCCCCTGTGGCAGCTACATCATCTTTTGTCATTTGAGAGGATTAAGAGTAAAGGGGTGGAGGTTAGCCTGTCAATCAGGTCACAGCTTGATGACCTCATTTGGAGGCACTAAAGAGATGAACAGCTCACTGGAGGTGGCGCACACACTCACTCCCTAAGAGACATTGCAGCTGACAAGACACATGGAACTACAGTAGTGCCTGAGCTGGAGGAGTCACATGGAGACCCCTGCCAGCGCTGAGATGCTTCCACTGCCACTGGATCCACAAGACTTCCCACCCACCGGCCTGTGATGGTCCTGCATTCGGCGTTATTGCATGTGTTGTGTGAGTCTGAAGAGGACTTTATAGACTGGTATTGGCATACGGGCTAATATTGGACTTATGGATTTGATCTGGACGGGGCTGGGATGTTTTCTTAATGTGCAATTACTCTTTATATAAAGCTCTTTCTTATGCCATGAGTGTCTATGAATTTGCTTCTGTAGTCTACTCAGACTAACCCACCACCATGCGCAAGGAATTGCTGGGGCAACAGATCAGTGGAGAAGAGACAGTCAGTTTGGGAGCTGGGAGGGCTCAGGGAGGGTAGAGTAATATGCTTCTCTCACTCTGTGGACTTCAGGGATGGCCACACACACACACACACACACACACACACACACACACACTGGCTTAATGAAGACACGTGTCCCCTCATTGTTAGGCCATGGCTGGCCCTGGAGGAAGGCTCACTCTCACCCGGCCCTGGAGGAAGTCTGTGTCCCAGGTGGCCTTCTAGTCCTTGGGGACCAGATGGCCCGATGCCTCTGCTTGCCTCTCTGTGCCTGGTCTGCTCTTATTGCTTCTAGGAAGTGGTCATCTGAGGACACATCTGCTCTGACAGAACAGAGAAAACCCACCCCCATGCGGGTGGGGGGAATCAGCTCAGCTTCATAACAGCTATATGGTGGCGGGGGGGGGGGGGACAAGTTAATCCATCACACCCCTGCTGTGAGCCTCGGCATTCACGTCCGACAAGTGGGGCCATGATAGTCCCCACCCTTCAAACCAAGCTCACTGCCATTGAGTCGATGCCCACTGAGGTAGTTTATTGTGCCAACCTGGCCAATAAACTCATGTGGGGTTAATTGAAGGGTGGAGGGATAAATGGCTCAGTGAGCCTCACCTTTCTAGTTCTCAGGTCTCTTGCTTTCTGATGGTTGGACAGGGTGCAGCTGCCTTAGCCAGTTCCCTGCTTCAGCTGGCAAGGCTCACTTCCTGCAAGACATCCCTGCGGAAAAGCTGCATTGACCTACCGCGATGCAGCCCTGGGTGCTGGAGCAGTCGTGTGGAGACCCCTGCCAGTGCTGAGATGCTTGCACATTTACTGATTCGGCTTTCCTCCTGCAGTCAGCATCATAGTGTGTGTTTTGTGAGATGGAGAAGGACTTTGTGGATTGGTGTTGGACATATGGGTTAATGGGTCAGTGTTGGACTTGTGGGCTTGGGCAGCACTGGGTTGGGATGTTTTCTTGATGTGCAGTTAACCTTTATATAAAACTCTCTCTTATACATGAGTTTCTGTGAATGATTTGTTTATCTAAAGTACCCAGACCAACACACTCACTGACCGGGTGGCGCTGCCCCTGAGGGTTTCCACCCAGTAACTCTTTACAGGAGCAGAACACCTTGTCTTTCTCCCGAGGAGCGCTGGTTTCGAACTGCTGACCTTGCAGTTAGCAGTCGTTAGATGCACTGGAACGATGGGAAGCAAGCACTGAGCACTGTCTGTGTGTGCCTTGTCTTCAGCGGTTTTTGTTTTGCTTTCTATTAAAATGTAGAAAAGATGCCACCCGCTTGAAGGACCAGAACTCGGGCCCCCTCTCACCTGTTCTCCCAGGAGACACCTGAGTGGCCTGTCAGCCTGGCCCCCTTGAGAGAGCTCCATGTATGGAGAGGCAAAGAAACCCATGTGGGCTCCGGACCCCTGTGGACCCGCCAGGTTCCAGGTGCAGAAGTGCCTCCTATCCTGGGAGCCACTGCCCCTGTGCCTACACAGAGTCCGCTGGGCCACCTGGTTGCCCAGCACCGTGGATGCTTTGTGAAGATCATGTGGTGGGAGGGCATGTGACAGCCTCCTTGGCGATGCCTGGGCCAGCCACTGCCATCTGCTTCACCACCCATGACCAACTCCAGTCCTTCCTGCATGGCTGAACCTGACCTCTGACCTCTCTGCCCCTATGGTGGCAGGCCTCTGGCCCGCCTTGGCACTGTTGCTGTAGTCAGCTCCCTGGAGCTGGCAAGGATGAAGCTAGAGGTGCAGCAGACGTCCTACCAGAGTTGGATGTCCTGTGCAGGCTGCAGTGGCTCGGGGAGGCCGGCACTCCCTGTGGCTGGACCAGGGCCCACGGCCCTGCTGGACCTACGGCCCTGCTGGACCTGCCTTTCTCAGTCCTATAAGGGTTCAAGTACGAGTTGGTGAAGAGGTGGCTGAGTGGGCCCAGGCCAAAGGAACAGACACCCGTAGGTATCCGCTTTGTGGCTGGCCGCATCTCAGGGACAGTGGTGGCCTCCCTGACCCTGCCCTTCAGTGTGGGGAAGACTCAGCACTCAGTTTTGCCAGGCTCAGTGGAGGATCTGAGAGAGACCACTGTGGGTGGGCTCACCTGCTACTATGGAGGAGTAGGGATCCAGGCTGAGCCCCTGACCCGGGATGTGGGGGGGAGGGGGCTCTTAGCAGCCCCCCTGCCCTGATCACTGAGGCCATTCCTCCTGTGCCGTCATGAACGGCACCCGGGATTTTGGTAAAACCTTCCAGAAGCCCCACCAGCATGAGCTGCCAGCCCTTGAAAGGGACCTGAGGACCCCGTGTCTCCTCAAATGTGGCCTATGGGTAGAAGAAGACTGAGCCAAGTGCCCTTTCCTCACACTGAGGAAGGGCCCTGCGGCCTCCTCACCACCCCACCTCCTGTTCAGCCCCCACGCCCCGCCCCTCAGGCCCCTGCTCAGACCGGGCCCTCTGCCTCACCCCCAGGCTCAAATCAAGGATTGCCACCTTCCCACCCCCAAGTTCAAGACCAAGTGCACTACCTGCCCCTGTATGATTGCTGTAAGCGGGCCCGCCCCCATCTGCCCTGCCTCCCTTCCTTCCTGGCTTCCGAGGATGATTTTAAAAAGAAAAGAAACAATTGTGGTGTACAAAAAATAATGAAGCCTCCCACCCCCCAGGTATGGCTAGGCGGAAGTACCGGCAGCCTTAAGGCTCAGCACCTATGCGGTGACCTGTAACTATAGACACAGGGCCTTACATGCTCCTCCAAACCCACCGGACAGCCGACAGGACGGGGAGCCCCACACTGCACTGTGGCCAGGCCATCAACGGTGACAAACGGGCCCCCGGAAGGCAGAAGACTCACTAATTCTGCCAGAGAGGCTGTTCAGGGTGGGAACGCTCAGTCCCCCTGCACATTTTTACTGTGGGCCTGGACTTGCTCTAAAAATACACCATCCTCATAAGTGTACTTGCTGGGAGAAGCCTCCAAGCAGAAGCCTGGGGAAACGCACAGACCCACGCCTCCCCCTGCTGAGCAGACGCGGAGCTGCAGGGAGGGAGCTGGCGGGGGACGCTGGGCCTTGGTGGCCACGTGGACTGCTGGCCAGCCCCAGGGTCTGCCGTGTTCGCACGGGGCCTCAGTGGCCACATTCACGTGGACACAGGGCTGTGGGAGCACCAAGGGCACAGGTCACACAGAAAGGTCTCCAGGGGTGGAGCACCCCGCAGTGGTGGCCCCCAGAAGTGCAAGTACCCCTCCCTCCCAGGGGACCACTCATGGCAAGCTGTTCCCCAGGGCGGACCAAAGCAGGTACGACCGTCAGGGCCCATTCACTCAAGCACCACACCGGCACAAGCCGCCTTCTTATGAAAAGGCTTTCAAGTTCAAGTTTAGCACAAACGCGCTGGGTCCGATCCTGTCTTTAGCTGGGATTTTGATATTGGTTCATCATGGCTTCTTAAGTGTCTTTCTGCATTAATTTTTTTTAATTGCACAAGAAAAAAACTTTAAAAAATCGTTTTATTGGCGCTCAGACAACTCTCATCACAATCCATACATACGTCAATTGTAAGATAGCCTGGACTGCCTAAAAGGGACAAATCGAAGGTGAGACTTCATCTTACAAACTGTGGAGTTGTCAGGAGAGACCAGGCCCTAGAGAGGGACATTCTGCTTGGTACAGTGGAGGGGCAGCAAGAAAGAGGACGGCCCTCGGCGAGATGGACGGCCACCATGCTGCCACCATGGCTCAGGCACAGGAACGATTGTGGGGTGGCGCAGACAGGCAGTGTTTCATTCAGTGTGCATGTGGGGCTGTTCTGGGTCAGACCCACTTCATGGCACCCCACGACGACAGCGATTTGCATCCAGCTGAGGGTGCCAGCCAAGCCCAGTCTCATGGCCCCCTCCCCCCTACTCCTTGCTATCTGTGTGGTTGAGCTCCTCAGACTCTGTGGGGCCTTTTGGGGTGCAAAAGGCCCAACCTCTCTGACCCTCGGTCCCTTCCCCTCTCGGGCATCTTCGTTTCCACCATGTGGTCAGGAGGGTGAATGGCAAGTTAAGGCCCCGGGTGGCATCCTTTTCAAAGTGTGGTTTGTGGCAGCCTTGGGTGTGCACCACATTGGCTCCAGAACCCGGCTGGACCTCCATGCAGGCCACGAGCAGCAAAAAGGGACCCCCTGCACACATCGGCTCCACACCCTCTGACCACTAATCCTGAATCCCCTCCCCCATGGCCTGGAACACCCCCCTGTAGCCACCTGTGCCCTCCGGCTCCTCTCTTTGCCCACCCCCACCCCCACCAGGTACCTAATGTCCACTTCCTGTGTCCAGCCCAAGGGGGTGGTCCTCAGACTTCAGAGGGAGCCAGGGAAGTTCACTTCCCCTCACGAACACAACAGGCCTATTAAACTCGAACCAGATGAACAATAGGTATTTTCTTTACAGTGTAGGTCAGACCTGAATGTCGCCTGGGACATGCTTAGCCTCAACAGCACCTGTTACTCCTGGGTACTCAGGTTTAACTGGGTTCCCTGGGTTTCTGTGCCACCAGGGCAGTCTGACGCTGTCACAGGGGACTTCCCAAGAGTCAAAATTGACACAGTGGATCTATGTATGGATTGTGATGAGTTGTACGAGCCCCCAATAAAATGATTTTTTTTAAGTGACAGGTTCATCCTTCTTTGAAGAAACAAACACACCGATCACCAACTTTATACGGAGGAGAAAGAGACCCAGGATGAAAGAAGTACTAAAAAGAAGAACGGAGTAGGAGACGCTCACTCCCTGGCTTCAAAATCCACTAGCCGGCCACGGCAGCCACAGCAGCCACAGGGCTGAGTACGAGGCCGGGACCAGGGGCCAGGGAACCCAGAGGGAAGGCCGTCTGCCCACAGACGGGCCCAAATGCATTCAGTGGGGAAGGGGTCATCTCAACAAATGGTGCCGGCGAGAACGGAACCGGACCCACACCTCGCCCCATATGCAAAAATGAACCCAGGATGGGTCAAAGGCCTAGATGTGAACCCTAGAATTATGCACATGTAAACATGGGGAGGAATCTCAGGGTCCTGATGCATGGCATACACACCCTACCAAGCATAACCCCCCCCCACACACACACACCCCAAAACAGAGGACTGGCACCTCCTAAAAATAAGACACTTGCATGCATCCAAAGCTTCCTAAAAAGAGTAAAAAGAAAAGCCCCCACAGGCTGGGAAAGACTTCTGGCAACACTGTCTCAGACCAAGGACTGGTGTCTAACCTCTACAGAAAGCCTTGACAAGAGAAAAGATGCGACAGCCAATTCAAGGACGGGACAGACCGTCCGCCCGGGAAGACAGACACTGGGTCAGCCAGCATGCATCAAGACACCTCATGCTCGCTCGCCATCCGAGGGGCGTGCCGCGAGGGGATACCACCGCACATGGGCTTTCAGGGCACAGTCCCAGCAAAGCCACAGGTGGCGGGTGTGGAGAGACTGGGGGCCTGGTACGTGGCTGTGGGTTGTGAACCTTTACTGTAGGACCCCCATGAGAGAACAATCCCCCTACTCGGAGTGTACCCCAAAGAGAAGGGGCCTGTAGCACCAGCCCATCTGCACACCGGTGTGCACACAGCAGTGCCCACCATAGATAGCAAGGAGCAGCGGGCAGCCCCAATGCCATGCGTGGGAGGATGCAGAAATAAGTGTGGGCTCAGACACACAGTGGAAGCTGCGTGTCCCTGAGGAGCAGCCATGACACTGGGAGGCTCCCCCGGCGTGACGGACTGGGGCCCCCATGCTGAGCAAAGTCCATCCATCACCAAAGGACAATGATTGTACCAGACCACTGCTCTCAGAGAGGTAACCCAGAGAATGGATTCCACCGCAGGAAACAGACTGGGGACGACGGGGCGGGCCGGGAAGGCCTGGGAGAAGCTGTAGGAGAGGGTACACAGGTGTTTGTAGCTAAGATGCCGGTAAAAGAGATCATTCTACAAGAGGCAGAAGAGCCAGGTAAAAGGGGGGGTGGGGGTGGGCAAGGGGTTTGGTTTGAACTGTTCACACAAAAATGGCAACCTGAAAGGGAAACACCCCCCCCCCCCACCAACACTCAATAATCCGAAAACCAAACTCATCAGTCAGTGTGACTCACAGCGCCCCTTGGGGGTCTCCTCACCTCCAACAGCCAACCCTGCAGTAGCAGCCCAGCCTGCCTAACCCACAGAGCATCTGGGCACCCAGCGAGCGCTCCCACAACAGAAGCTACTGTGCCCCTCTCTGATGTTCAGAGGGGGCCCGGCTCCATGCCCTGCCCTGGTGGCCTTCCTTCAGCCCATCCGCTGCCCTTCTCTCTCTGGGAGAGTGGCAGAGCACTGACACACAGCGCCCCCCACCCCGCCCACCCCACCCCCGCCTGCCCCCTGCATCCCGAGACCCCTCGCCATCCCAACGTGAGATGCGTGGTGATTTTAGGAACCAGCTGTAAAGTCATTTGATTTCTGGTGACAGGGTGACCCCACAGGCTCCCCGCCCAGGCTTGGTGGTTTATGATCCCTGTGGATGGACTTACAGCTTTATGGTGTGTAATTGCCCATAGAGAATCCTGCGTTTTGTTTTATTTGTCGTGATTGCTGAAGATACACACGGCCCTGGTCGCTCGGGGGAGCTCAGGGATCGCGTCTCAAGCACTTCTGCGGGCTGACGTCCAAAGAAAGTGGTCATTGCATCCAAGGGAGGTGATCTACACATGTGTACACAACCTACATGTGTACACACACTACATGCACACATGGACACGTATGCACACTCACACATGCCAGGGCTCCTGGTCATACACGCCCGGTTTATTCCCAGCTAAGCACGTCCAAGCATGCTTCTGCCAGCAGTGGGCACCTGCCCACAAGTCCTCTCCATCAGACACTTGTCATGGCCTCCTCAGGAGACCTGCAAAAAAACATCCGAGTATAGTAGTGGCTTCCAAGGGGACACATTGTTGCTGTTGTTGCTTTGTTGTTAGGTGCCACCGTCGTTATATCATTTGATGTCAACTTGATAAGTGTGGGGTGGAGTCTAGCCTGCCAATCAGGTTACAGCCTGAGGACGCCTCCCTGTGGGCGTGGCCTTCTCATGTGGATTCTGGGAACTTCCTCTCTTTCTCCCTGGGGGTGGGCCACACTCTCTCTCTGCTTCTCTTTCCTCCTGTGGAGACACTCTGAGAGCTGGAGGAGCCACTTGGAGACCCGTGTTGGCACTGAGATGCTTCCACCCACTGACATTGGATCCACAACTTTTCTCCCACCGGCCTGTGACCTTCCTGCATTCAGCATCATTGCATGTGCTGTGTGAGTCTGAAGAGGCTTTTATGGACTAGTATTGCACGTTTGGGCTTGGTCTGGGCTGGGCTGGAATGTTTTCTCAATATACAATTGCTCTTTGCTATAAAGCTCTCTCTGACGCGTGAGTGTCTCTGGATTTGTTCCTCTAGTGCCATCAAGTGGGTTCCAGCTCCTAGCCACCCGATGGACGCAGAACAGAACAGCAGCGCGCCTGGCACCATCCTCACCACTGTGCTTATGTCTGAGCCTGTTGCTGCAGCCCCAGCGTCAATCCAGCCTGCCCAGGGTCTTCCTCTTGTTTGCTGTCCATCCACTTCAGCAAGCATGATGTCCTTCTCCAAGAATTGGTCTCTCCTGATAACATGTCCAAAGTTCTTGAGACAAAGCCTCACCATCCTCGCCTCTAGGGAGCATTCTCGCTGTACTCCTTCCAAGACAGATTGGTGTGCTCTTTTGGAAGTCGGCACCGTAATTCACGTGTATCTCTTTTTCTTTGGCCTTCCTTATTCAATGTCCAACTTTCACATGCATGTAAGGTGACTGAAAATACCATGATTTGAATTAGGTTCACTTTAGTCCTCAAAACAGCATCCTTACTTTCAACCCTGTAAAGCAGATTTACCCAATGCACCGTGTCCTTTGATCTCTTGACTGCTGCGTCCTGAGCATTAACTGTGGATTCAAGCAACACGAAATCCCTGACACCTTCAGGGATCTTCTCTCTGTCTACCAAGACCCTCTTGGTCAGTTAAATCCCAAGCACAGAGGTCAGATCAGAAGATTTTGGCTACTGTTTTGGGGAGATTCCAAAGGGGTCATTCTTGATACCTTTTCTCCAAAAGACATAGGACAATCATGGTGTGTTAAGCCAGGTTAACTAGAGAAACAAATCCAGCAACACTCAAATATGTGTAAGAAAGAGCTTTATATCAAGAAGTAATTATATATCAAGTAAACATCCCAGCCCAGTCCAGGTCAAGTCCATAAGTCCAATACTAGTGTGTAATCTCTCTTAAGACTTACAAAGCCACATGCAGTGATGCAGGATGCAGGAAGATCACAGGCTGGTGGGTGCAAAGTTGTGTGGATCCAATGGTGCTGGCCACATCACAGGACCCTCACAGGTCTCCGAGTGGCTCACTGGCAGGAAGGTGAAAGCAGAGAGGGGGCAGGGGGTTCCCAGGACCCTTCTTATGAGAAGGCCACACCCACAAGGAGGTACCATCAGGCTGTGACCCGATTAACAGGCTGGACTCCAGTCTTGCACTTTTCTCTATCACGTTGACAACAAACTATGTCACCACCACAATGGGGCTTAGTAAGAAGACTTTCCTTGTTTGTTTGTAATGAACTTAATTGTCACTAAAAACTCCAAATCCATTTGTTATACATTTCCTCCTGCCTGTTTTTAGCCACTCAGACCAATGGTTAGGTTTGAGGGATGGGGAATCAGAGGTAATTTGTGTGTGTGTGTGTGGGGGGTGTTTTAAAGAAAATACTGTACATATTTACAAGAAGTGAAATCAACAACAGTAGCCTGCTAGACCCTCCATAAATGCGGTCTCTTTCTCTGTTTTGTGTTTGTTCAAAATGAATTTGTCACTAAGGGGTGCCAAGTCCATGTCAGTTTTACTCCTGACCTTCCCCCCTTTTTTTCTTTTTTGCCTCTTTTTAGCCCAATAGTTAGGTTTGATGGATAAGGAATCTGGAGGGTTGTTTCGTTTTGTTTTTAAGAAGTTTTAAGAAAATGAAAAACCACACTGTTGAGGAAAACACCAGGATAGTGCACAGAGGGGCTTTCCCATGACCACAGGGCACCTGCCCATTCTTCAAGGTACCAGGAGCCATCCTGGGAGAATTTCCTGGTGCAACCTCACCCCACCTTCAGGCTCCTTGTGTTCCCTATTTTAAAAGACCCATTTAAAAAGAACGTGACTGGAGTCTGCTCAGCTCTGACTCGCAGTGACCGACGTGCAGCAGCACCGGACGCCGCCGCCTGGCCTGTGCCAGTCTCACAAGGGCTCTTATGCTGGCGTCTGTCCATCTCGTTCAGGCCTTCCTCTGTTTCTCTGCCCGCTCCTTGATAAGCCAGGCATGACGTCCTTCTGCAGGATGGTTTCTCCTGACATGTCCAAAGTACATATGACCAAGTCTCTCCTTCCTTGACCCCCAGGAGTATTCTGGCTGCACTTTTCTTCCAAGACGGGCGTGTTGGTTCTTTGGCAGTCTGTGTGCCTTTCAACATCCTTGGCCAGCACCACAATGAAAATGTATCGATTCTTCTTCAGTTTCCTTCTCCCATGTCCAACGTTCACAGGCAGACGAGGCTGCAGAAAATACTCTGACTCAGGTCAGGCCCGCTGTAGTCCTCAAAGTAGCATCCTTGCTTTTCAGCACTTGGAAGAGGTCTGGTGCCGCAGATGGACCCAAGGCAACACGTCGTTCGATCTCTTGTCAGCCGCTGCCGTGACCATTGATTGTGGAGCCAAGCAAGAAGAAATGAAACAATTTCCATCTCTTCTCCGTGTGTCATGATGTTGCCTACGGGTCCGGCTGTGAGGATTTTCATCTTCTTGACAGTGAGTTGTAGGCTGCAATTCTGGATCTTCCTCAGCAAGTGTTTCAAATCTTCCTACCTTTCAGCAAGCAAGGCTGCGGCACCTGCATATATATCAGAGGCTGTTTAAAAAAAAAAAAAACCTTCTTCCAATCCTGGCGCCACATGCATCTTCGTATAAGCCCGCTTCTCGGATGCTCTGCTCCGCATGCAGATTGCATACGTGTGGTGAAAGGGTGCAGCCCTGATGCACACCTCTGCTGGTTCTAAACCACGCCGTATCCCCTTGTCTTGTTTGCACACTGCTTCCTGATCCTTGACAGGCTCCACGTGAACACAGCGCAGTGCTCTGGGATTCTCATTCTTCTCAAGGCTGTCCACGGTTGGTTTTGTTTGTTTGTTTGTTTGTTTGTTTGTTTGTTTGTTTGTTTGTTTTAGGGGATAGTGTGGACGCAGTCCCCCACTACCACAGATCGTGCCGTCTAGTTTCCCACATTTGGGGAAATCGCAGGGTCAGCACACCCGCAGTGCACTGGGTGAGCCTCGCCCTGGGAAAACCACCTTCCTGACCATGGTGGCTCCCCTGCCAGGTAAGTATTGTCCACGGTTTTTATGGTCCACACAGTCCAATACTTGGTGTAATCAACAAAACACCAGTAAACATCTTTATGGTATTCTCTGCTCTCGGCCAAGATCCATCAGACATCAACAATCATACTCCTTGGTCCACGTCTTCTTCTGAATACGACTGAACCTCTGGCCACTCCCTGTCAATAAACTGCCGCAACCATTGCTGGATGACCTTCAGTCGAAACGTACTTGCGTGTGAGGTACACGATATTGTCCTATAGCGGGTTCTTTTTCCCTTTCTTTGGAATGGGACAAATGTGGGTCTTCCAAGTTTCCTGGCACAGATGAGTAAGGTTTCCAGTGCTTCCTCAGCTTCCTGGAACCTGTCTGTTGGTTTCCCACCAATCCCAGGAGCTTTGGTTTGGGCCGATGCTTTCCGTGCAGCCTGAACGTCTTCCTTCAGCACCACTGGCTCTGGCTCATATGCTACCGCCCGGAACGGTTGAACGGACACTAGATATTTTCGGTACATTGACTGTGTGTGTGTTTCTATCTTCTTTTTTTAATAAATCATTTTACTGGGGGCTCTTACAGCTCTTATAACAATCCAATTTTATCTTCTTTTGATCTTCCTGCATCCTTCAATATTCTGCCCACAGAATCTTTCAACATTGCAACTTGAGGTCTGAATATTTTCTTGAGTTGTTTCGGTTTACGATATGCTGAATGTGTTCTTCTTTCTGAGTTTTCTAACTCTAGGTCTTTGCGCGGTACATTATACTATTGTGCTCTTGTCTTCTCAAGCTGCCCTTTGAAATTTCATCCATTGGCACCATCATTTCTTCCATCTGCCTTAGCTACTTTATGATTGACAGCAGGTGTCAGAGTCTCTTCTGACCCCACTTTGATCTCTTTCTTTCCTGTCTTGTTAATGACCTTGTTTGTTTGTTTGTCTGTGTTTGTTTTCTTTGTGGGATGGTCTTGATGTCTGCCCACAACTCATTGGGTCTTCTGTCATTAGTGTTCAATGCAGCCAATCTGTTCTTGAGATGTTCTCGAAATTCAGGTGGGAGAGACTCAAGGTCGTGCTTTGGCTCTGGTGGACTTGGACTTGTCTTGATTTTCCTCAGCTTCAATGTGAACTCTCTTATGGGCGATCAATGTCCCACAGTCAGGCCCCTCGCCTGGTTTTAGCTGCTGATTGAGCTTCTCTGGCATCCCTTCCCACAGCTGGAGTCCATTTGCCTTGTGTGCATTCCATCTGGAGAAGTCCAGGGGTATAATTGCCACTTGTGTTGCTGAGAAAGGATATTTACTCTGAACAAGTCGTTGCTCTTGCAAAACTCTATCATGCAACCTCCAGCTTTGTTTCTGTCACCAAGAGCTTATCTCCAACTTCTGTCCCTTCCTCTTTGTTTCCAACATCTTCAGTCCAATCACCAATAATTGCCGATGCACCTTTGATCCATTTTAAACTACAGCTGTAGGTAGGATTCTTCAATATCTTCATCACTAACTTTGGTGGTTGGAGCATATATGTGGATACTGATCATACTGATTGGCTTTCTATGAAAGAAGATAGATCTAACCCTATCACAGGCGGCGTACCTCATGCTAGATCTTAAAATAGCCTTTCTGACAACGAAGGCAGCACCATTCCTCTTGATTGCTTCTTCTCCTCGAGGGGCTCATCCATCATCCGGCCGGCACTACCTATGGCGATGCTCTGCTTCTTTTTACGAAGCTGTTCAGCATCGGGCAGTGTTTGGATTCTGTCCACAGGGTTTCCAGTAGCTAAAGTCTCAGAAGTGGGCAGTCGATTCCTTCTTCGCAGTCTGGTCTGGTCTGGAAACTTCAGAAACCTTGCACTTTGAGCGACCCTGCGGCGCTTGAAATCCTAGTGGCATGGCTTCCAGCAACACAGAAGCCACCGCAGGATGACAAACTGACCGACAAGTTGTGGTCTGGACCCCTAGAGGGGGCCCAGCCTGCCATGTTGATGTGGCGTCAATGGCAAAGGAAGGAATTCTCCCAGCAAAGGTAAGAGGGGCAGAAACACCCTCTTCAGAAATACATAGACGTCGGGAAACAATAGCTTCACTTTTTGATGTTTTCATTCCGTAAAGGTTTCTGCGATTTTTATAGCAATACATTTTTTAAAAATCATTTTATTGGGGGGCTCATACAACTCTTATCATAATCCATCCATCCATCCATCCATACATTGTGTCAAGCGCATTTGTACATTTGTTGCCACCATCATTCTCAAAGCATTTTATTTCTACTTGAGCCCTTGGTATCAGCTTCCCTTTTTTTTTTTCCCTCCACACTCTGCTCCCTCATGAGCCCTTGCTAATTTATACATTACTATTTGGTCATGTCTTACACTTGTACACACACATGTAGTTGCAATTGTTCTTTCAGGTGCCATCAAGGAATCTTCATCCCAAAGCAACCCTATGTACAAGAGAACAAAACACCACCACCTCCTCTGCCACGTTCACAATCCTTGTCATGCTTGAGTCCATTGTCACAGCGTCGGTCCATCTCATGGAGGCTCTTCCTCTTATTCATGGACCCTCTCCTGGACCATGCACCATGTCTTTTTCGAGCGACTGCTCCCTCGAGGTAACATGTCCAAAGTATACGCCACCAAGTCTCACTGTTGTCCCGTCCGAGCACAGAGTCCTGGCTACTCATTTTCCAAGACGGATGTGTTTGCTCTTCCGGAAATCCATCCTCACTCACTGCTGTGGAGTCAATCCACCTTGCAGTCATCCAGAGGGTGGAGCCAAACTGCCCCTGGGGAGTCCCAAGGCTGTAAACCTTTCACGGGCTGACCCAGCCGTGAGCAGTCCCAAGTGTAGCCCATAACCCTCCCACACGTGTTGGGAGCCCATGATACACTGTCAGTTCTCCACCGACACCGTCCTTCAAACGCACCCACTCTTCTCCAGGGTCCACTCTCCGTTGCCCAGCTTTCCCATGAACACCAGGTGGCTGACCACCCCGTGGCTGAGGCCGGCGCAGCGCCGTCTCCTCCAGCGCTCTAAAGATGTCGTGTGCGGGAGATCGCCCATGCAGCCTGTCGCTGGATGTGTCGACGGCCATTACCATGAGCCTTGATGGCGGATCCCAGCAGAAGACTGGGGACTGCCATCTTCTCTCCGTGTCGCTTGCTGTCTCTCAGTTCTGCTGAGAGAACGCTTGGCTTTCTTTAACTGCATCGCAATCCATGCTGAAGGCTGTCGTCTCTGATCTTCATTGGTAAATGAGTAGGTCTTCCTCACCTTTGGCAAGGAAAGGTTGTGTCGTGTGTATGTGTCAAGCTGTTCAGAACCTCTCCCCAATCCGATGCCCCATCCTTTCTTCACATGGTCAAATAGCCCAGCTCCTTGGACCCCTGGCTCAACACAGAGACTGAAGTGTGAGGAGGGCACAGGGCCGGGCAGCGTGTTGTTCTGTGGCGCATGGGGTCACAGTGTCTGCCAACTGACTCGATGGCACTTAACGACAACAACACATGCGGACTAGGAGGGTGAGAGGAGGCAACCCGTCTGCAGCCCTGCTTGCGTTTACAGCCTTGTTCGGTTCACAGAGTTGCCTCTTGGTTTAAGTACACAATGCAGTGTTCCTCCCAATGTTCACCACAGTTTGCCAGGATCCACACAACCGAATGCCTTTGCGTAGTCCATAAAATACAAGGAGGTATCTTTGCGATGCGCTGCTTCGGCTAAAGTCAAGCTGACCTCGGCAATGATAACACGAGTGCCATATCCTGTCCCGAATCTGGTTTCAATGTACACATACACACAAGCTCACATCCAAATGTGCACTCCCCTAGGACACCTCTAAATGCACATATGCATACACACACACGAGGGGGTTCCACAGGTCCATGGGGATGTTCCATTGTCTTGCACTGCCATTTCCCACACTCCCTCTGAAGCTCCTTGTGTATCCACATCGTAGTGGTTACATCATCTGGTGTGAAGTTGAGACTTGAGAGGCTTAAAAGTGAAGGGGTGGGGGTCTAGGCTGTCAAAAGGTCATAGCCAATAAGGCCTCTGTGTGGGCATGGCCTTCCCCTGAGGATTCTGGGAATTCTGGTATATATTTCCTCCTTGGAGGCGGGAGACACTCTCTCGGCTCACTCCCTGAGAGACGCTCTACTGACAAGACACATAGCACTATGCTGATAGACCCCGTGCCCTGGGAACTGGAGGAGCCACATGGTGACCCTTGTCAGTGCTGAGGTGCTTCTGGATCCACAAGACTTTGCACCCACTAGCCTGTGATCTTCCTGCATTCGGCATCAATGCATGTGTTTTGTGAGTCTGAAGAGGACTTTATAGATTGGTATCAGACATATAGGCTAATATCGGACTTCTAGACTTGATCTGGACCGCGCTGGGATGTTTTCTCAACATCCAACTGCTCTTGTAGATAAAACTCTTTCTTACACACATATGATTCTCCTTGGATTTGTTTCTCTAATCTACCCAGACGAACACACTTACATACACACACAGTCTGACTTTAGTCCCCTCCTCCCCCTGAGTCTTCCCCTGGTGAGAGCTCTGGGACCCAAAGGGTCGGGTGAGTTGGCTTCGTCGGAAGGACATAAAAGCTAAGCAAACAAGAACCACGATTGGGATTAACTCCAGTGGACATTAAATGGGCAGGAAAGGAAATCATTTTATGGTTTACTATAAGGCTCAGTTGTAAGTACCGTTTACAAAGTCGTAATTCTAGAACTATCGATCTCCCATCGATGGAGAGAGTGGGAGGGAAAGAAGAAAGAATTAAATCCCCTTTCCATAGTAGGCAGCCAAGGGATGGACCAAACCAGGTATTTAGAACGGGCAAAGGCAGACATTGTATTCAATGGTGTTACCATAATTAAAACGCCACAAGGGGAGCACTTCAATGGACAGAAATTCATTCTCTCACCGTTTGGGAGGCTGGAATCCCCCATTCAGGATGCCTATCCAAAAGAAGGCTGTGTGTGTGTGTGTGTGTGTGTGTGTGTGTGTGTGTGTGTGTGTGTGTCCCCTCTAGAGGGAGTTCCTTGTCCTCTGAGTCTAGAAGTTTCCAAACACAGGGACCCGGAGACCCTGCTCCCAGCTCTTTGTCCTGGTGGTAGCCAGGTCCCTCTTTCTCTGCATGGGACTAGCACTGTGACCTGAGTCAGGGTGCTGCATCCACCCTGGTCCCTTACAAGTCGTGGGCTGATCATGGTGAGGGGTGGTTACATTAGAACATCTCCCAGCAATCCCTCTCATTAGCAATGCATGGGAGGATTATAGCAGATTGTCCGATGGAGGAAAATTACATAATATGGAGAACCATGGCCTCACCAATTAGCATATACTGGGGGGGGAGGGGCAGGGTACAATCTATTCCTTGTAAAAACCAAAGGTAATTAGTGGTGACCAGGGGTGGATAGGAGGAGCAGGGGGCCAGGGAGTGCTAAAGGGACACTGGGTTTCAGATAAGGGAGATAAAAGCATTTGGAAATAGGTAGTCCCTGATTTCAGAGCATGATGAACATACTGTCTCTGAATTGGACACATAAAAGTGGCTGAAGTGGCAAATGTTTTGTTATAAATTATCACAACTAAGAGAGGAAGAGGGAGCAAAGTGAGAGCTGAACTTGACTTAGACCCAGAGAGGAAAATCCCAGAAGGCATCAGGTAAAAGTAGTGGAAGGAATCACCCTGGTTAGGAGACTGGGGCCTCTAGTTCCTTTTTAAAAAAATAAATGTATTTTAGCAGTTTCATAGGCATATTATTCAGACACCATACAATTCAATAACTCAATCATATTGAGCTGAGTTGAATAATCATCACAACGTAGAACATGTTCTTTGTCAGTCTGGGTGGACTAGAGAAACAAATCCATAGACACTCATGTGTATAAGGGGAAGTTTAGATAAAGGGTAATTGTACACTGAGAAAAGCATCCCAACCCAGTGTAGTCCAATCTCGTAAGTCGGTTATTAGCCCCTATGTCTGATACCAATCTATAAAGTCCTCTTCAGATTCACGAAACACATGCAATGATGCCGAATGCAGGAGGATCAGAGGCCAGTGGGTAGAAAGTCTTTGGATCCAGTGGCGCTGTAAGCAGCACTGGCAGGGGCCCCCACATGGCTTCTCCAGTTCCCAGGGCACTGGGTCTATCAGTGTAGTGCCATGTGTCTTGTCAGTAGAGAGTCTCCAAGGGAGGGAGAGAGAGAGAGAGAGAGAGAGAGAGAGAGAGAGAGAGAGAGAGAGAGTCTGTCTCCTGCCTCCAAGGAGCAAATCGAGGAATTCCCAGAATTCTCAGGAGAAGGCCATACCCACACAGAGACCTCATTGGCTATGACCCAATTGACAGATTAGACTCTACCCCTTCACTCTTAATCCTCTCAAGTTCTAAATTGACACCAGATGATGTAACTATCACATGTTCTTCAGTCTATACTCATTGTTATTAGCTCGCCATTTTCCTCCAACCTCCCCAGGCCATATCACTGAGCAACCATGTTACCGTCTCTATCGGTTTATCTATCCTGCATTCATATTCAGAAACACATTTTTTAAATTAACAAACTAAAACAGGAAAGATAAAAAAACCTCCATCAAGAAGGAAGTAGAAAATATTGAAGAACCAGAACGAATGTTAACGGAATCCAATGGGAGGTCGTGCAATATGGTGTTGCGTTTTAACCACCGCATCTGCAATGATCCGCTTCCCAATGCACAGTGCTCCACGGCGAGGCTCTTCCCACCTGCCCTCTGATCAGAAGGGATTCACCAGAGGCTTAATACCCGTGGAGGTCCCCTTCACGTTTCTGCTTTTTAAAAATCTGAAACAACATTTAAAGGGGTCAAAGGGACTCAAATGATAAGATATTGTTTTATCCTAGCTCTATCTACCTGAATTGACTATACAAGTCTCTCTGTCTGATAACAAGGTTATCCACAGGCCTGTCAGAGGGATCCACACAGGTTCAATCTATGTGTGGACCCAGCAAATGGACAGGGGGCTTCTACGGTCATCCATAGCCTTCTGCAAATCAGGGAGGTGCTCACATTTAAGCTCTGATACCCTCCCCTCTGTTGGATGTGGATTTTATTATTTACAATCCTCGGATCACACAGGTTGATGTTCTTCCTTCAGGTGGACTTAGTTAATGCCTCACTTAGATGGCTGCTTGTTTGAAGACAAGCCTTTAAGACCCCAGACGCTATTCTTCCTGAAGGGGGCACCATCTAGTTTCTTCTCCACATGTTGCTTTAGCACTGATCTCGTCATGAGGGTAACCATCAGGCAGGGCCACGTCATAAGAGCGAACTGTTCTTAGATTGGGGCTAGAATGAAGTGTGAGCTCCTCTTTCCTTTCTAAGGAGCATCCTGATGGTACTTCTAAGACTGACTTGTTTGCTCTGACAATCCACGTACTGCTCAGTCATCTTTGCTGGCACCAGCTTGCAGGAAGGCATCCCTCCGTCCCCCTTTCCACGGTGTTTATTCTGCGTGGTGTGTGAGCGGTCAGGAAGCCCTGGCTTGAGTTGGGCACACCTTAGTCACCAAAGTGGTGCTTTTGCTGGTTGTTGGTTACGAAACAACCCTAGGTGCCACAGAACAAATGACAGGGCATTTTTGCACCGACTCACAATCGTCATGTGTGAGCCCATTACTGCAGCCACTGTGTTGAGCCAGCTCTCCGATGGGCTTCCTCTTTTTCCTTCACCGTCTACTTTCTGAAGCACGATGCCTTTTTCCAGGGATTGGTCAAGCCTGGGCTCATGAGATGAAGTCTCACCATGCTTGCTTCTAAGCATAGCATTCTGGCCGTGCTTCTTCCAACACAGGTTCGTCTGTTCCCCTGGTAACCCGTGACATTGTCAATCTACTTCTGCACCCTTAATCCAAATGTGTCCATTCTTCCTCAGTCTTCCGTATTCCATGTGCAACATGTGAAGTGATTGAAAACGCCAGGTGAGGGCCACATACCTCTGCCCCCTCTAAGTGACCTCCTGCATTCTCAACACGTTAAAGGCCTGCAGCATGTCATCTGATTCCTTGACTGCAGCTTCCAAGAGCATCGATTGTGGACCCAAGCAGCATGGGATCCTGCATCACGTCCACCTTTGCTCCTGGTATCAGGACGTCATCTAGCGTGATCTAGATACCAGATAATGCGACACTTGTAAGGATGGTGATCATCTTGGCAGTACGTTGCAGCCCGTATTGAAGGCCGCACTCTTGTATCTTTCTCAGCAAGTGCTTCAAGGCCTCCTTGCCTTCAGCACGCAAACTTGCATCATCGGAGGCATACGGCAGGTTCTTAATGAAACGTTCACCAATGCTGTTTTTCTCCTCCCCGTAGTCCAGCTTCTCAGATCATTTGCTCAACGTGCAGATTGAGTAAAGTGAGGAGATACAACCTGGCACACACTTTTCCTGATTTCCAGCCAGGCAGCGTCCCCTTGTCCTGTTAAGTGATTGCCTCTTGGCTGGTGTGCAGTTTCCTCAAGAGCACAGTCACGTGTTCTGCAGGTCCCATTCTGCTCAAAGCTGTCCATCGTTTGTTATAATCCACACAGTGGAAAACTTGTACAAAATCAAGAAAATACAGGTGACCGTCTTTCTTTCATATTCTACTTTCAGTCAAGATCCATCGGACATCAAGTACCTCCCTGCATTCCACAGCTTCTTCTAAATCCAGCTCGCATCATTTCTGGCAGCTCCCTCTTTATGTACTGGTGCAACCACTGTTGTAAATTCTACGTGCATGTGATATTAATGATGGCATATCTGGATCGCCTTTCTTTGGACTAGGTACAAACACAGAGCTCTTCCGGTTGGTTGGTCAAGTGCTCGTCATCTTCCAAATGTCCTGACCTAGGTGGGGGAGTACTTCCAGTGCTTCACCAACTTGTTGAAACCTATCGATCGGTGTGCAGTCAGTCAATTCCAGGGGTTCCGACTTTCTCCTTTAGTTCCATCGGTCCATGATCATATGCTGCCTCTTGAACGGGTTCACTGTGGACCAGTTCTTTGTGCTGCAGTGACTCTGTATTCTTTCCATCTTCTTTTGATTTTACCTACATCATTCAATAGTTTCCTCATGGAATCCTTCATTATTACAAGTCATGGCTTGATTTTTTTAGGAGGGGGTAGGTCTTTCAGCTTGAGATATGCTGGATGTGTTCTTCTCTTTGACTTTCTAACTCTAGGTCTTTGCACTTTTCATTACAATACTTCACTCTGTCTTCTTTTTATTTATTTATTTTTTAACATTTTATTAGGGGCTCACTCTGTCTTCTTGAGTTGCTGTTGAAAGTTCTCTGCTGCTCTCTTTCATTCCTTACTTTCTTCTAGTTGTTGTAGCCACTCTACATACTCAAGAGCAAGTTTGAGAGTCTTTTCGGACACATTTTTTTTTATTTACAGTTTTTGCAAATTTTTTTTATTTTAATGAAGCTGGTACAGACTGTATCCATTTAAAACCCACATCCCGGGCTAAAAAGTACAAATAAAATTTTAAAAGAACACTGTTTGTTGTATACACTTCTGCATGAATACCTTTATTGATTCCTGATGAAATGTAGAACTTTTCTGGGATCTTCTAGCAAGATTTTCATCTTAAAATGCTTTGTCCCTTCAGTGAAGTAATCTTAAGAGTTCCTAGTTACTCTCACCACTTATCAACATAACTCCAACCAGCTATGCCATTTCTTAGAGTCCAGACTCTCAGCTTTTCAACATAGCTTCAATGTAAGGAGAGGTCCTTTTCCCACGGCTCTGTCTCTGAAAAGCTTCCATCTCCCCCTGGAAGTCTAGTGTGGGGAGGAAGCAATCACATGCTAGACCTTCAGGGCCAATTGGGAAGTCGTTGTGAATACTTGCAACAGTCTTCTTTGTCCCACAAGCCTGAAAATGGTCATCACTGGACAGGGTGGTCACTGCACACACATGTAATTTTCAAAAAGAGGCAGACATAATGAAGGGGACTGAGACGGGGTCACCAAAACCCAGCACAGTGAAAACAAGCGATCATGAATAATGAGCACTCAGATTACAGAGACTGGATGTTTCAAAGAGATGTTGTTGTTGTTAGGATCGTTCAGACCCATACCGATCTTATGCATCACACAAAAAAAACACTGCCTGGTCCTGCATCACCCTCACAATCGGTCCCATGCTTGAGCTCCTTCCTGCAGCCACGGTGTCAATCCATCTCCTTGAGGGTCTTCCTCTTCTTTACCCAGTGTGATGTCCTTCTCCAAGGACTGGCCTCTCCTGACAACATGTCTAAAATATGTAAGGCAATGTCTAGCCATCCTTGCCTCTAAGGAGCCTTTGGCCTCACTTCTTCCAGGATAGATTGGTTTGTCCTCTGAGCAGTTCATGGTCCTTTCAGTTTTTGTCTCCAGCACCACTTCTCAAGTTCACCGGCTCTTCTCTGGTCTTCCATATTCACTGTCCCACTTGCACATGCATGAGGCCATCGAAAACATCATGGCTTGGAGAAGGGGCACCTCAGTCCTCAAAGTATCACCCTTGCTTTTCAGTACTCTAAAGAGGTCTTGTGCAGCAGATTGACCTAATGCAACTCGTCTTTTGATCTTTTGAATCCTGGTTTCATGAGCATTGATTTTGGATCCTGGCAAGACAAAATCCCTGAGAACTTCAAACTTTTCTCCATTTATCATGATGTTACCCACTTGTCCAGTTAGGAGTATTTTATTCACGCTGAGTTGTGATCCATATTAAAGGAGGCAAACCTTGGTCTTCATCAGTAAGTTCTTCAAGTCTTCCTTGTTTTCAGCAAGCAAGACTGTCATCTGCATATCATAGGTTGTTAATAAGCCTTCCTGCAATCCTGATGCCACATTCTTCCTCATATAATCCAGCTTTGGAGACTTCCAAGAAGATGGCGATGGAGTAACACATACCAGAGGGACTCCGCAGAATTCAACCCAGGAGAGTTGCTTATAGGGAAATTCAACACTGCTGGAATGCAGGAGGAACATCATAAAGATAAGTAGGCATAAACCCACGGGGCTTTGAGGGGCTGGGGCTTTTGGCTTACCTCAGTGTAAGCCATCCGGGGCTTGATCTTGGCCCCGCCACTGTCTCTGCCGGAGCCAGGACCATTTTGAGCCTGTAGGATGACTTGGTCTCAACACAGTCACAGTTTCCCACCACCTGCCTCAGGGCAGGGAATGGATCCTTGCATCTCCTCTCTGTCCTCCCCTTGGTCTTGGAGGGCTGTGCAGGGGACTTTTCTCAACACAGCCACAGCATGCCGCTGCCACCTCAAAGCTAGGGACTAAACTCTTGCAGCTCCACCAGTGGGGATCAGGACTTAGCTACATTGTTGCATTTGTTTCTCTCTCTCTCTCACTCTATCCCTCCCTCCCCCTGCCCCCACAGGGTCAGTGGTCATGCTTTTTAACTTTTTTTCTCCTCTTTGTCTCTTTCTTGGTCTCTCACACACTACTGCTAACCTCCAGACCACTTCCCTTAGCCTAGGGCATTTACTCCTGTGCCACACCCAGCTATGTGAGCTCCACCCTGTGTAGCTAGCCCGAGGCTAGAAAAGTCCCTGCCGACCTCCACCAGGGGATACTCTGCTCAACTTCTTACTGGGGAATTCCTGCCTATGTGCCTGGCGTCCTAAGGTAGCTCGGCCAACACTCCTCAACGTTCCAAGATACTGCAGGAACCTCTGCCCAACCTCCACAACACCAAAGCAGGCAACCCACCAACCTTCTAGGTCGCTCCCCTGAGAGGGAAGCCACAGGAGGATAACGTGGCAGGTTATCTCCATTGTGAAATAAGCTATAGGCAGTTCAAAAAAGTATTCCTACAAGTCTTTCAGAGAGAGCCAGTGCTCTTTGACTCCCTGGAAACTGGCACCTGGCTCCTCTTAAACAACACAACGCAAACAGCCTATCAGCCCCAACAACCTCAATGAAAAAACAGGAGAAACAAAAGGCAATGGCAGAAGATGTCCTGAACATAATGACATGCATAGAAGAAGCAGACATTGAAGACCTTGAGCTACCACAGAAAGAAATTTTCAGAATGCTACTTGGAGTCATATAGGATATGAGGTAAACAATACAGAAAAAGGATGAAATGATAGAAGAGGTAAAAGCTATAAACCAAAGGGAAATACAGGAGCTTAGGGAGGAGATAACAAAAACCAGTACCAGACTCATGGACCTCGAGAATCAACTGGAGGAATCAGAGAATCCCAACAGTGACTTGGAGGACAGCCGAGCAAACTTTAACAAATGCAAACAAAAATCTAATAAGATCATCAGAGAAGCTGAAGAAAATTTAAAAGCTATGGCTGATGCTATGAAGCGGAACAACTTTAGAACTATTAGCTTACCAGAGGAAGACACAACAAAGAAGTCATTTGCAACAATAGTGAGAGAATTCTTAGAGGAAAACTTCCCCAGCTTAATGAATGAAAACCAGGCAACCATTCACAAGGCTGAAAGAACACCAGCTAGGCTGAATCTCAAGAAGAAGTCACCAAGGCACATAACAGTTAAATTATCCAACTTTGAGGAAAAGGAGAAAATCATCAGAGCAGCTAGGGAAAAACAAGCAATCACATATAAAGGTTCCCAAATAAGAATATTCTCAGATCTATCAGCAGAAACTATGAAGAAGAGGAGAGAGTAGAGTAACATAGTCCAAAAATTGAAGGAAAACAATGCAAACCCAAGAATACTCTACCCAGCCAAATTTTCTATCAAAATAGATGGAGAAGTAAGAGTCTTCCCAGACAAGGAAAAACTCAAAGAATACGTTAGAAGAAGCCCAGTCCTACAAAAGATCCTTCCCAACCCAGTATGGGCAGAAGAACAACTGAGAGACCAACACATAGAACAACCTCACCCAGAAGGCAAAAAAGAGACCAACACATAGACAACTCATAGAGACCAACACATAGAACAACCTCACCCAGAGGGCAAAAAAGAGAAAGCAGACCTCAAGATAGCATTGACTTAAAGATGGAAAGACTTCAAAGGCTGCTGAGGTAAGCTTTAAAAATGGGGGGGGGGCATAGTGAAAAAGCTACGGTATACAAACATTCCTGGGGTGAGGACCAGGTAATATGGCAGACCAAATGCGGGATACACATGTTGGACAACTAAAAAGGAGGTGGGGAAAGGAAAAAAATTATAATAATAAATAAAAGAAAAGGGTAGCGGGGGCACAGGGCACTAACCCACCTAAGGGGAGGGTATTGTTTGTGTCTCCACAGGGAAATAGGAACCAGACTTCAACCTGGTGCTCCAAGATGTGAATGCAACATGCCAGCATGGAGTAGGAACCAGTGGAGAGGTCTGGGGGGCCGGCACCAACACCAACTACTAAGTGGACACCTTCCCCTCCCCTCAGAAGAATTTATTTCAAAAGACGGCACTGATTCTACAGCTCCAGAAGAGGGGCATGTCTGATCAGAGCACATGGGAGCAGATGAAAGGGGAGGAGGAGAGAGTGGAACACATCATGGTCCACCAGGCCAGGAGGTCGATGTTCCCAATTAGAGCAGGAAGTAGACAGAGGACCACATGGCCAGCCATACAATGAGACACGATGCCCCTCACTGACCCATAGTCCTATAAGGGACAACACCAGAGACACAGTGTGGGAAATGCACCCAATCGGATCCTGCCACACCAAGGCAAAACATTAAGGGGGTGCAACAGAACAGCAAGGGAATGGAGCGGGGAGGTCCCCAGGGAATGCTGAAGGTGGACTTCGGGGCCAGGGAATGGTACTCCAACAGACTGGACTGGAAAACACCCCTAAAGGCCAACAAACAATCCTTTTACTAACTACAAGCTTTTCTTTCTTGTTGTGTTTTGGGTTCTTTTGTCATTGGTTTGTTGTTGTTTTGTTGTATATTGTTGCTTGGTTGTTCTCTGTCTTGTCTTTGTGCATGTTATTATCTCTGCAGGTCTGTCTAAATAAGATAGACTAGATGAACAATTGGAGGAGAAAACAACGGGACTGATAGTTCTGCGGAGACATGGGAGAGAAGGAGGTTGGGGGAAAGGTAGTGGTGTTAATAAACCCAGGGACAAGGGAACAACAAGCGATCCAAATCGGTGGTGAGATCAGTTGGGCACGATCAAGGGTAATGTAACTAAGAGGAATTGCTGAAACCCTGGTGGGGACTGAGCATGATAGTGGGACAGGAGGGAAGTCAAAGGAAATAGAGGAAAGAGCTGGGAGGCAAAGGGCATTTATAGAGGTCTAGATAAAGACATGTACATATGAAAATATATTTATACATGAGGATGGGTAAATAGATCTATGTGCATATATTTATAGGTTTAGTATTAAGGTAGCAGATGGACATTGGGCCTCTACTCAAGTAGTCCCTCAATGCAAGAGTACTTTCTTCTATTAAATTGGCATTCTATGATGCTAACCTTCCCAACACAACCGCTGAAGACAAAGAGGGTGAACAACCAAATGTGATGAAGAAAGCTGATGGTGCCTGGCTATCAAAAGATATAGCATCTGGGGTCTTAAAGGCTTGAAGGTAAACAAGTGGCCCTCTAGCTCAGAAGCAACAAAGTCCATATGGAAGAAGCACACCAGCCTGTGTGATCACAAGGTGTCAAAGGGATCAGGTATCAGGCATCATCAGAACAAAAAATCTTACCATAGTGAATGAGCGGGGGAGTGCAAAGTGGAGACCCAAAGCCCATTTGTAGGCCACTGGACATCCCTTTACAGAAGGGTCTTGGGGAGGAGACGAGCCAGTCATAGTGCGATATGCCAACGATGAAAAATACAAACTTTCCTCTAGTTCCTAAATGCTTCCTCCCCCAACATCCCCCTCCCCCATCATGATCCAAATCCTACCTTGCAAGTGTGACTAGACCAAAGGATGTACACTGGTACAGATGGGAACTGGAAATACAGGGAATCCAGGGTGGATGATCCCCTCAGGACCAGTGGTGTGAGTGGTGATACTGGGAGGGCATAGGGAGGGTGGGTTGGAAAGGGGGAATCAATTTCAAGGATCTACATGTGAACTCCTCCCTGGGGGACAGACAACAGAAAAGTGGGTGAAGGGAGACGTGGGACAGAGCAAGATATGACAAAATAATAAATAATCTATAAATTATCAAATGTTCATGAGGGAGAGGGGAGTGGGGAGGGAGGGGGGAAAATGAGGAGCTGATGCCAGGGGCTTGGGTGGAGAGCAAATGTTTTGAGAATGATGAGGGCAATGAATGTACAAATGTGCTTTACACAATTGATGTATGTATGAATTGTGATAAGAGTTGTATGAGCCCCTAATAAAATGATTTTTTTAAATCCAACTTCTCTGATAATTTACTCCAAATAAAGATTGAATAATTGCGGTAAGAGGATACAACCCTGTCACACGCCTTTCCTGTTTGTCAACCAAGGAGTATTACCTTGTTCAATTCAAATAACTGCTTCTTGATCCGTGTGCCATTCTGGTCTGGAATTCCCATTCTTCTCAAGGTGATGCACAGTTTGTAATGATCCACACGGCCGAACACCCTGGGAGAGTCAAGAAAATCCTAGTAAACATCTTTCTGGTATTCTCTACATACAGCCGAGATCCATCTGACATCAACAATGATATCCCTCATTCCACATCCTCTCTGTGTCCAGCCTGAACCTCTGACAGCTCTCCACCAGGCACTGCTGTAACCATTGCTGGGTGATCTTCAGCCCAACTGTACTGTCATGCGCTATCAATGACATTGTTCTGTAATCGGAGCATTCTGTTGGAGCCCCTTTCTTTAAAATAGGTACAAATGTGGATCTCTTCCTGTCATTTGGCCAAGTAGCTGTCTTCCGAATTCCTGGCACAGACAAGTGAGCTCTTCCAGTGCTTCATCAGCTTGCTGAAGCAATTCCTGGAGCCTTGTTTTGGGTAACGCATTTGGTGCTGCCTGGACTGCTTTCCTCAGCACCATTGGTTCTTGCTCATATGCTGCCTCCTGCACTGGCGGGCTAGAGACCGGTTCTTCTTGGTACAGTGACTTTCTTTTGGTGTTCCCTGCAATGCTCAATAGTTTGCCCATAGACTCTTCTAACGTTGCAACTCAAGGCTCGGATTTTTTTTCTTGAGATCTTTCCATCTAAAATATGACGAGTATGTTCTTCCCTTTTGTTTTTCTAATTCTGGGTCTTTGCACATTTTATTAAAGTGTTTGGCTTTGTCTTCTCTAGAGGCCCTTTGAAATATTCTATCCTGCTTTCTGACTCCCTCCTTGCTTCCATGTGCCTTCATTAGCCCACAATTGACAGCAGGTTTCAGAGTCTCTTCTGACATCCACTTTTCAATTCCACGTTGAATACCACATTACCAAAGAATTATTGTTTTAAATTTTTAAAGGATTAAGGGGAACGAAAAAAAATTTTAAACCATCTAAACTGTTGACTAACTCCCTAGTTGTTCCTGACACACTCCAATCACATCTTCTTCCTCCACTCCCAGTTCCCTTAGGGTATAATTATCAATCATGCTTTGATCTTCAAAGATAAACCTGAGTGAATTCATTGGACCTCCCTGTCTGTGAAGGTGTGAGTCTTTGAGCATCATGAGCTGTGTTGTCATGTTCACCTGGAAGTGGCTCTCACTGCTACCCTGACCAACAACTTTGAGTTGGTGAGTTCTCCTTCTTTCTTATCCCCCAAGTCACCTCCTAGCGCAACTCTGAGATTCCGCCAGGTCTCTCTGTAAAGACCTTTTTCTTTGCACACATGATGTGCTTGATGGCCACCCTCAGCCACCCAGGCATTCCCTCATTCGTGTGGAATGCATCAAATCTACTCTTACAACACTCTCCATATTCAGGTGTAATGGACTCAAGGTCGTATTTTGGCTTTCATGGACTTGCTTCTCTTTTCTTCAGCTTCAACTTGACCTTCCATATAAGCAGCTGATGGTCTGTTTTGCAGCAGCCCAGGGCCTCATTGGGCGATGGTGTTGTGCTTCTCTGTTGCCTCACCCACAGGGCTGGTTCACTCGATTCCTGTATGTTCCATCTGGTGAAGTCCAAAGTCTATCATTGCCATTGATGTTGCTGGAAAAAAGGTATTTGCGGTGAAGAGAGCTGTCACGCTGTCTCCAACTTTGCTTCGATCACCAAGGTCGTAGCATCCAAATACCTACTGATCATTTCTCTTTGTCTCTAACTTTCGCATTCCAAATATTAATAACTATCAGTGCACCTTTTTATTACTACCAAAATAACAGAAACATTATTAAACAAAAATGTAATGCTATTAGATATGAAAATAATAATAATTTATAAGTTATCAGGGCGCCATGAGGGGGGAATAGGCAGGAAAACAGAGAAGCTGATACCAAGGGTTCAAATAGAAAGTAAATGTTTAGGAAATGATGATGGCAACATGTGTACAAAATACTTGATACCATTGATGTATGGATTGTTCTAAGAGCTGTAAGAGCCCCTAATAAAATGATCTTTAAGAACAAATCATTTTTTAAGTGATGCTATTGTTTTTCAACAATTTTCCATTTAAGTCTATCCACTACTTTTTGACAGCTTACTTAGCATATAATTCACACACCATACAATTCAGTAATCCAGCCACATGAAGAAGAGTTGTTCAATCATCCCACAATGAATTTCAGAATTTGTTCCTCTTTCTCGTGCTTGTTGTGATTAGCGCCTCATTTCCCCCAACCGCCCCTGCCTTACCCCAGAGAAGCCATTCTTCCAGTCATTGCCCGTACACATTTACCAGCCCTGGACTTCACAAGCAGAAAACCAGACAAAGCAGAAAAAGCCTAACAGCAATAACTAAGTAGAACATGGAAAACTCCAAATCGAAAAGGAGGCAGAAACTATGAAAAGCTAGAACAAATTTAAAATGGGTTGGCAGAAGCTCGAATGACAAGGTGTTGCCTTTCTGCTCCCTGGTGCGCTCTGCATGACAGCCAGGCTCTTCACGCCCCTGCTCTGTGCTCCAAAGGGATTCACAGGGAGCTTAATCCACATGAATTTCCCTTTTACTTTTTAAAAAGCTGGAACAACTTTAAAATGGATCAAAAGGGGAATCAAATGATAAAACATTATGTTTTAACCTAATGACGTCTGTCATAGTTGACTTTGCACCGCTCTCTGTCAGATAACAAAGCTACTCAATCCCTCAACTGTGGTCACAGGGGATGGATTCACCAGAGGCCTAATATTTGTGTGGATCCTGCAATGGATTCCGGGTTTCCACTGTCGTTCACAGCCTTCTGCAAACCAGGTGTTCACAATTTAAGCTCTGATGTCATTCCTTCAGCTTTGTATTATATTACTTACATTCCTTAGATCACACAGGCTGGTGTGCTTCTTCCATGTGGACTTAGTTCACACTTCACTTCAATGGCTGCTTGTTGGAGATAAGCCTTAAGCCCCAGAATTTCTGATATCTGGGCACCACCTGGGTTTTCTCCCACATTCTTCTGTAGCACCCGTATGTCCAGAAGTCTCTTCATGAGGATGCGCATCAAACAGGACCAGGTCCTCAGAAGTCATTGCTCTCACAGCAAGGCTAGAATTAAGTGAATTACCCACGCATCTGGAACACATGTTTAACTATTCCTCAAGGCTGTCATTCTCGCCAGAATAAAGCTGGCGGTTGTCTGATTTAAAGATGGCCAATACCAGCCATTTCAACTCACCAGGTCCTGGAAGATCAATCCTAGATTCATACTCAGTGCATTCCACATACAGATTGTCAGTAGATGTTGCAGCTGACCTCAGTCGTGCCCCATCAGCAAACGAAGGTCCCCACAGATTTGATCCATCCACATCATTACGGTCAACTCTGCTTTAAGAAGGCAGCTCTTCCTCAGTCATGTCTGGGTACCCTCAAACCCTTCAGGTACTATAGCTGTCGATGTTCAGCTGCCTCTCATTGGGTTTCCAGTGGCCAACCCCTCAGGAGCCGGTAGCCTAGTCCCTCTTCAGAGTCTGAAGTCTAGATGCTCTGCTGAAACCTGTTCACCTTGGTATTTAAAATATGAGGGACACAGCTTCCGGCAGCACATTAACACAGACGCCACCACAGTCCAACACAGAGAGGCAGTGCCCGGGTCCCCACAGGGGCAGGCGTGTACGCATAGTGTCCCATACTTGAACTCACAGTCTCTGTTTCCTAGTCCAAGGGCAGAGCCACAGGAGGTCAGGAAGCCTGGACACATGCAGGGACGTTCCACCCAAAGACGACCCTTCTATTACTACAACCGACCCCTTAATCACACAGGGGTTAGGGGTGCCAGCTCCCCCAAACCAGAGAGCCAAACTCACAGCCATTGAGTCAATGCCAGCTCATAGAGACTCTATAGGATAGTGTAGAACTGCCCCATGGGTCTCTCAGAGTGTCACTGTTTACCAGAATAGGAAGCCCCATCTTTGTCCCCCCGGGCACTTCTGGTGCCCCCCAAACATAATCCCTCATAGCCCAGAAGCCTTATGAATCGCACGAGCCCCTGGTTAACACGTATTTTGTATGTTATGTGTCATATCTGCCATACCTGCTGGAAAACGGGATCTCTCAGTGCAAGATAAAGAGAAGTCCTGCAGGAAGGGCGGTGTGTGAGCACGTATGGGTGGCATGGCTGTCATGCAGCCTCACAGGCATGCAGCGTTCCCATGTGCCCACAGGTCCTCCCTCACGAGGGACCCACTGGCCTGGAAAGTGAGGGCAGCCCACACACCAGCCCTCGGTCAGCAACCCGGCTTTCCTTATGATGCCCTGGCTGTTCCCTGCTCCTCTGGAATGCTGCCAACATCCCGTGGGCTCTTCCCATGGATCCCACAGCATCACAGAAGGCTCGCAGTCTCACACGAACCAGTGGGGCTACGGCAGATCCCGGAGAGGTCCCATGCCTGTGATATGCCTCTCAGGAGGATGTCTGTCCGGTGACATTTTGAGAACAACTATGACCCATGTAGGTCACGGTCGTGTGGCTCAAGGCTCTCTGCTCAAGGATGCACCAGCCAAAGGTGGAGAGAGGAGAGACTGGGTCCTCAGGAATTGATGGGTGACCAGGACATGCAGAGCGGGCCCAGGGCACTGTGGGGGCCAGGAAGTTGGCCAAGGCCAAGATCCCCCTCTGTCTCAGAGGAACTTGCCCCTCTAAAGGCTGTCCAGGCTCCCTGGAGCTCCCTCCCATTGTCCCCTTGTCCCTGAGATCACAGCTCAGCTATCTTCAGGAAGTCAGAGTCAGCAGCGGAAGGAGCCAGCCAGCCTTCCTCAGAGGGGCGACTCTGGGGAAGGAGGGAGGGAGGAAGGAAGGGGAGAGAAAGAGAGAGAAAGGGGCATGGGAAAGAGAAAGCGGGGAGAGGAGGGAGGGAGGAAGCCTGATTTCAATCATGATAACTTGCTGAGCACAATCATTAAATCACTTGACTGGCCCCAAGCTGGGACCACAGGGAAGTCCTCCAAAAATCTACTGTGGAAGGGGCCATGGTCGGCCTCTCCCATGACCTGCCACCCCCCAATCTGACTAGAGGTCAAGCAGTTGGGCCTCACACCAGTCCCCTACCCCCAATCTTGCTCCTGTGACTTGACTGCTCAGCTGACACCTATCTCCACAGTAAACCCGGAGCTTGTGTGGTCCCCTCACATCCCATCTGAGGTCACATCAACGGGGGGGGGGGACAGCCGGGACCCTGCCCCCTCTCAGTGCCCCCTAGCAGCCACCTGGGGGCCCCCTGCTTCCCTTCCACCCCCCATGCTGTGCACACCCAACCCCAGAGGGTCTCCCTGAACCTTGGTTGACAGCCCCTCGCTTTGGACAGCCAGCTGGGGCATTTCTGTGGGACAGGGAGGCCCACAGAGGGGAGGGTCCTGGCATTTCCTGGACTCTGTCCCAGCTGCCTCCTGCCTCATCTCTGGAATGCCCAGTTGGTACTGTCTACCTGGGAGTTCCTTCTCGCTCCTTACTGGACTCCCCTCCCTGGGCGGCATTTCACCGTCCTGAGTCAGGATCAACTCTGTGGCAGTGGGTGACTTTTGTAGTTAAGCGTGAAATGGAGTTGGTCTCTGGGTGGCTTCTTTCACCAGCAAAGGTTTTGAGGTTCTGCCTTTTCCGCTCTGTGTGACCTGGAGGGGCCTAATGGCAGAGGGGTTATGTGTTGCTGCTAACTGCTAGGTTGCCAGTTCGAAATCACCAGTTTCTCCATGATAGAAAGATGGGGCTTTCTACTCCCATGAAGAGTTACATGTGGAAACCCACCAGGGCAGTTATACCCTGTCTTTTAGGGTCACTGTGAGTCAGAATCGCCTCAATGGCGGTGTGTTTAAAGGCCTGCTGGCTGTCCCACCCAAAGATGCAGTGTTGAAACAGAAGGACCTGTCCCCTCCCTCCAGCAGCCCTCTGCCCCCATCACCTGGTGTCACAGGGACACTGAGACCAGTGGAGCTGGACCGAGCATCATGGTTCCTGACATCAGACCTCTGAGTGTGTGTACACACGTGCATGGCATGGGCGTGTGCATGGAGGACGCGTGCGTGAGTGTCCTGGACTTTCAGTAGCACAGACGTGATTAGCTTTAGAGTCCACTCGACCCTGACAGGCCTCGTTCATAACGAGCCATGACCCAGTCCCCAAGCAGGGCCATCCAGGCACATGGGGGGTCGGGGGGCACAGTTCAGCCCACAGTGCCTCCTGCAGGGAGCAGACCAGGGCAGTAACTGCACCTCGAGGGTGACGGGACAGTGACGGGGTGAGGGTTGGTGACCAGGTGAGGAGGGAAGCATGCCGCAGGCAGAACGAACAGCAGGAGCCAAGACCCCGAGCAGGCAGGAGTTAGGAAAAGGGCAGGCCTGAGGGAGGTGGGCAGGGGGATAGGAGGTGCCCAGAGGCTCTGGAAACCATCCGTGGGGAATCATGACTTGATTGGAGCCCTGGGGAGCCATGGAGGATTTGAGCCCCAGAGAGGCACAGCTCTATTTCTTTGCAGATCTCTCTGGCTCACCGATTGAGGTGATACCTGGGCACCCTGGAGAGTTGGGGACAGACCCACAAGGGTGAGCGATGGGGACCATCCACACAGGCTTTGGAGTCCACTGGGTATCAGAGAAGGAAGACCGAGAGGCGGTGGGGGGGTGGGTGTTAGATGGTGGGAGTCCAGGGTCTGGGCACTCCTGATCCTTTCCAACCAGGAGGGGCCCGGCCCTGGTGACTTGGAAACTTCATGTAATTTGCCAACACTGCCGAGCAGTGAAGCTGGCCCCTCACTCCTGAACCCGGCCTCCACCAGAAAATGCCAATGCATCTTTCCATGCTCAGTCCTGCCCCCATCCTAGGTCACTCCATCAGCGAGCTGGCGTCGCACTGAAATGATGCCCTGCTCACAGTCGAAGCATTAAGCTTAAACGTTTACTATAACCAGTTCATCCTGGGCCTGCCAATTTATCCCCAGGGCTAGGCTTAATTCCCAATTTAGCCCACGGGCTAGGCTCAATCAATAGGAGCTGGGTACTAGGTGATGTTTGCACACAGGCACCCCTGAGCGGTTGGATGCCTGCACCCTCTGGCATCATGGCGCACCCCAGCCCCCCAAAATTGAGGGGTCTGCCTCAGCACCAGGCACACCAGCCTCCGCATCAAAATGGCCTGGGAAGACTTTCCAGGGCTCCAAGATGCCAACGGCAGCTGCTGCTGCCCCAGAGTGGGCAGAGCCCTAGCCCTGGGCCTCCCCCAACCCCCGCCAACCCCTCCTATGCTGTGCTGATCTCGGCGTCCCTGGAAAAGAGCAGTTGCCCAAACAGTACGGCCCGTGTGAATTGTGTCTTTCTGCCCCCGGGTGAGGGTATAAAAATCAGAACCGTATCATTCATCTGGATGTCAGGAAACAGGATGCGGGGTTTCGTGTTCCCAATGACTTATCCAAACTCTGGCTTCGGAAAATCATAAAGACAGACAGCAGCGCCGGGGGAGTTCTCCTTCTTGAAGGAGGCGGGTCACAGGGTCTGAAGCTGAATATAAGAGAGCAAGGTCTTCCCTGGTGAACTTGCTCCGCTGGGAGCTCAGTGAGGCCACATCCTCCGGTTCTAATTCTAAACTTCCCTGAGGAGACCCTTTCCCATCTATAGCCTTTCTCAAAGTAAATCAGCGGCCGTTGATGAAAATGTCAAGTACTTTGATGTCCCACAATTTCTGGTCCTTTCAAGCAGACTTGGAAATGTTTCTGGTCGGGAAGATAGCATCTCAACTTTGTGTAAGCCCAAACCAGTCATCTCCAGGGACCAGGCAAGCCATGGGAAGGGGTGACAGAGGCAAAAGGCACTGTGCGGCGTGGGGTGCATTTAGTTGCTAACCTGGTACAGGCAGCCCCTGCTACTCAGATGCCGAGCCTCACCAAGGATTCTTCATGCATGACCCTGTACCATCAGCTCATTCGAGAACCAAAAGTACCACAACACATGATCCCTGTCTATGACCCCCACCTTCCAGAGGGACAGTCCCTTCGACTGCTCGAAGCCCAGAGGGCTAAGGTGCCAAGTCAAAAGTGGACTTGTTCCAAAATCATCGTTGTTCTCCCTCCCTGACCCATCTTCTAGTCTGGTGACTAAACATTTAGAAGGAACACTGTTCCAGAAGCCAAATAAGGGTCAATTCTTGGCTTCCAGGTTCAAAAGTCTGGTCTTCAGAGGACTGGGGCAAGAGCATCTGCTCACGTACTCATTAGCGAAGTCCACACGGAAGAAGCGCATCAGCCTGGGTGATCTGAGGATTGTGCATAATAAAATCCCAAGACTGGAGGAGCAAGCCGCATTGGAGTTTACATTCTGAACTCCAAGTTTGCAGAGGGCAATGGATGACCGTGAAAGCCCAAATCCATCTGCAGGGTCCCCACTTGCGCTAAGCCTCCAGTGGCCCCCCTCTGACCACTGACCAGGGATGTGACCAGCCCCACTGTCAGAGTGAAAGTGATTAATGCAGATGTAGTTGGGTTGAAATTCAATACCTTGACATTGCTCTTCCCTTTGACCCATTTTAAGTTTGCTCTCATTTTTAATATGGTCTGTTTTCTTTTCTATTGAGGTTTTGCTGTTTTGTTGTTGTTGCTGTGGTGGTTTGCTTATGGGAGAGTGTCGTATGGTTTTCTGTATGTGAAGTCCAGGATAGGTAAATCTATAGAGACAATAACTGGATTAAGAGTTTCTTAGGGTCATGGCAGGGAGGTTGGGGGAAATGAGGAGCTGCTCGTAGTGAGGATAAGGAAGAAGAAAATGCTCTGAAATGCATCATGGTGATGACTGAACGATTCTTTTTAATATGTGTAAACCATGGAATTGTGTGATGTCTGAATTGTATGTCAATAAACCGTTAAGTTTTTTTAAAGAGCTAAAATTGATATGGTAATGATGGTACAATTCTCCTTCACATGATTGAATGCTTGAACTATTGAAGTGTATGCTAAGTAAATCATATGTCAATAAAACTATTACATTAAAAAAGAAGAAAAATGCTCTCAGAAGGAGACCCAGACAGAGATCAGAGAAGGAGCTGGGCTTCTGCAGGCCTAATGACCTCCAGCGACTACTGCTTCCTTTGCCGTGAGACCAGAAGACGTGGGTGGCACCTGGCACAATCAAGGAATGTTTTGATCAAGGACCTAGTAGCTAGATCCTGATCAGAAGGAAGGAACTGTGGAACAGAAAGTTCTAATTCTTGTGGAAAGCACACTAACTAGATCCATTGAGATCCACTGGGGAACACCCCCCCCAAAAAAAAACCCTATTATCCTGAAATAATCTGTATACCCTGAACTAGACCTGTCCCATAAAGTATCTTTAAACCAAACCACAGTTTAACACAAATTGTCAAGAATGTCTGCCTTCCTTCAAGGACCCTCTAAATGTGGTCGCCTGACCACAGTTGGTTCAAGGGCACAGAGCACAGTCCATGATCGTACAGCAATAAGGACAGCTAGTGGGAGCAGGCGCCAAGCAAAGAGAGGAATTGAGGGCACTGCCCTGCCCATGTAGAGAATACTGGGTGGGCAGAAAAGGCCACAATCTTCTTCCCATTGCAGCTGGTGCCATTTCCCATGGCTTCCCACCAGGGAGACCCAGAGAGCTGGAGGGACAAGGAAGTGGATGGCCAACGTCACTGTGACAGTGGGTTCTCACAGGAAGACTCCGCAGGAAGAGCCCTTGGGAACATGTCATGGCTCTCTAGCACTAATGTAACAAAAATATCACAAGGGGGGGTGATTTTCATGAACAGAAACATATTCTCTTACAGTTTAGGGAGCTGGAAGGCCAAACTCAGGGGATCCGCTCCAAAAGGAAAGGCTTTCTCTCTCTGTGGGCCCACAGTTCAGGAGGTAGGTCCTTGTCTTCCTTCAACATCCAGGGGCCCACCATCCCTTGAAGATCTCCATGTATCTTGGCATCCATCTGTCCTTGGGTCTAGGAGGTTCCCGGCCTAGGGACCCTGGGTCCCAGGGGGCATTCTGTTTTGGGTTGGTGATGGTAGTAGATTCCCCCTGATCTCTTTTCACGTTTATATCGCCAAAGAGATGGCTGAAAATACAACTTAATCCTGTAGTCTGCATCCTGACTCGTTAGCAGCACAGTCTCTAATCCCACCTCGTGAACACTTTGACTGGTCCACCCCCACTGCTGCCTTATCAATTCCAATCCACAGCAGCCTTGTCGGACAGAGCAGAACTACTCCTGAGTTACGTGTGGCTGTAGACCTTCACAGGAGCAGCAGCATCTTTCAGAGGAAAGCAGCTGGTGGGTGTGGTGGGCAGCCAGTGCTTAACACACAGAACCTGATACCAGAGGTGAGAATCTACCCCCCGGAGGATAATGACACCTGGGAATCATGGCATATATGGGTGGGGAGGAGACTGCATGCCATCTCTAACAGGAGGGGACCTGGGAGACAGAGCTGTACTATGTCCATATCAGTCGGAAGAAGGCACACAGAGGCATACTGGCTCAGGAGGAGCCCGGTAGCCTTGTCATTTCCTGGACTCTCAAATGGCCTGTGTCTCAAAAGCAGGTGTGAGAGGTTCTGAAAGAGGACACCACCTGGCTTGGTGGACAGCACATGGAAGGACCTAGCAGTCATCTGCAGTGGGTCAGATGGGGGCATGGGCTCAGTGGGGGCTACCTACCTCCTCACATTTCCTTACCTGCATGTGCCACCAGGTAGGTTCTGGCTCTGGGTGGGCAAGCCTGTAGGATCAAGTAGAACTGGGGCACCGTGGGGCTCCCCAGGCCACCATTTTTAAGGAAGTAGAAGGAGCTGCTGCTTGGGCTTGAACAGCCAACATCTCCATTAGCAGTGCAGTTCTTCGTCATCCTGCCACCAGGATTCCGGAGAGCTGAGATAGATGTATACAAATCCATCCAGGACAGGAGCTCCACCCACCCCCGCTCCCTGATATCTGCACATCGGCACTCCCCCTCCACGACTTTCCCTGGGGGATCCTCAGGTCCCCTCGACACAGAATCCAGCCCCCCTCTGTGATCATTAAGACCATTGCTTCAGCATGTAACCCCCCCCCCCCCCGTGAGGGGGACGAGTAACAGAACTGGGGTGCAGGGATACATTGGACGGTGTAAGATATGAAAAAAACATAATAATATATAATCTATTAAGGGTTCAAGAGGGTGGTCATTGGGGGAGGGAGGGTATTAAGAGGAGCTGATATCAAAGGGCTCAAGAAGACAGAAAATGTTTTGCAAATGGTGACAGCAGCATCTGTACAAGTTCACTTGATGGACTTGATTTAGGGATTGTTTTATATCTGTAAGAACCCCCAGTAAAAAGATCAAAAAAAGACTGCAGGTTCACTGGACTCCGTGCCCCCATCGGCTGGACTCCTGGGAGCAGTGTCTGTGGCTGCAGTCCCACTCAGTCAGGCCTGTCCTTCCCTCCCAGCCTCCGGAAGAGGGCACTGCCCCCCCCCCCACTCCATATCCAGAGTCCTGCCTGCCCCGCAGGAACTGCCACACCACGCACAGAGACAGAGGAAGGTGCAGAGGGGAGAGGATGGGCCCTAGGAGGTCAGCAGGGGGCAGCAGGAACAGCCAGGCATGTGGCGAGAGTCAGTACCCCGCCTTCTCCAACATGGGCCACCCTGAACTGGGCAACCGAAAAGCACACCACACTCACTGCCATGCGTCGCTGACAGCTCATGGCGACCCTACAGGACAGGGTAGAACTGCCCCTGTGGGCTGCCCAGGCAGGTGACTCGAGAGGAGCAGAAAACCTGGTCTTTCACCTGAGAAGCGGCTGGTGGTTTTGAACTGCTGGACTTGCAGCTTGCAGCCCAACACATAGGTGAGTGCCAAGTAGACGGGCAGGGTGGTCCCTTGTATTTGGACCTGGAGGTGGGTGACACAGGAGCCCTGGTGGCTTCGCGGGTTATGTGTCGGCCAGCTCAGCAGGAGAGAGACTGTCTATTCCTGTGGAGACTGATGGCCTCCAAGCCCCCGGGGGCAGCTGTGCCCCATCCATGGGATCCCCGAGTCAGAAGGTAAGTGTGGTTTGGGTTTAATGGGGGGCCTGGTGGTGTGGGAGTTAAGCCCTCGAATGCTGACAGGTCTGGGTTTGAACCTCCTACCTGCTCCCCAGTCTGCATCCATAAAGATCCCCCCACCTTGTCAACCCCACTCACAGGGACCCAAGCACATCCCAGGGCTCCCCACTTAGAGAAGACAGCTTAGAAATCCTCTGGGTGGTGCCACTCTCCCCGTAAGTACATAGGTCGCTGTGAGTCAGACAGCAATGCTTGGATGGTGGGAGACACAAATGACCCTGGGGGTTGGGCTGCTGACCCCAAAGCACATGTCCCCTAAAGAGGGACAGCCTCGGGCCCTAAGGAGGGGTTCTACTCTGTCCTCTGGGCTCCTTGGGCATCTGAGTCGACTCCATAGCAGTGGGGTGGGGTAGGGTGGGGGGCCCTTAGCTAAAGCTGGACAGAGTCACGAAGATTATGGCCCAGGCATGGGGAATCAGCACGAGCCACAATGAATTGGGGGGTTATTTGGGGACCTGTTTGGCTCTGGCTACAAAGACCTTGTGCTTGTTGCTCTCTAAGAGTGGTCATGCAGGCCTCACCTCTGTGAGGTCCCCTCATGCCACCCAACACAGCATCCTCCACACCCACCCCGCACAGAGGCCTCTCCCAGGAGGCCTCTCCTCTCCCAGGAGATCTCTCTCCCAGGAGATCTCTCTCCCAAGAGGTCTCTCCTCTCCCAGGAGATCTCTCTCCCAGGAGGTCTCTCCTCTCCCAGGAGGTCTCTCTCCCAGGAGGTCCCTCGGTGCCACTGTAATGCTTCAGCTATGTGTGCTTTTCTGTTGTCTGAACACACCAGTGTGTTTTGTTTTATAAAATCATTTTATTGGGGGCCCTTACAATTCTTATCACAATCCATCCATCCATCCATGGTGTCAAGTACCTTTGCACATATGTTGCCATCATCACTTTCAAAACATTTTCTTTTTCCTTGAGCCCTTGGTATCAGCTCATTCCCCCCTCCCCCACCCTCCCTCCCTCATGCACCCTTGATAACTTATCTTTTTTTTTTTTTTATGTTACACCAGTGTTTTATAATCCATTCCTCCACCAAAAGAGACGAGGTCTGTTTCCATCGTCTTGCTCTGGGGAACATGCTGTGAGAGGCATCTCAGCCCTCACTGCCACAGGGGTGGGGATGACCCAGAGGGACCCTGTGGTCACGGCAGAATCACCCTTGTGAGTGACGCAGACAGGAACCCTCACAGGCGTAGAAAACCCTTTCTCCCTTGGAGGGGGCGCGTGGAATCAAACTGCTGACCTGGCAGCCCAACTCGTCACCCCTCTGCCACCAGGCTCCTGCAATCGACATGGGGTGCATATGTCTGGTCATAGTTTGCTCCTTATTTCTCTAGATCAGGGGTTCTCAACCTTCCTCATGCCTCGACCCTTGAATACAGTTCCTCATGTGGTGGTGACCCCCAACCATAAAATTATTTTCATTGCTACATCATCACTGTCATTTTGCTACTGTGATGAATGGGGTGACCCCCCCAAACGGGGTCTCAACCCACAGGTTGAGAACCGCTGCTTGAGACCCGCTGAGGAGGGGGTCCCTGGGTCACATGGCATTGCTATTCCCGTTTTAGAAGCACTGTCTTGCTTCCTGCAGGGGCTGGACAGCCCCACTAGCGGGGGGCTTGAGGGGTGAAGGGAGGTGGGGACTCCACCCACTCCTGTCCAGCTTTTGCTGTTTTCTGTGGTTATTTTGTCACCGGCCTTCAGTGCTTGTATGAGGTAGCATGTCAGTGTGTGGTCTTCTTTGTATTCATTTTATTGGGGCTCATAGAGCTCTTACCACAAGCCATGTATGCATCCCTTGTGTCAAACCCATTGGTACATTTGTTGCCGTTTGCATCACTAAGAAACTCTTTCTTCAGCTGTGTGTCGGTTGCTGGGACGTCCGCTTCGGTGAGCTTGCTGTTTGTGTCCTTGTGCTAAACTGCTCATCCTTGTCTTGCTGGAGTGAGGCGGTTTGGGAGAGCATCCCTAGTCTGATAGATCCTTGCAAACATTGCTCCTAGGCTGCATGCTCTCTTCTGACTGTTGAATACGGCTTTGGATGCGCACTTGGAGGGCCTCTCCCCGCCCCCAGGGTGCATTCTCTTGGGATGCCCAGGGTTCTTGTTGCTTGGGTGTTAGAGGCAGACTGACAAGCCTTTCTTTCTAGTCTGTCTGAGTCTGGCATCCCACGGAAGCCTGTCCACCGGGGTGATCCTGCTGGTGTTGAAAATGTCGGTGGCTCAGTTTCCAGCATCCCAGCCACCCCAGAGCGACAACCAGACAGCAGGATGGCAGCAAGGTACTTTGTGGTGCCCCCACACAAGAGCCATTGTTCCCTGGTTCCCCGTCATTTAAACATCATTCTGAGACAGTGTGTGGGATGAGCCAGGTGTGAAAGAGCCCGTGAGAGACGAAGACAAATTAGGAACTTATTTGAAAGTCTAATCTGGTTAAAAAAAATAATAATTAAAAAAAGAAGAAGAAAGGAAAAGAAATAGTTGTTTCGATGTGCACTCCTGTTACATCACAGCCCTTCCCAATGTGCTTTGGTCTTTGGTAAGGCAGAGGGATGAGGTGGGGGTGGGGGTGGGGGTCAAGGTTGAGGATGTGAACTTTCCAAACAGCTCACCAACAGAATTCCTGCTTGCTTTCCATGGAGCAAGCCCTGCTGGAGACAGCCATTGATGACACAACATTCACTAGAGCTGGGAAGAATGTTCTAGAACTTTTCTTTCACTCTTTAGGCTTAAAAGGCGAAAAGAGGTCGTTTTTCTCTAATGCTGGTGGACTCTGCCCCTGACCCCAAGACCATCGGCTCCCAATGGACAACTCTGACTGGAAAAAGCGTGTCCCTGTGACACTCCTGAACTCGCAGCTACTTTATGTGAAGATTCTGCACGTAAAGCTGTTCGAGGCCACATCTTTGTTAAGAAGATTGCATTTTACACACGGTGACCAAGAGCCTGGAGATTAAGGGCTGGTCGGAGGTTTGAACCTGCGGTGGCTTCTGCCCCTGAGAAGGCGTGAAGCCGGCTTGGGAAGCGCCGGGGTTTTCTCTGGCAGTGGGCTTGCTTTGGGTTCCTGTGTGTGGCGGGAACTGTAAGTTTCTGAGCGTCCATGAGGAGCCCTGGCGGTGACCCCTCGGGCTGGTCACCACAAGGTCGGCAGTTCAAACCACCTAGGGCCCCGTGGACGAGAGGGGAGCTTTCCTCCTCCCGGAAAGGAGCCCCAGGGCCAGGCTCCTTTGACAGTGACTTGATCGGGGGCTGAAGGTAACGCAGTGATTTTCCTGCGTCTTCTAGAAGGCCGGGGCCCTGGAAACCCCTTGGAGGAGTTTGCACTCTGACCCCAGGGACCTACGAGTGAAGACCAATTCTACAGTAGTGGTTGGGGGGGGGCGGTTGTTAATGTAGTGATTGAAGCCGCATAGGAGAGGAAAGAGCAGGACAAGGGGGGCGGGTAGCTAGGTCGCAGAGGAGCGGGAGAGACAAGGAAACCAACAGGTGTGCTTACCTGGATGGAGGGCGGGGTCCGCAGTCCGCTCTGAGCGCGCTTCCCGATCAGGGGCTCATCCGTGGTCTCCGTGCGCCACCTGGTGGCCGCATCGCCGTGCGCCTGCAGAGCGCCCACAGCGCTAACGGAGCTGCCTGCCAGGGGCGGAGTGCAAACAGCAGAGTGCAAAGAGCTGAGCGCGAGGGGCTGCGTGTGAGGGGCTGTGTGCAAAGAGCTGAGTGCGAGGGGCTGCGTGTGAGGGGCTGTGTGCAAAGAGCTGCGTGCGAGGGGCTGTGTGTGAGGGGCTGAGTGCAAAGCGCTGAATGCGAGGGGCTGCATGCGAGGGGCTGAGTGCGAGGAGCTGAGTGCAAAGAGCTGAGTGCAGTGCAAGGGGCTGCGTGCGAGGGGCTGAGTGCAAAGAGCTGCGTGCGAGGGGTTGAGTGCAAAGAGCTGCATGCGAGGGGCTGCGTGTGAGGGGCTGAGTACAAAGAGCTGCGTGCAAGGGGCTGAGTGCGTGGGGCTGAGTGTGAGGGGCTGCATGTGAGGGGCTGAGTGCAAAGAGCTGCGTGCGAGGGGCTGAGTGTGAGGGGCTGCATGTGAGGGGCTGAGTGCAACGAGCTGCGTGCGAGGGGCTGAGTGCAAAGAGCTGCGTGTGAGGGGCTGAGTGCAAAGAGCTGCTTGCGGGGGGGGGGGCTGCATATGAGGGGCTGAGTGCGAGGGGCTGAGTGCAAAGAGCTGAGTGCGAGGGGCTGAGTGCAAAGAGCTGAGTGCAAGGGCTGAGTGTGAGGGGCTGCATGTGAGGGGCTGCGTGTGAGGGGCTGAGTGCAAAGAGCTGCGTGTGAGGGGCTGAGTGCAAAGAGCTGCGTGCAAGGGGCTGAGTGCGAGGGGCTGAGTGTGAGGGGCTGCGTGTGAGGGGCTGAGTGCAAAGAGCTGCGTGCGAGGGGCTGAGTGCAAAGAGCTGCGTGTGAGGGGCTGAGTGCAAAGAGCTGCTTGCGGGGGGGCTGCATATGAGGGGCTGAGTGCAAAGAGCTGAGTGCGAGGGGCTGAGTGTGAGGGGCTGCGTGTGAGGGGCTGCGTGTGAGGGGCTGAGTACAAAGAGCTGAGTGCGAGGGCCTGTGTGTGAGGGGCTGAGTGCAAAGAGCTGCGTGCAAGGGGCTGAGTGCGAGGGGCTGAGTGTGAGGGGCTGCATGTGAGGGGCTGCGTGTGAGGGGCTGAGTGCAAAGAGCTGCATGCGAGGGGATGAGTGCAAAGAGCTGCGTGTGAGGGGCTGAGTGCAAAGAGCTGCGTGCAAGGGGCTGAGTGCAAAGAGCTGCGTGCAAGGGGCTGAGTGCGAGGGGCTGAGTGTGAGGGGCTGCATGTGAGGGGCTGCGTGTGAGGGGCTGAGTGCAAAGAGCTGCGTGCGAGGGGCTGAGTGCAAAGAGCTGCGTGTGAGGGGCTGAGTGCAAAGAGCTGAGTGTGAGGGGCTGAGTGTGAGGGGCTGCATGTGAGGGGCTGCGTGTGAGGGGCTGAGTGCAAAGAGCTGCGTGCGAGGGGCTGAGTGCAAAGAGCTGCGTGTGAGGGGCTGAGTGCAAAGAGCTGAGTGTGAGGGGCTGAGTGCAAAGAGCTGCTTGCGGGGGGGCTGCATATGAGGGGCTGAGTGCGAGGGGCTGAGTGCAAAGAGCTGAGTGCGAGGGGCTGAGTGCAAAGAGCTGAGTGCGAGGGGCTGAGTGCAAAGAGCTGTGTGCGAGGGGCTGCGTGTGAGGGGCTGAGTGCAAAGAGCTGCTTGCAAGGGGCTGCATGCGAGGGGCTGCGTGCGAGGGGCTGAGTGAGGGGCTGAGTGCAAAGAGCTGCTTGCGAGGGGCTGCGTGCGAGGGGCTGAGTGCAAAGAGCTGCGTGCGAGGGGCTGAGTGCAAAGAGCTGCTTGTGAGGGGCTGCGTGCGAGGGGCTGAGTGCAAAGAGCTGTGTGCAAGGGGCTGAGTGCAAAGAGCTGAGTGCGAGGGGCTGAGTGCAAAGAGCTGAGTGCGAGGGGCTGAGTGCAAAGAGCTGCGTGCGAGGGGCTGCGTGTGAGGGGCTGAGTGCAAAGAGCTGCTTGCAAGGGGCTGCGTGCGAGGGGCTGAGTGCAAGGGACTGAGTGTGAGGGACTGAGTGCAAAGAGCTGCTTGTGAGGGGCTGCGTGCGAGGGGCTGAGTGCAAAGAGCTGCGTGCGAGGGGTTGAGTGCAAAGAGCTGTGTGCAAGGGGCTGAGTGCAAAGAGCTGAGTGCGAGGGGCTGAGTGCAAAGAGCTGCGTGCGAGGGGCTGCATGTGAGGGGCTGAGTGCAAAGAGCTGCTTGCGAGGGGCTGCGTGCGAGGGGCTGAGTGCAAAGAGCTGCGTGCGAGGGGTTGAGTGCAAAGAGCTGTGTTCAAGGGGCTGAGTGCAAAGAGCTGAGTGCGAGGGACTGAGTGCAAAGAGCTGAGTGCGAGGGCCTGTGTGTGAGGGGCTGAGTGCAAAGAGCTGCTTGCGAGGGGCTGCGTGCGAGGGGCTGAGTGCAAAGAGCTGCGTGCGAGGGGTTGAGTGCAAAGAGCTGTGTTCAAGGGGCTGAGTGCAAAGAGCTGAGTGCGAGGGACTGAGTGCAAAGAGCTGAGTGCGAGGGCCTGTGTGTGAGGGGCTGAGTGCAAAGAGCTGCGTGCGAGGGGCTGCGTGCAAGGGGCTGAGTGCAAAGAGCTGAGTGCGAGGGGCTGCATGTGAGGGGCTGAGTGCAAAGAGCTGAGTGCGAGGGGCTGTGTGTGAGGGGCTGAGTGCAAAGAGTTGAGTGCAAGGGGCTGAGTGCAAAGAGCTGTGTGCGAGGGGCTGAGTGCAAAGAGCTGCCTGCGAGGGGCTGAGTGCAAAGAGCTGAGTGCGAGGGGCTGAGTGCAAAGAGCTGAGTGCGAGGGGCTGCATGTGAGGGGCTGCGTGTGAGGGGCTGAGTGTGAGGGGCTGAGTGCAAAGAGCTGAGTGCGAGAGACTGAGTGCAAAGAGCTGAGTGCGAGGGGCTGCATGTGAGGGGCTGCGTGTGAGGGGCTGAGTGTGAGGGGCTGAGTGCAAAGAGCTGCGTGCGAGGGGCTGAGTGTGACGGGCTGAGCGCAAAGAGCTGTGTGCGAGAGACAGTGCAAAGAGCTGAGTGCGAGAGGCTGCATGTGAGGGGCTGAGTGTGAGGGGCTGAGTGCAAAGAGCTGCGTGTGAGGGGCTGAGTGCAAAGAGCTGCGTGCGAGGGGCTGAGTGTGACGGGCTGAGCGCAAAGAGCTGTGTGCGAGAGACAGTGCAAAGAGCTGAGTGCGAGAGGCTGCATGTGAGGGGCTGAGTGTGAGGGGCTGAGTGCAAAGAGCTGCGTGTGAGGGGCTGAGTGCAAAGAGCTGTGTGCGAGAGACTGAGTGCAAAGGGCTGAGTGCGAGGGGCTGCATGTGAGGGGCTGAGTGCAAAGAGCTGCGTGCGAGGCGCTGTGTGTGAGGGGCTATGTGCAAAGAGCTGCATGCGAGGGGCTGAGTGCAAAGGGCTGCGTGTGAGGGGTTGCGTGCAAAGAGCTGCATGGGAGGGGCTGTGTGCAAAGGGCTGCATGGGAGGAGCTGTGTGCAAGAAGCTACCCACATGGGGCAAGGCTGGGAAGGCTTATGTTCTGCCTGGGAAGCTGGAGGAGGCTGGGGGTAGGCCCAGGGCTCTCCTGCATCTGCCCTGAGACCCTATTCGCTTCTCTATCAAGTTTCCCAGTTTCTCAGACTTTCAGAGCAAAAGATGTCCATGGGGTTTGACTACTTGTGTCTCTGCCTGCCTCTCTCTACTGCTGGGGGGGGGGACAGACACGCCCATGTGTCTGCCCCACCCATCCTTGCTTACTCCTCACGCAGTGTGAGTTCCTGAACCTTACACGAGAGGGTGGGGTGGGAGGCTTAGGTGTAGCCGAGAGCCATCTCCCAGGATGGCACGGGAATGGTCCCTGAGGACAAAGGAGATCCCGGGAGCTGACAAGAGGGCGCTGGGTGGGCATCTTCGCTGCGTGATCAGGGCGACTGGGCTGGTCAGCAGATGATCAGGGTTACGGGCGCGCCCTTTCGAATCCACAGGGAACAGTTGCGGCGAAGCTCAGGGAGTCGCCCCGCTCTGGCCAGTGCCCAGCACAAGTGGCTGACTGCCTCCCAGCCTCAGTTTCCCCCAGAAGATGGCCCGGGTGAGGGCTGGCTCCCTGCACTCAGCGCCTCATTCACAGGGGTGTTAGGGATTCCGCCTCCGCTTCTACCCACACCACTACACCTGAAAAATGGGGAGAAAGATGGGGGCCGGTGGTCTGAGCTGCCCAGGCCTCCCGACGCTGCCCTCTAACCAGGTCTCCTCAAAGAGACAAGCCCAGGGCCACCTGAGGAAGTTCGTGGCTGTGGTTTACACAGCTTGCAGCTTCCTGCAGGAGTCCGCCTCTAGGTGGCGCAAGAGCTTAAGTGCTGGAGCACTAAATGGAAGCTTCTGGGTCTGAGTTCCCCCAGAGATGTTTCCCCAAAAGAGCTTGATGAGCTGCCGCTCTCTGAAAACCCCAGGAAGCGCACTTCCAGGAGACACGGGGGAGCTGCCATCTCGGGACCCAACAGCAGCCGGTTTTTGTGTGTTACATTTCCCTGTCTGGAGGCAAATAGGTGTTAGGGGCTTCAGAACATGTCCCGGGAACCTCATTTGCTTCTCATGCAAGTTTTCCGGTTTGAGACCCCTCGTGCGTGTATAGGAGCCCTCATGGTAGAGTGGCTCTGTGTTGAGCTGCTAGCCACATGGACAGCGGTTCAAAACCACCAGCCACTCCTCAGGGAAAAGATGAGGCTCTCTGCTCCCATGAAGAGTTACCGTCTGAGACACCCACAGGGGAAGTCCGACCCTGTCCTGTAGACTCGCTCTGAGACAGAACTGACTCGGTGGCAGTGAGTTTGTTTTGGGGTTTGCTATCTCTTCACAGGAGCCCTGGTGCAGTAGTGGGTGGGTTTCCAGCTGGGCCCAAGGTCAGCAGTTCGAAGCCACCAGCCGCTCCTCAGGAGAAAGATGGTACTTTCTCGTTCCGTGGAGAGTCAGTCTCAGAAACTCATCACGGCAGTTCCATCTGTCCTGGGGGCCGCTCTGAGAGGGCATTGGCGCAATGACAGTGTGAACCCAGCTCTGTGGGCAATTCTCCTTCGACCTCAGAGGGCCCAGGGGGTGGTCTGTCTCCCTTTTATCCTGCTTAGAGGAGGGTGGTTCTAGACACCCTGCATGCCCCAGGTCGTCCCCCACCCTGGGGGGGCAGTGCTCCGAGCTGGGGAAGTGCTACTGACACCCTTCTGTGGGCTCATGTAAGTCCGTGTACACATGTACTGGATCCAGCCTTCTTTCATCTTTGACAATAGAAGACGTTATTATCTGTTTATTTGTCTTGGGAAGCTTGCTGGGTTTCACATGGCCGGCAGGGCTCAGAGCTTCTCTGACCACCACCGCCTGCTGAGTCACTGCTGCTCCCACAGGTGGGCGTCTGGCACACAACCTGCTGTCCTCAGTGACCACCAACACCTCCCTGGGGTCCCGGGGATGGGGGGGCGACAGCCCAGAATGGGGTGGACTCGTGAGCACTTTAACCCTCCCGGTTGAGAGGGACCTGCAGTCCAGACACACTCACAGGCCACCTGCTTCCCTCATCCCACCTCACACACACCCCCCAACCCCACAAAATGGGAACTCAGAGGGGCCCTCGGATGGATAGGCTGTTTTGCTGCCCCTGGAGCGGCTGAGCCCCTCCTTATGTGAGACTTGAGGGCGCTGGGAGGTGGAAGGGGGCACAGACCCTTCGGGGACGTGTTGAGAGCCACAAACGCCCTTCCTGCGCCCACAATATTTACAGAGCGTTTCCAGGGCTCTCAGACAGGGGGCGGCAGCGAGCGGTGAGCTCGGGCTTTGCAGGCGGCTGGGGACTGCGGCATGGCTGACATTTCCCAGAGATGAAAACAGTGCGTCTGTCTAAATTGCTACCCGCGCTGTGCCCTCTGCCGGCGACGTGGCTGTGCGGCATTGCGGAGGCCCGGCCCAGCGACTGGAATTTTCCATTGCTGGCGGCTCCCCCCTCCCCTGCAGAGCTGGCCTGGAGTCTCCAGTTCAAAACAAGTAGCTGAGGAAGCTGTCTATTTAACACCCAAATCAGCAAGTTTAAAGGAAATTATTTCTCTCCCACTCGGCGAATTATTCGTTCCGGCCAGAGCCGCTGGAGCCGAGGCTGGCTGAGAAATAAATGCATGGGCGATTGGGAAGCCGGGCGAGTATTGATCCTGGGCAGGAAGTATTTTAAGCAAATTAAACGGTGGTCACAGCCATCATCTTAATGGTTGCTATTTTTCAAGAGTCTCTTTTGGTGCCAAGCATGTAAGCCCTCCGGGGATTACACACACACACACACACACAAACACACACACACACACAAACTCCACAGCCCTGGAGTGGATTGCAGAGACCCCCTAGGACAGGAGAATTGCCCCTGGGGGATTCCAAGACAGTAATATTTATGGGAGGAGCCCTCAAAGTGCTGTGATTAAGCAATGCATGACTAACCCAAAGGTTGGCAGTTCAAAGCCACTCAGTCACTCCTCAGAAGGAAGACCTGGCTACCTGCCTCTGGGCAGCTCAGCCCAGTGCCACTGAGCTGACACTGCCAACTCATAGCAACCCCATCTGGCAAGCAGAGCTGCCCCATGACCACCAATGTTGACAGAAGCCAAAAGGCCCACCTTTCTCCTTCAGAGCAAAGGCGGGATTTGAGCTCCGAACCTCAGCGTCAGCAGCTAAGTGATGAACCACTGAGCCACCGGGAAGAGGCAGGATTTAGCATCCTGCTATTACAGGTGAGGAAACTGAAGCTGAAGCAACAGCTCAGTCCCTGGCAGACAGGGAGGGCTGCTGACCCAGGTTACACCGAGGCCGAGCCCACAGGGCAGCAGGCTTGGGCAGCAAAATTCACCTCTGTCCTGTCATTTCCAGGCACAACCTGCCCAGGAGCCACAAAGATAGCTCCTGGGAGTTGACAGCAGGGCCCCGGGACCAGAAAGGAGTGGACAGAGAACTAGGGCACCAAACTCCGGCCCACTCATCCACCCCAAACAAACCAACACAAAACCCAAACACAGCCACGGAGCCAGCCCCGGCTCATAGCAACCCTACATGATAGGGAAGAACTTCCCCTGGGGGTTCTAAAATTGTACCCCTTTACGAGAGCAGAAAGCCTCATCTCTCTCCTTCTCAGAGCTGCTGGTGGATTTGAACTACTGACCTTGCAGTTAGCAACCCAACCAAGCCCTGGCACACCCTGTTGCCTAGGAAGACCTGCTGTATTTGTAAAAGGGAGGCTAGTGTCTGCAGGTGTTTAAACCAACCAGCGTTCTCTAGTTGAGATGACTGAGACTTGGAGAGACGCGCAGACCCTCAGAATTACTGACTGCAGGGGCCCGGCCACCCCTCTCTCCTCAGGTGTGAGCCCCTCTCGGGAACCCACAGCTGGAGCGCTCCTCTTTAACTGATTACAAAAAGACATGGGTGCCGGACTGAGGATGATTCTTTCAGGGGAGAGGGCAAGGTGCTGGTGGGGGGGGCACCTGTTGGTGATCTGCAACAGGTGGGCTCTGAACTTGGCTCTGAGCTCCCAACAGCCAAGGCAAAATGGAAGCACAACTGCCCACGTGGCCGCCATCAACGGCTCACAGCGTGTCCATCTCTCTGGAAGGGTCAAGGGTTTCCACACCGGATGGAAACACCCCTCCACCCCCCATCACCTCGCAGGTGGGGATGGCGATGAGAAATCTTCCCTGTGTTGTGGCGTCCTCATGGGGCTGCTGAGCTCACAGAGGTAGGCCATCGTGGTTTCCCAGCCGGTGTCAGGACTCAAAGACGATGGGGCAGGGGCCGGGTGTCAATGGTCATTCCTTACCTCCCCCGTCTCTCTCAGAGGCCTCCCCTTTCACTCAGGAACTCAGCGAGTGTTCCCAGCCCAGCGTGGGGCTCCCAGTAGCCAGCGCCCAATGACGCCCATGGTCACCCACCTTCCATCTTTGCTTAGAGCAGCAGGGGGGCTCATGCCAGGGCAGAGCTGGCAAGATTCAGTCTCAGGTCTTACCCTGGCCCCAAGCCCTGGGTCTCCACCATGCGACCAGGAGCCCCTCTGCTCTCCTGGTTGAGCAGCCTGCCTCTCATGGGGGTCCCCAGATGAAGGGGCGGGAGGTGGCAATTATAGGCCACCAGGGAAGCTGTGCCCCTTCATGGAGATGTGAGGCTGAGTTGTCCCACTGAGGGGGTCGGGGTCCTGCCACTTGCCAACGTACTGCCGATAAGACTCCTCCTCTACTGCCCGCCCCACCCCCACCCTCAACCACCGCCACCCACTGGCGACAGAGTATGAAAAAAACCCACAAACTCCAAAATCAATAAGACATTTAATGAAATAAAAAAAAAAGGGTGATGCTCTTATGTTGTGGCCGACTGCAAATCAACTCTGGATGCTTCTGGGCAGGTTTTCTGAAACCAATGATCCAACTTTGGTTTCAGATAATGGATCGGGGTGTTGGGCAGGGCTGAGTCTCTGGGGCCAACAAGAAGGTTCAAGTGACTCATCTGCTCAACAGGCCAGTTGTCACCTCTGAGTGTTGGCCCTGCCCAGACGTCTGGTCAAGTGTTTAATTGAATGAGGGGCTCACAATGTGATGTGCTTGGCCCTCAGTGCCTTGGGGATGGGACAGGCAGCCAGTTGGCATCTTGGAACCAAAAATCAGCTTAGCAAAGCTAAGTGTGTGACTTTGAGTCATGGTCACTTGTGGAGCCCAAAGGGTGTCCATGACAGCACCTCCCACCCCCCACCAGCATAGCCCATTAGCTAAATGGACTGCCCGTTGGACAGGGCAATGTGATATCTGCCTGTTGACTTCTTTGGTAGAGATCTGCCAGAAACAGGACCCCCATCTGGGCAGAGTGGATGCTCTCACCCCCCCCCCACCCTGACTACTGTTTGTCAGACAAGCCGATGGGGTGTCATGCCTCCTCAGGGACATACCTTACTTGCTGACAGCAGGAAACTCAGCCAGTGCATTAGAACGTGGGACCCAGTTAAAGACCCAGCTTGGAGACAAAGGTGTATGGGCAGCCACCTTTCATCGTGCTACACATGGACTGTGGGGGTGGGCGTTAGGGTCACCCCAAGGCTGTAGGGATGCACACATGATCTTTGGAGGTTGGAAGGATGGGTAAGACCAGCATGGAATGTTCCAGAGTCTTCAAATGGTGAGACCACTTTTCCCAGGAGACCCTGGGGGTCCCAATGACTAAGGGCTGGACTTCCAACCCAAATGTGACCCACCCAAGTGCCTCGGCACGAGGGCCCAGCAGTCTGCTTCTCCGGGTTCACGGCCCTGAAAGTCCTGGGCGCACAGCTGGGTTCTGACTGCAGGCTCAGCCTGAGTTGCTGGCAGTGGCTCGGTGGGTACATCTGCCCCAGGGAAGCCCTCCCCACCCCACCCCCGCCCCCGTGGAAACATCCAGCAGCTCATTGCTTCCCCCATGTGGCCCTGCGATAGCGCAGTCCCCTGCACCACGCCCACGCCCAGCAACAGTGCCCAGCGACTGCAGGGGCCAGAGCAGAACCGCCCCATTGGATGTCCAAGGCTTTGCATTTATATAGAAGCAGCGGCCCGCTCTTTCACCCTCCGGACAGCTCTTGGGTTGGAAATGTTGGCCTTTCGGTTAGCTGCTGAGTGCTTAACCAGTGAGCCACTAGGGGACCTGATGTAAACGTGTAGCGCCTTCAATGAGGCCAACACTGCATGCAGATGGGCCGTGGCCCACCAGGGAGAAGGGTGGTCTGAGGTCCATGCCCTGGGGCAGAAGGAAGAATGTGCCGGCGGCCACGCCCACCTAACGTGCCTGCAGATCCCACGCGCAGCACACAGGGAAACACGCGCGGAAGCTCTGCGGTCTGGAAAGGCAGGCACCGTGTGGCCTGCGCATGCCGTCGCCAGCACCCCCATTCCGGGAACGTCATGTTTGCAGCCCCAACAACTGCTCCTCATGAGTCCCCACCTGCAAGCGTCGTCACCGCCCCCAAATCAGGAAGCCCACCCCCTTAGAGAGGGTTCCGGAAGCTTCGGGAGCACTAGGCGATATCCGAACAATGCATCGTATGGGTTTTTCGGCATTTGGCTCCCGATGCCCGCGGCCCCTCCTGGCCATGACTGCTAGCGTCCCCGCAGGAGGGAGGGGCACCTGACCCACATCTCTCAGGCAGTCCTCCTGGTCGGACACAGCCACAGCTCAGAATGAAGGGCCCTCGTGATCCCCAAACTCATCCCAAACCTAAGGACACAATAGAACTGCCCCCAGGCGTTTCCAAGGCCCGCTGTGTTGAAGGAATGGAAAGAAAGCCTCATCTTCCTCCTGTAGGGTGGCTGGTGGTGTCAAACTGCTGACCTTGCGGTTCGCAGCCTAGCACTTAAGCCACTATGCCACCAGGGCTCCAGTAGCTCCGTGTCAGAATCGCCTTGCCAGCAGGGAGTACTCTTTGTTTTAAACAGATTCCCAAGGAGCCCTGGTGGCTGTTCACAAGGTTGGCAGTTGGACACCACCCATCACTCCAAGGGAATGGTGAGGCTGTCTGCTCCAGGCAAGATGGACAGTCTGGGCAGCAGGTCCTCTCTGCGGGGCAGGGTCGTGTGTACCAGAAGGGACTTGGAGGGCTTGGTTTGGGTTTGGGATAGACCCCTAGAGGCCGGAACACCTGGAGTCCTGCAATCAGGGCAGGGCACTGCGTGTCTGATTCAGACCCACTGCGTGTTTGCCAGCTCAAGCGATGTCCAGGGCCGGTGTTGCCGCAGCCAGACCAGCACTCCCACAGGGACTATGCTTTGGGCAGCTTCTAGGTGGCCGCCAGGGCTTTGCCTCGATGGACCTTCTTGACTACTCCACCCACCGACCTCTTGGCCCCCGACTTGGCCATCCAGCGGATGAGGTACATGCGCCTCTCGGCCTGCTTGCGGCCCAGCCGGTGGGCGATGTAGATGGGGGTCTCCCCTTTGGCGTCTTTGGTGTTGATGGAGGAGCCCGCGTCCAACAGGAGGCTGATGCAGTCCAACCGGCCCATGGCTGCAGCCACGTGCAGGGGCGTCCGGCCCACGGGCGTCTTGCTCAAAGGGTTGGCACCTGGAAGACAGGGCAGTGGGCTGAGGGGGAATCCCCCTCCTGACCCTGCAGCCCAGGGGACGTACTTGGGGGTATTCAGGCTTCTCCCCGACCTGACCAGGCCACGGACACTGCTCTTCCGTGAAGGGCAATGGTGTCGCCTGGGAATGAGGGAGGCAACCAGTGACCGTATGACATGCTGACTTCCTGCCCCTGAGCCGTACCTGCGAAGACTGGGCACACGGCAAATGTCTGGCTAAACGTGCACGGACATTTACCGCAGCCCCTCCAGCTGGGGCGGGTGAAGTGCTCAGCGGCGGACTGAAAGACCAGCAGCCTCAGCCCACCGGCAAAGGCGCTCCGTAGAAGGAAGGCGGCCACCTGCTTCTCCAAAGATTTACAGCCTTGGAAGTCTTGCAGGGCACCCACTCTCCCCGAGAGGCAGAACGGCCCCCCAACATCATGGCAGCCCCTGTCTATGTCAAGAATGACCAGTGGGTCGGGGGTGGTTCTCTTTCTAAAATGTCCACAGGTCCTTCCTGCTCCCTGACACTCCCGGGGTCTCCCCAACCCCCATGCCCGTCACCGGCCTCCTCTGCCTGCCTCCAGTACGCGGGATCCCCATTCTTCCCCAGGCCCTGTCTGTCTGTCTCTGACCCTCTCTCTGCCCCCCCCTTGTTTTCAAGGCTATTAATCCTACCCCGTGGGTCTCCCAGGTGGGAGACACACCCCCAACTCCTTCAGAGCCACCTGGACATGAGGGTGACTGTGAAAATGTGGAGCCTGCCTCGCTGGCTGGGCCTCAAACACTGTGCACCCCTACCCCGGAGGACAGAAGACCCCTCTCCCCGCCACACACCCATCCCCAGGCCCTGATCCCAGCCCAGGCACATAGAGCAGCCAGTCACTGGGGAAATGACAGCCGGTGGCGGCTGAGTCATGGTCGGAGCACGCTTCGATTGCATCCCTCACCGCCGCTGTGGGGGGACAGGCTAGTGACAGGTGTCCGAGGCAGGCTTGTTGGATTGAATCAAACTCTGAGTAACAAATATCATGACACAGAAAACAAGGCAATTCAATTACATCCAGCTGACCTTTTGGGAGGCCGTTTTATGAGCTGTGGCTGGCGCGTGAGGTCTAAGTTTGAAAACCAGTCCTCATAACACCGGCATTGGTGGTGGCGCCTGGGCACAGCCGGCTGCCCACAGAGGATAGAAAACTTCACAAGGCCGGCTGTAATCTCTTTAACGGGTGCGTTCAAAGACGTCACAGCTCCATCAGGGTGGAAGGGACTTTTTTATGAGCCGAAAGGATGGACAGTGGGGCTGTTGAAGGCCGGCCACTATTTCCTCTTCCAGCCCCGGGGACTCAGAGCGGCGTGGGAGGAAGTGAACGGAAGGCTACCGTTGGGGAGTGTGGACCCCACAGAGGCGCAGGACACGGCCAGCATATGATCCCCTCTTCCTCCCAACATGTCAGCCCAGAGCTGCCCCACCCCGGCTGCTGGGAGATGAGGTGGAACAAGGGAGTCTAGACCCTTGAATAAGGCACCTCCTGGCCCCCAACACCAGGCAATACATTCTTCCTTCCTCCAGGGAAGCGGGTGGGTGGGCAGTCTGTAACCAGGGGTTGGTTCTTAGCTAGTCCGTACCTCAACCGGTAGCCATTTCTCCCCAGAAAAGCACTACCTCCAGGAAGAGGAGGAGCAGGGCTCCAGGGCACAGAGCCCATGGGTCGATCCGGCTCATGGTCATCCCACAGGGCCGCCTCAATGGGGGGCGTGCCCTCCTCCCACGGGGCAGCTGATGGGAGCTGGCTGCTGAACTCCCCTCGACACCAGGGAGCCTAGCTGAGCCCAACCCAACCCGCCAATTTGGAAACAGCGCAGGGGGACTCGGTTTCTTGCGAGAGCAACGTATGCCTTCCCGGGGAGCAGACAGGCCAAGAGGTTTGGGAGTAGCTCTCTCCAGAGACAAACCATCTCATGCACCATGTGTAGGCACAGGAGTGCGGCCAGTCTGTCCTCTGCCCACAGAGCCCCCTCGCCGGCTGGGGGCAAGCGCCGGGTCGGACCCTTGCAGCCCCTCCCCTCCAGATGACACTGGGGATGAGGCCAGCCACCAGGAGTGTTCTCTGTGGCTTGTTGGGTAGGAAAGACCAAGCCACCATTCTGGCTGCCTCCTCTACCTTCTGTCTGATACGTCCACCTGTCCGCCTGAACGGAGAGTAGTGGGTGAGGGGTGGGGGGGCAGCCTGTAGCTGGCACACCCTAAGAAACACACCCCAACGAGGCATGCCCAGTTGGTGTCTGACAAGAATCAGGGCTGGGAGACCAGGGTGGGAGAGAAGCCACTCCCTCCTCCCTGCCCCAGCAGAGCCCCCAACCTTTGACCGCGGCATGGCCTGAGAATTACCCTGCTCCAGGAGGTACTGCACGGTGTCCACGTGGCCCCTGTGGGACGTAATATACAAAGCCACGAAGGCTCTCTGAGACGTCCAGCTCTTCCACCGCTTGCCTGTGAACTGCTCTGAGTTAGCTGTTCGGTAGAAGGAGTCTTCGGTGATCCCTAGACACCATAACTGGGCAAGAGGAATGGGCGGACCACACGGTGAGATCCAGCCTCTCCTGAGAAGAACAGAAACGTTTTTGCTAGGTGGACGGCGGCAGGGCCTTCTGGGGAAGGTTCGCGTGGATACCCAGTGAAGGCGGGTGAGGGAAACAGATAGGGGCAAATCCTGATTGAAAAGTTGGATAGTACCCCCGGGAAGGGTGATGCTTCCAGGAATGTTCAGGAAACATGCATGAATTTACCACCCGTGGGACTCGGGCAGGAGGCATGAGAGTCTTCCTGCTGCCGTTTTTGAAGGCAGGAAAGAGCCTTCCTCTGGGTGTCGCACCTGGGTGTTAAGGAAAGCAGCAGTTGACTTAGGACCCACCCTGCCTTCTGAGGTCTGAGACATACAAACATGGGGGCTGGGGGAGATGGATGCAGCAACCCCAGGCCTGCTCCCCCATCACCCACCCTGCCTTTCCAGACCTAACTCAACACCCCAGTTGCAGCCTGCCTTCTCGGACCTTTTCCCAGGCAGAAGTAGACCCGACTGCCTCCTCTCTGCAGGCTCTTCATGCTCTTTCCAAAGGTACATACACCCACCACCTCTTGTCCCACGGTCACACCCTCATCTACGGTTTCTTCATCACCACCACCACCCTTGCCCCCCACCCCACCCCCAGCCCCAGAGCCCAGCCGATAGCCGAACTCAAGGCCTGGCAGTGCCTCTCCTTCTTTACACTGCCAGTGCCCCACACCACGCCCGGGCAAAGCTCAGTGCCCGAGCCGTTCTTCCCAGTGAGTTACATTGCGTTGTCAATACTAGCGTCAACCAGTGGGCCCCCCCCCCCACAATGCACAGGTAGGCCACAAAACACACGTCTAGTACCCATGTAAAGAAGCTGAAAAGCACCTTACTGGGGTCCCCTTCCACCGACGCCAAAACCAGCTCCGTCCATCCATCATAATGCCAGATACACAGTGAAATAATCCCACCGGGGACCACATCGTGGAAACTTAATGTAGCGTCATCCATCAAAACTCCTACAGGGAGCAATTGTGTTCTTTAAAACCACCACAACAAAAGGAGGGTATTACAGGTAAACTAGGACATTGGTTAAGTTAAGAGAGTGTCTGACTCGGGAAACCACACAGATAATTTGGGAGCTGTGTGCACCAGTCTCCTTGGATGGTTTCGCGGGCATCAGTTCACAGTGTTTTATGCTTTGGGGAAACTAATTTGGTCCGGCTAAACTAGGAGCCCAACACCAACCAACCCCCAGCGATGGCCATGATTTCTGAAACCCGGTAAGGATGACTCTTCCTATTGTGAACAAATACATGAGCCGGTAGAGTCACTTCATGAGCCAAACTGGACCAAAAGGAGGACTTAAACTCGAGGCCACTCGACATTACAATTACTGCTGTGTTGTACAGTGGGTGCTGCAGTAAAAGCACTCACTCTGGCTGATGATGTCATTAGCTGCTCGAGGGGCCTTGGGGACAACCACGTGTGGGCTCTTTCAGACCACAGCCTTTGATGGGCTCTCAACCTTAGCACTGGTGGGGGTTGGAACCAGGCAGTTTTTTCTTGGGGAGGGTCAGTCCTGTGCCCTGTCCCTGGTGTCTACTGACTTATGAGATGTCAACAGCACACCTGCCTTGGTCACCATGAGCAAGAATATCATTGACAAATGACCTCCCAAAAGACGTGCCCTTCCTTGAGGACCTATGGCAACAAGGGAAGCTGACTTTCACCGTCATCAGAACTTGGGTGTTTGAGCTTCTTTTGGCTGAGGCATCCCCTGACTTGAAAAGACAAGGCACTTACTCATGCTTCAGAAATTCACGCTTCTCAGAAAAAGCCCACCAGCACCCATAGAAGGGAATTCTAGATCATTTCGAGAAAGTATTGCTGTGTCGGGTTTGGCTTTGTAAACATGTTTCCACTCCACGCTCTTTTTCCTGGTCATTCCCAAATCTTCCATTACAATTTCCTGATCCGAGCTCCAAGACGGTCCAGACAACTTGTCCATCTCTTCCATGGGCCATCGTCGGTCTTTGAGCACTAGTGCATGCACTTTGTCAACATCTTCGTCCATTCGGGAAGCTGACGGACATCCGGAAGGAGCTTTGCCATCAGTCAACACATCAGCTTCTTTCGAAATGAGAAACCACTTGTATGCTTTTCCCTCAGCGCTGCCCTTGTCAGCTGTGTTCAACGTCACAGCAGTTTCTGCGGCACTTTTCCCAAGCAGGAAACATTTCACAGCCGCACGCTGGTCTCTTAAATCGGCCAACACACACACACACACACACACACACACACACACACACAGACACACGTTTGAGTGAAACTGCTTTTATGAAAAAAGTCACTGTGACCAGTGAGAACCTTCCTAGGCGATGCTGCTGGGTGCACTCAGAGCGAGTTGCTCCGATGTTCGCCTAGCAGGTGTGTGTGTGTGGGGGGGGGGGAGTTTGGGGGGATGGCATGCATAAAAGGAAAGCTCTGCCCAGTGGAGCTTTCACCATTCTTTGTTACCCCCTCATATTCCACCCATGGATGGATTTTACCAACGTCTTAGTTTGATGATGAAGTGGTGGCTTTCTAACTCATTATGCTCAGAGTTTGGTTCCTTGTCTGATACTTTTGGTACTTTGGTGCTGCCTACCGAGCGCTTTGCCTATAATCTTTTATCCTCATGACAAATCGACAAGATAGACTTGTATCTTGGTTTGCTGAGAAGATGAGCCTAGTGCAGCGGTTCTCAACCTGGGGTGGAATGACCCTTTCACAGGGTCGCCTGATTCATCACAGTAGCAAAATGACAGTGATGAAGTAGCAACGAAAATCATTTTATGGTTGGGGGGTCACCACCACATGAGGAGCTGTGTGAAAGGGTATCAGCATGAGGAAGGTTGAGGACCACTGCTCTAGTGGGACTCATGCAGCAGGTAAATTGGGACGGTGTCCTCCCCAGAACCTCTCTGTCTTGTGTGTGGCTCTTGGTTGGCACCATTGGGTCACCGGAGATCAGGGAGTTGGGACGAGGACCATTCACCACAATCACTGCCCTTGAGTCCACTCCACCACAGTGACCCCATTGCTGACTGCCACCTCTCTCTCTTCGCCCCCAACTGGGCACAGGTGGCTCATGGGTCCCAACAGTTGGCCTCTCATTAGCAGTTAAGCCCTTAATGATGAGCAAATCCACTCATTAGGACCCTACCTGATGACCTGTGATCATCATTGTTCTAAGAAAGACAACCTCACTCCTAAGCCCCTTGGAAAATATCCAGCAAAGCCGTAAAGAAACAGCAGGGTGTGGGAGACACAGGCTGAACGGCGTCCCAGAGTCCAGGGCACGTTTTCCTTGCGCAAGCAAGCAACCGCCTTCGGCTAAGACAATTACTCATTACCACCAGCTGAGCACATGACTAGTGCTGACAAGAGACGTGCCAGCTTGACCCTCGTCCACAGATCTGTGACCCTCCTTTAGATGCATCTCACACTTTGCACCCACATGATCTCATGTGTTCCTTGGGATGGGGGTGAGGTGGGGTTAGAAGAGGTGCTAATAACTTAGAAGCCGCCACCTAAAGTTCTGGTTCAGGTACAGCAGGACAGACTGCGGCAGCAGAGGGCCCAGCTGCCCGCGGTGGCTGCGTACCTGCTGAGTGATGGCATTGTAACGCCAATGCTCAGTCACCCCGTCTCCTTCACTCCCTCCCACTCTCCGGAATTTACTGCTCAGCAGAGCTCAGCCGGGTAAATAAATTAACAGGAGTGCCAAGCATTTGCAGCTCAGGACACATAATTTTCAAATTACTTGCTTCGGAACTCTTACTAAGTCCTTCAGTAATTCACTTCATTTACAAAACAAAACAAAACCCAAGTTAAATACAGACTAGGCTCAAATGAAGCCTCAGAGATGCTCAAAGGCTTCTTTCCCACACCAAGAGGGAAATAACTGTGTCATTAAAACTAGTGAGCCAGCTCCAAAGAGGGGATCCCGGGGAGGTATGGGCGCAGAGTCCTCTCCCGAGTCCATCCTAGCTCCAGGGGGGAACAGGGCCCAGCGTACACTCACAGGGAGGGCTATGCCCTGTGAAGCAGCAAACAGCCCTGGAGGCCACTGGTTGATTCTGCAGCAATCCGACCTCCATCTGTCTCCACAGCTTCCCAGCCGGCCCCTGCAGCCCCACCGCAGTCTTCTGCAATGCTGGCTGTTCGCGTTCCCCATGCAGCAGCCCAGAGAGACTTTTTTTGCCCCGATCTTCATTTTTTACACATTTGCCCTTGATTTCCACCAAGTCGGGAGATAATGGAGCCCGTGGGTGGGGGTGGGGGCTCGCTCCTCTTCTCATATCCTAAACACTGTAGGGAATCAGGGCAGCCATCATCCTCAGCTTAGGACACTGTGATGCAGAGAGAGATGGGTTCTAGGGCCCTGGCCTTGAACGTACCAACTACCACGTGGGGCTTGGCAGGATGGGGTGCCTCCGGGTGCTGAATTGGCCATGAGGAGCCTTGGGTGCTGGGTTCTGATTCTGGCTGGGCTACCTCTGAGCTCCAGACAGATGAGAACACAGCTGGGGACCTGAGGTTCTGATACCGGCGGGGTCCGTGCCAGCAACTGAGGTTCAGAGGAGGATAGGGTTCTGAGATTGGGGGGTACTGACCAGAGCAGTTTGCTCTGAATGTGGGATTCTGATGAAGGCAAGGTTTGCTTTAGGTTTGGGAATACTGGTATGGGAAGGGTCTGTTTGGGGATTGGGGGGTCTTTTGTTGGAAGGGCTTGTGTGGGGAATTAAGGGTTCCAATGTGGCATCTATGGGGTGGGGTGTAAGAATAGAATAAGTCTGTCCTGGAATGTGGGGGGTCCTAATGAGGTGAGGGAATTCTCTGAGATTTGGCATCCTGATCAAGGCAGGCTTGGCTCTGGACTTTGGGGTTCTGATGTGGATTGGGGTTTCAAACCTCAGCAGGTTGAAAGAGTTTGGGGCAGGGGTCCTCATGTCGGGGAGGCTCGATTTGAATCTTGGCCTCCTCATGGGGTGCCGCTGGCTTTAACTTCCAGGGGCTGGTGGGGAGTTTGTGTGATGACATGGGTGTGTGCTTTGGGGCTCAGTGTGGTCAGGATTTGTGTCCCCTTTGGGAGTCCTTGGGAAGGTACTTGGCTTCAGGGGAGGGGTTCCATGGGGGTCACAGCGAGCTTTGGAGACTGGCTTTCAGATGTGGGCGGTCAGTCTGTGTGAAGTCTGGGGGTCCACAAGTGTGTAAGGTTCATCTTGGTTCTTGGCATCTTTGGGTGAGTAGCTGGGTGGAGTGCTTATGGCCCCCCTTTGGAGTCTAGAGGCTCACAGGTGGACACTTCTGCCCGGGACCTTAGGGCCGTGGTGTGTGTATGTGGGGGTGGGGAGTCAGCTCTGGTGTTCGGGTTCCCACCGTAGCCCAGGGCAGCACAGGGAGCTGCAGCTCCGACGGGAGCAGGTTTGCTTAGAGACAGGCGGTGCCTTGTAGGCCTGTGGCTAAGGGTTCTGATATTGACATGGGCGAAGGGTTTCAAGTTCCCATGTAGCCAGATTGGCCCTCAGGTTTGAGGGTGGACAAGAGTTGAGCACTAGCATCCTTGTGAGGGCAGGTTTGCTGATGGATTTGGGTTTCAGAGGCAGTCTGTAAGTCAGCTTGGAGATTTGGGGTTCAGTTTGGGGCAGGTCTGCTGTGGGCTTGGGAAGGGGTCTTGAAGTGGGAAGGTTGTTTCAGGCTTTGGCCTACTTGAGTGGAAATGGTTGGCTGGATTTGGGGTTCAGAGGGCGTCACAGGATTTGCTTTGAGTTGGGGCTTGGCTCTGGAAAGGCTGTCTATCTGTCTGTCAGGGCCTGGCAGTCCAATGTGGACATCACGGTTGGCTTTTTTGACCTGGGGTCATTATGAAGGCATGGGGGCTATGATTTAGAGTCTGGGGCCTGCTGCGGGTCAGCTCTGGGATTTGGGTGGGCAGCTCCGAGGTAGACAGTACCGTGAGAGTGGGGCCTGTCTTCCTGGCAGATGCCTCTTGCGGAATAGGGCCTTGAGGTTTGGGGTCTAATGTTTCTGAGGGGCTGGGACATTCTCAGGTGACCAGGAATCCAGCATTCTGAGGGGGGAGGTCGTGTTTGGGGGACAGAGTTGTGCGGGAAGGGGCTTGGAACTCAGCAGGCTTCCCCTAGGTGCTGGTGGCCCTTGGGTGGGAGGAAGGCTGTGACGGCGCAGGGGCGGGGCGGGGGCCACCTTGGTCCAGGTACTGGATCCGCTGAAGGTTGAAGGGGATGCCGACCATGAGGTCCAGCTCCTCCTTGAATTCCCGCACGGTCATGTCGCTGCGACAGTTGGCCACGCGGAACATCTCCCCGGTTTCCTCTAGCCGCACCCGCAGGGTGAAGATTTCAGGGTCCTGGTCCTGCAATGGGCTCCCAGACTGCGAGGTGCGGTTGAGCTTCGGCTTCCTGGCGGGCGCCCGGATCGGGGACGACAAGGTGGCAGGCCAAGGACCGGTGGCGCCTGTGCCGCGCCCCGCTTGCGCCCGCTCCGGGGTCGCCATGCCGCCGTCCGGGACCCGGGGCCTTTGGCCGCGCCCCGAGGCCGGGCCGGCAGTGCGCTCCGCAGGCCGCGAGCGCGCGCTCATGCTCGCGGCCGGACGCCAGCCGGGCTGACCGCCTGGCAGGGGCACGGGCGCGTCACAAAGGCGGCAGCGGAGACAGGGTGCGGCGGACAGTAGTCCGCTCCCTCCGACCGGTCAGGATTAGAGCCTTCCTTCGGGTGCCGGGCGGACCACCTGGTGGCGCGTTGGAGATCACTGCAACGCGCCGCGGGCGTGGTCTCTGCTTGGGCTTCAACACCGAAGATGGCAGGTAGACACCGGCGTGGGCAGCCCTCGCCAGGCGCCCCTGGACGTCTGGGGCGAGGAAGGCGCTGATACGAACGAACTTGACGGTGGGACCAGTGGTCATTCGGGCTGGCTGGCCCTGTCCTGCTGAGTAGCCTGTGGGCGGAAGGTCACTGGGCGATCCTCTCTGAGGACAACGGAGCTCTCATGCCCACCCATCCCTGTGAATGATTAAAAACTACACACAATATAAACTGAGGGGGCTCGTGGGTGTGGGGTGTGTGTGTGTGTGTGTGTGTGTGTGTGTGTGCACCACCACAGAGGGCTAGATGGGGGTGGAAGTGGGGGCAGAACAATCTTAGGAAAAAACTCTATTGTCACAAAAGAGAATAAAAATGGAAGGTTACTTTTTTAAAAAGGCTTTTAGCCGAGAAATGCTGTGCGTGAGCACGTCTTTGCCTTGGAGAGGCGTTGGCGTCCAGTTCCAGGGAACGGCCTGTTTACCTGAGTCGAGTGTGTCCAGAGCTCTGCGGCCCAGTGCGCAGACTCACAACACAAGTGGGCTTTCCCCCTTCATGGGAAAGCAAGGTCTGCATAGGGCGCACGACTGTGGCTCCGTCACTCTCCCTGCCGCAAGACCAGCACATTTAACCACATGACAATTTCCAGTCTGAGGGAATGAACCTTCTTAAATGTCAACAATGGCTTGTTACTGAGCACATTATGTCCCTCTCTTTACGTTAGGCAACTATTACGTGTCAGACAGACGGATTCATCTATTAAACTCCCTTTGTCCTGAGGTTGCCCAAATGCTAGCCTGGGCTTCGTACGGTCTGTAGTTCTCACGAGGGGCCTTATTTTCTTTGGCACCATAGAGACTCCTTCCTTCCTTTTTCAAGCATCAGCTCAATGGAATTTGGGGGAGGGGAGACAAACATCCTGTTGGCCACAAAGTTCAATATTGTCAGCAATAACATAAAGGCAATAAATGAGAGAAAAGATAAGGGGAGGGAGGGGAAGGGAAAGCTGCTCCCATGCCCTTTAGAGCTAGCTCTCGAACTCTAAATGGCCTGCCTCCCTTTGAGAACCAGACAGACAGCGCAAGCACACGTGGGCACCAAAGCGGTCACAAGGTGATGGTAGTTTGAAGTGGAGGTTTCTTCCCCGGAGCATCTTTGTCTTGGTCTAGCTTTCAGAGCAGTGACACTAAACTTTGTGTACTTGGAAGTCCACCTGGAGAGGCTCCAATTCTAGCGCCGCTGCCCCCCCTCCCCCCGCCGAACCCCTGGTGTGTTTGTGGAGCAAGCATATGGGCTTCAGGGAAATAGGAGTGGTTAGTTTGTGATTCCAGGTTTCTCCATGTGTCACCGTTCAGCTTGAAGATTCTAGCAAAAGCCTAGGCACGTAGTCGGTTACCCAGCCCACCCCCGGGTGGGGGCGAGTTCCGAGCACGGCTCCCAAGAAGAGTCCATACAGTATTAGAAAAGACGGACATAAATCGTTCTTTAGCTTTTGTGTGTGTGTTTTTTTTAAATAGCTCATTTTCAAAATAAACAATTTGGGGCTATATTTGCAGCAACTTGAGATGGGAGCATAAATTTAAATGATGTATTTGTTCTGTTCAGTGATAAGAGGCTAACATTACATCCCTGTATTTTCTTCCTGTCGAGCTATTTACATATGTACAGCATTTCAGATAACATTTGCCACCATAAACCATGTTGTGCAGGGAGGCACCGGAAGCCAGGGCTGCGAGCCTGTGAAGGACTTGGGAGTTGGGAGGAAGCTCGTTTATGTGGGCTCTGTAACCAGGGAGAGCTGCAATGGCCGGCCACCTGATGAGCCAAAGAGCGAGCGGCCCCCACACACGCACCCGCTACCCGGAGCTGCCACCTTGGTGCAGACCTGAGCAGCTCCCGCACTCTGGAGCTGCAAGCGGGAGGCAGGGGGTGCTTGGAGTGCATGTTGGGGCCATCTAAGACATCGTTCTCTTCAGCAGGCCCCACACAATCAATTGTCCCCCTTCCATTTCTGAGCAGCCGTGTGCAGCACCTCGGTTAATTCTGGTTTTCCAGCGTGCACATGTCGATGACATTCGGCCGTTCAGGCTGGAGAGTGGCGAAGAAGGAAACATCCTGGTCCCGGTCCGACTGCAGAGCTAAGACGGTCTCCTGTACCACCTCAAGATGAGGGTTCCCGGCACTTCTGAAATACGCTGGAGGAAGCAAGAGACCAGGGCCTGAGTCCCAGGTGCCATGGACTGTGTTCTAATAGACACTCCAGTGTTTTGACCTTTAAACCACATCCCACCTAGGACAAGGAAGCATTTCTCACCAGGTGATGATCTGCCCACCCCCCACCCCCACCCCAATCCAGCCTCGAAAAAGTCACACTGCCTCCAGGGAGCACTTTTTCTTACATTTTGAAAACAGACTGCCAAGAACAAGGATACCTATTTTCAAAGTTTCGTGACTAACAAACTACACTGCCGTTTGTTTCCTCAGGGTGGAGCAGCGGCTGCTGGTGGGGCAGACGGAAGGGGCAGGAGATGGCTCGGGTTGGGGGTGGGGGGTGGGCAGGTTTCCCATGCCTTCTACCTAGCCACGCCCAATCGCCTACAGACCTGAGGGGTGGGGCTGTGAATGAATGTTCTCTCACGGGCCACAGAACGAGGTGACTAAAACCGGGCCGCCGCACGGAGGGCAGGCTGCCGTCTGCTGTCTGCTCGCTCCAGTCACAGACCTGTCCCTCACCGTGCGGCAGTGTGACATTGCTGCCTTTCAGCCTCTGCGCCTTAAAACACAAACGCACACGGCATTCTTTCCCTTGAACTGTGCGATTCATAATGCAGAGCGGCTCTGCCTGGGGTTACACAGTGGGCTGCTAACTGTGGTCAGCAGTTCGAAACCAGCCTCTCCATGGGAGGAAGATGGGGCTTTCCACTCCCACAAAGAGTGACAGGCTCGAAAGCCCACAGTTCTACCGTCCTGTCGGGTTGCTGTGAATCAGAATCCTTTGGTGGAGCGGGTCTTGTGGCGGTGCTGACCACCGGGGGAGGAGGTTGCGGATGTGTCCTGGGGGCAGGGCACTTACCCTTCTCCAGCAGGGTCTGCCTCAGGGCCTTGGCCAGCAGGACGCGCACGTTGGGCACCGGGTCAGAGGCGAGGCTGAGGAGGCTGGGGAGCAGGTGCTCCACAAACTGGTCCACGGGGATGCCCTCGGTGCTCACCACTGCCTGCAGGGAGAGCCTGGCGCTGAGGAGCACGTGGGGCTGCGGGGCCACGGCGGCGGGCCCTGCACAGGAGGGAACTCTCGGCTGCTGTTTTCATGGGAGGAGATTGCCTGGCCTTTCTACCTCTGGGGGCATGCGAAACCCCCCCTTTGGGTTAGCAGCAGAGTGTTTACCCCAGGGGCTACCAGGGCTGCTCCCAAAAGAGTCCCCAGTGTGGGTCCAGCATCTGTAGGTGCGAGGGAGATGTGCACTGGGCCTGGTCAGACCTGTGCCGAAGGTCACCCTGGGTCAGGAAAGCTAAATCTTTGGGCTCATTCATGGCTTTGGCTGAGCATCGGTTTCCCCATCTGCACTAGGAGATGGGCCCCAACCTCTGTTACTGGGTGGTCCAGGTCCAGAGTTCCAAGAAGCTCAGGTGGCACCGTGTTGAAACACTCGGCTGCAAACCCACAGGTAGGCCACTTGAAGCCACCCTGCGGCGCGGCCCCGCAGGAGCAAGGCCTGGCAGTCCGTCCCTGGGAGACCCCTTGGAGTCAGAACTGACCGCACAGCAAGGGAAGGGCTCCAGGGTCCAGCCCTCCATTAGCAACTGATCGGGCTTCTCCTGCACCAATCCCAGCACCTGCCCGGCACTCTCGCTAACTTCTTTCTCCCCACCACCCTCAGAAAGCACACAGCCCTGTCTGATGGGGAGAAGACCTGAGTCTCACATGGACTACCAAGGCCTCCAGACAAGAGGGTCAGGCTGCCCCTGGGCCCGGGGCTCTCAGCCCTGTGCCGTGTCCTGCCTGAGGGAAGTCGGAGCTGTGGCCCCAGACTTGCTGGACTCGGGGTGGCCACAGGTTTTCCCTGGTCAGAAACGCCGAGTCTGTGAGGTTGACTGGTGTCAGTCTGTCATCCTGCTCCTGCAGGCGTCACAGACTGCAGGCATGGGTGATGACAGGCAGGGGACACACAGGGCCACAATGGGCCAGGGGTCGAGCTGTGAGCCTGACTGGGGCTCCGTCCTTTCCACTTCCAGGCGCAGCCCCCCGCAAAGGGTGGGAAGGACAGTGTGGCCCTGTGGAGGACCCAGTACCACAGCGACCTCAGGTTGTGCTGGCCTAGGCTTTCTAAATCGCCAATAATTAGTGAAAGCAATTAAGGAAAAACCACCTCACTGGTGGGGACCCTGAGGGGGCGGTGGGGTGGAAAAAATCATTGGTGTCATTTGGCTGCCTTGCTCTAGTGTGGTTTCCTGAACCTTGTGATGTAAAAGCAAAGGTCTTGGTGACACGTCCATCTCCCGCCCAATGACGCGAATGCTGAGGGAGCGGTGTGTGTCTGGCCGGCATGGTGGCCACTCTGCCACCCGCTGCCCAGCTCAAAGCTGATGGTCAATGAACCAGTGGTGCCCCCCTCCCCCCAACCCAACAGAGGGTGATGGTGAATCCTCTGAGGGGCTGCTAAGCAGGAGAGGAAGGAGGGAGGGCCGGGCACTGCTGTACAACCAGGTAAGCTGGGGGACGGGGGTGTGTCTTCCTGTCCCCAGGGCCTGCTGCTGCTGTCGTTCCCTTGGCTTTGGCAAATGCTACAAAGCACGGCCGTGTCAAAGGGCCTTCACCGGTCTGTATGACCGCAGCACGTGACCAAAGCGTGGGGCTTCACATACTTCCTGTGACGAAGCTGAGCTCCAGGTGAGCACGCACATGCTGGGTGCCACCTGCAACGTCGCTGGCACAGAAGAGACACCAGCACTTGCCATCATCTCCCGATAGATGAGCCACTGGCTGCACCAGCCACGGCACTGGGGCAGGTCATGTTGTTGCTCTGTCCCCCCAACACACACACACACACCACTGCCACCTCCACCTCTACCACCACCACCCCACAGTCCACCCCTCCAAGGCAGGGAGGGGGCTGACCAGAGGGGAGGGCAGCATCTAGAGCTGACATCTGGTGAGGCTGACTTCAGCACTTGGGCACCCACACCCAAGGACACACTGACCTGACAGATGAATGCGAAAGCTTGCCTTCCAACCCATTTAGGGCAGTGCCGGAACCTTACGATGAGTTCGTTGATGAAATTCAAGCCCAGGCCATGCTCACTGCTCGAGTAGAACTTGTGCAGAACAGCCACGGCCTGTGAAGAACACCAAAAGGGCCACCTGAGCTGCCACCAGCATCCACGCAAGGTGTGGGTGAGACAGATGCAGCAGGGACCCAGGGGGCTTTATGCAGCTCTCAAGGGAATTTAAAAGTGTGACAGGAAGTCATTTTTGTCACAGCCATCATTAGCCCACAAGGTAAAAAGATGTTTGCGTACATGGCCACACACACACACGGACACACACCAAACCTTTCCCCAAATGGAATTTATGAACTGGCAAGAGAAAAAGGCATCATTAATCTTAAGGTTCCACATCTTGCAGCATGTTCCCTTGAATAGTAACCAAATCATCAACTTTCAGAATGTGTCAGTTTTATACCACTTTAATACATACTGTTGGAGTACCTAAGTAAATCAGAGTTTTCAATGACAGGTTTGGAGGGCCTGTGTTCAGCTGGCCTAAGCCCATATGAAACAGAATCATCCGATCCTGGAATCTTTTGCTCACTGACTCCTTTTCCCACAAAGCCTGCCTGTAGAACAAGCCCACGTGTTCACGAAGCACACGGTCACGTCATGGTCTTCAAGAGTGTCTGGTCTACATTGTGGTTTATTTGGAATTTCCATCACTGAAGTAAACAGCTCTGCGCACACATACACACATTTGATAAGACTATAATATAGTTCAAAAACTTGAAACCTGGGTTCATGAGTAAAAACTGCCAGGTTCTGCCCAGAAATCAATCGGTTAATTAAAATGGAAGCCACCGTAAGCGTTTCAAGCTCCAAAAGCCACCGAGAGCAAACGCCAGCCCGACTTCTTACTAGCTTGAAGGAGACCCATCGCACTTCAGAGACTCTGTCTGCACACAGTTTGAGTGCAGTCTGCGTCAGGTAGTCGTGGACATCGCTGGCCTCATACAGCTCCAGAATCAGGATCAACTGTCTGAAAGTGGAGGGAGAGCATGCTGTTGGCAAGGCCAGCCAAAGCCAAGACTTGGTCTCATTGCTCCTGATGTTCATTTTACCAGACAGATCACAACAGCTGGGCTGGGAGCGTGGGACCGTGGGAGACGGCGAGGACCAAGCCAGATTACCAAGGAACACATGAACACACACACACACACGTGTGCACACTGAGAGAGAGAGAACCCTAGAATGGGTGGGGGGCGACTGCCTGGCCGTCAGCTGCCATTGAGTCTGTTTGGACCTATAGTGACTCCACACAGCCCAGAACAAACCACTGCTAGGCCTTCATTGCTGGTGAGAGCCCGTTGTTGCAGCCTGGCCTGGGCAACAGAATGGACTTGTTCATGCCTACAAGAGGGGAGACTGGAAATCAATCAATCAATCTCTCTCTCTCTCTCTCTCTCTCTCTCTCTCTCTCTCACACACACACACACACACACACACACACACACACACACACACACACACACACACACACACACACACACCCTCATCCCTTCTGCAGGACACACACTAAAATCAAACCAAAGGCAATCCATTTGACTGAACACGAGGGCCTGAGAAATGTAGGAAACGGATAGAGTTCACATTGTAGGGGTAGGTTATCACCTGGGAAAACACTCTGTGGGATCAGATAACCTAAAAATAGCGAGGAAGCCGAAGTTCCCAGAGGCCGGCGGGTTGGGGGCCAGGAGAGGGGGCATCAGATGAGGCTTCTTTCCCAGCCCTTTCAGTGTTGCTGAAACTGCAGACGAGATGTCTCCCATCAGCTTGCCTGCTCAGGCCCTGAACTGGGGGGCAGTAAATCTAGCAAGACCCCACCTACTCCTTCCTCCAAAAGCAAAAAATACCCATCTAACTCCCCCATACCCCAGTGAGACAGCTGGGTGGGGGCAGTTTACCTCCACAGCGGTTGGCTGTTCTCTAAATGGGACTGGGGGAGCAGGGCTGGACGATAAATGGCCTGATTTCCACACCAGCAACAAGAGGAAATGAAAAAGCCACTAGAAATGAAAGCAGCTTCTGGAACCATGGAACGGTGGGTGCACTCATATCAGAGAACACTGTTTTCAGGGGGAAAAAAAACGATGCCAATATTGTGGGCCCGGGAACAAGGAGTTCATATCATCAGCTTTGGCTTCAATAACCGCAGCTGAGATGGGAGATAGCCGTGCTGGGAGATAAGGCAGATGGGCACTGTTCCCAGCCGCCCTGGAAGCCAGGGGGCGCGGAGCGGCCAGTTGTCTGCGCTCCTGCACGCTGCCACCAGGGGTCGTGATGCTTTCATGCAAAACAACAACAACAACAACAAAACCCACTCGACCTGTTTTTCTCGGAGCTTCTAGAAGCCTGCGCTGCGGACACAGCATCAGGACTGCAATCTCTGATTAAGCACAATGACTAAGGGGCATGGCCGAGAGAAACATTCTGTTTGGCTCTGAGGAGTGGCAGCACCCTGACGGATGGATGTGTACAGGGGCTCTTGCTCCCAACCATGCCCAGCCACATATGGGGGAATGGGCCGTGGGGAGGGGCTGAGAGGGGCTCGAATCCCACATGGCTAGTTGACTGGCCAGGCACGCAACCAGGAGGGAGGGCTAGCCAAGGGGTATCTTCACACTCATGGGGGCAGCAAACAGGCAAACAGAAAAACCAAATCAGACAAACAAAAGCCCCTTTTACCAGCACAGGCTGTAATTAAATCACTCCTTCACACACCAGTGAGGTCCAGAGGTGGCCCCTTGGGGGGCTTTTACAATGTCTCCACGGTCTGAGCCGGGTGGGTCCAAGCGCTTTCCTGTGCCCAGGGAGCGTGGGGGGGGGGCTTTCTTTAGCTCTGCACCCTTGCGAGGGGGCGGCATCTCAGAACATTCAGGAAAGCTTTGACCCACACTGCTTCGATTCATAGGAAAATACCAAAGAGCAGGTGACTCATCTTTTCTTCGGTTGAAATAAATTGTCTTTTAGAACAGAACTCTCTGGTTCGCCGATGACGTGCGCCCTGTCTGCCTCATCGGAAGACGAGTCTCCCTGGAGACTGTGGCATTTGTAACGTGGAGCTCTGGAATTCAGCTTCGCCTTCCTCAGTGCATAATATATTGCTTTGTCCAAAATAACACTCCTGTCTAGCCTGCAGCAGGAAGGCTGGGGGAGTGGGGAGCGGGGGCAGGGCGGGGGGGAGGGGGCACTCTGGGTGCTCATTTGACTCCTCCTGGCCCCGATGGGCACGACTTACTCTGCCAGCTCATACCGAAGCCGCCAGTTCCTGCTGTTGTCCGGCACCACACATTCCTGCAGCCGGCAAAGATACTCCCTCCTCTGGGTCGCAGGAAGCAACTGCGGACAGCAGGCATTTGCATAAGGGTGGGCGCTCCCTCAAGAGGCCCGCGCCCTGTCCTCCCTCTGTGGTACCCAGCCACTGGCAGGCCTCTGCCATCCCACAACCTCAGCTCGTCAGCATGCTCCCGGCCTTCTCCCGACACCCCCAGTCTGGTGTTCTAGATGCCCAGGCCTCCTGCTTCCCTAAGGCCCTCCTGACAAAAACAAACTCAGGGAGGCTCAGGCACCCTGCTGGGGAGGGAGAGGAGCAGGGAGAGTCCATGGGGGCTGCTCTGGGTGGTGCAGATGTGATGAATTCGTTTCTCTGGGCCATTTTTAAGTCGTCGTTTCCATAAATGGGGAGTTGGGGTGGGGGTGCTGTTGGGGAGAAGAGAGGCAGCAGCAATGTCTGCCAGAAAAAGCCCTTTGCATGGAACTGAGATTAGATTTCTTCCTCAGTGACCCTGGCATTTCACGTCACATCACCGAGCCAGGACTCAAGCTCCTCTGGTTTTGTCAGGAGGCTTGACACAGTTGTGGACAAAAGGGATGAAAGGTTCCCATAGCTTTCTGAAGGCCCCTCGAGGGTTTAGCATCCTCCCCAGAATTAGATTAAAGAACATAAAACCCTGAGTCCCTTCCACAGGAGGACGGAGGGAGGGTGGGCGGGCTGTGTCCACCACACCTGACGTATCTGGGAAGGGGGAGGAGCGGCCTGCATTCCCCCCCCCCTACCTTTAGGAAGTCATACAGGTGCTTTAGGACCCCAATGCGCACTTCGTCCAGGTCCTTCAGGAACCCATTGAAGACGGGCACCAAGTCGGCCGCTGTGAGCTGGTCGCCAAGGATCACTGCCAGCTCGTGAATGGAGAAGGCCAGCGTCCGGCGCACCTTCCACTGCACAGACAGACAGACAGCCACAGAAACCAAGCAGAGGTCAGTGTAGCAGAGACCGTAAATGGCATTTCTGGGGCTCAACACAGACGGGCAGCTAGTGACTGCACCTGAGACCAACCGGTCCACACGGCAGCGTGTCTCCACATCCATGCAAAGTGCCAGGCAGTGAGCCTGGGCAGCTCCCGCACCTTTCCCGCAGCTCCCACCTCTGGAAGCACGGCCGAGCAGGTGGCTGTACCTGTACGTCTGAAGCCAGCGTCTCATAAGTGTCCTTCAGGCAGTGCCAATTCTGCCGGCCCAGGGTGAGTGCCACACCAGGGAGGCTGTAGGCACAGTGCTTGGCTATGTCCGTGTCCACCGTCTGGGCACGCGCCGGGTCAGTCATGGACACATACTGGTCCAGCAGGGGCTGAGGGATGATGTCCTGGGCAGTGGGGAAGAGAGAAAGACCACCATGCTGGCTTGACAGGAGGGGAGAGACTGGGGCTGGTTGAAACACAAGAGCCTTGAAGACTGGAGGTGAAGACCACCCAGTGGAGAAACACCAAGGACTCAGGCTGCGGCTCTTGCGGCCCGGTTTCCACTGGGGCGGAGGCGCTCTAGCACAGAGCAGCACACTACAGCTGGGGGCACCGCTGTGCTGGCCGCTCCAGGGCCCACCGCTCTTGGGGAAGGAGACACTCTGCTTTTCCCGCCTCTGTCTCAGGAATGGACGGCCCAAGACCCTGCCCTGAGTCATCAGCTTGACCTTCGCAAACACCTCCCCCCGATGTCGCCCCACAGCGACAAGGCCGCCAAGGGGTGGGCACGGCACCAGAACCCACTCCCTGCACGGAGCCAGGCCCCAGGCTTCCACCAAGGCAGTGAGCGGTCAAACTGGGAAGTACCTTGCACCGATGGGTATGACGAGGAGGACCGGGTAGATCCCAAAGGGCTTCCTCGTATTAGGTTTGCTTGTTGAATTGTTCAGAAGACTAGAAACACATACTTCAGAGCTAACTGTTTTCTGAAGTTGTGCAGGTAACGGTGCAGGTAAACTAAGCTGCGGCCTTCCCGCTGATGGGGAAAACACACTGGCTCCAACGGCCTTCCTCAAACCTGCTTTGAGCTGTGCTGCTCTCTCTCCGGGAGTGCGCACAAGGTTTCCACAAACCTGCAATTTGGATCTGTTCTCCTCAGGGGGCCTTGCGTTGGGCCTCAGCTTGGTCTGCAAAGGGCCGCCGGGCCCATCGAGCTCTTCATCTGGCTCCTGCAGAGACGATTGATTGGGCACATCACCAACTTCTGCCCAAGGGTGCCCCTGTCCCAGAACCTCACAACCGTGGGGCCAGGGCCTCTCTGGTATGCCTGGTCTCTCCCCAGGTACTGAAGCGCCTACTTGCGCAGCGGCAAGCCACACTGCGCAGACTAGTCATGGCAGGCGCCCTACATTCGGACTCCAAGACTGCCCGATGATCTTGCAAAGCCACAATGGGCAACGGGTGGCGAGGGACAACCATTTCCCCTAACGGCCTGAATGCAGCCTGGTCCCCAGTGCCCTCAAGTCATAGTCACATGCGAGTCAGACAACTCCATGAGGGAGAAGGCAGCTGGCTGAGACGGTGGCGTGAGCACGTCCAGTCTTTCCTATCACCGGCAAGGGCCACCAGCCCCTGTACTGGGCTGGGGTGAGAGGGCCTGGCAGGGGAAGTCCACTTCATTCGAGAGCAAAAGGGTTGGCTGGTGAAGGGGTGCGCACCTGGAAAGTGTACACACATGTGCAAACACACCTGTTTGCTGATGAGTCTTTCTATTAGGTTAACAATTAAAACAGGCGGGAATATTCAACAGTGACATATTGGTCTCTGATCATTGATTAACATTAACTGAGAGAGACCTGACCTTCTCCTTCAACCATAGCATGGATTTCCGACTTGCACTTGAAATGTCATACTGTCTACCAGCTTAATGGGTTCTGACAAATCAGTTCAATATATGATCCAGGAAAGTCGATTAATACACCGATAGATGCTTTGCCTGCTTGGAGGCATGCTACCAGAGCCGTCAATTCCCAAGGACTGCAGCGGAAACGCATGGTCTGTTTCTGCAGGGCACGTGATCGAATGGAAAGGTGCTGATCTGATAGCCCAAGGTCTCAATCCCTCCGAGTTAATAAATGCATGTCTACTAATGAGCTGTGCCGCTGGGATCTGCTTTCTCCTTTGAGGAGTTCCCTTTCTCCCAAGCCTGCAGTGGAACTGGTGTGCACAACAGTTCATCTGGCTGGGATCAAATTCAGGTGTGGGAAAGCCACTACGGCTAAGGCAGCCCCCAAACACTTGTGAGCCCCTGGTTTCCCGCCGAGCCCAGATCACAGGCCCTGTCCTCACTACCCCGCTCCCCTCTCAGGCCCAATTGCAGTTCTGGAAGCAGCTCACACTCCCCCCTCTCCACGGCATGCTTCCCACCCGGCCTGCCAGGCAGGTACTCCAGCCACGGGCCGCTGGGGCCGGGAGCATGGGGGTGTTTCTGGCCAGGTTTCCCTGTCCTGCCACTGGGCCGTTCCACGTCCACGTGAAGTGGCGGAGGCAAAGTCAGGGCACCGGAGGGTCAGCACGTGGCCAACTGGCTCTGGGCCTGCGGGCTCCCCCTCCCTTCTGTCTTCCTAGCTGAGGAGCCATTTTCCCCACCTTCGGATCTAGCCTCCTCCCGTTCTTCTGTTTTGTGTCCCTTCTTCTGTGCATGGAAGGGCCCCTGTGGCAAACGGGCCAGTTCAGGAGCCAGGCTGCTGCACCCCGACACTGAGCTCAACTGGGTTTTAAGGCAGGGGACTCAAGAGAGAGGCCATGAGGACCCTGCTCCCACTCCACGCCTGTCGACAACAGAGAAGCCCACGGAGTTGCCACGTCCCTCCCAAGGCAAAGTGTGGCCACTAATGCCCTTTGACTGCACTCGGGATGCCTTCAAGTCTGGGTTCCAAGGACAACGTGAGGGTTCTTGCCTGGCTTCTGAAACACAAGCAAGCACAGGGGGATGCCGCCCCACTTGTGACTGGTCTGAGGCTACTTCTGTGCCCTCTCAAATGCTTTCTCTGCGCTTCGTGACCACTTGTCTACTGGCTCTACTGGGGCAGGCCGATGAGGGAAGGGGTGGATGGGTGAGGAGTCAGTCCAATCACTGAAAGACAGTTAGGAGAAGCAAGCCCTGGGAGTCGGCCCTGGAGACCCAGAGTTTGAAGAGAGTCTCTCAGCAGCACGTGGGGCGGGGCGAGGACGCCAGGGTCTCAGAAGTGACTCTGATTCCAAGACGCTCTCGAGCCAGGCAGCCCCGTGGGAAGGAGCCTGGGAGGCAGGCCAGGCTGGGCTAGGCCCCCGGAGCCTGCTGTCTGCTTTCACTTCTCCACCCAGATGGCGCAGCCTCTCCTCCCGCCACGAAGACACAGGCACACCTGAGAGGGGTGGGAGGCACTGTCCACCCCAGTGGTTCTCAACCTGTGGGTCGTGACCCCTTTGGGGGTCCAACGGACCTTTCACGGGGGTTGCCCAATTCATAACAGGAGGAACATTACAGAGACGAAGTAGCAACAAAGATAATTTTATGGTTGGGGGGGGGGGGGGGCGGCGTCACCTGGAAGGTTGAGAACTGCTGGTCGACAGTCGGCCCCCTCCCACCAGGGGCCAGTTCCTGTCGTCTTGGGAGGAGAGGGAAGCCACTTTTTGGTCTCTGCACCCTTTTTTTTGTGGAAGAGGATCAGGGTTATCAATCACCTGATTGACTGGTTGTCTAGTTATCCAAAACATGACCTTAAGAATAAAATTAAATTTGCCATTTATCATCTCTGCCGGGATATGTTAATAAAGCGTGCTCTCGAGCGGGCTGTGTGATTTCTGTCACTCCTCGGGGGTGGAGGGACCCGGCAGACACTCACTGTGCTTTGCAATATCCTGGCCTCGGCCGGCGCGTCCAGAGCGGGGGTGGCAGACAGCGACATCTGACTTCCCTCGGCGGGCCCCTCGTCTCTGCCCTCAGACGCGTGCGCAGAGTCAAGCTGTGCAGCTCTCAGGGCAGCTGATAAGACCTGAACTTGAGCTGGAGGGAGGGAAGTTTCCAGAATTTTAATAACTTACTTGGTTGGGGGGGGAGCTCGCGCTTCACTTCAGAGAAGTCTGCGTAATGTGGGTGGGCTGCACAGACACACACACCCCATGTCTGCGGTTGGGCGGCAGGAGCACGGTAATTGGGCCCTGGAGTCTTCAAGCAAGCCTTCAGCAAGGTGGGGGTGTTGAGGGCGATTAGTGTTAACTCTCTCAACCAGACGCCTTGCACAGAGCAGGGAACGGGAACATAAGAAGCCTCAATTAGGAATACCAGGCTAGCCTAAAACCCTTCCACCCAAGATACATGTTCCTGTACCTCCATGGAGGCGAGGGGGCGTCCAGCCCCCAGGTGTAAAGCAGGATGGATGCCTGTCCACCCCAACACACACACACACACACACACACACACACACACACACACATACACGCGCGCGCACGTGCATGTCCACAGCGCTTCCTGCGTCTCCTGTTCCGCTGCTTAGAACCCCTGGTGCTTTCAGCTTGCAGACTTCCTGGCTGGTTCCCCAATATTTAGGGCAATGCCCCCCAGCCCCTTGGGGCAGCATGCCAGGCCCTCCCGAGGACCACAGTGACAGTCCAACCATGACTTGTTCACTAACACCTGAAGAATCATTTCTCTCGAAATCTTCTAGGGCCAGAGACCCACGGACCCCTTCCTCACACACACACACACACAAACCACAAGCCAGTCCACGTCAGATGCAGCAGAAACGCCTTCTGAAGCTCACTGCTTCTCTAGCATGTCAAAGGCCAATCGCTCTTCGACATGCGGTGAGAACCTCTCACAAACATCCCCCTACTCCTAGGTCCACCGACGTGCTGCCTTGTGCCTCCAGGGCATGCTGCGTCCGCCCTATCCTCCAGGTAGCTGTGGACTCAGTCCCCTGACGGGACCGCAAAGGCCCCCCAGGTCAGTGGTCTGGGACCCTCTCCCCTAGTTGGTGCAGGCTTGGGGGTCTTGGTGCTTTCCAAAACCAGGTCTGCAGCTCTCGGAGTGGCACGACCCATGAGCTCACCCCTTCAGCGAGCAGAGACTTCATTTCCTTTATAAATGTGAGGGCAGAGAATAATCAGAGGGCAGACGGGGTGTCCACGTCTCCTGCCCAAAAGCTCCGCAGAGCTCTGCCCAGCAACAGCAGCAACGGGGTGTTTTTCCAGTCTCCCAGGCTCAAGGAGGAATACAAATATAGCACTGCTCAGAGGCAGAGAAGCGTCGTGATAATGGATATGGATCAGACACTCAGTGGGGGCACTAGTCATGAAATGAAAAGCACCCCAAAGGAGAAGTTGTACTTTTCCCTCTTGTACACACACAGAAGCCATCAGGCCTAGCTAGGGGCTGAGCTAACGGGCTCCAAAAGGAGCCATGGCCTGGGCCGCTCAGGACCACAGAGGGCTGGACAGGGGGTGGGGGTGGGGTGGGGGCTGAAACAGCATGGCAGGTTCGTGGTCAGCCTGCGACAGTCAGCAGAGGGGACAGCAGCAGAGGGGACAGTGACACGCCCAGCAGTGGCCCCACAGTTCCACCTGTCTCCTCTCCTGCCTGAGGGGCAGCGGTACCTTGGATGTCCGGGTCCTGCTTCATGTGCTCCGGCAGGCTTTCCAGGACCTTCTGCAGATCACTGCGGGTCACACAGGGGGTCAGCAAGCTCTCAGGTGGGCAGCGGGCAACCTCCTGTGGTGCAGGCTTGCCTACCAGCAGCTCCAAGTCCCTGCTGATATCTGGGAGAGGAGCTCGCCAGTACAAGAAGGTGCCAAACACATCCTGGGGGCTTTCCAGGGAGGCTGAGGACCCAGGCTGAGGGAGGCTGCTGACGTCGGGAAGCTCCGAGAGGGCCCTGGGCCCTGGGGGCGGTCTGGCTGAGTGGGTTCCAAGCAGCATGGAGCTCTCTGTGGGACTGGCAGAACTGCCACTGGACTCCGTGGGTGCCCCTGTCACCCGTAGGCCTGGCTCTGTCAGCATGCACGTCCTTGAACTGGGTCAGATTGGGGGAGGCAAACTTGAGCAGTTTGTTCAACTAGCCACCAGAACTCCTACAACCCCGCCCCCCCTGGACACCTCCCCAGCCCCAAGGCCAGCCAACTGGAGGAGAGAAGCTTGTGGCTGCTCCCTCTGCCCTCCCCCCCCAGGAGGATCCTGGGCTCTGAAAGCACCTGGCAGAGGTGCAGCCACTGCCCTCTCCATGGCCCCCCAGCGTCTGACTGAGCAGGGCACACCCCTGGGGCAAGAGGGACTGCTCACCGGGGTGGCCACTAGGGGACAGCGCTCGGGGAAAGAAAAGGTGCAGTCCACCTAGGTCTGCGGAGCAGAGGGAAAAGTGCCCCTGGGCTCTACACACAGCAGTACCAAGGGCTTCCAAAGGAGTAAGGCAGGCCGGGCCCATCTGAAAAAGCACCTGTGCCCTCAGAGACCCCCCTCTTCAGCAGGGCAGGTGGGACGGCCACCCACGTGTGCCCAGAGGGCCTGCATCACAAAGGGCCCTCTCAGGGAAGGCCTCCTGTCTTTCCCAACGTGAATTATCGAAAGAACTTCATTAACCAGAAAGTAAGAGAAAATATTCTTTACAGGTTATTTAATCACGACTCTCAATGAATATTTCATCTAAATTTAGGAGACAGGGTAGCTTCATTATTCATAACCCAGTAGTCATGTTTCAAAATCATTATTGCAATTACTTTTTGCCTCTTCACATAATTAAAGCTCTCATATCCCCTCCTGCCCAGAAGGCCACCATTCCTAAACCTCGCGCGAGTGAACTGCCCGAGGCTCCAGTGGGCATCTGGGTCCTGGCTGGAGCTCACCCGGCAGAGGGAGGGGCAGCACTGCTGCCCACAGGGGGCCAGCTGGAGTCCAGGTCCTGGGCGGGGGATCGGATGCTCAGGGTCCCATCTTCTCGGATATACAGGCCAGCCCGGGAGGGGTTTGCAAAGGTAGAGATGAAGGGGCCCAGGGACTGGAAGGCAGCCTGGCGCACCTGGAAGCCGGGGAGTGGGACGTGAGCGAAGCATCGACCGAATTTCCTGCTCCCAAAGTGGTCCCCGAGGAGCCCCGGTGCCATAGTAGTGAGTCTGCCTCTTTAGGGCGTCAGCTCCCTCCCGCCTAGTAACAGCTAACGGGACCCAATGATGGGGCAGCCCTCAGGGGGCCCGATCCTCATCACTGGAGCATTATGGCTGGTGGTGTTTCCTTTACTGTCCTCTCTGGCACTTCAGGGGGTGGGTGGCAAGACCCCCCGGTGATGGGAAGTGGCGTGTTGACTTACCCACCGGCAGGGGTCGCTGACGAGCCGAATGAAGAGCGGGGAGAGTTGGGCTCGGCGCACCTCGGGGGACGTGGAGTAGGACACAGCCATGAAGCACTCCGCACAGGCCTTCCTCATGCCCCACACATTGTCCGCACAGAGTTCAAAGAACTTTGGGATCTACCGAAGCAAGGACAACGGGGGGCGCTCGAGGTCGGAGCCATGACTGAGGGCTTCAAGGAGGAAGGGGGAAACACAGGCAACAGAACTCCCCAAAGTTCAGAGTCCTTGGACCAGTCAACCCTGGACAGCTCCCGGAGACTATTCACCTGGGATACTCTTGAAACCGCCAGCAAAAACTATCCTACGGTCACCTTCCAGCAATGGAACAGATGGGCACCCAAAGAAAATCACCCAGGGGTATGCTGATCCTTCGACACCAATCCCATGGAGGGAAGCAAGGGGTCTACGATGACGCTACAGCAGAAACGGGAGGGCAGTGGGCAGGGAAGCTAGATGAAGGCGCACAGGACTATCCGACTGGAACGAACGGGGAGCTACTACGCTGTGAAGACCGTCATCAGAGCCACTGAACCACCGAAGAGGAAACTGCCACAGGGGATCCTCCACGGCGGGTCAGCCTTCCAGAGAAACATAGCAGGAAGTCACGGCATGAGGAAAACGGGGACAAAAGACATGCAGAGCCCACTTCATGAGGGGGCTAAGGCATGTCCCGAAATCCATGACAACAAGAGGAAATGCACGTCTACAAGGGGTCGTTTGAAACACTCAGAGAGAGAGAAACACTCCCCTTGCCTCTTGGTTACATTCAGTAGATAAGAGAAAACCCCACCAACCGGCACAACGACCAGTCAGTGTTACCTGAATGTAGCAGGTGTCCGGTGGCTCACCCTTTTAGGGCATCCCTGGCACAAGTCTGTACGCCAGGAGGCCGGCTGGCAGAAACTGAAAGTCATGCCAGCAACTGCTGTCCACAGGCATGCAGGCTGTGGCCATCAGTGCCCCCGAAGACGCCTGGTGGCTTCCAGACACTCAGGAATCTGCCTGTACACCCCCTTCCGCACTCACTGGTTGGCCTGTCACTGTGCGGGGCACTCCCGTCTCCACTAAACTCGTTATCTGTCTTCCTGGCGCGCTCATCAAGTCCACGAGTGAAACAGAATCTTTGGCGTGAGATCCTTTTATAACCCTCATGCCAAGATCCACTCTTGAATAAAAATGCCATCGTTAACATGTTAACACGAGAGGCGTCTCCCAGGGGCACTGCCAGAGAAGCATGGACTGCCGGTTCAAACCCACCAGCTGCTCTGAGGGAGAACGCCAAGGCTGTGTGCTCCTTGGAAACCCTGCCCAGGGTGAGCTGGGCATCAACTCGATGGCAGTGGGCTGGCTGGGCAAGAGTGCGCAGGGAAGTCTTGTCAAGAACACGGCTTGATACAGACACGCTCACGCTGGGCTGAGGAATGGGTGGGTCCTGCCAGGCAGGAGGACCCTGGAGGGAGACGGCAAGACTGAGCAGGCACCTCAAGGGAGCTGACAAGTCATCAGGTGGGGCCAGAGAAATGGCTCTCCACGCTGCTGTGCGTCTGAATCACCAGGAGCTCCTTAGAAGAACAGCCATCCGCCCTGCCCTGCCCTGCCCTGCCCTGCCGAGCGGGGTTCTGCCACCACGAGGCCCCAGCACATGCACGACTCGAGTGCAGAGTCAGAGGGGAGACCCGCCAGGGTTCAGAACTGAGGATGAGGACTGGAGGCGGGGCAGTGAAGGATGCTGGGAAGGGACCAAATTCCCCACTAAGGGATGGTATAGAATTTAACCCACAGACCAAGGAAAGGGCCAGAGGTTCTGAAGCCCTGGAGTGACGTGGTGAAGCGGTATTCCAGAAAGGGCAGGTGGGCAAGATAAGGCAGGGCAGCTCGGACCCTCAAGAGACCTCGGGAGAACAACCAGTGAGGGGTGACTGCTCATCAACAGGGAAGCTGGCCCATCCCACAGACGTCAGGAGCCGTTGGTCTGAGTCAGGCGGATGCTTAAGTCAGGAGCCGTTGGTCTGAGTCGGGCAGATGCCAAGGGAGCTGGCATTGCCAAGGACCAGACTGTGCATGCCCAACCTGACACTGATCTTGAGATAGGCCGGAAAGGGTGAGTAGGCAATTCGAAGCAGCAAAACTCCACGTACCAAAAACTTCTCGGTGGCTTCTTGTCCCACGGCGTGGCAAATGTCACCAAAATTCGTAGCACACACCTTAAAGAAGCAAACAGCAGGCCCACTCATCTTAGCGGGAGGCCTGCCTCCACAGCATGGCAGCAGCTGTACCACTAACTGGTCGTGAGGCCGCTAACGAGCGTGCGCTATGCCAGGCGCCCCATGGGCACCACCTAGGCACCCACGGTGCATCACAAGCAGGAGATTTACTGAAGGGCGTGGGCACTGGGGCTTTCAGCTCCAAATTGAGCCCCAGACATCATGCATTTAGTTCGCAGCAGGCTAAGAAGGACCCTTCACACTCTCTGAGGCAGAGCAGTAAACGAGCTCAGTCTGGCCTGTGCATCAGGATGAGGCACCCAAGGGAGTAGGTCAGCTACACTGCAAGGAGCCAAGTGGGAGATGGAGTAGTCAGAGCCGGGGGGGGGGGGGGTGTGTGCCAGCAGCCCTGAGAGCCAGGGCCAGCTGGGTAGTGTGATGGCCAGTGTCTGGAAGGTACGGGGCTCTGATGAAAGGCTCCATGGGCCGGGGTAGAGGCGGCTGATGGCAAGGCACCAATGGCTGCCACAGATGCACTCAGCACGCAAGCCTGCCCCGGCTCTTTGCGTGTACCAGCACGGTGACAATGCGCAGCCGTGCTCCGCCGCTGCCCTCCCACAGTGCGCCTGGGCCAAGCTCTCCCTCTAGACTGCATCTACTGGAGAAGGCCAGAACCTTGGGAGGACTCGGTTTTTAATTTTAGTAAAATCATCACTTCTAGGAAGCATCAGGGTGGTGGGTCCCAACCTTGCGCACTTGGAAGAGCCTGCTGTCCCCACACAGCTCGCAGAACCGGGGCAGCAGCAGGTGGGCCACGGTGCTCTTGCTCAGCATGGAGGCCATCTTGCAGATGATCTGAGGGAACGAGAGAAGGGCATCACCTGCAGGCACGTGAGGCTCAGCAGTCCCAGAAGTACACAAGACCAGTGCCTCTGAGAAGGGGCCCTGTGATGCCCAGCAGTCCCGGCCTGCCAGGCACCCACCACATGACCCAACACGTAAAGGATTGGTGTGAGCACCCGCACATGCCAGCTCCTTCCACCTTCCCAAGAGCCTCACGCCTGCGCCTCATGTGTCCCTGTCTGCCCAAGGCTCAGAGAGGGTATGACACACGGCCGCAACAGCCAGCACTCAGACGAGCAGAGAAGGGGGTGCTGGCTTGGACCTGCCATGGCCCATTCTGCGTATTTACACGGCACTGCTCCACCTCCAGTCAACCAAACCCACCTCCGGGGGTTGGGGGGGGGGGGACGGGCAGGGAAAACGCTTCTGTGGGTTCCAAGCCTGTAACTCTTTACAGGAGTAGAAAGTCTTATTGGCCTCCCACGGAGTGGCTGATGGTTTTGAACTGCTGACCTTTTAGTTAGATGCTACTATGCCACCAGGGTTCCCTCCAAGCCAAGCTGCCCTCCACTGTGGCTTGATCAGGCAGAGGCGAGGGCGTGAGCTGCGAGGGAAGGGAGACAGCCCGAAGTGGAACTCAGCCAATTTCACTCACGCCGACACTCTTCAGAACAGGACAGACCCAGAGTCTGTAAGCAGCTCACCAGTAAGATCCAACAGACCATAAACCCACAGACCCGCAAGTGGAAAAGTCTCAGTCCGCACAAACAGACCCGTAGAAGAGCAAGGAGCTGGGATGAGCGCACTTCCAAAGAACTGGAAAGCAGCTACTAGTTACAGGGCCGCTATGAATCGGACTTTGGCGCTGTGGTCTTGGTATTAGACTTCAGTCCAAGGGCTCCAAGGAAACAGGCTTGTGACAAATAAACAGGAGGGGAAGCTCAGGAAAGAAATGGGAAGGACCTCTGAAAAGCAGCAGGGTTCGAGTAACAGCCCAGTTGCTTGGTGGCACTAGCAGAGCCCTGGAGGAGGTGAGCTGAGTGCGCAGCGGCTAACCCTGGAAAGCTGCTAGCTCAGACCCCAGCGGAGAAAGGCATGGCCGCTGCTTCTGTAAGTCCTACCCGTGGCCTTGCAGCCCCACAGGGCTCAGTTCGAGTCCGGATCGAACCACTCAGTGGCAATGGGTCTGGTTCTTCTTGGAGATAAGCAACTACTGACCCACTTGCAGACACTAACTAAAGAACGTCACCAGAAAGGAACCAACAGCCAAGGAAGCAGAGCACATGCGCTGCAATGGGAGAGACTGAGAAGTAAGGACCAACATTTGTGCACAAAACCTGCTGAAGTCTCTGGCTGCCCACAGAACCATGCCTGCATGGTGCGTGGAGGAGCTGCCCAGGGTCCTGCAGAACAAACTAGCAGATTGAAGATAAACAAACGAAGGGAGGGGATAGCATGGAACAAGGCAAAAGCATAGGAGAGTCCTGAACTCACAATACAATCCAGAAAGGGCAACAGCCAATCCAAACAGCAGCTCCCGGGGGTGGGGTCTGCTGGACCAGCTCCGTGGAAAGCAGAGAGGTCTTTTCAGAAGGTTATGGTGACTTCCTGGGGACCTCCAAAGGGGTCGCAGAAGTCTCAGAAAACTGAAAACTGCTTTGGTGAGAAAGCGGCCCAGAGCATTGCATTGAAGAGCTCTCCCTTCCCGCTTGGTCAGGGCACCTACTCGCTCGTCCAAGGAGAGCTTCCGTGGGAGCTCGGAAAGCCCTCGTCTTGCCCCTGGCAGGGTTCTTTCTGTCCTTTCACGAGGAACATGGCTCACGTCCCCCGAGGACTCTCACACTGCCATCTTGACTTGGTGACCACACAGCGGACGGCAGACTACTTCAGGGAGGCGCTCGGGAGACGGCAACCCCACCCTTCAGAAGTGTGCCGACCTAGACAGAGGTGTGGGTGGAAACATCAGCTTTCTGTTGTGATATCTCTATTTAACACAGGGGTCTAGGGCTGTGCAGTGATGCTTATACAATGGATCCAGCTGAAAATGGAAAACCCTCGGCAGAGAGATGGAAATGCAGTACGGACAAAAACACCCAAAAGATGGCAGGAAAAAGAGGACCAAGCACAGAAAACGCACGAAAAAGCCCAAGTGGGGAGTAATTACATTCGATGTAAACAGACTAACCACTAAATTAAAAGGCAGAAGCTGTCAGACTGCATCTAAAAACAGGATCCAACCCAAGCAGAAACACTTTCAATGTAAAGCCATGTCGGTTGAAAACAGAAGGATGCATCCAAATATACTATACGGCCAGCATGCGAGTGCTGTACTGGGTGTGTTAATATCAAAGAAGAGGCTCAGCATTTATGACCACTAAGAGAGACAACAAAATATGTTTCTTAAGCATCAATGGGTCAATAAATCACAAAGACGAGACAGTTAAATTCGTGGTGTGAATGCTCTGAAGTCTTTAAAGAAAAGGAGCACTGCGGCACGGTGGGGAAGTGCTGGGCTGTTGACCAAAGGGTTGCAGGTTCGAATCCACTGGCCATTCTGGGGGATAAAGAGACAGAGCAGTTTTCCTCCATAAAGGTTGTTTCGTCTTCTTTTTAAAAAAAAAATTTTTTTTTAAGTAGGCTTAAACTTACAAATTTCCACTTTAAGCTAGAAAAACCATGCAATTTGAACTCAAAACAAGTAGAAGGAAGGAAATGATACTGAATATAAATCAACATTTAAAAGTAGAAGAAAAAGGGACCGCCCACCCCATTACTAGCTAAGCGGACAGCGCCACTTCCCCCCAGAAGAATTCACCTCAGCACTGAAGCTACAGCTCAAGGAGAGGGATGAGCCTGCTCAGAGCACGTCAGGAGCCAATGAGGGGGCAGGAAAAAAGGGTGAAGCACATCCTGGCCCACCAAGCCTTGAGGACACTATTTCTGCTCAGAGCAGCCAATGCCCAGAGAGGACCGTAGGGCGGGCCCTACGAGGACACGCGAAGTTCCTCACTGACCCATAGCACCACTAGGGACAGCACTGGACACACAGCGGGAACTGGGCTCCCCCTGCGCCCACCACGCAGAGGCAAGACACTGGGGACATGCAGCAGAGCAGCAAGGGGAACACAAAAAATAGACTCTGGGGGCAGGGTGTGGCGCCCATCACTCGGAAAGGGCAACAAATAGACATTGAACTGATTTATAGGCTTTTCTTTCTTTCTTTTTTGTCGTTTGCCTTTTTGTTGTTGTGATTGGAGCTATTGTTTTATTTATGGTTGCTTTGCTTTGCTCTATCTTGTGTTTGTGCATATTGTTGTCTCTGCATGTTTATCTGGATGGGATAGGTGGGATAAACAAGCCGGAAGAGAGAACAATTCGACGGACGACAGTTCCAGGGGGACGTAGGAGAGGGGGAGGTGGGGGAAAGGAAGGGGGTGTTAGTAAACCCAGGCACAAGGGGACAACATGACGGAAAATCAATGGCAAGGAGGGTGTATGGGGTCTGGTAAGCTTGATCAAGGGCAATGTGACCGAGAGAAATTACTGAAACCCAAATGAAGGCTGAACATGATAGTGAGACAAGAGGAAAGTAAAAGGAAATAGAAGAAATAACAAGGAGGCAAAGGGAACTTATAGAGGTCTAAATACAGGCATGTACATATGTAAATATATTTATATATGACAATGGGGAAATAGATCTATGCACATATATTTATAGGTTTGGTATTAAGGAAGATGGAAGTGGGCCTCTACTCAAGCACTCCTTCAATACAAGAACACTTTGTTCCAATAAGCCCGCACTCTGAGATGCTCACCTTCCCAAAACAATCATGATCGCTGGGGACAAATTGGTGAAGAAAGCTGATGGTGCCCAGGTATCAAAAGGTATAACATCTGGGGTCTTAAAGGATTGAAGATAGACAAGCGGCCATCTAGCTGAGAAGTAACAAAGCCCACGTGGACGACGCACACCAGCCTGTGTGATCACGAGGTGCCGATGCGATCAGGTATCAGGCATCAAAGACCCAGAGCAAAAATATCATAATGTGAATGAGGGGGAGTACGGAGTGGAGGTCTAAAGCCCATCTGTAGGCAATTGGACATCCTCTTACAGAAGGGTCGTGGGGAGAAGACAGGCCAGTCAGGGTGCAGGGTAGCACTGATGAAACATACAGCTTTCCTCTGGTTCTTTAATGCTTCCTAACCCCCACTATCATGATCCTAATTTTACCTTACAAATCTGGCTAGACCAGAGGATGTACATGGGAGCTGGAAACAGGGGATACAGGACAGATCAATTCCTTGGGACCAATATTGAGAGCAGCCATACCAGGAGGGGAAGGGAAAGTTGGGGGAGAATGGGAGAAACGATCACAATGACCTACCTATAACCCCCCCTCCCCCCAAGGGGATGGACAACAGACAAGAGGGTGAGGAGAGACATCGGACAGTGCAAGACATGAAAAGTTAATAATTTATAAATTATCAAGGGTGAGGGAGGGAGGGAGGGAGGGAGGGAGGGAGGGGAAAGGAAGGGGGATGAGGAGCTGATACCAAGGGCTCAAGTAGAAAGAAAATGCTTTGAAAACAGTGAGGGCAACATACGTCCAAATATGCTGGACACAATGGATGGATGGATGGATGGATGGATGGATGGATGGATGGATGGATGGATGGGTGGATGGTGATAAGAGTTGTACGAGCCCCCAATAAAATGATATATAAAGAGAGAGAGCGAGAGAGAAATCAAAGTCAAAAATGGTTCTTTCACTGAGAAAAGCATCTGAGTCAGCTGCAACCGGGGGAAATACTGCCATAGACACAACCACACAATGGGCAGATGCACGGACACCCACACAGGCGGTGGGTGTGGGAGGGAGAAGAGTGTCTATAAATTTAGCAGAAGATCTCTCTCTTTACTGTAAACATATCCATGAATGTGGTGGAGCATACGGAGGGCACAGTCAGGAAAACTTCTTAAACATAACCCAGCACCTTGAAGGAAGGAGACTCTGGGCCTGGGGCCTCAGGACGATGGTCTCTAGGGGACATCAAGGTCAGCTGGCATCACTCAGTCCACAAAGACAGTGTTCTAGAGTCTACTTTGATGTGGTGTCCTGGGTCTTAAATCACCCTGTGAGCTGCCTTCTAGGGTATAGCTGCTGCCCCTTCTTGGGCAGAGGAAAGACGAGCAATGGAAACTGGAGACACAGGAACACAACTGGCCCAGTGAAATAATGGACCACGGAACACCAGTCACCACCACCCTACACAAGAAGAACTAGATGGTGCCCAGCTACCCTGGCCAACTGCTCTGAAAGAGGTCCTATTGGTCCTTGATTGGGAAGGGAAGGGGAACATGGAACCAAACTCAAAATCATAGCAAAGGGCCAGGCTCAAAAGGGGGACAGGGATCGATGCACCCTCCAAGACCATGGCCCTTGGTAGCCCTTTAGCCCTGCGAATGAACTCATCCCCAAGGCTCAATTTCCAGCCAATAATAAACAGGGGAATAGCTAACCCAGGAAAGTAGGACAGTGGAAGAATCAACCATTTATGATAAAAAGAGCAGCATTTACCCAACGACAAAATTCAGAATGGAAGTAATAAACATGGAGAGGAAGTGGGGTAACTGATGTTACTTTGTAGGAACTGCAATCAATGAGATGAAACAAAATGTGTACAGCCAGTTGAATGGAAAACTGATCTGCTCTGTAAACCTTCACCTAATTCACAAAAAAAATTTATTTTTTTAGTAATTAAACTGGATTTTTGAAAATATTAGTAAGATTGACAAACCTCTAGAAAGATTGATCAAGAAAGGAAAAAAGCAAGAGACAAAACACACATTGCCTCGATCAGAAACAAAAAGAGCTAACACTACAGGTCCAAAAAACATCAGAAGGATGAAAAGGGACTATCGCAACTAACCTCCCACCACTCACCTGTCAGCTTCTCTCTCGTGCCGCGCTGGTTTGCAGGCTGCTGCGATGCTGGCAGATGGGCCTGGAGGGTCAGCCAGAATGGAAAGGGGCCAGCAGAGCACGGCCGGGTCAGTGAAAGCCTAGGGATGGTGGAGGAGTCCCGACTGTGGGAGACACTGCCTCAAGATGAGCCTCCCGGGGAGCAAGGTGCTCGAAATACGACGGGGGCAAGAGCTGCCTCTTCAAGAGAGAGTTGACTTGAATGAAGGGCCTTCACGTGCTGATACAACACAACTGACACTGGGAAGCAACAGCCACACAACACCCATTACTAATCAGAGTGTGGAAAGAACTGGCATTGCCCGTTTTTTTTTGCCAAAGATGAAAAGGCGAATGATGTTCACCAAATTCTGCAGTTTGAGATCGACAGACCCAGCATTCGAGATGCACTAACCATTATTGGGGACTGGAACGTGAGCATGGCAGAGAAGGAAAGGAGGATACCCAGTTGGAGAACGTAACGACACTGGGAGACACTTGATAGAATTTAGCAAGAACAGGATCAGCATCGGAACAGGGCCAGGCGTCGACTCAGGAATAACAATCATCAGTTGTTCACATGCAAGTTGAAGTTGAAGAAACTTAAAAAACAAGTCTGCAAACATCCAAAGTACAGCCTTGAGTAGATTCCCAACTGAATTTAGAGACCATCTCAAGAATGGATTTGATGCATTAAACACTCATGCCCCAAAACCGGACAAGCTGTGGAATGGCATCGAAGACACCACGCAGGAAGGGAGCAAAAGGTCATTAAAAAGAAGAAAAGACCAACCCAGGAGGCCAAGGAAACCCCAGAGCCTGCTCGTAAAGGTAGAGCAGCAATCAAGAAGGAAAAGAGCCGAATAGAAAACTTCAAAGGACGGCTTGAAAAGACAAAAGTATTTTGACAAAACGTACAGAGGGAAGTTAAGCATTTAAAAGAGACGAAGACCCTCAGCATCTCTTAGAGCTGTGGTCCTCAACCTTCCTCACGCAGAGACCCCGGAAGACAGCTCCTCATGTTGGGGTGACCCCCCAACCACAACATTATTTTTGTTGTTACTTCGTCACTGTCATTTTGCTACTGTTATGAATCAGGCAACCCCTGTGAAAAGGGCCGTTTGACCCCCAAAGGGGTCGCGACCCACAGGTTGAGAACCGCTATCTTAAACTAAAAGAACTGAAGAGAAAATTCAAGTCCCAGGTTGGGGGGAAAAATTAAAGATTCTATGGGCACAATATTGACTAGAGAAAGCATCAAAGGAAGATAGGAGGAATACACACAGTCACTGCACCAAAAAGAACAGGCTCACAGCCACCCGAGGGAGCCGTGACCAAAACCGATGGTGATGAAGAGAGACGGCCACCCTGGACAGAAGGCTGTGGGCGCTGTTGTTAGGTTGCAACCCTGTGCCCAACAGAAGGAGACCCAGCCCTTCCTGCGCCCTCCTCACAAGCGCCCTGTGCCTCAGCCCACTGCTGCAGCCACCGCGTCAATCCATCTCATGAGGACCTTCTAAAGCCCCAGCCAAAACAGGCTCCAGGAATTGATGGCATACTAACTGGAATGTTTCAACAAATGGATCCAGTGCTGGACGGATCTCCCCCTCTATGCCAAGAAATTTGGAGGTCAGCTACCTGGTCAATAGCCTGAAAGAGGTGTGCATACATACCCATTCCAGAGAAAGGTGATCCAACAGGCTGCAGGAATTATTGAACAATGTCATTAATGTCACACACAGAACATTTTACTGACGATGTGCTTGCAGCAGAACATCGACGGGGAACTGCCAGAGATTCAGGCTGGATTCGAAAGAGGATGTGGAATGAGGGATGACGTTGCCGGTGCCAGATGGGTCTTGGCCGCACACAGAATATGATTGCTAAGTTTAGTGTGTCGACCTGGCCAATACCTCAAACATATGTATAATCCTAAGAGTCCTGGTTTTCTCCTCTAGAGAGAAGACCAGAAAGATGTTTACTTGTGCCTCACTGACTGTGCAAAGGCATCTGACTGTGGGTCGTCACACACACACACGGATACCTCCGCTTATACTGGGAATGCAGAGCACTTTATGGCGCTCCTGCAAAGCCTGTACACGGACCAAATGGCAGTGGTTCAAGCAGGAAAAAAAGAGGCGACTGCGTGGATTAAAATCAGGAAAGGGGCCCATTAGGGTGGTAACCTTTCAACGTACTTATTCCATCTGGGAGCTGAGTAAATAATTTAAGAAGCTGAGCGAGCTCACAGAGCACAGCGTCAGGATCAGAGGAGAGCTCACTGACAGCCTGCAATGTGTGGAGGGCTCCACGCACGTGCTGACAACGAGCAAGCTACTCATGAGCCAGCAATCGCTCTGCAGGGTGCCCGCTCCACAGAAGCCAGGAGAACAGCACTACCACACACAGGCACACCTATGCTTACCGCAGCACGGCCGTCACAGCAGAAACCTGGAAACAGTCGAAAGCTCCGATCACTGAGGAACGGGTAAGCAAACTGACACCTTCACACAATGGACTATTGTGCACCAATGAAAAATGGTGACAGCTCTCGTGAAGACTGTAAGGCAAGGGCACAACTAGAGAAGATGATGTCAGTCTTAGAAATATGCAATACCACGATGATGAAGAAAAACAAAGGGAAAGAAATGTGGTTTTTATACCAAAAGATAAGACTCTGATGGCAGTGAGGAAGCCAGGGATGGGGGTCGGAACAGGGAGAGAAAAGGGATAACGTTTTGCGAAGGGAGGAAGGATTTAGAGGAGGGTGGATGAGGGGGCAGAAAGAGAACCATGTTTGAGGGGAGGGAGGGTTTAAATGGGATATTGCTGATGTCATCAGCTGAGGTGGGCTGTGTAACAGCTACAATGCACTTCTTTTAAAAAGTCCCTCCAGATTCCTTACCCCTTGAACCTAAATGTTGGCTTGAGTAACTGAAAAAAAAAGAAAAGAAAGAGGGGGAGGAGGGTGTAAAGCTGAAATGGACATGGGGTCTTTTGCGACAAACAAGTTCATTTAAAATGTATAAAAACACAACAGGGTGGGGATGGGGAAATGGGCTGATACCAAGGGCTCAAATAGAAAGAAAATGTTTTTAAAATGATGATGGTACAGGTCTGTCTAAATAAGATACGCTGGAAGAACTATCTGGAGGAAAAACAACGGGACTGACAGTTCTGGGGGACATGGGATAGGGGAGGTAGGGGGAAAGGAAGTGGTGTTAAACAACCCAGGGACAAGGGAACAACAAGTGATCCAAACTGGTGGTGAGGTGGGTGTGGCAGGCCTGGTAGTGCATGATCAAGGGTAATTTAACAAAGAGGTATTGCTGAAACCCAGGTGGGGACGGAGCATGATAGTGGGACAGGAGGAAAGTCAAGGGAAAGAGAGGAAAGAGCTAGGAGGCAAAGGACATTTATAGAGGTCTAGACAAAGACATGTAATATGCAAATATATATATGAGGATGGGGATATAGATCTCTATGTACCTATATGTATAGGTTTAGTACTAAGGTAGCAGAAGGACATCGGGCCTCTACTCAAGTACTCCCTCAATGCAAGAACACTTTCTTCTATTAAACTGGCATTCTATGATGCTCACTCACCCGACATAACTGCTGAAGACAAAGTGGGTGAAAAAGCAAATATGGTGAAGAAAGCTAATGGTGCCCAGCTATCAAGAGACAGTGTCTGGGGTCTTAAAGGCTTGTAGATAAACAAGCAGTCATCTAGCTCAGAAGCAACAAAGCCCACATGAAAGAAGACACCAGCCTGTGTGATCACGAGGTGCCGAAGGGATAAGTTATCAGGCATCAAAGAACAAAAAAGCATATCATTGGGTGCACACCTCTATGATACGATCGCTGAGGACAAACGGGTGCATAAGCAAATGTGGCAAAGAAAGCTGATGGTGCCTGGCTATCAAAAGAGATAGCGTCTGGGGTCTTAAAGGCTTGAAGGTAAACAAGCAGCCATCTAGCTCAGAAGCAACAAAGCCCACATGGAAGAAGCACGCCAGCCTGTGCAATCCGAGGTGTCGAAGGGATCAGGTATAAGGCATCATCAAAAATAAAAAACAAAAAAATCTTACCATAGTGAATGAAGGGGGGAGTGTAGAGTGGAGACCCAAAGCCCATTTGTCGGCCACTGGAGATCCCCTCGCAGAGGGGTCTAGGGGAAGAGATGAGTCAGTCAGGATGCGATGTAGCACCGATGAAGCATACAGCTTTCCTCCAGTTCCTAAATGCTTCTTCCCCCCGATCCCCACTATCATGATCCGAATTCTACCTTGCAAGTCTGGATAGAGCAGAGGTTGTACACTGGAGCATATAGGAGCTGGAGGCACAGGGAATCCAGGGTGGATGATCCCTCCAGGACCAGGGGTGTGAGGGGCGATACTGGGAGGGTAGAGGGAGAGGGGGTTGGAAAGAGGGAACCGATTACAAGGATCTACATGTGACCTTCTCCCTGGGGAACAGACAACAGAAAAGGGGGTGAAGGGAGACGCCGGACAGGGCAAGATATGACAAAATAATAATTTATAAATTATCAAGGGTTCATGAGGGAGGGGGCAGCGGAGAGGAAGGGGAAAAAAGAGGACCTGATGCAAAGGGCTTAAGTGGAGAGCAAATGCTTTGAAAATGATGAGAGCAAAGAATGTACAGATGTGCTTTACACAATTGATGTATGTATATGTATGGATTGTGATAAGAGTTGTATGAGCCCCTAGTAAAATGTTTTAAAAAATAAAATAAAAATGATGATGGCAATATATGTACAAATATGGATTGTGATAAGAGCTGTAAGAACCCCCCCCCAAAAAATGATTTAAAAAACAAAACAAAGACTACGGCGCTCAATGTGAATTATACCTCAACAAGAAGAAAACTAAAAATCCTCACAACTTACCTAATAAGCAATATCTTGATAAGTGGGGAAAAGGTTGAAGTTGTTAAGAATTTAATTTTGCTTGAACCCACAATCAATGCCTGTAGGAGCAACGGGGGAGAAATCAAATGGCACCCTGCACTGGACAAGTTATCAAAAAGCAGAGCTATCTCGCTAAGGCGCTCCTGACCCCAAGTCATGGTATTTCCATCTGCCCCTACGCCCGCGCCGGCTGAACGATGCGCGAGGAGGACCGGAAAAGAGGAATGCATTGGAGCATATGGCGATGAAGAATGTAGGTACACCATGGGCTTCCAGAAGCCTGGCCAAGCCTACGCTGGAAGAAGGGTAGCCAGAATACGCCTTAGCAGCAAGGGCGGATCCCTTGGAGGGAAAGAGAGACGCAGGGTCGGTGATTAAGCTGAAGCACCTCAGCGAGCTGGACAGAGGCCATCACAATGGGCTCCCACCAGCACGAAGAGCAAGGCCGGTGCAGGCCCGGGGGGCCGTGCTTCGTTCCCACGGGTCAAGAATCGACCGGAGGTCACCTAACGACAAGCAATTTCATCTGAACAAAGTTTGACACCTTGGATGAAATTTAGTAAATTAACCTAAAAAAATAATGACCAAAATGACACAGACAAAACAGCAGCGTCAAAGTGCCCTATATCTGAATTAAATCTGCTATCAAAAACCATCTCACAGAGGGGAAAAAGAACTCCAGGGCCAAAGGTTTTGCTGATAAATCCTAACAAATATTTGAGGGAGAATAACCGCAATCTTAAAATCTTTCAGAAAATAGAACAGGAGGGAATGCTTCCTAGCTCATTTCTTGAGGCCAGTACAACCCTGATTCCACAGCCCGACAAAGACAGGGAAGAAAATTGCCTCCTGTCGTGCTCTGGAATATAGATGTAAAAATCGAAAGAGAGGGTGAGAGCAAATAACAGAGGCAGCAGGACCCTTGTCCGCATGAGCAGGCCAGCCAGAGGCATCGGGAGATGGAGACAACCTGATGCAGAGAGAGGCTCCCCGATGCTTCCCAAGGACCAAGACATCAGCAGGAATGGCCCCGGGACTGGGACACCCTCCAATTCCGCAGTTCCTGAACAAGATGTTCGGAGCATGCCATCCCACTTCTGGGTGTTTCCTGCCAGAGACCCCGGGGCCTGAGTACCATCAGGAGGCCCACCCACATGCCTGGGAGCCGGCCGGCACGCTGACAAATACTCATGTGAGGACTTAGTGCAGGACTCAGGGAGACTCCCGGATGGAAGGAGAAGACAGAGATATGGTCCACTGGACAGGCACCACTGGACTCCGGGCTGGACCCTGGACCAAGGAAATAATTATGAAGAAGGCGACTGGGGCACCTGACCACATTCTAGCAGAAGCTGTGGCCACGACACAGGTGCTGTACCAGGAACACATTTCCTGATCTCAACCACCGCGTCAGGACTGAGTGAGCACTTCCTATGTGTGTGAGGAACTGGACACCCAGTGGACAGGCAGGGATCGAGGGTCACAACAGACCCAGCTATTCAGGAAGCATGTGTGGACGTGTGTGTAGAGAGAAAGAGGAGGAAAGAAGAAACAGGAGAAGCGGGGCAGCGGGTTTACAAGAGTTTACGTGTAAACTGAACACTTATCCGAGTCTGAAATGAAAACAAAACACAAAGTTACGAGGGAAAAAAAACAACCCAATAAAATCTCATGAAGAATCCTTTTCCTCTGACCCACACTATCCTCCCCCCAAACACTCCCCCCCAAAAAAGGGAAGGGAGGGAGGGAAAGGGTGGAGGCTCAGGTGGTCTGTGCTCCTTGTCCCAGCCGTTTGCCACCCTACCTAGAGTCACTCACAAGCAGGAGTGGGGAGAAAACCAGAAAGGGTGTGGGGTGGGGTGGGGGGCACCCTGGGGCACTGGCATTGGGAAGGCTATGTCTTCAGGACTGATGGGAACCCCTACTTCTGGCCTGGGGCTTGGCAGAAGGGTACAAAGGCCCACCACTCAAGTAGTGACAGTGGGGAGGTATTGTAGCCACGGTGATGGGCAACTCAGTTTCCCTTTTCCTGCCACTCGGCCTGGTTATGGCCCACCAGGCCCAGAAGCATGCAAAGGCCACATGAGTGACTGGAAATGGCCTGGCCAGGGCCCTGGGGCCCACTTGTGTGGAGGGAGGGGCCTTCAGGGAGTCCCTGGGTCCCAACTGTTCCTTATAGTACACAACCCCAGCGGACTTCTTAAATAAATGCACAACTACAAATGAACTGGAAAAAATAGAGACGGCGAGGAAAAACGAAGGAGGCCTTCATGTGGAGACGTGTTGGGAGAGAGAGACAGGCCTCGGACAATGAGTTACAGCCTCCGAAGGGTAATGGCCCCAATGCGCCTCCCGTGGCTGGTTTACCCTGTCTGGATCTAATTACAGATCCAGCTCTCCCAGGCTGCGCTGACTGTCTCTTCAGCCACGGGCTCTGTGCCTGGTACTGGGCCAGGGTCTGCGGACGGGGACATAAAGGGGCCCCGGGAGTAAGCAGGTCACCATCGTGAAGGCGAGACAAACATACCAATAGACCTGCACAACACACGTGCTAGGTGAGAGAAGACAGACCACACCACGCTGCTGGCCCCGAGACACGTCTTCCCCAGGCCCTAAGGGATAAGCAGGCCGGGCTGCACCACTCAACAGCGAGCGTCGCCATTAGAGACGCCGGGGTCCGAACCAATGGCTGTAACTTCTCCTGCGAGGGAGCCGTCGATGGGCAGGCACATGGCTTGTCCATGGCAGCACGCAGTTCCTTCTGGGCTGAGCAGCAGTCCCGCTCAGGCGGGCGGTTTGGAGTTGCGTGTTCACACCCCCTGGATGCACAGAGCCCAACGCAGAGGGCACCAGGGAACAGCCCAATCGGCTTCTCTCACCAACTAGCGCTCTGTGGTCACCTGTTGGCATACGGGTGTATGCCCGCCACACCTCCCTGACCAGCTCACCAGAGCCCTGTCCTTCTGGGGGCGGGGGTCCCAGCCAGCCCACCCATGGCCTTTCCGCCCTTGAATGTGCAAGGCACCTATCATGCAGTCAACTCCGTGCCCCGAAGCAGACAACTCCATGTGTGCTAGCCAGCTCCCAAGTACTCAGGAAAGGCTCCCCAAAGTCTCCCCCTGGCTTCCACACCCCCCCCCAGGGAGAGCAGCTGAGATCAGATCCGAGTAAGAGGGGGCCAGACTGGACACCCCAATACCTCTCTCATCAAAGCCCCACAGACGAGTGCCGGCTTGGGGAGGGTCACGGGACCCCTCCCATTCTTTGTGGTCACATCCAAAAGCTTAAGCATTCAGAGGATGAGGCCAGCAACCCAGCTTCGAGTGAAAAACGCAGCTTAGGTGAGCTCAGTTGTTCTGCAGGCAATTTGGGGAGATGATTGTTTGAAGGCTTGTTAGGTTTTCCAAATACGTCCACAGAAAAAAGGAGGAGGAAGAAGAATGGTGCTGACAAAATCGTAGAGTTTGGAAACAAAATCAAATGAAAATATATATATTCATCAAGCAAAACTGTCGAGAGCGTTCCTTGCCAGTGTCTGATCAGTCTCTGGGGATTAAATAATTGGTTGACAGTCGTAACCAACTTCCAAACAAAGGAGAAGATGGAGTCGGCAAGGTTCACTGAGCAGATGCCAGAAACCCAGCGAAACAATAACGCCGAGAAGGTTCATTTTGCATAATAAATTTAATTTCTTGTAGGGAAACTTGAAATTTATTTTTTTTAAAGAGGAAAGAAAGAACAAACCCTGGAGAATTTGAATTTTAATAATCAATTATTCTTCAACCTGATTCATCTTATAAGCATATGGAATATGCAAAAATTAAATTAGTTTAAAAAGCCAGACCTATAACGCGCAGTTGAGGGAAACTTTTACACAAATGAAGAGTAATTGCCAAATGTTCCAAGGCTATAACACACTTGTTTAGCTCCACGGTGAATAATGCTCCTGCACTTCGAAAACACGCTTTTCTCTAATGCTGCTTTGTTTCCACCCAAGGAAACAACAGTCTTCCACATCGCCCACTGTATTCACAGGCTCCTGGCTTTGAAACCCTCAGCTCCAGAGTTCTTCCACCACAGCAGCAACAACTGTGTCCAGGAAGATTCCAGAAGCAAGCGGAAAGTCTTTGTTTGAACACTGCATTTCACACTGGATGCAGCATCTTACCAGGCAGGGACAAGACAACACCATCGATTCAAAACAGAAGAAACTGCGTCTCTTTAACTGATAGGAGCACAACTACTTCAACACAGCCCTTCCCGAAGTGCTGTGTGCATTTTCTGCCACATCTGCTTTCTCCAAAACCAGATCATGTGTTGGCTTGGGTACTTAAGTCTTAGCTAAGTCTATAAATACGTTTGTGTGGATATATATATATGTATATGTATGTATATATATATACATATATATTTGTTTTTTAATTGTCTAATCATCATCTAGAAGAGACTGTGGGGCCCTTCCTCCTTCCTTCAGGAGAGGAGGCTCCCAGCCGGCCCCTCGGCCCTTGGTGGCAGTGGTGGGGGCAGGGGGCAGCTGGAGGTAGCAACAGCAACAGCTCACAGCTAGCCCCTGTCCTGAACAGAGAGAGCCAGCAGCCTTCTTCTCCAGCAATGCCTTCTAAGACAATCGCAGATCTGAGGTCATCAGAGCTGAGCTGGGAGCTTTCTCTGCCTGAGGCCCTTCACTGACTCCCTTGTTCAGGGAAACAGCAGGGGAGCACCCAGCTCCAGGGCCTTCAGAGAGAAAGCCCCACAGAGGTGTGGGAGCAGCCCCGGCAGACTCACGTTGACTGCCTCCGCCTTGTACTCATCATCGCTGTCGGGCATGGTCAGGTCCAGCAGGATCGGGCACACTTTGTTCTCAATGTCGTGCTGGAAAATTAGATCCTGTTCCAGAAGGATCAGCAGCACTTCCTGGCTAGACTTTCTAACCTGGAAGAGAAAATAAGGCAAAAGTTGAAGCGCAAAACAAGCAGAAAAGCACTCAGGATCAGGACCAGACCCTCCTCCCCACCCCTCCGGGCCAACAATGTCCAGCCAGCCCTACTGACCTCCCCTTGTCCAGCTGCCCGTCTCTTACACTTCCTTCCTGAGGCCTCGGACCAGGCTGTTCCTCAGCCTGAACCGAAGCACCTAGTTCCCTTTGCTTAATTCAGCTCCTACCATTCCCTACCCTTGGGTGAAAGGCCCTTCCTCCCAGCCCCCGGCCTCAGGCCAGGTCTCCATCCTACATCAGCAGTGCCCTGCACGCCCTCCATGGCCTCTCATGGGCATGGGAGAGTAGATGGTGTACATGGGTGCTATTTCTACCTGTGTGCATTTGTTATGTGAGCTGATTCTGTACGGACGTGTATACAGTACTTCTGCCTATGTGCATATATACACACATGTGTTGTTTCTGCCACATGGATGTAGGTGCACATGTTACTGCTGCATGCTCGCTCAGGGACACTGTCCCTCTGCTGCAGAGGATACCCAGAGGCACCAGGCCTGGCTTGCTTTGCATGCACCCTCGGGACCTGGTGGCAACGGCACCAGGTCCTGCCATGCACTCAACTGTGATCAGGCTGGCCATCGGGGGCAGGGAGACTGCCCGTGGATCTCCAAGACTAGGCGACAGGCGAAGGCCTCATCTTTCTCCGCCAACGGAGCACTGCAGCAGAGGGCCTGGAAAGCAGGTCAGTGCCCTCCTGCCTGGGAATTCCTGGGGCCACACCTGGATGTGTGCTGTGTCAGGGCCACAGGCCACAGGGACAGAGCTCCAAAGAAGAGCCGCTGTGGGACAGGATGCTCACTGGAGAAGCCAGGGTCTCTGTGGTGGGTGTGCCAGGAGGAGCCCTATGCATGGGAAGGGTCCCTAAGAAGCTGCCGTGCCATCTTGGGGGCAGTGAAGGCACTGGAAATGCTGATGAAGAGAGATGCAAGTCCTGAACAGCCCAGGCACCGCACAGAGGCAGGCGGGGGGAGTGCCGTGTGCGCATGCCCACCCGCTGTGTATGGAGGGAGTCACAGGTGATGAGGTGACAGTGGTTATGAAAGAGAGCAGGGGTCACCTCACGGGCCATGGAGACTGGTGTCAGGGAGGCAGCTTATTAAAGCTCCCGACCCAGTGACAAGATGGAAAAGACACTTAAAAAGATCACCCTGGCAGTGGAGCTCTGAGGAAGCCGGAGGCGGCGGGGACCTCGATGCAGAGGCCAGTGAGGCAGCCTTGAAGTGGTCAGGAGGGAGGAACAGGCCTGGCCTCGTGGCCAGCGAAGGAGCAAGCATGGCTGACAGTGACGAAGCCCACACTGAGCGACCACCGAGCCCGGGCGGGAGCTGAGGATGGAGTAGCGGAGACAGGCCAGTCATGGGTGGTGCTGGGCTGAAAAGAGCAGCAGGAATGGGCAAGAGGCACCAGGTCTCTGGGCAGGGGCATGGAGCCAGGTATCCAGACAGGAGCTTGTGGAGTGTGATAGGCTGGCTGCACGGGACCCCCTAAAATATAAGTGCTCATCAAATCCCTGGGACCTACAAGAGCCAACTTTCTTGGAAAAGGTTTTGGGCTTTTTTTCCCCAGCTGTAATTTAGGATCTTGAGATGAGGGCATCCTGGGTCATAGATGAATCCTTTAAGAACAGAGGAAGAGGGGAGGCCTTGTGATGTAGAAGGCCGAGATGGACCAATGTGGCCACAAGGCAAGGAAGTCATGAACCTTCCTGCCTGCCTCAACTCCCAAGGCCTAGCATTCAGACCCAACAGGGTGCATGCCTGTGATCCTTGGACATGAGCGCACCAAGCAGCGTCTGCCAGGCTATGACGAGCAGACGCCCTGCAGAAGCCTGGGGCATGGCGGGAAGTCAAGTGTTTCAGGGCCGGTCACTAGTCCAGGAGCAACAAGGCACAGCAGTGAGAGCCAGCACAGGAGCCACAAGACTGGGCCTGGCATCAGGGAGGGTCCCGGGGGCAGGAGAAGGGCCCCTACGTGGAGCGGCTGTGGGCTGTGGGGAACGCTGCATGCCGGTGACTCGGAGAAGACAGAAGGGAAGCCAGGGTCGAGGATGTGGGGGGGGATGCCCTGGTGGGGAGGGGGAAGGGGGACCTGAGGTGCCACAGGCAAGAAGTGAGGGAAGAGCCTGAAGAGGCCGCCCCAGAGGCCATCCGGCAGTGGTTTGCAGCTCATGCCGGCGAACCTGCAAGCCGAGGAACCCCCTCTGGGGGCTGCCACCAGCCAGTTGGGCCCTGGAGCAAGTGAGCCAGCCTCCAGGACCCTCGGTTCCCTCCTCCTCCCTTTTCTTCTTTTCATTTCGAGGCTGCTGTCGTTGTGGATGACGACAACATGGGAAACTTGCACAGAAGCACACTCCGTTTGCCCAGGACAGCTTGGAGGCGGTGATGGCACTCCCTCTCTGGCTCCTTCCTTGGGAACATACTCAGAGGACCCGTGAGCTTCCGGCCTGACTTCTCCAGTGGCTGGGGCCTCTCCGATCTGCCCCCCAGGGCAGCTCTTTCAGCAAGCGTGGTGCTTAGGGCAGACTTTCTTTACTCTGAGACTCAGACTCACTGCCGCCAAGGGGACGACAGAGACCTGCCCATGGGTTTCCGAGAATGTGACTCTGTCCCGAAGTAGAAAAGCCTGACCTTGAGGCTGGCAGTCCCACTTGTCACCGGGGTTCCTCTACTAGGCCAGTTCCACTAGTGCTTGGTCTTAAAGACCTCATCTCAGCAAAGATTGTGTTCCGGTCGTCTGGCCTTAGGCAGTCCAGAAAGTCTGGATTCCATGAGTAATGTCAATCTGTTGTGGATTCTCTCCCTTTAGGTCAGGGTCGTTTCCTCAGCTGTGAAATAACAGTACCTATCTCAGAGGGGAGGCGTGAGGACAGAATGAGCTAACACACAGAAAGGGCTGAGAACAAACCTGGCAGGTAGGCGTCCCGGAAGACTGTGACCACGCCCTGCTATTAAATCATAACTCTCAGCCGCTGGGGGGAGAACATCTGGGAGGATCGCAGCCCAGATCTGCCAAGTGATGAGCCCATGAGGACCAGTGAGCACGCCCCTGTCCCACCCGTGAGCCAGGGCAGAGCAGAATGAAGTGCCTGGTGGGCGCCCAATAAAAGCGTCTTCAAAATCACTGCAAACAGTGAGCAGGGACATATGGTGCAAACAGATCAAGCCCAGGGGCGAGGATGCGGGTGACGGGAACACAATACTGCAACAGTTGGAAACAGAGACCCTGAGACAGCCAGTCAATGGGGATGGAGGGACAGAACATGGAGGAAGGGGTGGGCACAGCTGGAAGGGGCAGCACCAGGCCACTCACATCAATAAGGCCATGAGAACCCCAAAGGAGAGGCAATGCCACTCCAAGTGGCACTCACACCACGATGCAAACTCAAATACCTGGCTGCGGAGAGCCCCCGGAGCTCGTGGTGACAGCTGGCCACAGGGGCAAGGGAACAGGGGACAAAGGCGGCCTCACCCATCTCTGTGAGTCCCCCTCACCCATCACTGTGAAGCAGGACTGAAACATGAATGCTGCTGAAGCTGAGCAGTAGACACGTGGGGGTTACCAGACCATCCTCCCGTGTGATTAAAATGTTTCACACGATTTGGAAACTTGCAACTATTGATGAGAGAGCATTCAGAAGGAGCAGACCGAGACCGCGGCAGGCCCTCCCAACTGCTGCAGGTCAGTGAGGCCAGGCCAGAGGAGGGGAGGCTCAGGGGCCACAGACATGACAGTGGCGCAGAGAAGCTACTGGCAGGTAAAGAACCAGCAGGTAAGAGAGATGGCTGATGCAGGCAGGGAAACAGAGACTGAACGGTGCAGAGCTGTGGAGGAAGTGTGGTCGCCATACCATGGGAGACTGGTGTGGCAGTGGACGTGTCCCTCGACTCTGAATGGACACCTATTAGAGGCCAGACCCTGCACTTGGTCGTGGGGAGAATCGAGACTGAGTGGCCACTGAGAGGGGTGGAGAATGAGGAGAGAACCTGCCAGTGACCACAGAGACAGAAAGAACCCGGCCCACCACAAATCCCACACTGATGGCCTTCCTGAGGTGAGGCGAGGTCCCTGGCCCCTCTCTAGCCCAGCACCTGGCACTGGCCTGCACCCACTCAAGCACAGTGTCAGGCTGCCAACGGTCATCACGTGCCCAGGGAGAGTGACCCTCAGCCAGCCACCTGGGACACAGAGCCTGCCTCCATCAATGAGTGGGCATGATGAGAAGGGGTGCAGGCAGGGCGGTCACAGTGGCTTCCCCCAAACATGTGAATGACATACTTCCGAGGGCCACCAGAGTCCCTGGAGGTGGCCAGAGATGCTAGACTGCATGTCCAATTCCTCAGGGCCCTATAGGACATTCCCAGGGGCTAAGCTAGGGGTGTCTGGATGGGTCATCAAGAAACTGAAAGCAGAAGAGGCCTTTGGGGCAAGCAGGCCGGCTGGGATAAGCTGCAAGAAAGGGAGCCTGGCAGCTGGCCAGAGTCCAGGGTGGGTTAGGGCAGCAGGCTCACGGAGCTGGACTCGAGGACTCCATGGGCCGGGAGACTGTGAAAAGGGGCGACTCCTGGTCTGTGTGGTGGGAGATTAAGATTCACTAGGAGACTCAGGTGATCTGTGGGGGTCTCGGTGGACAGAGGGGAGAGAGTGGGGGGTTGGGGGGCTCTAGTGGCACCAGGTTGCACCTCTGGGGAATTGCATGGAGCAGGCAGTGTTCCACTCACTGAGGCGGGGATGAAGATTGAAGGCCTCTATTTTCTCTGTGAAGCAAAGGCAAGGTCGCCTGTTGGGAGCGAGGCAGGTGAGGGAGGAGGTGGTGGCAAGCCCAACAGTCTCAGGGAACTGCCAAGAGTGACAAGAAGGCCACTGCAGACCCAGGGGCATGAGAAGGGTTGCCACATGCAGCAGATATCTATAACTCTGCTCCCTCAAGGTGCTGCGCCCTCCCCAGGCAGAGGGCAGAGAGCCACTCCCCCGCCCCCCCCCCCCCCGCCGGAGTGGGAATGGCTATGGATGGCGGGGCATGGGGAGCTCAGGAACATGAACCATGGGGCCAGGTGGTCCCCTTGGGGGTTTGAGGGGTGAGGCCAGCAGGGCCATCACACTGTAGGGAAGGCAGGTGGGAGGGGAGAAGGGAGCAGCCGTGGGGAAGCCGCGCGGTGCAGAAGCAGCAGGATGTGCAGGGGGCTATGCGCTCGCGCCCAAAACCGGCCTTCAGCAGGTGCTGCCTGGATGTGTGCACCTCGAGGGTCCTGTGGTCTTGCCTCATTTTTCCAGAAACCAGAAAGTACCGCAATGGCAGGTGACAAAGGCCAGGAAATTGCCAGGTCCTGGACTCAGGGCCACCTTCCTTTCAGGGATTCATCCCAGGGAGACGGAGCTTCAAGAGCAGCAGCAGGCGGTGCCGTGTCTAACAGGCAGGCCAGCAGCAGCAAGGCGATGGCTGAGAGGAACACCAGGATGTGCAGGCGCTCACAGAGAGGTCGAGGGTTAGTCCTCTGCCCCATTTGAAAACGTTCACTGTCCAAAGAGTGTTTGGGAGTTTACTTTTTTTCCTTCTTCTGAAGGGTGCCTAAGGGCCACCGTCCCAGGGGCTCTGCCAGTCTCTAGCCGACCAGGGAGCCTGGTCTCCTTTAAGAATTCTCTGGTTTCTCTTCCGCATCTTTCTCCCGCCCTAAGCAGGGCCTTCTAAGGGATCTCTCCCTTTCTGAGTGGTTGGCAGCGGAAGCTGGGCACCATCTGGTTCTGGTCTCGGGGTTGTGGGGACTGGTGTCGGCATGCGTGGCCCGTCAGCCCTTGGTACTAATTGTTTCCACGCACCTCCGATTTCTTCCCAACCTTCCTCCGTGCGGGGCGATATCAACGATGCACCTTACATGGCCATTCACGAGATCCCAGTCGCAACTCACTAGCATGGGTGTCGACTCCCTCTTTGTGAACTGTGTAGCACCCAGTGACCTGGTTGTCCCCAAGACTAGGGTCCTGAGTCTGAGCCCAGAGATCATTCACTGGAGGTGTCTGGCTACGTCTACGAAGCTTTCCTAACTCCATTCCCTGTACGCTGCCCCACGGGAATGGATATATTTGCACAAAGGTAAATACCCAGGTACAAATATCTCCAGTCAGGCCGATCTCGGTCTGTGGGGTTAGTCCCGCTCCCTCTCCCGCGCTGCAGGCCTGTGTGTCTATCCAAGCATCCACTCGTACATCATCATTACTGCAGGAACAAGCCAACACTTTAGGCTTTCTTCAAAGCAATGATCACGAAAGCACGGCAGACCATAAAGTTCACAGATGCATGTACCCTCTGTGGAAATCCACCCCCAATACGCTGCCTAGCACGTGAGGTGCGCTTTGCCATCAGAGGGTCAGGCTGACCGTACCTGCGTTACAAAGCTGCCAGACAAATCACTACAGCCCTTCTGCGGTGGCAGCCACTAGAAATTGCCTGATGCCATCAATAAGCTGCTCGGTGCCCTGGTGGGGCCCCACGCTGTGGAGAAGAATGAGGATGAGCCCCACCTACCGCTATGACTGTCTGGTCACACCGGGCAGCAAGAAAATCCAGGTGCAGTGCGCATGGGCAGTGTGCTTTCTCATCACCAGCAAGGCCCAGAGCCACAGGAGAGAGCGAGCACACAGGCTCGTACATGTTCAAACGGCTACCATCGGGGATGAGAAGCAGGCAGGGAGTGAAAGTAGACTTGGACTTCCCTGAATGTGCCCTTCCTACGGTTGATTTCAAGTCAGGTAAACACCTTATGTAATTCCAGATCAAAATGCACAAACCAACGCAATTGCCCCAAACAAAGAATGCAGGCACACAAATGAACCTGCGTGTCAGGTTGGTGGCTGAGCCACAGAGAAAGGGGCTCATGAGAGCAACGCCGCACCACGATGTTAACATGAAGGTGCTGTTCCGTGGGGGCATTGCCTCTGGACAGAAGGAACCACACACTGACAGTGGTGATGGTACAGCTCTGCTTGAGGTGGGAAAAAAAAAGGACTCACAGAGGAACCCTAGAAGGCTAATCTTGTCACCTTGCAGGACCAATGCAAAACAATGTTAGCTATAATCCCATCACACTGCTGGTAACAACGTAAGCACAGTGGTATTTTATTGGGATAGAAGAATAGATAGTTGGGCAGATAGGCGTGATGGATGGATGGATGGATGGATGGATGGATGGATGATGGATGGATGGAAGGGTGTGTGGAAGCATGGATGGAAGAATGGATGGGTGGGTGGACGGGTAAATGAGTAAGTGGATGGATGGGGAGGTGCTAAGTGTGTGTATGCAAGTATGGGTGGGAGAGTGGATTTATGAGTAAATGGAAGGGTGAGTGGACAGAATGTGGATGGATGAAGAGGTAGCTGGGCCGTGGATGGATGAGTTTATACACACATAATGATGTCATTCAAAAACAAAATTTGCATCAGTAAAAAAGATACAAAAAGACCAGCCTCTCCCCTATCTGGAACAAAGGAGAGTAAAGAAAATAAAAGATACAAAGAAACAATTAGCCTGAAGGTGTAATGGACTCTGGGAACCCCAGCCTCCACAGCCCTGAGACTGGAAGAACTGGATGGTGCCTGGCTGCCACTGTTGAGACTGCTCTCAGAGGAGCAAAGCAGAGTGGGAGAAAAGAGTACAACAAACTCAAAATTATAAAACAGACCAGGCTTATTGGTCTGACAGATTCAGGGGAGACTATGGACTTTAGACAGCCCTCAAACCTGGAAATGAACTTAACCCTCAAGGCTCAGCTTCCAGCCGAAGAGAGACAGGTCTACAACATGAACCTTAACACCAGGCAGGTGGTGCCCCTTAGAACAATCAATCAGACCAGAGCAGAAGGATAGCATTAGCCCAGGGACGGAGCTCAGGAGAAAGGAAGGGACGCCAGGTGGAGATGGTCAACACAGCGGGGGAGGGGGCCGAATGCTGCTACACCGTGGGGCTGGCAACCAATGTCACAAATCAAAATGTGTACGGCCGGCCTGTTGAGTGGAAAGCCAGTGTGTTTGGCAAACGCTCTCTTGAACAACTGTAACGTGAAAGAAGCAACTCCCACCATCCCAAATCTGAACTGGAAAGAGTAACATAAACTCATGAGGAATTCTTATTTCAAAAATAAACAGCTATTTTTCAGTAACAACACAGCCCCACGCTGCCACAATGGGCCCCGGCATTCCCACGCTGGCCTCGACCTCATCTTACTTGTGCTGACGGGTGTCTGAAGCCGCCCCCAAGGAATGCGCCAGCCCGTGAGGCAGATTAGCATGAGAGCTACCCTCCTCTGTGATGGGAAGGGCAGGGCATGAACAGGACCACTTTGAAGACAAGGGGTGTTAGGAGATCCGAAGGCCCAGGCATCCACACCTGGTTGCTGGTGTCTGTGAGGCACCGCAGGACGACAGGGATGAGGTATTCGGAGAGCAGGGCCAGGAAGTCAGCTCTGTGTTCCTGCAGGAACGTGGCAATGGGAGCAATCTGCTCCATCAGCTCGGTGCGCACGGTGGGCTCTGGGGCAGCAGGGGATGGAGGGAAAAAGGACAAAGGACCCAAGTGAGCTGAGCATCTTACAGGATATATATACTGATAAGTGTCGAGCTTTTCTTCCTAAAAACTTCATCAAGGAAATTAGACAAGTGCAGTTTAACAATCACTTCCCATTCAGAGTGTTTATGTTACAGACAGGCTTAAAAAGCTAATAAGCAATACTGCAATATAAAAGCATACCAAAAAGAGAGGATGACAACTCTGTTATAACAAGCCATATATAAATCGAGGCGGGAGAAGAATCCTGCACTCTGGGCCTGCCTCCAAAATCCATTACAACTAATGGCCTTGGAGCCAGACCTATGGGTTGTGCTTATTTAAATTCCAGCCAGAATGTATACATAATAAATAATTCTTTCATAAATGCACTCCCCCACCATCCACGCATCCCAATTATTTCCAAGGCAAAGCATTAAACAAAAGAGCTGCTCAAGCGTCAATATACCACATTAAATTTAACACAAATATATAATTACTGCAGGCCCGTAAAATGGTGACTCATTTTCAAAGAGAACCCATTTAAAGACGCAAAACATCCACGTGGGCCTTCTTAAAAGCCTTGTGTCATATTCATATGCATATTTTAAATTAATATGGGCCATATAAGGAAGAAAAGACTTTTCTCCCTCTCTGTCTCTTCAGCTAAAATGATTAAATTCTAAAGCAAGTTGAAGATTTCTGAAACTTTCTGAGGCCATTTGTCATTGGTTATGGAGGCGACTCTACCACTCACCTGTCTTACTCTCCTTTCCGAGAGGTGTACTGGGAAAGGGACATCGCCCACGGCCTATTACGCAGCGACAGGCTTTTCTTCCAGATTAGCCATCGTGGAGGGGCAGAAGAGCGAAGACTCAGAAACTGATCAAGATCACGTGGTGTCGTCAGGTGTGGTCGAGTCACCTCCACTCCCAGTCCCCCCACCAGCCTCGCCATCGTTGTTGCTACATTGCAGCCCCACTGTTGAAGTCCCTGTGCTGGTCCATCTCACGGAGGGTCTTCCTCTATTTTGCCGACACTCTTAAGTCACCAAGCGTGATGGCCTTCTGAAAAGACTGGCCCCTTCGGATAATAAGTGGAAGCACAGAGGAAGAAATCTGTCCATCCTGGCTTCTGAGGAATGCTTTCTGTCTGTACTTCCTCCCAGACAGACTTGTTCGCTCACACTCAGCAGTCCCTGGTCTATTTCGTGTCCGTCACCAAGCCCATCATTCACAGCCATCCATCCTCCCGGCCTCCTTACCCAGTGCCCAGCTTTGGCACACAGAGGAGGCGATCAAAGAGTCCGTATCTTGGGTCAGGTATACCTTAATCCTCAAAGCGACACCTGGGCTCCTTAACACTCTCAAGATCTTTGGTAAGAGACTCGTCAGATGCAATAAAGACGTTGTTTGATTTATTGACTGGTATAGCAAAGGGGTTACGTGTGGGGAGTCTAACTGGTAGGTCAGCAGTTTGAAACCACCAGCCAACTCCTCGGGAGAAAGGCAGGTTTTCAAACCCCACAGGCTAGTTCTACCCTGTCCTCCCGGGTCTCAATGAGTGAGCACTGACTCCATGGCAGTGAGTTTGGATTTTTGTTGCTTCGTTTCCATGTTGATTGTGGATCCAAGCAAAATGAAACCCTTGACAACTTCCATCTTTGCTCTCGTGACACTCACTGCTCCTCGGTTCCGTTGTCAGGACTTTGTTTCCTTTATGTTGAAGTATAATGCAAACTGATCTTCCCCAGTGCTTCAAGTACTCCTTGCTTTCAGCAAGCAAGGTCGTGCCATCTGCTAATCGCAGTTTGTTAATGAATCTTCCTCCATGCCTGATGCTGCATTTTTCTTCATACAGTATGGAGAAAGGATACAACCCTGACACACACCTGTCCTGATTCTAGACCAAGCAGTATCCTCTTATTCTGCTTGAATGCTTGCCTCTTGGTCTATGTACAGGTTCTGCATGAGCACAATTAAGTCTTTGAGAACTCTCATTCTTCATAATGATATCCGTAATTTGTTATGATCCACACAGTCGAATACCTTTGCATAGATGACAGGTGAGGGAATTTATGGCCACGATTGTTCTCATCCAGTCTGACAAAACTCATGAAAGACAAAAGGCCTAACTGCCAGGACAGAGCATTCACGGCCATTAGTCAATCTCATTTCCTCAAACCACGGGTAATGTGAGTCACACTCAAGAAAGAGGCCCATTCTTCATGACAACATCCATTCATTGTGAGACGCTGCTTGAAGCATACTGATTAATAAACATATTTAAAAGTTAGCTACCGTTGTTTCTATAAAACTTCTTGGAAATGCACAAATGAAACATTGAGTTACACAATCATTACACAAACCTGCATCTTCTGATAATCTGACCACAATCTCCATGACGGTTAGGAAGTCGTCTTCATCGCTGCTAAAGTCCCGGAAGATATCGAGCAGGCCTCTGGCAATGATCTGGCTATGGGAACAAGAAAAGACCACGATGTGATTTGGGCGACACTGACTGAAGGCCATCGTGCTCTGAGCAGATACTACGACCATGGTGCCAAAGAGAGTCAGCAACCGCTGTCTAGAGGGGGACGGGGCAACAAGAAATGTGCAACACAGCCATTCGAATGGAGTCCAGTCCAGGGCCTTGCTGCACCTGTCAGCACCGCTCACAGCACCTTATCTCCTTCTCCAACCAACTCTTCAAAGCCACCAGGACTTGGAAGAGCAGCCCCATGGCAGAGGGGGGATAGGGAACCACTGAGTCCAGAAGGAGAAGGTCCACTGAGGTCGTCGGTGACCCTGTCAATCACTGAAGGAGGAACCAGCCCTGTGAGAGCGCTCAGGCAGCATCTGAGAGTCCACAGTTCTCATTTCTAGTTCCGCATTTTCTCGTGCTGGCGAACGACAACATGGCTTGATTTAAGGGCGAGGAGGAACGGGGAGACTACATCCTGCAACACAGGTGGGCTTGGTCAGGAAAGAGTGGGGCCGCAGTCACCAAGAGGGGAGGGAAGCCCCCCGGGACCCAGGGCGTGCAGCAGCAAGCCAGCCTGTACCTAAGCACAGTCAACGCCAGGGCAGCCAGCCCCCCCAGATGAGAAGCAGAAGCAGGTTTGAATCCTCTTTGGGCATTCCCAACAGGGAAGAAAGCATGGTTGTCCCTGCAGGACTGAGGGACCCGTCCTACAAGGGAGAGACCTGGCCCCTGAGAGGAAGTAACTGGGGGAGGAGGCACCCAGAAGGTGTGGGGCCCTCTGCCTGAGCAGACCCCCAGGCAGAGGGGGCCCATGTGGCCGGTGGCGGGACAATTGGGAGCCAGGAAATAGAAAACAAAGGTGAAATAGAGACCTGTTCAGACATGCAGACACAGAAGAATTCATTACCAGCAGCCCTGCACTACAAGCAATGATAAAGGGAATCCTTCAGGCAGAAAGAGAGTGGCAGCCAATAGATAGCATCGGCGTAGGCACGAGGGAGCAGCTGCGGGGCAAACACGCACGGCTTTATCTGCACACCGAAGGTGCCCTGAGAAATCATGGGACAAAAAGAGTTTAAACAAAAATGTTTACCGTGCGTGGTGGGCTTCATGCACGTTCAGGCCTCTCCTGGCTATGAATGTCTGACATACAGACAGCTCCTACTTGCCCGCAATAGGATGTAAATGTGCCCCCACTTTGAAATGACTGAGCCCACCCCTAAGCCAGATCAAGTCCATGGCTGCTGGGTCGTTTCCTGCACACAGTGACCCTGAGGGGCAGGGAAGAGCTGCCCTGTGGGTTCCCCAGCCTTACATCTTTATGGAAGTAAAGTACCCCAGCCTTCCCCCGCAGAGCAGCTGGGGGCTCAAACCACAAACCTCAGTGAGTAGCCCACAGCACAGCCATGGACTCATCAGTCGCCTTCTCTGGCTTGAAGAGCCTTCCAGCCCCAGCTTTTCTTGTCTTGCACTAAACTAAGGCTAAATCAGGATAACATGCACTGTTCGGACTCATCTGTAAATTGAACTTAGGGACTTAACCACAGAGGAAAAGGTCTCCTTTGTAACCTGTGGACACCTGCATAAGTAAACCCAGGAACCAGAGCTGGCTCTTCCTACCGCCCCCTGCGCAGTGACACCACATCTCCTGAGGGTAGTGGCTGCTCTGTGCACGGAGCCGGCTTTGAGTCATAAGGAACCCAAGTGAAACAGAACAGAAACTGCCCAGTTCCATACCAATGGTTAGGTGTGCGCCCACTGTTGCAGCCACTCTGCCACGCCTTGCTCACTTTATTGTCCCTCCACCAAGCACAATGTCCTTTTCCAGGGACTCGTCTCTCCTGAGAACGTGTCCAAAGTATGTGAGACAGAGCCTTGTCATCCTCGAGTCTAAGGCTGTACTTCCTCCAGGACCAATCTGCTTGTTTTCCATCCCACATGCACCAGCATTGCTCTGGGCTTCCTTCTTCGTCGTCCAGCTTTCAAATGCATATGCGGGAACTGAAAAGGCTATGACTTGGGTTAGGTTCCCCTTAGTCCTCAAAGTGGTATCTCCGCTGATGAACACCTATCTTCAAGAAGGCTGTGTAGCTTAGCTAGCTGATTGCCCCAATGTTATACATCATTTGAATTCTTGACTGCTGCTTCCATGAGTGTTGAAAAACAACCTCCGTCTTTTATTCCTTTATTAAGATGTTGGCGACTGGTCCAGACGTGAGGATTTTGAGTTTCTTTACATTGAGTTGCAATCCATACTAATCCATTGAGTTATCATTCATAACTGAAGCTGAAGCCTATGATTTTCATCAGTGACGGCTTCAAGTCTTCCTCACTTTCAGCAAGGTTGTGCCTTCTGCATAAGTTGCTAATAAGCCTTCCTCTAACTCCAATGCTGTGTTCGCCTTCCTAAAGTGGTCCCCCTCCATTTCTTCGCTCTGCGTACAGAGTGGGTAAGCATGGTGAAAGGCCACAACCCTGACACACACCTTGGAATCATTCCTTGTTCTGTTTGAATGACTGCCTGTTGGTCTCCACACAGGTTTTGAAGAAGTACAAAGAAGTGGTTTCCTTGATGTTATCCATACTGAGTTATGATCCACAGAGTCAAATGGCTTTGCACAATCAATCAAACACGAGTACGCATCTTTCTGGTATTCTCTACTCAGCCAAGATCCATCTCCTGTCAGCAACAATATCTTTCATTCCATGTCCTCGTCTGACTTCAGCTTGAACTTCGGGCAATTCCCTATCTGTGTACGGCTGCAACCATTTTTAAGTTATTGCAGCACAATTTTACTTGGGTGTGATAGTAAGTAGCATTCAATAATTTTCACATTTTGTCAGATCTTCCATTGGAATAATCACAAATAAGGATTTCTTTATATCAACTGTGGAGGTAGCTCTCTTCTGAATTTCTCGATACAGACCAGTGTGTTTTCAGTGCTTCATCAGCTTGTTGAAACATTTCCATTGGTATTCCATTAATTCCTGGAACGCTGTTTTTCACTATTGCCCCGTGGAACTCTTCCTTCAGTGCCCCAGAAATGGTTGGACATGGACCAGTGACTTCCATCTTCTTTCCACAGTTCCTAACTGGAACCCTTCACAGTGGCAACTCTCGTGAGGCTTCAGTTCTTTCACGCTGATCTATGCTGCACGTGCTCTTCCTTTCTGGCTTTCCAACTCCAAGCCGTTACATACTTCACTGAGTCTTTGCGATCGGCCCTTTGAAATTCTCTGTGCATCTCTTTAACTTCGTCATTTCTTCCTTTTGCTTCAAGCTACTCTACACTCAAGAACGTTTCATAGTCTCCTCTGGCATCCACTTGGTTCTTGGCTTTCTTTCTTGTCTCTTGAATGACTTTTTGCTTTCTTCATGTATGATGGTCTTGATATCAGCTCCCAGTCCATCAGGGCACCTGTCCTGAGAGCACAATGGTGTCAGTGCCATCCCTGAAATGTTCTTCAAAGCCAGGGTAATTTTCTGCAAGATCATTTTTCGGTCCTCATGCCCATGTTTTAGTTTTCTCCAGCTTTAATCTGAAATTACCAACAAGCAATTAATGGTCTTTTCCACAGGCAGGCCCCTGGCCGTATCGTGGCTGATGGTCTTAAGTGTCTCTTCCGTCCCTTCCTACAGATGTCATCAATTTGATTCCTGAGTGGTCCATCTGGCAAGGTCAACGTGTCTAGCTGTCATGTACGTTGCTGAAAGAAAGGTATCTGCAAAGATGGAATTTGTCTTGAAAAATTCTATCAGACAATCTCCACCTTCATTTCTTTCTATCACCAGGCAGTAGTTGCCAAATATCTCTGTTTCCAACTTTTGAATTTCCATCGCCAATAATTATCAATGCAGCTGGACTGCACAATAGATTATAGTCCGGACAATTGATTCTTCAGCTTCATCACGAGCTTTAGGATTAGTGGTTGCTTAGCGAATTTGATTATCAATTTTGTTAACTGGACTTCTTTACAGGTTACAGATACCCTATCAGAGACTACATTGCATTTCCAGGTTAATTTTGAAATGGGCTTTTTAATGATAAAAATATCATTCCTCTGGAATTAAACGATAGGATTGTCCAACTCAAAATAGCCAAAATCAGCCCACTTCAGCTCACAAATGCCGAAAATATCCACTTTTGTGTGTTGAATTTTTAAAAATCATTTTATTGGGGGCTCGTACAACTCTCATCACAATCCACACATACATCCATTGTATCAAACACATTTGTTGCCATCATCATTCTCATTCTCAAAACATTCATCATTCTCAAAACATTTGCTTTCTACTTGAGCCCTTGGTATCAGCTCATTTTTCCCCTCCCTCCCCGCCACCCTCCCACATGAACCCTTGATAATTTATAAATTCATATTATTTTGTCATATCTTACACTCTCCGATGTCTCCCTTCACCCATTTCTCTGTTGTCTATCCCCCAGGGAGGGGGTTATATGTAGATACTTGCAATCGGTTCCCCCTTTCTACCCCACCTTCCCTCCACCCTCCCTATATTACCACTGTCACCAGTGGTACTAAAGGGATCATCTGTCCAGGATTACCTGTGTTTCCAGTTCCTATCTGTACCAGTGTACATCCTCTACTCTAGCCACATTTGTAAGGTAGAATTGGGATCATGGTGAGTGAGGGGATCGGAAGCATTTAGGAACTAAAGGAAAGTTATATGTTTCATTGTTGCTACACTGCATCCTAACTGGCTCTTCTTCTCCCCGCCACCCTTTTGTAAGGAGATATCCAGTTGCCTACAAATGGGTCTTGGTTCCCCAATCTGTTCTCCCCATTGTTCACAATGATTTTTTTTTTTGATGTCTGATAACTGATCCTTTCAGCACCTCGTAATCACATAGGCTGGTGTGCTTCTTCCATGTGTTGCTTATGAGCTAGATGACCGCTTGTTTACCTTCAAGCCTTTAAGACCATAGATGTTATATCTTTTGATAGCCGAGCACCATCAGCTTTCTTTACCGCATTTGTTTATGCACCCACATTGGCTTCAGCGATCGTGTAGGGAAGGTGAGCATCATGGAATGCCAGTTTAGTAGAACAAAGTATTCTTGCATTGAGGGAGTACTTGAGTGGAGGTCCAAAGTCCATCTGCCACCTTAATACTAAACCTATAAATATATGCACGTAGATCTACCTTCCCATCCTCATATATAAATATATTTACATATGTACATGCCTGTATTTAGACCTCTATAAATACCCTTTGCCTCCTAGCTCTTTCCTCTATTTCCTTTACTTTCCTCTTGTCCCACTATCATGCCCAGCCTTCATTTGGGTTTCAGCAATTCCTCTCGGTTATATTACCCTTGAACACATCCTATCAGACTTCTTACACCCTCCTCACCACCAATTTGGATCACTTGTTGTTCCCTTGTCCCTGGGTTTAGCACCACTTCCTTTCCTCCAACCTCCCCATCTCCCATGTCCCCCTGGAACCATCGGTCCCATTGTTTTCTCCTCCAGATTGTCCATCCAGCCTATCTTATTTAGACAGACCGGTGGAGATAATATCATGCACAAAAACAAGACAGAGCAAAACAAAGCACCAAAAGAAAACAAAATGACAGCAACAACAAAAAGCCAATGATAAAACAAAACAAAAACAACAAAATAGAAAGCTTGTAGTTAGTTCAAGGACTGTCTGTTGGCCTTTAGGAGTATTTTCCAGTCGAGTCTGATGGGGTTCCACGCACTGGCCTCAAAGTCAATTTTTTGTATTCCCTGGGGACTTTGTTGTTCTGTTCCCCTTGCTGTTCTGTTGCACACCTTTAGTGTTTTGCCTCGGTGTGGTGGGATCAGATCAGACCCAATTCCCACTGTGTCTCCAGTGTTGTCCCCTGTGGGGTTATGGGTCAGTGAGGGATGTCATGTCTCATAGTGGGGCCGGCCATACGGTCTTCTCTGTGGATTGGCTGCTCTGAGTGGGAATATCATTCTCAGGGCTTGGTGGGCCAGGATGTGCTCCACTCTCTCTTCTTTCCCCTTCATTTGCTCCTGTGTGCTCATGTGTGTTCAATTTTTGACAACTTCCAATTTTTCTTGATTCATACTTTGGCTGTTCCATGTTCCAAGTACTCATGGATGCTTGCATCTGTTCCTCTCGAGTCCTTCCCATGAGCAAACCAAGGGCCCCGGGGCTTCACCGCAGTCACGCCACAATGCTCTTTGGAGGAGCCAGCGCTCGCCAGTCATATTTGGAGTGCCTTCCACCGGAAGGGCTCGTCTTCCGGCACTGCATCTGACAATGTTCCACTGCTGTTCATAAGATTTCAATGGCCAATTTCTCATAAACTGATCACATATTCCTTCTTCCTAATCTGGTAGGTCCCCTGAAGTCTGTTCACCAAGGTGACCTGGCTGCTATTCAAAATGCCGGTGCTTCCAGCGCCACGGCAGCACATCAGCCATACAAGCACTGCAACAAACAGAAAGACGGCGGCGCCATACTTGAAGGCAGGCTGTGGTAAGGAAGTACACGATGCAAATGCCAAGGCAACCAATAAAGTAACAGCTGACACACTAATTAAAAAAATGTTTAAATGCCCAGTCTAACAGAAGAAGGCATTAAAGAGTAAAAAGGGAAAAGAGATGTGGTGAGTCAAAAACAAACAGTACGAAAAACTTCAGCATACCTACGGAATCATCTCAGTAAATGGAAATGGGTCTCACCGGTCCGATAAAAGCGAGATCATCAGAAAGTGAAAGATAGCAAGACCCAAGGATATCCTACTTAAAAAGAAATACATTTTAAAAATCATTTTACTGGGGGCTCGTACAATTCTTATCACTATCCATACATCCATCCATTGTGTCAAGCGCATATGTGTATTTGTTGCCATCATCCTTCTCAAAACATTTGCCTTCCACTTGAGCCCTTGGTATCAGCTCATTTTTCCCTCCCTCCCCACTCTCCCTACCTCATGAACCCTTCATAATTCATAACTTGATATTATTTTGTCATATGTAACACTGTCTGATGTCTCCCCATGCCCTCTTCTCTGCTGTCCATTCCCCAGGGAGGAGGCTTTACATAGATTCTTGTAATCGGTTCCCCCTTTCTATCCCATGTTCCCTCCACCCTCTAGGCATTGCCAATCTCACTGCTGGTCCTGGAGGAGTCATCTGTCCTGGATTCCCTGTGTTTCCAGTTGCTATCTGTACCTATGTACATCCTCTGGTCTAGCCAGATTTGTAAGGTAGAATTGGGATCATGATAGTGTGTGTGTGGGGGGGGGGGGGAAAGTATTTAAGAACTAAAGGAAAGTTGTATGTTTCTTCGTTGCTACCCTGCACCCTGACTGGCTCATCTCCCTACAACCCTTCATTAAGGGGGTGTCCGGTTGGCTGCCGATGGGTTTTGAGTCTCCACTTTGCACTCATCCACATTTTCAATGATATGATTTTTTTGTTCCTTGATGCTTGATACCTGGTCCCTTCGATAGCTCGTGGTCAGACAGGCTGGTGTGTTTCTTCCATGTGGACTTTGTTGCTTCTGAACTAGATGGCTGTTTGTTTATCTTCAAACCTCCAAGACCCCAGATGCTATATCTTTTGATAGCTGGGCACCATCAGCTTGCTTCACCACATTTGCTTATGCACACGTTTGTCTTCAGTGATTGTTATCAGGTAGGTGGGCACCCACTGATATGATTTTTAGTTCTTTGATGTCTGATAACTGGTCCCTTCTACACTTCGTGGTCAGACAGGCTGGTGTGCTTCTTCCATGTGGGATTTTATTCTCAGCTAGATGGCTGCTTGTTTATCTTCAAGCCTTTAAGACCCCAGACGCTATATCTTTTGATAACCAAGCACCATCAGCTTTCGTCACCACGTTTGCTTATGCGCACATTTTTCTTCAGCAAGCATGTCAGGAAGGTGTTCAACCTGGAATGCCAATTTAATAGAACAACATGTTCTTGCATTGAGTAAGTGCTTGAGTGGAGGCCCAATGTCCATCTGCTGCCTTAATACTAAGCCCATAAATATATGCACATAGATCTATTTCCCCACACTCTTATATAAATATATTTACATAAGTACATTCCAGTCTTTAGAACCCTGTAAATACTCTTTGTCACCTAGTTCTTTCCTCTATTTCCTTACACTTTCCTCTTGTTTCACTATCATGCTCAGCCTTCATTTGGGCTTCAGTAATTTCTCTCAGTTAACTGAGAGAAAAAGAAATACATTTTAAAGATAATAACATAAATAGCTCAAATGAAAGGATTGAAAGATAAATATTATGTTAATACTAATAAAAAGAAAGCTGGAGTGGTTGTATTCATGTCAAACACACCAAATTTTAGAGCAAAAAACATCACCAGGGATAAGGATCACTCCATAATGACAAAGGGGTAAACTCATTAATAGGACACACTAATCTCAAATGCTATGTGCTTAATATACAAGAGCTTCAAAATTGATAAAGCAAAAACCAATAGAACTCTACAAAGTAGATAAAAGTCAATGGTAAGTGTCTGAGATACTTAAGGTTTATTGTGCCAACCTGACCGATAAACACATGTGAGATTAATTGAAGGGCAGAGGGATAAATGGCTCGGTGAGCCTTGCCTTTCTAATTCTCGGGTCTCTTGCTTTGTGATGGTCGGAACAGGGGGTGCATCTGCCTTAGTCAGTTCCCTGCTTCAGCTGGCAACGCTCACTTCCTGCAAGACATCCCTGAGAAGAAGCCGCGTGGAACTACCCCAACGAAGCCCTGGGTGCTGGAGCAGCCGTGTGAAGACCCCACCAGCGCTGAGATGCTTACACATCCACTGATTTGGTTTTTCTCCTGCAGTCGGTGTCATTGCGTGTGTTTTGTGAGTTTGAGGAGGACTTTGTAGATAGATGTCGGGCATATGGGCTAATTTCAGACTTATGGGCTTGGGCAGCACTCGGTTGGGATGCTTTCTTAATGTACACTTACCCTTTATATAAAACCCTCTTATACATATGAGTTTCTGTGGATTTGTTTCCCTCGTTTGCCCAGACTAACACAGTGTCCAAACAGACCCAGATTATTTATGGTGAATTGAGTCCTGCCGAAGATGGTAAAGTCTTTTTTAATACATGGTATTGGAATAACCAGACACTCATATGGAAAATATGAGCCTAAGTCTATCTCACACAATGCACGGAAGGTAATTCACATGAATTACAGACCCAATGTGAAAACTGAAAAACAAGGAAGAAGAAAATATTCTAGAATTGATCATGGTGATGACTGTACAACTCTTCTTGATATGAGTGAATTATTGAATTGTATGACATGTGGATGAAGTGTAAATAAAACTGTTACAATTTTAAAAATAAAAACATAAAACTGCTAGGGGGTGAAAACAAACAATTTTTTCCTATCCTGGGCTAGGCAAAGATTTCTTAAGGCCCAAAATGTATAAACCATCTTGGAAAAATTAATAAAATTGAACTATATAAAAATTAAAAGCATGTGTTTATCAAACCATACCATTAAGTAAAAAAGAAACCAAGTCACAGATCGGAGAAAATATCTCACAAAAGATTTGTATCTAGAATCTATAAAGAAATCTTACCATGCAATAATGGTGAGACAAATAGTCTAATTAACATGGGTGGGACTGGATTTTAACAGAAAACAAAGGCAAATGATAATAAGCACAAGAAAAATGCAGCTCAATGTTGCAGGTCTTTAGGAAAAGGCAAACTCCAATGGACCTGATAGCTACTACGTCCACCAAGTGATGAAGGTTGACATCATCAGTTATGAGTCATGCTGACATCATGTACCCTCCTCTATGATGTCACGAGAAGGGCACATCACCCCTAGGGTGCTCTTCCCAAACTCCAACGCCCCACCCTAAACACGAGAGGACACCAGACAGACTCAAACTGAGAGAAACTCCTCAAAAATAGCTAATTATTATTTGCAAAAAGTGTCAAGGTCGTAAAAGACCAGGGGAGATCCAGAAACTGTCCGAGATTGGAGGAGGCTGAGGAGACCTGACAGGGAGAGGCAGTGTGGTCTCTACGGCAGAGCAAGTCCGCCGGTGGGGAAAGTGCAGCAATGCTTGCAAGCATTGGCAGAGAGAGGACGGTGCCACCACAGCCGACACACACTGGTGGGGGGGATGCCAATGGCCCCTATCATTTGGGAAACAGCTTGGCCCTTTCTTAAACGTTAAATATACACATATCCTTGACCCAGCAAGTTCACTCTTCCGAATCGCCCCTTAAGAAAGGAAAACATAGCTTGGCAAGAAGACTTGGTAAGTAAACGTTTGTGGACCACCAAATGGAAAACCCCAGTGGTCATCAACTGATCAGTGAGTGACTAGGCAAAATGTGAACGATCGAGTGATGGAACACTGCTCATCGAGAAATGGAAATGAGCTGCTGGTTACGTCTTCAAACAATAACCTTTCAAAGATATCATGCTACGGGAAAGCAGCAAAGCACAAAAGCCTATATACCAAATGATTCCAGTCAGAGGGATTTCTAGAAAAGGCAAAACCTGAGCATCAGGGGACAGGGCAGGGACTGCCTAGGGTGGCCTGGAGGGCTCTGCACAGGAAGAGGCTCTGGTGGCCACTAGAGGTTTCTCTGCACAGGAGGAAAGGGGTTCGTGTCCATCTCTGTCTACGCTCCTCTGAACAACACACAGCCCAGGAAGGACAGACCTTGAGGCTGGCTATTCACCAGATGGTTTAGTAAAGTCAAAACTCCATCTTGATTTTTGCAGGGAAAGAACGCTGGAAACGTGCACTTCAAAGCAGTCGTCCTGGAGCACTGTGGGAAGAAATCCATCAAGGCCAGCTGTGCAGGGAGAGACTTACACCACCCTTGGGAGGAAAAGGTCTGGACCTGGCGGCCAGAAGGTTTGGAAAGTCAAAAGAGACACTGACTGTGGAGAAAGTCCACTGCTTACATTGCACTGGGCCACATTCATGGCAGCCTCCCAGGGGAAATCAGGCAAGCGAGATCTCCAATCTGTTTCTAGGGCCATAGAACAGACAGACAAATCCGCATCCCGCCTCAAGTGGTCACCAAGGACCTGCCCTCTTAAGGAGAGAGAGGGAAGGGATAAGAGAGATTCCCTGGGAGTAGGGACAGAGGCGCACTGTGAATGCAGAACCGGAGCAGAGCCCCAGACAGGCACAAATCCACCTTGGAAAGGCTGGCTCCTTTACATCTCAATGACCTAGAGAGATCAGCAGGGATAAGATAAGTGGCATCTTCAGAAGCCACACTATGCTTCAGTGCTGTCAGCAGTAAGGAAAGGAGTCCTGAGGGAGCTCTGCGGAGCCTTCCTCCAAAGGGCCTTTCGGGAGGAAGTGAGAAGAAACACAGAAAGGTCTCAGCAGGGTCCCTGCTTGGCACACAAGTCCATGGCCTGCGGTGGCCATTAGCATTCCAATAACAGCAAGAGACTGAAAGCAGTCTGAATGTCTATCACTGGAGAAAGATGGACGTAAATTAAGATAGAGCTGGTAGTGTGGTGGGTTACCAAGTGGGATGCTAACCGCGAGGTCAGCAGTTTGAAAACACCAGCTGCTCTGCAGGAGAAAGGGAGGCATCTGCTCCCATATAGAGTTAAGTTCTTGGAAACCCCAGGGACAGTTCTACTCCGTCCTATAAGGTCCATGTAACTGTAACTCTTTACGGAAGTAGATAGCCCTTTCTCCTGTGGAGCAGGTGCTGGTTTAAAACTGCTGACCTTGTGGTAAGCAGCTCAGTACATGACTCCCATGCCTCCAGAGAGCAGGGGGCAATTCATAACACAGATGATCTTTTTGTCTGTTCAGGTAGTACAAGTACACACACACACACACACATACACACACACTCTCGTATCACAGACACACGTTCGTGCTCATTTAAGAAAAAGCCTGAAAAGGTGTGTGTGTGTACACCAAACAGTTTAGAGCTATTATTACCTAGGGTTACAGTACAGGTGAGAAGGGAACTCCTGCTTCCTACAATTCCAAAACTGCTAAAAACTGTCTGGTTGTGGTATTTTAATATAAAGAGCTGCTTCAGGCAACATGGCTCATATTTCCTGAACATGCTGCCACGTCTTTGTTCGACAGCTCCTTTCTTCCTTCATCCACTCCTTTGACTACAACAAAGTGTTGAGCTCAACTCCCTCCAGACCCAAGAAACTCAGCTCAGGCCCAGGCCCAGGCCCTCCCCTGGCCTGGAGGAGTTTACCGTCTTGATAGGGAGGTAGGCAAGAAACTCGGTGAAGCTGATAGTCATGAGACCCTCAGAGAGAACTCACAGGAGCTAGCTATTCAAAGAGGTGTGTGTGGGAAGAGGCTCCAGGATGAGGCCAGAGCTGTGGAGGGCGGGGACCATCAGACCCAAGTGTTGGGACTTAACTTTAAAAGGCTGCTAATCACTAGGTCAGCAGTTTGAGTCCACCAGTGGCTCCGAGGGAAAAGGCTGTGGCCGCCTGTTTCTGAAGAGGTAACAGCCTTGGAAACCCTGCAAAGCAGCTCCACTCTGTCCTGTCGGTTCAGAATCTGCTGGGCACAGCGGGTTTCCAGCATGCTAAGGGCCTAATGGCTGGAAGAGTTGAGACATGTCAGGAGATGGGTACGAACGGAGTCCAAGAAGATGAGAGGAAAGAAAAACATATTTGAAAACTGATGATGGTAGCATTTGTACAATTACGCTTGATCTGTCTGAAATATGAATCGTTACAATATCTGTAAGAGCTCCCAATTAAAATTTATAAAAAGAAAAAATCGTATTTGAAAAGACAATGGCTGGGAAGTTTTCAGAAATGATGAAAGATGGTAATACATTGATCCAAGAAGCTTAGAGTCCCCACATAGGATAAAGAATACGGATACCCCGTAAACATATCAAAGATGAAAAGAGCCATGGCAAGGCAGCCAGAGACAATGCAGCAGCACTGTGGGCCCGGAAGACAAAAGAGGATGGTCTTCCCATGAGAAGCTACACAAGTCAGAAGACAATGCATCATCTTTAATGACTGAAAGTAAAACTAAAACTAATGCCCCACAATCCAGCACAAAGGGCAGAACAGAGACTTTCTAAGGCAAAAAAAAAAAAAAAAAAAGCAGGGAGAATTCACCAGCAGCCGTCTTGTACTAACAAGAGCTGGTGTAGGAAGCTCTTCTGGCAAAACAACAAACTATAAAAAGCAAACCCAATCCCATCGTAATGACTCCGTCTCACAGTGAGCCTACAGGGCAGGACAGAACCGCCTCCGAGGACTTTCAAGACCGTCAATCCTCACAGCAGCAGAAAGTCTCACCCTCCACCCCAGGAGCAGCTGGTAGGCTCGAACAGCCAGCCTGTGGGTTAGCTGCCAAGTGCTCAATGACCACAGCTCCTGTAAGTTAAAAAATAAATAAGTAAATAAAGCAAACCCACTGCCGTCAAGTTGATGCTGACTCATAGCAACCCCGTAGGACAGGGTAGAGCCGCCCCTGTGGGTTTCTGAGCCTGTCACTCTGTATGGGAGTAGAAAGCCCTGTCTTCCTCCTGCACAGCAGCTGTTGGTTTTGAACTGCCGACCTAACAGCTAGCATGTAGACACTATGCCACCAGGACCCCTTCCTCAAACAGAGGGCGCATACGTGCTGATGGAAATGCACACTTAGGACAGAAAGACATAAAAAGTTCTCAAAACTGTAAAAATGTTAATAAATACAAAATAGCATGTTCTTTTCAATGCTTCAAACCATACAGGGCTGGCTGCATAATGCAAAACCCGTTAACATTGTATTGTGGGGCAGTGGGAGGAAGAGGGAGGGAACAAGTACAGTTGAGAGAAATAACAAGAGGGTAGATTTAACTCAACCATAATGTGACTATTCATGGGAGTGGACAGCCCAGTGCTAACCTGGTGTGGTCAGAAGCCCAATGCATAACCCCGATGCCACCAAGGATCCTCAAAGAATTTTTTTTAATCTAAATAAATAGGATTGTTAGACTGCATATTGTACGGATGTCAATTCTTTCCAAATGGATCTATAGACCCAAGGCAACCCCAATGGAAATCCCAGCAGGGAATTGATGAGCTGATGGTTCAGTGCATTTGGACATGCAAAGGCCTAAGACTAGGCAAGACGATTTTGAAGAAGAACAATGTGGGTGGACTTACTCTAGCTGCCAGCAAGCCTTTGGGTTGAAAAGTTCCAGTGGTGAGGACAGTGTGCTGTCGACAGCCCAGGTAGAAACCACACACCCAGGGACACTGGATTTAAGACAAAGATCACGCCGCAGATCAGTAGGTGAAGCAGCATCTTCAGTCCTGCAGCTGGGTCAATCGGACACCACACGGAAGGAAACAAATCCTGACTCCCACCTCACACCACGCACAAACAACAAATGTCATCCCAGCTGCAGCTCAGATCCAGATGTGAGAGGTGAGCCAATACAACTTGGCGCGCGTGAGAAAGAAGGGCATCCTAGTGAAGATGGAGGCAAGCCAGGCAGGGCACTAGTCATGAAAGAAAGCCAGACAGAGGACTACATCCACATTCAGAAGTGCTCGCCAGAGACGGCATTCAGATCTACATCGGGGAGCCCATAATTAGACTCACTGCTGGGCGCTTTCTATGAGCCAACAGATGTCATGGCACAGATCATGAGTTGGCATCAACTTGTACACAAACAGCAAGAAGTGACTGGCAGGCTCCGGAAAGTGACTCCTCAGTTGTCATCTTGTCTTTCCAAGAAGAGGGTGGGGAAGGGGAGGTGTGAGGAAAGGCGCGGTCAGTGAGCTGCGGGGAACAAGAGCTGCCCGGAGTCAGCCAGGGCAAGGAGCGGGTGTGTGGGCCAGGAGGGAAGAGACAGAACACTGAGGGTGCTGGGCTATCAGGTGGGATTGGAAGAGAGGGAATCCCCCGTCGGAGACAGGAAGGGTACGTGTGGGTTGACTGCAAACGGAAGGAGTTACTTTCATCTCTGCTTTCTTCCTGAAGCACGAGTCGGGCTCGGCTGCTGCAAAGAAGAGTTCCGCGGTTGGTGTCTGCAGTGGAGCTGCCAGCCCGCCGCCACCACGGCCCCGCAGCACACATCAACCAAGCTTACTGCCACTACATTGATGCCGACTCGAAATGACCCTCTAGGGAGGACAGGGTGAACTGCCTCTGTGAGTTTTCAAGACTGTAACACTTCACAGGAGTAGAAAGCCCTGCCTGTCTCTCCCAAGGAGTAGCTGGCTGGTGGTTTCGAGCTGCTGACCCACAGTTAGCAGCCCAATGAGTAACCACATTGCAAACCAGGGCTCCCGGCAGCACAGACAGGGTGGCCAAAAAGTACAATGAACTGGTCAGCCTTCCACTGCATCTCAAATGGCACATTTCCTTTTCCTGAGGGCTGTCTGTGTCCAACCAGGTTTTCAGTCCTAATTATGGAGACTCCTTTTGGCACAGTGGGTTCCTAGTAGGGCTCTCACCATAAAGTCAGCAGTTTGAAATCACCACCGGCTCCACGGGAGAAAGACCAGGCTTTCTACTCCTACAGAGTACAGTCTCGGAACCCCACGGGGGCAGTTCTACCCTGACCCATGGGGTCGCAATCAGTCAGAATCAACTGGATGGCAGTGAAGGCTTTTCATCATGGTCTCCTCCCCGGCTCACCAGGTGCTCAGTAAATAGTAACAACAATCATAAAACAGTAACAACGCTCATGAGAGAATGGAATCAAATGGTCCCCAGGACCCCAGCATCCAGGCAACAGCCAGGATCCCACTACACCCCGGAGTTCCCAGGACCCGCTGCAGAGATGGGGCAGCTCAGGTGACGCAGCACAGCCAGGGCCTGGGAGCCTGCAGGCGACTCGAGGACTTACCGGTTAAAAATGTTGTCGCTGAAGGCATACTTCTCCAGGCGCCTGAGTGGAGGCAGATGGTCCTGGCCAGGGATGTCCAGAAAGGCTGACACCCTCATGCTGTCACAGTCTGGGCCGTAGTCCTCAAACCCATCTGGTGGGGAAAAAAAAACAAAGTTGGGCATCAAACGCAAAGGCATGTGGAAAACACCTGGAAGAGCCACCTCTGGGAATGAGGCCTCACGCCAGGCTGCCCAGCTTCTTTCAACAAAGCCTGCTGAGAACCACACATGGGCCAGCTAATTCCAAATACAGAGGACACTGCCACCACCCCAGACATGGGTGGTGAGGGCCAGTCTTCAGAAAAGGTGGACATTCGTCTTTGAATGCTGCCTGCCTGTCGTCTGCCGCGTATGTCACCACTAACCCATCTGCCTGGCAACTACCCCACTACCTGGAACTCAGTGGGACATGACCGAGAGTCTTACTCCTAGGCAGTCAGCACTGTACGGTTTTGTTCAAAAAGAGTGAAGATCACTAATGAAAAGAAAGTTTGGTCCCCTTAGCAAGAGTCATACAGTTCACTCCACTACCATGACTTATGCTCATATGCTCATATGACGTCACCCACTCCATGACATCGCTTCCCACCAACTATATCTCTGGCCCAGCAAATGCCAACCAGACATCGATGGGTAACAGGGCCCAACAAGTCCATGGCCAAAGCCCCTCGCCCCTTTGTCGGCAGCCCTGACCCAGGGCAGGCAGACAGCACCAGCTTTCCAGTACAGTGGAGTCATGAGCTCAAGAGAGCTGGGCTGGAAAGCTGGTCAGACTACCACGTACTGGGGGCTATGACCCTTCCACACTGCTGTATGGGAACAAAGCTCACCCGGGCCCCTCAGGATGCACAAAAAGACCACCGGGAACTGGCCTCACCATGGCTCTGGCAAACCTGGACCATGGCCACCACTCTCTAGGGTGCCAGAACGGCCCCTGGCTCTCACCTCCCGCAAGGCCCTCTGCAGAGGTTGCCCCTGTTCACTCTCCTCCCTGGCGCCCAGGTCCAGCCAGCACCTCTCCACAAGGCCTTCTCACCCACTCTCCTCCCATGCTCCTGGGGTGGCCCCTTGCTGACCTCATGGTGTGGGACTGTCAGCTGGGCAAAAGCACGGTAATAGCTCCTTGATGGCCAGCCTGCTGTGGGGGTCTCAGAACCCAGCACGGAACTTCCAGGACAGTCGCTGCTCAGAAAACGCCTAAGGAATAAATTCACTCCGAAGTTCTTGCGTTTCGACAAGGACCCTCCTGACCAAAATGGCAGTAGTTCTGAACCCACCATAGAATTACCTTCTTTCCCTTCTCCCAGATTCACTGCCATGCATCAGTGTGGACTCACAGTGATCCCACAGGACAGGACAGAACTGCCCCTGGGAGTTTCCTGAGACTATAACTGTTGACGGGAGTAGACAGCCCCTCTTTCTCCCGAGGAGGAGCTGGTGGTTTTAAACTGCTGACCTCACAGAGCACAGCTCAACATGTAACCACTACGCCACACTCCATGAAGCATGATGACTGCTCCTGGGGCCCACTGAGCAGGTGGCAAGAGTAGTCGTGACAGTTCTGCCATGGATGGAGTTGTGTCTCCCTCGATAGGTGCCACATTAACTGGAGCACGATTCTCAGTGGGTTGGCAGTTACGTGGTGACACAGTGGGCAGGTATGTGCCGAGTCCGGGAGGCAATCTGCTGTGAAAAGTCAGTAAGGTCTGCCAGGGCCTTCTCCCTGACGAATGGAGTGTCCCAGGGGTGGGACCTTCCACACCTTTTGTCTCCCCAGAGAAAAGAGGAAGAGCAAGCAGAGGTCAGGGGGCCAAATGCCACAAAGAAAGATGAGTTGTGGGAGGAACCCTTCCTTTGGACCTGGGGCCCCTGCACTGAGAACCTCCTAGACCCAGGGGGAGCCTGCTGCCAAGACACGTAGAGCTCTTCAGGGACCACCGGGCCCCCAGGGACTGAAAGGAGGGAGACCAGGACCTTTGCGCAAAGCCGACCCAGAGAGGAAGTCTTCCCTACAACGGGCACTCCGAATTCAGACTTCGGAGTCCTGAAAACTGGGAGGGTAAATGTCTCTTTGCTACAGCCATCCCTCGTGGTGCTTCGATAATAGCAGCAGTAGATAACTAAGATACAGCCATAACAGTAAAATTAATAGCTAAATTCTTTAAGCACTTATAACAGACCAAGGACAGCTAAAAGCTTTACAGGGTGAGCTTATTCAATTCTCATAACAACTCAACCAAGTAAAGACTCTCTTATCTCCATTTTACAGATGAGCAATTTGGTGCCTGAGAGCGGGGCCTCTCCCTTGCTCACGCCTCACCCCAAGTGGCTCCCTGGCGGCTGCTCCCTCCAGGGGTTATCTGCGACCCCAGAGTCCAACCTGTTGAAGCCAGGCATCCTTACTCCAGCAGAATAACTTAGTAAACTGCTGGGCAAATGCTCGTGTGCAGCCTGCAGTTTCCGTCCGGACGAGTTACTAAATTACAGCTGTCAAATCAGTGTGTGTGCAAGTGGAAAACAGTGAAAATGTGGTGCAGAACTCTGGGCAGTGTCTACACCAAGGCTGCTTAGCACACATCTACCACGCACCTGCAAACCCAGATACGGCCTGGTGACTTGGGTGGGCTCACCAGACACACTCGTGCAGGACTGGACCTGGGCCACCACGATCTCAGGATTGGCTCATGGCTGTGCACCCCTGGGTCCCCCTGAAGAGTCATAGAAAGGCAGGTGCCGCCATTGTAACCATCCCTGCGACGACCACTCTGCCTGCTGGGAAGACGGCATCCAGCAAGTTGACAAGGCAGGCTAGGGAGCTGGCTGGACTGGAATTGCAGTTACCAAGAGGGCTCTTGCCGGTGCTGGAGAGCTGCCTGCTGGAGTGGAAGGAAACACACTCATGGGAAATGTGCCAGTCAGGGGACACCTCACATTCTCACAGCATCCTTTCCACTCCCCACTGTAACACACACGTACACACATAATTAGTGACATGAAAGAAAATCAAGCCACAGACTGCCAGGGACTTCCCTGGGGCTGGTCTTGGCACGTGAATGGCCTCACTGGTCGGCTCTGGAAAGGTAAACTTGCACCTGTTCACAAGGTGACACTGTGCCCTTACTCAAGGAGTCCTAGTGGCGAGCTCATGTACCACTGGGTGGCTCACCCCAAAGTCAGGAGTTCAAGCCCACCCGCCAGCTGCTCCAAGGGAGAAAGGCCAAGCTGTCGACTCCCACACAGACATGCAAAGCCTCAGAAACCCCACACAGGGGCACTGTGAGTCGGAGTCGACTGGGTGACGTTCTGCAGACTACATCTATGGCAGTGGGTGGGCAGGGCTCTGAGCTGGCACCCAAGTAACATGACCAGTCACTGGGGCGTGTGTGTGGCCACTGTTAGGAGTCATGGAGTAGACTCTGATCCACAGTGACACCCCAGGACAGAGCAGCACTGCCCCTATGCTGGACGGCCGGGGGCACCCTTCCGGGAACACATGCTTAACCTGGTCCCAGCAGAGCCACTGGCTGAGCTGGAACCACCAACCTTTCTGTCAACAGCCGAGCACCCAACCACTGCGCCACCAGGGCTCCTGGATGTGCACCCAGGTGCACTCTTCTTTGAAACCACACACACTGGCTCTTTTCTCTTTTAGGTGAGTAATTAGAGATTAAAATGTTTCACTGTCTGTGTTCTAACCCACCAAGGGGAGGGTATTGTTTATATCTCTACAGGGAAAGTGGGACCAGACTTCAACCCAGTGCCCCAAGATGTGAGTGCGACATGCCTGCGTGGAGTAGGGAACCAGTGGAGAGGTCTGTGGGGTGGGCCCCAATCTCAACTACTATGGACCCTAGCCCCTCCCTCCAGAAGAATTTATTTCAAAGGACGGCATGGAATCTGCAGCGCCAGGAGAGGGACATATCTGATCGGAGCACACGGGAGCAGATGAAGGGGGAGGAGGAGAGTGGAGCACAGCCTGGCCCACCAGGCCTTGAGGACAATGTTCCCCATTAGAGCAGCCAGTCCACAGAGAGGACCACATGGCCGGCCCCACTATGAGACATGATGCCCCTCAGTGACCCATAGCCCTACAAGGGACAACAACAGAGACATGGTGTGGGAAATACACCCAATCTGATCCCTCCACACGGAGGCAGAACACTATGGGGATGCAACAGAACAGCAAGGGAATGGAGCGGCGAGGTCTCCAAGGAATGTCGAAGGTGGACTTTGGGGCCAGGGCGTGGTGCCCCAACAGACGAGACTGGAAAACACTCCTAAAGGCCAACTAAAAGTCCTTGAACTCACTACAAGCTTTTCTTTCTTCTTGTGCTTTGTTTTGCTTTTTGTCATTGGTTTGTTGTTGTTATTGTTTTGTTGTATATTGTTGCTTGGTTTTGCTCTGTCTTGTTTGGGGGCGTGTTAGTATCTCCGCAGGTCTGTCTAAATAAGATATGCTGGATGAACAATCTGGAGGAGAAAACAATGGGAACAACAATTCCGGGGAGACTTGGGAGAGGGGGAAGTGGGGGGAAAGAGAGTGATGTTAACAAACCCAGGGACAAGGGAACAACAAGTGATTCAAATTGGTGGTGAGGAGGGTGTGGGAGGCCTCGTAGGGTGTGATCAAGGGTAATGTAACCAAGAGGAATTACTGAAACCCAAATGATGGCTGAGCATGATAGTGGGACAAGAGGAAAGTCAAAGGAAATAGAGGAAAGAGCTAGGAGGCAAAGGACATTTATAGAGATCTAAATAAAGGGATATACATATGTAAATATATTTCTATATGAGGATGGGGAAATAGATCTATGTGCATATATTTATAGGTTTAGTATTAATGTAGCAGATGGACATTGGGTCTCCACTCAAGTACTCCCTCAATGCAAGAATACTTTCTTCTATTAAATTGACATTTTATGATGCTCACTGTCCTGACACAACCGCTGAAGACAAAGCAGGTGAATAAGCAAATGTGGTGAAGAAAGTTGATGGTGCCCCGCTATCAAGAGATATAGTATCTGGGGTCTTAAAGGCTTGAAGGTAAAGAAGCAGCCATCTAACTCAGAAGCAACAAAGCTCACATGGAAGAAGCACACCAGCCTGCATGATCACGAGGTGCTGAAGGGATCAGTTATCAGGAATCAAAGAACAAAAAATCATATCATTGTGTGCTCACCTCCATGAAAAGATTGCTGAAGACAAATGGGTGCATAAGCAAATGTGGTGAAGAAAGCTGATGGTGCCCAGCTATTAGAGATATAGTGTCTGGGGTCTTAAAGGCTTGAAGGTAAACAAGCAGCCATCTAGCTCAGAAGCAACAAAGCCCACATGGAAGAAGCACACCAGCCTATGCAATCATCAGGTGTCAAAGGGATCCGGTATCAGGCATCATCAGAACAAAAAATCTTATCATTGTGAATGAGGAGAAGTGCGGAGTGGAGACTCCAAGCCCATTTGTAGGCCACTGGACATCCCTTACAGAAGGGTCTCGGGGAGGAGACGAGCCAGTCAGGGTGTGATGTAGCAAGGAGGAAACATAACTTTCCTTTAGTTCCTAAATGCACCCCCCCCCCCATGATGATCCCAATTCTACCTTACAAATCAGGCTAGACCAGAGGCTGTATACTGGTACAGATAGGAACTCGAAACACAGGAAATCCAGGGCGGATGATCCCTTCAGAACCAGTAGTGGGAGTGGCGAAACTAGGAGGGTGGGTTGGAAGGGGGAACCGATTACAAGGATCTACATGTGATATCCTCCCTGGGGGATGGACAACAGAAAAGTGGGTGAAGGGAAACGTTGAACAGTGCAAGATATGCTAAAACAATAGTTTATAAATTATCAAGGGTTCATGAGGAAGAGGGGAGCAGAGAGGGAGGAGAAAAATGAGAAGCTGATGCCAGAGGCTTAGGTGGAGATCAACTGTTTTTAGAATGATGAAGGCAATGAATGTAGAAATGTGCTTTATACAGTTGATGTATGTATGGCATGTGATAAGAGTTGTATGAGCCCCTAATGAAAAGATTGAAAAATTTTCTTTAAAAAGAGTGCACAGGGGTGGAGGAGGTGGGGAAAGGAAAACAAAAGGATGAATATAAGGAAGAAAAGGGGAGTGGGGGCATGGGGCACTAACCCACCCAAGGGGGGGTATTGTTTATATCTCCACAGGGAAAGTGGGGCCAGACTTCAACCTAGTGCCGCAAGGTGTGAATGCAACATCCCGGCATGGAGTAGGGAACCAGTGGAGAGGTCTGGGAGACTGGCCCCAGCACCAAAATTAAGTGGATTCCTGCCCCTCCCCCAAGAAGAATTTGTTTCAAAGATGACATTGATTCTGCAGCTCTGGGAGATAGACATATCTGATCAGAGCACACGGGAGCAGATGAAGGGGCAGGAGGAGACAGTGGAACACAGCCTGGCTCACCAGGCCGTGAGGATGATGTTCCTGAGTAGAGCAGCCAGTCCACAGAGAGAACAACATGGCTGGCCCTACTATGAGACATGATGCCCCTCCGTGACTAAGGGGCGATACAGGGGACAGCACCGGAGACACAGTGTGGGAATTGCACCTGACCTGATCCCACCACACCGAGGCAAAGCACTGGGGGAGTGCAGCAGAACAGCAAGGGAATGGAGCGGCAAGGTCCCCAGGGAATGCTGAAAGTGGACTTTGGGGCCAGGGCGTGGTGTCCCAACAAACTGAACTGGAAAACACTCCTAAGGGCCAACAGATGATCCTTGAACTAACTACAAGCTTTTCTTTCTTGATGTGTTTTGTTTTGTTCTTTGTCAGTGGTTTGTTTTTGTTGTTTTGTTGTCTGGTTGTATACTGTTGCTTTGTTTTCCTCTGTCTTGTTTTCGTGCGTGTTATTGTCTCCACAGGTCTGTCTGAATAGGACAGGCTGGATGAACTATCTGGAGGAAAAACAATGGGACCGACAGTTCCGGGGGGGACTTGGGGTGGGGGGAGGTGGGGGGGTAAGGAAGTGGTGTTAACAAACACAGGGACAAGGGAACAACATGGGATCCAAAATGGTAGTGAGGGGGGAGAGGCAGGCCTGGTGGGGAATGATCAAGGGTAAGGTTGCGTAGAGAAGAGGTATAGCTGTAGCCCAGGTGGGGACGGAGCATGGTGGTGGGGCAGGAGGAAAGTCAAGGGAGATGGAGGAAAGAGCTAGCAGTCCAGGGACATTTATGGAGGCCTAGACAAAGACATGTACATGCAAATATATATATGAGGATAGGAAATACATCTAAGTGTCTATATTTATAGGTTTAGTATTAAGGTGGCGGAAGGACCTTGAGCCTCTACTCAAGCACTCCCTCAATGCATGAATACTTTCTTCTATTAAATTGGCACTCTACGATGCTCACCCTCCCGACACAACTGCTGAAGCCAAAGCGGGTGAACAAGTAAATGTGGTGAAGAAAGCTGATGGTGCCCAGCTATCGAAAGAGATAGTGTCTGGGGTCTTAAAGGCTTGAAGGTGAACAAGCGGCCATCTAGCTCAGAAGCAACAAAGCCCACATGGAAGAAGCACACCAGCCTGTGCGATCACGAGGTGCCAAAGGGACCAGGTATAAGGGTATATGGGAGCTGGAGGCACAGGGAATCCAGGGTGGACGATACCTTCAGGACCAGGGGTGTGAGGGGCGATGCTGGGAGAGTGGAGGGTGAGTGGGTTGGAAAGGGGGAACTGATTACAAGGATCCACATGTGACCTCCTCCCTGGGAGATGGACGGAAGAGAAGAGGGGGGAAGGGAGACTCCGGATAGGACAAGATATGACAAAATAATAATCTATAAATTATCAAGGGCTCATGAGGGACGGGGGATAAAAAATAGGACCTGATGCAAAGGGCTTAAGTGGAGAGCAAATGGTTTGAAAATGATTAGGGCAAAGAATGCACGGAGGTGCTTTATACAATTGATGTATGTATATGTATGGATTGTGATAAGAGTTGTATGAGCCCCTAATAAAATGTAAAAAAAAAAAAAAAAAAAAGAGTGCACAGGACAGAATGAGACCTCAAGAGTCACAGTCCTCTGGGACAATTATACTTTGTTTCAAAGGCATGCAAGTGTAGGTCTTAAAATGGCCTGACAGCTTCTTTTGTTGTGGTCTACTTGCCCCTTTAGAAAGCACTGTCACTCCTCACTCTTCTAGACTCCGTCCAGTGGGAAGTAACTGGATGTCTAGGTAACTACTCAGCTCTTTGTCACAGGTAGCGAGCTGGCATCCTGGTGTATTTCCCAGCAGCGGGTGCCTTCGTCCAGCCGGCTCCTACCCCCCAGCCTGCGTGCTGCCGAAGGAGGAGGGACTTTAGGTAACTAGCTTCAAATCACAGCTCCTGGAACTCTCAGCAACATGAAGTCGGAGTGGAAGAGGCTGACGTGACCTCCCAACCTCACTGATACTGAGATAAAACACGTGGGTGCATCCAAAGTATTACTACTTCCGTTCCAATTCAGACACGCCTGCATTTATCCCAAGAAGACACTTATCTGTGTCTCTGTACTAGGCTTGTCTTGGTCTCATTGGGGCGCCTTCAGAGAGAAAAAGACCCATCCAAACAGCAGCGTCTGAGTCATCTCCTGGGTGAGTTCACTCAAGACACAGGGTCAGTTCAGAAGGCTATGAGGACTACTGTTTGGGATGTAGGATTTTCTTGAAGGACACAGGAGGACCCTCATGAGGGCTTCAGTGGAGGTTTGTGAGAAACAGGAAACTGCATTGATTAGAAAAAGAGCAGGCAAGGTCCCACCATGACAGTGGACCATCTCGCTTGTCAAGGGCAGCAAGGGCTGAGCTATGAGCTCTTTGTTGGGGAGTCTTAGCCCATCCTTTGTTTCCCACACTCCGGGAACATGTGGAAGGGACACAGTCTGAGCCCCTCGAGGAAGCTGTTTGGACGAATGGTTCGGGAAGGATCCAAGAGGGGGCACCTGGCACCCAGCAGTGTTCCGGCCCACATGGAGGCTGTGGTGCGGCACAGGGACTCCACAATTTCATCCATTCACTTAATAGTTTCTATGATTTGGAAGCAATACTTTTCTCACTTGCCCTCGTATTTGAAAAGACATCCCTGAAAGAGGAACAGGAAGGTGAACAGCAATGGGAGATTAGCAGCAGAAGTGCTTCCCCACCGGCCAACAGGGAACACCTAGTCACTGGTCTGAGGCGCTGGCCTGCGGTAGTGCACCTATAAACAGCTGGGGAGACAGGACACAGTAGAGGTGGGGTGGGGGCGGGGGTGGAGGGCAGACACTCTTGTGGTATCAAAACCCCAGGGCAGTGCCCCAGGCAGGTGTAGGATCCAAATGCCCACCACAAAGTCTAGAGCCCCCAGGCTGAGCTAGGACCAAGATGGTGTGTCTCGATTCATGCAAAATCGAGGCACGGGGCCGAAGCAAACACTCTAAAAAGACACTTTCACAGCCTCAACCCCTGGAGCTGCATAAAACCACTCCTACTGAAAATACACCCAAACCCACTGCCAGCTAGGGGATGCTGACTCCCAGTGACCCTATAGTATCGGACAGAGATGCCTCGTGGGTTTCTGAGACTGTACTGGTTATGGGAGTATAAAGCCCCGTCTCTCTCCCTTGGGGAAGCCAGTGGCTTCAAACTGCTGACCCTGCAGGCTGCAGCCCAGCTCACCACCACTATGCCGCCAGGCTCCCCTGTGGAAGACTGGCTGGCAGTAAAGGGAGGTACGGCTACTCATCACCACACACTTTCATGAGGAAGAGGTAGCAGATAAAACCACCCAAAGAGTTTGGACTCTCATCACCAGGAATAAGGGATAATTCAGTAACGGGCTATCAACCAACTATGCTTAAAATGACTCAGGGTTTCAAAAACAAAACCCAGAAATCATCATTTGTTTCGAGAATTTCTGAGATCAACAGGTGGATCTGAAAAAGAACCAAGTAGAAACGACTGCGCATAATTAAAAATCCAGTCACTGATGTAAAGAGCAGTTTAGACACAGCTCAAGAGAGAATTAGTGAGCTGGAAGGTTGAGCTGCCAACCACCAGTTCAATACAGGGAAACACGCGATGAAAACACGAGATGGTAATTATGACGCGCGGAGACCAGAATGCTAAGGCGCCTTACTATGAGGCCAAGAGGAATTCATTCCAGAAAGAAAGAATGAAAACGGGGAAAGACAGTATTCAAAGAGAGAACGGCCACCAATTTCCCAGAACTGAGAGGGTAAAAAAACAATGGGAATGTTTAATCTCAAGAAGTACAAATCCTGAATGAGGAGTTAAAAGCTAATCTACAGCTACATACATAAAACAGAAAAAAAAGAAGAAAAACATTTTTAAAAAATAAAAGATGAAATGCCACCCCTGTCATTTCAAGGCTGCTAGTTGCATACCTGTGTAATCAGTGAGAGCGGCAAGCCTTGGATCTGCACACCTGGATCTGAAATCAAGCTCGGCCTCTCATTCGTTGGTGTACACTCTTGGATAAATCCTATCACCCTCTGTTTCCAGAACTCAAAAGAGGCACAACTGTGCCCACACGAGACAGTGGTTTCGGTGTAGGTGAAATGATGGGAGAGGCAAAGAAGACAGGAAACAGAGTGTTTGACAAGCAGGAACCCTGGAAAGATCAGCTGCTGTTCTTCCTATAAGCCATCCCATCACCCATCCCCTTCTCAGCCATGTTTTACTTCTCCCTCCAGGGCTCGGGGCCACCACACTCACCCGAGGCCAGGAGCAAGAGGAGCATAGCTGGGCAGACCCTTTTTGCAGCCAACGATAGACTCGGACACCCTTCCCTCGCCACACCAGGTCTGTTTGGTAATGCCTGGCATGGAGGCGGCATTTAATAGAGATTGGTCTCTGGGGGAAATCAGTCTCCTGTGACTTTGATTAGCAGGATTCAATTCACGAGGGCCCAGGAGCTCAAGAAAATCTCGTTTCCACAAAAACTAGCCTCTCGGTACAGCACCTGAAGCCACCGGGAGCTGTCTTCTTAACACAAGGAACCCAGGAACCAATGCCGTTAAGTAATTCACTTCTGCCTGCAAGAATGGTTCACAGTGAGAGAAACTCTACCATCATGTAAGTGCTAAAATAAACGGATTCAGTAACAGTAATCAAGACGTTTCATCATCCTAATAACACAGATTAAGTGCAGAGGAGAGATGTGTAAAATCCATCTGAAATACCGAGAAACCTGCAGTAGAGATGTGTTTCTTTGCAGGGACTGTTGGGGGTGGCACAGCAAAGCCTCCCATACCCTCAGACGACAACGTTGATGCAGTCAGTCATGTTGAAAATACATGAGAGCCACTCAGGGTGCGATGTAGCAAGGATAAAACATACAACTTTCCTCTAGTTCCTAAATGCTTCCTCCCCCCACTATCATGATCCCAATTCTACCTGGCAAGCCTGGCTAGACCAGTGGATGTACACTGGTACAGCTAGGAACTGGAAACACAGGGAATCCAGGGAGGATGATTCCCTTCAGGACCAGTGGTGGGAGTGACCATATTGGGAGGGTGGGTTGGAAAGGGGGAACCGATTACAAGGATCTACATGTGGCCTCCTCCCTGGGGGACAGACAACAGAAAAGTGGGTGAGGGGAGATGTCGGGCAGTGCAAGATATGACAAAATAATAATTTATAAATTATCAAGGGTTCATGAGGGAGAGGGGAGCTGGGAGGGAGGGGAAAATGAGCTGATACCAGGGGTTTAGGTGGAAAGCAACTGTTTTGAGAATGATGAGGACAATGAGTTACAAATGTGCTTTACACAATTGATGTATGTATGGCTTGTGATAAGAGTTGTATGAGCCCCTAATAAAACGATTAAAAAGGAAGAAAATACAAGTCTGATCTCCAACACCCCAAACCCCTCTGACATCGAGTTGACATCACCCCATAGCACGCCCACAGGACCGACTAGAATTGCTCCCCACGGAGCCCCAGGCTGTCATCTTTGCAGATGCTGACCACCACCGCTTCCTCCCCTGTAACTGCTAATGGGTTTGAACCTCTGGCCTTTCGGTTCGCTGCTCCTTGCCAACTGGCCTCCTGCCACATGCACAGGTACATAACTGATGAGAAAGGTTTTCCCTTCAAGGTTCCGGGGCAGGTGTCCTGACTGTGTCCCCAACATGGGTCCCTCTCCCTTGTGATCGTGGAGCAGGCCCCAGGCCAAGCCCATCGGCAAGCAAGCCCACCCTCTCCCCCCTTGCCATTTCTGCTTTATGCTAGGTGGGTTAAGTGTCAAGAGAAGGGTTCGGATGCTGGGGGAGAATACAGGTGGGCCCACTGCACAGGGCAAGGAAGGAAAGCCAACTCTAGGAGCCATCTGCAGAGAACCTACTAAGGGCACCTTCATCTGTAAGGGTAATAGAACCGTTGTGCCCAGGCTCTGCAATCCTTGTTTGTTTTGAAGGCAAACATTTCCAGGGGTGGGTCAGCATGCAGGTCCCGCCCGAACCTTGAAAACCAGAATCCAGAGGGGCAGGGTGGTGAAGAAAAAGGTTACTGTGAACCCGTGAGTGCAGGATCTGATTCTGAGGGCCTCGCGCAGCGTGCCAGTTTCCCTAAACACCCCCAGCAAGCGAGGCTTGGGTCCCCTCGCCTCCGCCAGCATTATCGTCAATGTCACTTGTTAAATCACTCTGACCAGGGGTGGTGATTAATAACCTCTCGCCGTGACGGTTTAATGCTTCTTCTTTATTAAGCTTTCAAAGACAAACTAAATCAATCAGGAGCTGATGAACTATGTAATAACAGAGCGGGGCTCCCAACCTCCAGCAGATCGACATTCTGGGCCCGATCAGTCTTTGTGGTGGGGGCTGAGGAGGATTGGGGGTAGGGTGGGAAGGGGAGCAGCATCCTTGGCTTCTCCCCACAGGTCCCACCACTGCCAGATGACCCCTGGGGGCCCACAGCACCAGCTGAGAACCATGGAAAACAGGGGAGTGCATCTGGGGGTGCTGCTCGAGACCTCCACATGGGCTACCCCATGCCTCCACTCTGATCTCATCTCCACCTACTCCCCTCCTTCACCCCCTCTGGCCACCTGGTTCCTCTGTTGGTTCCCAAGCCTTGGCCACTTCTCTGGTGGAGACCCATTGCCCTGAAGATCCCTCGAGCCATGTCCTCTTGGTTTCCACCCTGTCCTCTTTAAACCCGGAGCTCAGTCCTCCCCTTCTCAGAGCCCTTCCTGACTACGGGCTCTGAACCCACAAGTCCTACCTAAGCCCCCACCCCTCAGCCATTACTCTTCCCCCAGGAGCCTGCCAACACACAGTCTGCCTTCTGTTTACCAGGTGTCTGTGGCGCCTCCACCCACTACGTGAATGGGTCTGACTGGCTCATTCACATGCTAGGTACACGGCTAGTGCTCAGAACACCCCGCCTGTCAGAGCAGCACTGTGCCCTCTAGAGTGTTCCATGGCTCCTTCTCCAGAAAGATCTTTCTCCCAGGGATCTCTGGGTAGACTTGAACCTCCAAACTTTTAGCTGGCAGTCGGGTGGAACACCCACGGACACCTGACCCATGGTAGACACTCCGTAAAAGTTGCTGGCTGGCTGGCTGAATAACTGGATAGAGGGAGGAAAAGAGGGATAGATAGATGGAAGGATGGATTGTAAAGATCAGCTGAACAAGCCTGTGGTGTCCTGACAGTGGGGACAGCACATGAAATGACTAGTGGCCTCGAGGGCCCAATTTTGGGATTTTCTACCACTGACATTTTTGACCACTGCTAAGAGGTCCTACTGCCTGAAGAGAGGTCACAGAAAGTAGCAAAGAGTTGTTAGGTCCTGAACTGTGTCTACCAAAGCAAGTGTGGTCCATCCTCAGCTCTCGAGCAGCCAGTGGTTAGAAGCCCATTTGGGAACAGGCTGTGTCTGTGGTGTTAATGAGGCAGGGTTAGTGTCCAGTGTCTCCAAGTGGATCTCCCTTCTGATACAGAAAGAGATTAAGCAGGCAGGTGAGCTGCCAGCAGAGAGGGGGCCAGATCGATGCCAGGCTACAGGAAGATCTCCAGGAGCCAGGGAACACAAACAGAAGAAACAAGGGCCTGTCCCGGGGCCCACAGAGAGGCAGAGCCCTCCCTGTGAGCTGGTGCCCTGCATACCACCGTCTAGCCCCCTCGCCGGTGAGGGACTACATCGGTCAGTTCAAACTGCCCGCTTGTGGGGCTCCTGTTACCGTGGCACTCAACTGCAAGAGTGGTCTCCGTGGCAGCATCATGGGCCCACGTCTGCAGCCCACAAGCGTGGGCCACAGGGACCATCGGCAAGCCTCCATACTCAAATCAGAAGTGCAGAGTGAAACAGCCAACAAATAACCACCCTTCACGCTTCTGTCACCGGATTTTCTTTCATTTGTCCAGGGCACGAGAGGGGGAGTTAGCTCTATGAAAGCTTAACACAATGCAGAAAAGCTAAACAGTACTAAAAATGTGGTTTCTTGGACCAATTTGCAACAAAGTCAACCAGTACTGAGGGTGCAGTGACTTCATTTGGGAATGAGGCTAGGACACGGCTTCTGAATGGCAATCACCCTGGGGGTCCCTGTGCCACACATCAGGTTCATGGAAGGGCTGACACCCTCACCAAGAAGGATCAGCAATCCACAGACAGAAGAGAAGGGCAGCCGAGGAGCCTAGGGCCCTGAGGGCTCCCTGGCTGAACACGCTTGGGCTGTGTGACAATGGATCAACCAGCTCAGTTGCAGCCCCCTCTGTGCCTGTGGCGACTTCCCACTCTCCAGGACACTAGGCCCAGAGAGCCACGTCTGCCAGCCAGCCAAAGAACACCCCAACACACAGTCGGCTCCAGGTCAGGATGGCCCCTGATCAGAGCGCAAGATTAATGGTGGCAGGATGATTACATGTTAGACTGCTCAACTGCAAGGTAAACCATTCAAAACCACCAGCTGCTCCTCTGGGGAAAGGTGGGGCTTTCTGCTCGCATAGAGTTAGTCTCAGATACTCACAGGGGCGGTTCTACCCTGTCCTATAGGGTTGCTATGAGGCGGCATCGACTGGATGGCAGTGAGTTTAGTGCGTTATGCAGTGGGGCTGCCAAGTACAAGGTCAGCAGTTCAAGCCCACCAACTGCTATGAGGGACAAAGATGAGGCTGTCTCCTCCTGTAGATTTCAGGAACCCTAGGAAGCAGTGTTACCCTGCGTTCCAGGGTTGCTGTGAATCAATTGAATTGATGACGGTTGGTTGGTTGGTTGGTTGGTGGGTGGGTGGGTGGGTGGGTGGATTGGTTGGTTGGTGGATTGGTTGGTTGGCTGTAGTGGCCTCTGGCCCTAAAAGAGCCCATCTCTGATTAACAGAAAACCGAATCTCAGGAACCTACAACTCCGAGTGACAAAGGATTTGCTCTTCTCTACGATAACCGATGTTGTTGTCGGGTGCCGTCGAGCTGATTCTGGCCATGGCAACCCTATGCCCAACAGAACCCGGCACCGCCCAGTCCATGCTCACAAGTGCCTGAGCCCCTTGATGCAGCCACTGTTGGGGGCCTTCTCTCTTTCACTGTCTTCAGTCTGCCAAGCATGGGGTCCGTCTTCTCCAGGGACAGGGTCACCTGGTAGCATGTCCAAAGCAGGCGAGACGATGATGTCTGCAACCGCTTCTTCTCATTTTGAGTCACACCCCACTAACAAATGAAGGTCCCAAATGCTGTCCTCCACACGCATCCGTAGGGGCAGTGTTACTCTGAGAAGACAGCTCTTTCTCAGTCACATTTTGAGCATCTTCTGGGGGGCTCACTTCTGGTACGATCTCTAACAATGTTCTGCTGCTATTCATGAGGTTTTCAGTAAGTGACAATGTTTCGATGCTACCCATAGACCATTCATGGTGATCCTGCTGGTACTTGAAATACCAATGACAGAGCTTCCAGCACCATAGCAATAGCCAAGCCACCACAGAACGACAAACGGACAGACCAGTAGTGGACAGTCACTGCTGTTGGATATCAAATACGCCACAGACTGCCGGAAGAGTGACTGGACCCGTCTTGGGAGAAATACAACCAGAAAGCTCCTAGGAAGCAACGATGGCGAGGCGTCTTGTGACTTACTTTGGACACCAGTAAGGACATCACTTTTGACCAAGGGGAGGGGCCAGCGAGTAAGAGGGAGCTCCCCAGAGATGGGCTGTCACAACAGCTGCAAAAAAATGAGCCTAGATACATCAAAGATGGTGGAGGTAAGAGAGGATGGGGCCGGGTCTCATTCTATTACTCACATGGTTGCTACGAGTCAGTGCCAACGTCACGGCAACAAGCAACAACAGTGCGCCAACACGAGGGCTAGCGACCCAAAATAACCAGCCCGCTCATCTCGCCATGCAGACTGGGAGTGGGTGCTCCAGGGAGCGCATCCAAGGGCCTGCTGACTTGTCTGTCTCAATACTTTTTGCATCAAGCTGTCTGTCTTCCAACAGGCTAAGTGTGACCACGTATTTGAAATGTAACGGTGGGCAAATGTGCTGCTCAGGCTCAAAGCACGGTAACTGTAGAAAAGTGGCATCGATTAGGGATAATGGTTACCCAACCTGACTAATGGAACTGCTATCACTGAGTTGTACGCCAGGAAAGGGGTGAGTAGGCAAATGTGTTTGTACTGTGCCACTTGACAACAACAGCAATCAGCGAGTGGGAAAAAAGGAGAGGAGATGCAGCAGCCGCCATGACAGGCACACCCTCACGAACAAGTTACCTGGGTTTGAAGGCGGGCGTAGGTCACAGCTACACAGAAATGCTCAGTCAACTGAGTTTACACTTTCTAATCTAACTCCCACCCTGACCCACATCCACGCCGCTTGACTACGAGAGCCTGTGAGTAGCCATGGATGGCTTGCCTGGATGGCAGAGGAATTAGGAAACTGAAGGGTCAAAGGGAGCACAGGACTGCAAATCTAAGAGCCTCCAGGAACTATGGCCGCCTTTGCCATGAGACCAGAGGAGCTGGATAGTGCCCAGCTCCCATGATTGGATGGGATGCGTCCCAATCCAAAGGAGAACAGGGGAAGAAATGTGGGATACAATCTCAAATTTCTTCTAGACTCAACACTTATTGGACCCACTGAAGTTGGAGAGACCCTAAATATGCTGCCTTGATAAAGATATTGAACCTTGAATCAAAGCTATTCCCTCAAGTCATCTAACAACAGTCTAGCTGAGTTAGTGAAGAACAGGCACCTTGAGTAGTGTGCTTTTAACAACTTCTCATCACCAGATCCAACTGACGACCAAACTGAAAATCAAAGTCACTGCCATGAAGTTGACTCCGCCTCATAGCGACCTTGGATCGGTTTTCTGAGGCTGTCAGTCTTTACAGGAGCAGATGGTCTCGTTTCCTCTCCCACACAGTTGGCTAGTAGGTTTGAATCTCCAACCTTGCAGTTAGCTTACCCAACAGCACTGCGAGGGCCCCTTAAATTAGCAACAGGAACTGTGATGCACAAATGTGGGGGCAGACGGCAGAGTTATGTCAATGGTGAGAGAGATGGGGGGCAGATTACAATAAAGGTGACACAACATGGAGAGTGTTAGGTAGCCCCACTTCCAGTGGGTGCTGAGGACTGCTGCCGAGGCGGGCATGTGCTAGGATGCAGGGTCCTATGGGGGGGATCTGACAGCAACCAGACAGACCCCATGCGGGTCTGAGCAGAGTGACACCCTTCCCCCACTGGTCATAGTGGGCTGCCCGGCTACTGCAGAAGGCAGGCTCCCATAGTCACTCCCTACCCGCCTTCCTAGACCCTCTGAAACCAACAGGACAGACCTCCTGGGGCTCTGTCTGCTCCCTCTTACATCCTGCGCTGAGAACGACTGCCTGCGTCTGCTGTGTGCTAAGAGGCAGGCATCCTGAGTAGAGGCTACACCCAGAGCAGAAGAGGACCAGAGTGGGTTCTGTGAGCACAAGGCAGACTTCCCTGGGGGGGCGGTCCTCACAAAGAGTATAACCATCCCCTTCTCGCCCGCCCCCCACACAAGGTTATTTACAGTGGAGTCAGGAGGCAGGTGACCAATGAGAAACCATTGAGAGAACTTCTGGAGGTACCAGTCCCCCTCCCTGTAAGAGGGCAGTCTCCCTGTGCTGGTTTAGAACATCAGTCCAGAATCAAGCAACCCCTAGGGCTTGGCAGGGGTGGAAACCTTGGACAACACCAGAGGGCAAGCCCTGGACTCAAAGGGGATTTGCCCATATCCTCTGGGAAAATGTGGCTGCAAAATGGGAGGAGGGAGCAATGGGAACAATAGCCAGGAGAGGGGAATGCGCCCCTAGGGGGCAGAACATTCAAACAGGGTTATCATCCAATGGTGGTGCCTGCTAAGGACCACAAGGCCCCCCACGGGTTTCTAAGACCATGTCTTTATAGGAGCAAAAAGTCTCACTTTTCTCCTGAGGAGCGGCTGGTGGTTTCGAACTGTGGACCTTGCAGTTGGCAGCCCACTGGCTAACCACTCCACTCCCAGGGCTCCTTCACCTAAAACCCAGAGGGGAAAAATAGGCTGTCCAAATGCACATGACAAAGGGGATGAGTGAATGTGCTCCAGGAGTGGCCAAACAAGGGAGGGAAAGGAGAGAGAGGAAGAGCAGGCGTCAATAAACTAAATATAATAAAAGTAGTCAGGGAAAGCACAGCCCTGGAGCTGAAAGAAATAAGGAAAACAATGCAGGAACAAGAAAACGCACACAGAAGGACTTGCCAACAGATTGAATTAGGCAGAAGATCGAACTAGCAAATTCAAGGATAAGGTAGTTAAAATGACAAAGACTGAAAAGCAGTTAAGACCAGATGCCCAAGAAGACAGAGCTTGAATAATTGAATGAAATTATGAAACAAGAACAAGCAACCTGGGGACTCCAGGGAAGATGGCACAAAGGCAGAAGGGAGAGTTGCAGAATAATGATAGAAAACCTCCCGATCTAATGAAGGCCCTTAGGAGAACTGGTGGTGTTGGACTAGTTGGAAAAGTCAGACGTTCAAACCCACCATCTGCTCGGTGGGAGGGGGAGGAGACTGTCTGTCCCCATAAAGACGGACAGGACAGCCTCAGCAACCCTGTCCGGCTGTGAAGAGTCAGACTTGACTGGGTGGCAGTGCACGTCCTGAGAGACCTGCCTGCAAATCCTAGAGCTCACTGAGCCCTCAGCAGGACCAACTCGGAGAGATTGGCACCGAGTCACAGACTGGCTCGGCTCTCACAGAACAAAGACAGAGACGATCCTGAAGCCAGTTGCTCCTCGGGAGAAAGATGAGGCTGTCTCAAGCCATCAAGATTTCCAGTCTCAGAGACTCTACACAAAGTCACCATGAGTCAGAGGGGAAGAGTTGTGTGTATGTGTGTTAGTTTATACAGCTTTAATAATCGAAACTACCTGGAGCTGACATGACAATCAACAAATAGACCAAGGGAGTAAAATCACAGTCCAGAAATAAATCCAAGCATTTATGGCCAAATGCTTTGTAACAAGGGTGCTATGTCTATTGGATAGGGAAAGAAGAGCCTCTTCAATACGCGGTACTGGGAAATTAATTCCCACACACAGAAAAAGGAAACAGTGAATACCTCAGTGCTCCTTAAAAGCGCAGAATGGCAAGACTTCATCTCACATACTCTGGACATGGTGTCAGAGAGGACAGTCGCTGGAGAAGGACACTGTTTGGTAAAGTGAAAAAGAGGAAGACCCTGGGCAAGATGGATCGACACAGTGGCCGCAACAATGGGCTCAAATACAAAATCAGCTGGGGGACGGCACAGGACCGGGCAGTGTTGCATTCTGCTGTACATCAGAATGGATGGACAGCCAGAGTTGGAAGCAACTCGACAGCCACGAAAAACAAGCAACACAAAAACAAACGTGAAATGGATTAAGGACCTAACTGTGCAAACCAAACCCCCCAAATCCCTAGGCCAAGCACAGGCCATGCTCTCAGGCCCGGCTTTCAATGGCGTTGAACAATGATGGCCTCCTCTGTCACAAGACCAGAACTGGACGGTCCCCGGCTGCCACCAACTGAGCATTTTGACCAAAGATTCCAAGGAAGAATCCTGATCAAAGGGGAGGAAATCCAGAGCAGGATTTTTTTTAAAGACACTAGATGAAATCTAATAAAATAAGGGAAGAAACTTAACAGGCAATTCTGCACTAAGAAAAGGCTCGGTGCGCTCTAGTAAGGGAACAAAAACAGAAGAAAGGCTAACAGCAAACCCACCATGCACATCGGCTCTTTGCTCCACCGTTAATTTCAGGTAAAAACCCAAACCAAACTAACCCCGCTTCTGTCACATCGATTCCAACTCACGGCCATCCTGGAGCACAGAGTGGCAGTGCCCATATAGGGTTTCCAAGACTGAAACCTTTCCAGAGCAGCCTGTGGGCTAGACATCCTGACCTTTGAACTCTAACCACTGTGTCCACAGGGCACTTTAGCTAACAGGCCACCCACTGCTAGAGTCCAGTCTGACTCACAGTGACTCTAGGGACAGAGCAGAACTGTTCCACAGGGTTTGGGATGCTATAAATCTTTACAGAAGCACACTGCCTCATCTTTCTCCCAAGAAGTGGCTGGTGGATTCAAACCACCAACCTCTTTGTTAGCAGCCTAGTGCTTAACTAGGTAACAGCCAAAAGCAACACCATCACAATGATTCCAAACCACACCAACCCTGTATCAGGTTTCCAAGGCTGTCAATCTTGATGAGAACAGAGAGCCTTCGTTTTATCCCATGGGTTTGAACCTCTGAACTTGGGGCTAACAGTCCAATGCTTACCTGTCAATGCCAACAGGGCTCCTTTAGGCAACAACAGTGGGCCCACAATTCAGTAGTCAATCAACTCCTGGAGCTCAGGAGGACACAGCCTCTGGACGCCCACCAATCCCACAAAGGAATGACGTCTTCCCCACTTTGGCCCGAGGCACAGGAGACAGGGCGAAACAAGCCCAGAAAAAAATGGCACTTTGCTCCCTAGAACACAAGTGACATTTGGATTGGGCCTTGAAGATCAAGGAAGAGTTCACTTCCAGGAAGTGGGGAGTGGGATCTGAGAAAGGGAAAGGAAGCATCACAGAGGAAGGCGGGAAGACATGGCGGGAAGACACCGGGGCATCTGTTGCCTTGGAGTGGTTTACAGAGCCACCAGGCCCTGTCAGAGTGACCAGACTGCAACCGATTTTAAGTGGGAAGGTGAGAAAGAAGAAACCCAATAAAACACCCACCTCTCGATGCCTTTATTGGCCCAGGCATGACAGGGCCGGGCAGGGACAGAGGTACAATGTTAGGGCCCGTCTGTCCCAGCCAGCGTTTTCATTAAGAGCCTGTTCTCCAGGAGTCCCCAGTATTTACGAGTCTCCATCTGACATGTCATCCTGTCACTATAACTCTGCGTGAGCTATGCCACCCCGGGTCAGACCAACTATCCATACAATCCAATATCCTGTCGCTGACACAGCGCTGGGGGCACCGAGTGGGAGGCCATGACAGATGGGGCCCGCCATGCCCGGCTCAAAGTGTCAGCAGATGGGTGACGTGGCCGGGAGGGCGTCTCACCTTCTTTAGGAAACCTCTGCTTTTAAAAAGAAAAACAAAAGCATCGTGAGCTTACGTAATTAAGAACAAATATTTCAGCACTTCTCCTTGGCCTCCCTTTGGTGAGTAAAGGCCATGGCTCTGGAAGGCCTTGAGTGACGTACAGCCACTCAGAGGAGCCCTGGAGGTTACGAGATGGGCAGTTCTCATTCACCAGCCACTCCAAGAGAGAAAGATGTGGCTGCCTGGTCCCGTAAATATTCACAGCCTAGGAAACCCACACAGGGGCAATTCAGCCCTGCCCTATAGGGTCGCTATGAGTCAGAATGGGCCATGTCTGGCCGGCCGGCCCAACAAGCCTGAGAGAGAATCCTGGCCTTCTGGCTGGTGCAGGCTTGTGTAGCCTCAATTAGGAACAGTCTCAGTTGAGGGGTCTACTTGGTCATGGTAGAGGAGCCCTACCCCTACCAGGCATTGGTTCACGTTGGGTTTGGACTCCCTGGTGGCACAGGAGTTGGGTGCTTGGCTGCTAACCCAAAGGTCAGCAATCCAGACAGGCCAGCTGCTCCTTGGGAGAAAGCCTGTGGCACTGGCTTCCACGCAGAATTGGAAACCCACAGGGGGCAGTTCCGCTCAGTCCTGTGGGGGCCCCTGCCAGCAGTCAGAATCACTTCTGCCGTAACATCTTGCTAAGGAACCGACCAGGATCAATTATCAAAAAGACCCCAAACAGCTCACTGCCTTCGGGTTGCCTCTAACTGGGAACAACCTTACAGGACAGGGCAGAACTGCCCGTGCCTTTCTGAGGCCGTCGCCCTTTATGGGGAGAGGAAGTCTGGAAGTTCCCAACTGCTGACCCTGCGGCGAGCAGTCCACCGCATAACCAAGACGCCCCCAGGACCCCTCTAATTGAGACTATTTCTAATAGCAAGACGACACAAGGCAGAAGGCCCCAGCCAGAAGGCAAGAAGCACTCTCTTGGATCCCTCTCGGGCTCATGAGGGGTGGGGGTGGCCTGCCTGGCCAGACACAGCTGGTTCTTGTTGACTTTGCCTCATTGCAACGGCGAGCTGCACAGGTAAACTTTCTCTGTATAAATGTCACTCTCTAACAAGGCCCACGCAGATTTATGAGGTCTCTTATGAGCAGGCCAGGCCGGTGCAGAGCGTTTTATATTGCGCGTCTTTGAGGGCTACCGATGGTTATTACTGGTGCTGGGGCAAGGGGCTGGCTGCGAGGAGCAGCCTTGTTCACCAGCAGCCGTCCTTTCTGCACCATGCATACAAGGAAATTCCACTTTGATTTGTAGCTTTAATCACTGCTGCCAAAGCCCGGCATTCTTTATGACTCTGACTTCCTTCCACAGGGCCGGTCAATGGGCGGCAGCGGCTCGGGTTACCTGGCTGAGGAACCATGCCTCTCAAGGGCAGGGCACAGGCTCCAGTTGGATATGAAGCAGTGCTTCTTTTTTTTTCCCAGCTCATCTGGTTGGGGGACAAGGTTGGAGGAGGGGTGAGGTTGGAGAGTAGTACAAATCAACACAGTATTCGAGAGCAGAACAATACTTCTTGAAAATATGCCATGACTTCTCAAGTCAGATTGGAGGACGTGTTAAGAAAAGGGGAGGACCTGCAGAAGAAAATCCTCCTGTGGGCGGTGCACACCTGCATGTGGGCCTGCATTTCCCAGGTGTTCAAAACACTGGAAACAATCAAGTAGCAGGGAGAAATAAGGTCAGTTCTATACTGACCACAGGGACCCAACGTCCTCCTCTGGGATGGAAGATGCACTCCCCATCCCCACCGCCACTCTCCTCACCGACTCCTTGCCCTCAGCCCTCAGTGGGTCTCCTCTTTGCCCTGATTTAATTTTATTATTTTTAATCCATGCCTGTATTTAATTCAGAGTCAAATTAAAAGGTACAAATTCACCCCAATCAGAATCCCATGTAGATAAAGCGATTTCAAACAGAAACAATGCTTGGCTTTCCTTTGCCCTGATTTTAATCATCAATCCTTCCCCTTAAAAACGGGCTCAGAGTCTTCCTTTAAAAGGGACACATATCACTCATGGAGAAGAGTGTACAAAAAGCAACTCGCCACTCGCTGTATGACACCCGGGGGGGTGGGGGGGCTCCAAGTCACGGCTTTTTCAATGACCTCATGTGCACATGAAAGCGGGCCACTGGATAAGGACTCAGTGAAGAACCAGTGCCAAAGTCTGAGTGCTGAGAGGGACGGGTGCTGAAAGCACTGTGGACGGCTGAGAGAACCCACAGGTCTGTCTCGGAAGAAGTCCAGCCAGAAAGCTCCTCAGAGGCAAGGATGGCGAGATTTCGCCTCACCTGCTTTGGACATGTTCAGGAGAGACCAGTCCCTGGTCATACTTGGTAAATTAGGGGCACAGGAAAAGAGGAAGCCCCTCGACCAGATGTGGGGACCCAGTGGCTGCAACAATGGGCTCAAACGTCACAATCAGTCTGTGGTCTACAGGGTTGCTGAGTTGGAACCACCTTGAGGGTACCTAACAGCATCACCATCACTGGGTGAATTTTCACTGAATGAACACGCCCGTGTAACCAGCACCCAAACCCCAACATTCCTGTCTACTTACAGCCCACCAACCCCTTTCTCCTACCTTCTAGCAGCCTAAAGTAGCTTTGCCTGATTGTAAAAATGGCATCATCCCCACCGCTGTGCCACTTACAAGGCCTTCACAATGGCTTATGGTTTGGGTTGCTAAGCCCCAGGTCAGACGTTCAGAACCACCAGCTGCTCTTAGGGAGAAAGATGAGGGTTTCTACTGGCATTGAGTCAAAATCTCAGAAATCCACAAGGGCAGTTCCACTCTGTCCCACAGGATCACTATGAGTTGGAATCAATTGGAGGGCAGTGAATTTTTGAGTTTGAACTTCAATCTCCTTCTGCCAGGTACTGGGCAGAAAGCGCCAGGAGAGCAACAGTGGAGAAGTTTCTTTCCTTCATCCCTATGGTTCTAGCAGGAGTCTGGTGGCTCAGAGGTTACATGCTCAGTTGCTAACCCAAACAGTTCTGGTCCAAACCCATCAGCCACTCCAAGGGGCAAAGACACAGCTGTGGTTTCCCTAATGATCACAACCTTGGAGACCCTCTGAGACAGTTTTCTGGCCTCTGGGGGTCACTGTGAGTAGGAATTGGCTCGACAGCACCAGGTTGGCCTAGCTGGGTTTCCTCAGTCTGAGCTAACCGCCCTGCCGCCCCAGCTCTCCCTTCACAAGCCCTTCCCTTCCACACACCCCTAGTTCCTGGCTCTCCCAACATCTCCCCTCGTTCCTGGCCTCACGCAGACCAGGCGCTCCCAGCTCAGTCCACACAGAGCTCTCCACCCAGAGGACACAGGGCCTGCCTTGGCTAGACCTCAGCTCTCCAGGACCCCAGCTCCTCTTAAAGCTTCTGCCTGAGCCCCAGACATGCCATGCGAGCCCCTGCACAGGGCTGGCCCCTCAGAGACGCCAGAGAACTCTGCTCCTCCAAAATGTTGGCTACTCACGGAAGCCAACCACTTGTCCTCACTTCCGATGTTTTCCCCGCAGGGCAGAGGCGAGAGCGAAAGCCCTTTGTCTTTCATTTACCGTGTTTTGCTGCACAATTTGTTTCAAAGCCATTTCAAACTTTTTCCTTTTTTTTATTAAATAGACAATTTCTGGGAAATGTTGATGTTCACATCTACCTACCAGGAAATGGAAAATATGGAGCTGCGGCAGCGAAATGTGTGACGTGGATCCGAAAAGTGGCCTCAGCCACCCCATCCCACCCACTCTCTTGTTCCTGCCACCCTCCCTGTTCCCAGGGGGAGGGGGGTACATGTTGATTCCCAACACAGTGGGGGGAGGGAGGGAGGAAATGAGACACCAAGGCGGGCCAGCTTATCAAGGGCAAATCAACAAATTACAGGTTGTCCTCGAAAAAGGCCCAGGTGTTCTACCTACAGACAGTAGGAAGTACTGTATTTTTGTTTCTGTTTGGTTTGTTTTTCAGTTTTTTTAAAAATCATTTTATTGGGGGCCTCATACAACTCTTATCACAATCCATACATACATCCGTTGTGTCAAGCACATTTAGTACCGTATTTTTATGCATGCCTTATCTTATTTTGTTTCTGCAAATCATGCAGGCACTTCGTGCTCAGGTGCCTGAGTTGCCCGTGCATGCTGGGCGCAGTACCTGTGTGGCTGCATTACTGAGTGCGCCACCTCAGGTTGGCTCGCTAATCAGCCGATTTAGAACCTCTAATCGAAGAGCATCAAGATGGATTTACAAGAAGGGGTGGGCAGGCGACAGCCCACCCAGCCATATCCAGCCCCGGGCCTGCTTCTGTGAGTAAAGTTTTATTGTCACAAAGCCACACCCTCTCATATACCTATTGTCTCTGCTGCTTTTTTAAGGAACCCAGGTGCTGTTGAAAGGTCAGCGGTTCAAAACCACTAGTCACTTCTCAGAACAAAGAGGAGGCTTTCTCCTTCAGTGAAGTTATAGTCCTGGAAATCCAGAAGGGCCATTCTGCCCTGTCCAACAGGGTTGCTATGAGTTGGATTCTACTCCATGGCAGTCGGTGTGAAGTTTTGTTGTTGCTTCATTTTCTTCCCCTAACTGGGTCTTTTTGGCCCATAAAACTTAAAATAAGAACCTTTTGATCCTTGAATTAAAAAACCAACCACCTCAGACTTAGAGGAGGCTCTGCCGTCTAGGGAGTCCCCAGATGGTGCAACTGTAAATATGCTTGGCCGCCAACAAAAGGCTGGGCATTCCAGTCCACGGAGACGCCTTGGAAGAAAGGCCTGGCAACTGACAGCTGAAGAACCTGCCATCGGAAACCCCAGGGAACAGAGTTCTGCTCCGCCACTCGCAGGGTCGCAGGATGGGTTGAGTTCTGGGTTCTGTCCTAATTCACAAATGTCAACTAGTTTGTTTTCTTGTTCGATTGGTTTCAGATCGAGGAGGCTTGGGTTTTCACAGCTGACCATCATTGACCCAAGTTCCTAGCTCAAAGAAGTGTGATGGTTCGTCTCTGTGTCTGATGCCCATGACTTGATGATGGACCCCGCTTTGGATGTTTTCAAGGGTGGGACAGGGCCTTCTGCAGTCGCAGCCTTTCATTCCCTCCAACTTGAAGATGCCCAGCTCTTTACAACCTTAAAGACAGACTATCTAGAGCCCAACTGAGAAGTCCTATTCCCCAGAGACTCAAATAGCATGTGGGGGCACCTACTTCTCCTCATTGGGCCCCTGTTGGAGCAGCTAAGACTCAGCTGCAACCCTAAAGGAGCATTGTTGAAAGCCACCAGGCGCTCAGCGAGAGGAAGGTACGGCAGGGCTTCAGTAAAGATGGTCACCCTGGGCGGCAGTTCTATCCTGTCCAAGAGGGTCGCCACCAGTTGGCCAGTTTGGCTCGGGAGTTGAGCTTTTCTCATTGATGACAGCTCAGCCTCTTCCAAGTTCTCTCACAGGTGCTTTGTAAACCAATAAACTTGTGATAAGAAATCCTCGGTGGTCCCTCGGTGGAGCTGTCTCCCCTGAGTTGCTCCCTTTCAACCTCCAGCTGGTCCTACAGATGTCTGAGCCTCTATGAACCTTTCATCTCATTTTTCCAAAAAAGCAAACTCATGGAGATGGGCTTTTTCCAGCACATGCAAACACACAGAGTATCATACCGTGCTCATGTGCCCAGTAACCACCTTCGAAGGTGACAACCCTGCCCTCTGTTCCCGCCACTCATCACCTCGCCGTTTGCTGGCTGTGTCTGTGAGCTGCAGGATCTCAAAGCACACTTCACGCATCAAGCCCTTTTCAGCCTGAGAAAGGCCTCCGGCTTTGCTAAGACCAGGGACACGGCCCTCGGTCACGACCACGCGCCTCCACCAGGCCCAACTCCAAACACCAAGCTCACAGATACCACGGCCGCTCCAACTCCCCAAGACCCCATAGGGCCCAGCGCATCACCCACGAGGCCACACCCAAGTTACCCATAATCCTTCATATCGCCTAATCCCAGGCCATGCTCCCTTCCAACTGTCTCAACAATGTCTTTTTAATTTAATTTTATTTTTTTAAATCATTTGTTGGGGGCTCTTACAACTCTTATCACAATCCATACATCCATCCACTGTGTCAAGCACATTTGTACATTTGTTGACATCATTTTCAGAACATTTTCTTTCTACTTGAGCCCTTGGTATCAGCTCATTGTTTTCCCTCCCTCATGAACCCTTAATAATTTTTTTTTCATGTCTTACACTGCTGTCTCCCTTCACCCACTTTTCTGTTGTTTGTCCAACAATGCTATCTTTTTATATGAATTTTGCTCAACCACAGATTCAAATATGACCACAGTTTATATTCTGTTGATGAGTCTCTTAGGTGTCTTTTTCTCCATAAAAACAGACCAATCACATTTTCTTTCACCCACCACTAACAAAGATTTAACTTCTAATTAGCCAAGTAAACTTTACCAACAAGCATCTCTCTAGGGCAGCAGTTTTCAACCTGTGGGTCGCAACCCTTTTGGGGTCGAACAACCCTTTAAGACAGGGGTCGCCCGATTCTTAACAGTAGCAAAATTACAGTTATGAAGTAGCAACAAAAATAATTTATGGTGGGGGAGGGTCACCACAACATGAGGTCACGGCATTAAGAAGGTTGAGAACCACTGCTCTAAGGACTCCCAGCCCAATCAACCGGCTGCTGGCCAATCGATTCCCACTCGTTGTGAGCCTCCAGGGCAGAGAAGAGCTGGCCTGGGTGGGTATCCGAGGCAAAGCGACTGCCCCACCTCTCTCTCCCAAGCACCTGCTGGGCTGAGCGGCCAACTTCCAGTCAGCAGCCAATGCCGGAACAATGCGCCACCACGTTCCTTCTAGGGCAGAGATTCCCAGACTCACTTGGCCTGCTGCCTTCCTTTTCAGGCAAAAAAAAAGACTCAGAACCTCTTTGGCGATTAAAAACGTTTCTCCCGGAGCCCATGGTCCAGGATAAAGTGTAGGCATCTGCTCTCTCAGGCCCCCTGGATCGTTCCAGCACCCCTTGTAGGGTGGTATCGCGCGCTTTGGGAGGCACGGTGTTAGGGCCTCCACCTGCTGTAAACCAACACCACCGGAGGCCAACTGCCTCTGCCTCCCAGGTGCAGGCGGCCCAGCACCACGGCACCAGACACTCCCCTCTCAGAGAAGGAATTCAGAAGGCTGCAACCAGCCAATTCTCTCAAATTAAATCTCCTCTGTGCTGCAATGGCCCCAAGACTCTGGATGATTTAAAAAACAGCGCGCCCATTCATTATGGCTGCTTTTTGAAGTCAGCCAAATCTAATCAGGAATCGCAAAGTAAATCAGACAAGCTGCGTGATCCATTATGTTAACAGTAACCCGTGTTAATTGAACACCTAGATCATGCAGAGCCCGGGGTGATAAGGACTCACTCAGCTGGCATCCCTGACCAAAGGGATGTGCACTCTGAGGTAGCCACCCCTGCTCTTTTGGCAAAATCACCAGCAAGGGCAGGCAGGCACAGGGTCACCCACGCTGACAACCAGGCTCTACTACTGGCCTAGGAGTGCGTGTGAGGCCGGTCTGCCGGGCGCAACAAAAAGGCCAAGACCCACAGGGCCTGGCTTCTGAGAGCTAATTCTGTTCCTCCAGCACTGTGCCACACCACAGAAGTTACTTGACCTCTCTAAGCCTCCGTAGTCTCATTTGTGAAGTTGGAATAATCCTTCACGGAATAGCAGTTGTTAACATGGAGTCAGAAGATCTCACACAAATACCCAGAAACGGAGATAAACGCCCAAAACTATTGCCCTGAGGTCACCTTTAAGCCAGAAACCAAAAACGCCCCTGAAATATACTTATAAAACCAAATGATGCTCTAGCTTACCTAGTAAGAAGGTCTGCCTCCAGCACTGTTTGTTAAACATCTATCTCCATGTGGAGGGGTGGCAAACAAGAAGAAGGCCTTCAACAGGACAGACTGACACAGCGGCTACAACAATGTGCTCCGGCACCGGAACCTTGGGAGGGTGATGCAGAGCGGGCCGTGTTTTGTTCTGTTGCGCAAAGGGTCGCTATGGGTTGGAACCGATGGCACCTCACAACATCTTCATGGGGTCACAGTGACAGGAGCCTCTGGAAAGTTTCGACAGGAAGTTTAGGGCAGTGAGCTTATGTTCACAGGGAGAGACGGGTGGCACAACACGGAAGAACGCCATCCATGTACCTGTAGAACCTGGAAAATTGGTATATGTCTAGCTCGGTGTATTCTCACCACCACCACCACCACCACCACCAGCAGCCTCCCAACAATGACGACGATCGAGCCATTGGACAAAGCGCTATACCAGGCACCGGGCTAAGGTTTTCACAGGTGCGCGCTCACCTCACACTAGCCACGAGGTGGCACCCGGGATTCTGACCTGTCCAGGTGAAGGACTGTCGAGTGGCCCAGTGAGCTCCCCGAGTCTGACACAGCGAGGAGAAGGGGAAAGCAGACCGTGATTGGCGGGATTCAGGGTTCTTCTTGTCAGTCACGGGAAAACGACCCACAAACACCACACAGGAAGGCTGAAGGGCCGGAAGCCACAAAGGCCTGTGATTGGCTTTGGAGAGGCCCTTGGGCAGCTCTGAGCTGCCTTCTGTGGGTGCTGTGAGTCAGACAGGACGGCAGTGTAACTGGTCTGCAAGGGTGAGGCCCAGGGCAGCTTGGCAAGAAGGGGGGCTTCCCATTATGGCTACTGGCACAACTATATTGTAAAATCAGATGGCGCGGGCCTTCCTCCGGCCCCTGCACCCCCATTTCCACCCCTACAGGAAATCCCAGAGGCTTCCAGAGTTGGCCTGTCCTGGGTTTGAGCCATCACAGTAGGCTCCTTCCTTTTGGGGGGCAAGTCTGGGTTGACAAAGAATACTGAAAGTACCTCGGACTACCCCAAGGACAAACCCATCTGCACTGGCAGACGTACAGGCAGAGCGCTCCTTAGAAAGGAGCTGTGAGACTTGGTTCGTCTGTGGGCATGACTTCAGGAAGGGCCAGTCCTGGGCGGGGCAGCATGCTTGGTACGGCAGAGACTTGGGGAAAAGGGCAGATGCTCAACGAGATGGACTGGCGCAGTGTTTGAAACCTCAGGCTCAAAGCTAGCAAGGGTATGAGGACGGTGCAGGGCTGGGCAGTGTGTTGTTTGATTGTACGAGTCTGCACCCACTCACTGCACCTAACAACCAAAAAACAACGCAAACACACACTATCGGTTCCTATTTCCTTACATACTCGCTTGCTTTCTTTTTGTGCACACACACACCTGAACCAGGTGCGAGATCCGAGGACCCTATGGTTGCCATGCTGTAAGGAGACTTGCTTAGCCACCAGGTTGACAATCAAGGCACCAGGAGAACCAAAGCCAACAACCCAGGAGAGTGAGTGAAGCCCTGCGGGCTGTCTGGTCTGCCCGGAGCCCCAGTTAAGACTCCTGGAGCAGGACCACCTAGTCAACCCACAGAATGTTAAGAAATAACCTGGTTTTTAAGCAGCTGTACTTTTTGGTGATTTGTCAGAGATCTGAATTAGCCCCAAACCAAACTCACTGCCATCCTGTCTGTGCCCACTCACAGCGATTCAACAGGGCAGCCCCTGTGAGCTTCTGAGACTTTTTATGAGGTACGCAACCCATCTGTCTCCTGTGAAGCGGCTGGTGGTTTTGAACTGCTGACTTTTGTGTATTGCAGTCCACCGTGTCACCACAATGGGGCTCCTGCTTAATAGCCCCAAACTGACCAAATATTAAGCCTAAGCCAACTAACTGCTGCTCATTGTTTAGCAATGGAAAAGTGGCGTTCCTTCATTTTCGAGTGTGGCCACTGGCCAAGACATTGGCTCTGTAAACCAGGGAAACATCATTCTCAGAACAACAAAAGCGAGCTCAGGGATGGCAAGTCAGTTTGAACCCACAGCAACCCTACAGGACAGAGTCGAACTGCCGCACAGAGTTGCCTTTACGGAGAGACCAGTCCCTGGAGAGGGACATCATGCATGTTGGAAAGCAGGGGATCAGCGACACCGAGGAAGACTCTGAATGAGATGGGATGACACAGTGTGGCTACACACAGTGGGTTCCAACACGGCAATGATGTGAGGATGGCACAGGCTGTGCTTCATTCCATTGCACACAGGGACGGGCTCAGTGCCACCTAAAGCCATCTAAGGAAGCAGATCACTGTCTTCCTCCCACAGAGCAGTTAGTGGGGTCCAACAGCTTCCCTCTCGGTTGAGCACTTAACCAGTGCACCACTAGGGCTCCTTCAGGGTTCACATTAATAACAATGGCAGCATTTAATTAAGGGCAGCAGGCAAAAGTATTTATTATTTTATACAAGGTTTGGTCTTTAAACCCTTTATTCCTTTAAGTCTCCCAAAAGTCTCTTGTGATGAGCTAGCATCATGGCCATTTGACAGCTGAGGCTCAGAGTAGAATAGAAACTTGTCCAGAAACACACAGCCGGTCAATAGCGGCACAAGACTTTGCCCTTAGTCCTCTGATTCCAGACCCCATGCTCTTCATCAGCATAAGAACAAGCGTATGTGTCTTGGAAGCAGTAGAGCCAGAATGCTGCTTGGAAGCAGGGATGGAGCCCAGCTTCCTCTCATGCAGTTTGGACGTGTTATCAGAAGGGGCTGGCCCATGGAGAAGGACATCATGCTTGGTCAAGCAGAGTCAGCAGAAGAAAAGAGGAGGCCCCTCAATGAGATGGAGGGACATAGTGGCTACAGGAACGGGCTCTGAGATGACAATGACTCTGAGGGTGGTGCCCATCCGCGCAGTGTTGTGTTCTGCTGTACATCGAGTCACTGATAGAACCGACTCTACACCATTGAGTGGCAACAATATCGCCTCTTCAAGGGGCAGCCAAAATCAAACTCACTGCCATCAAGTCCATTCTGACACACGGCAACACTACAGCACAGAGTGGAACATGGGGTTTCCAAGGCTACAACTTCCCCTTTAGGAAAGCTACCTGCTTCATCTTTCTCCCTGAGAGGGGCTAGTGGGTTTGAACTAGCTGACCTCCTGGTTAGCAGCCCAAGAGTTAACCCACTGCGCCACCAGGGCTCCACCGGGTATCGGGACAGCAAGTATAAAGGGCTTGCCACTGTGCCTGACCTATGCTGAGCTCTTAACGTCAGCTCCCAGGAGGAGGAAATTTGAGAGGGGAGCTGGACCAAGAAAGGAAGTAGGTGCTTGGCGACAGGAAGCCCCAGGATTTGGTCGTTTTCTGTTTACAAGTCGCCCCCCCCCCTGCCCTCCACAGGTGGCACCCCAGCCTGGGTGCTCTCTGAGCACAGGGGTTCTTCCTGGGTCATTGTTACAGCCTGACTCAGACTGGAGGAAACACTTCACCCAACACAAAAGAGACCGAGCATCTCCAGGATAACATCAGTCATTCAAGGGGCTACGAAGCTAGGAGAGGGCAGGAGGGGACCCGCGAAATAAACCTTCCGGCGAAATAAACCTTCCCGCGAAACGCAGGCGCCAAGGAGTTCCTGGACCAGAGATGCAGCTGGGTTCGTGGCCAGGACACTTGCGGGGTCTGCAAATTTGTGGCTGGCCACACAGAGCCGGACCTCCCAAAGGAGCCAAACCCGCGGGCACTGCGAGAAGACCCGGGGTCAGGGAGAGCCCAGGTGAAGGAGGCCAGGACCCTCGGGTGGCCGCGCCCCACACCCAGGCACATGCGGGACTTGGGACTGGCCCCAACCCGTCCCTCCCGGGGGCAGCTGGAGGGGGACGAGGAGGAAGAGAAAGAAAGTGACAGGAAATCAAAACTCCAACAACAACCAAAACCCTTCCGCAATGGGGGGGGGGGGGGCGCTGGAGTGGGCACCCCAGCCTCAGCCCGGACCCCAGCTATGAGGAAGCACCTCATGGGGATGTCGGCAGTTGGGCATCTCGCTGTTCTAGACCCAACATGGAGAGCCTAGTCCGTAACCACCCTCCCCAGACACGGTCCCAGCACCCCGAATCCTGTGAGAGGGCCCTAGGGTGGGGCGGGGTCGCCCCAACTGTTACTTACAATCGTCTAAGTCATCCTGCAAGTCCACAAAGTACAAGGGGATCTCTGAAAACCAAGAGACACACAAGGAGTTACAAGAGGGTGGAGGCAGGCGGCTCCGGCGGGCGGGGGGTTCCCCCGGCCTCGCGGGGTGGTCGCGAGAGGGGGAGGGGTGGCGGCCCCGGCGCCCCCCGGAGCCCAGCCCCACTCACCCGCCATCTTGGGATGGGCCTGGAGGCGGGGCCGGCGTGCCAGGGACTGGACCTGCGGCCGCGGGGGGCGTGGCGAGGGCGGGACCTCTGGCTCTGGGCCACGCCCCCGGGGCCACGCCTCCCGGGGCGGCGCGCGCGCGGGCCGGGCCCCCTCCCTCGCGGGGAAGGTGGCCGCCGAGTTGGGCGAGGAGGTCATGTGACCCGGCCGGCGTCCCAAGATGGCGGCGGCGGTGGCGCCTCGGAGGCCCCGGCGCCGTCCCGGTTGCTGAGGCGGGCCCCGGGGGGCGGCCGGCGGACGGGCCGGGCGGAGGGTCAGCGAACAGGCAGCCGCCGCCTCTGCGCGCCCCGCGGCCGGCGCGGGCCCTGCGGCGGCGGCACCGGCGGCCGCTCGGGCTGGGCGGGGCCTGTCCCTCTTCAACTTCGGGCGGCGGCGGGCCCGCGCCCCTCGCTCCTGGATGATGGCGCTGAGGGAGCTCAAAGTGTGTCTGCTGGGGGTGAGTGGGCGCGGGCCGGAGCGGGGCGGGAGGCCGGCCGTCCCGGGACCTCGGGGGGCCCCTCGTGGCCCCACGCCCCCTACACCCCTGTCACTTCAGCCTGCACCGGGGCCCCTCCTACCTGTCCCGCAGACCCCTCCCTGTCGCCTCATGCCACCCTCCCAACCTGGCCGCGCCCAGCAGGTGGTCCTCTGGCGACAGGGACCCTCTGAGCCCCCGCGCCAGTCCTGGAGCCCTGAGAGGTGCCAGAGTCCCCTGAACCCCGACTCTTTAAGCCCCCCCCCGATGAGTAAGGAGCCCTCTCGGCCCCCTCCGTGCACCTGGATGAAACCGCGCCCCTAAAGAGTTTCCCAGCCAACTTTTCCGAGGCGCTCGTGGGGAGGTCTCCACGCCTCCCAAAGTAAAAGTGATGGCAGGTCCCGAGTTGAGGAGCCCACTGGCTCCTGCCCCATCCCGGGTGCTCTTGGAACCCGTGCGGTGCCCGTGCGTGGGGCCCCCAGAGGGTGCGGCTCCAGTTTAAGAGACTTGCTATCTGGTCAGGAAATCCCAGGGACCTGTTTGAAGTTTTCGCTTCCTGTCTGGTCAGGGCAGCACTGTGATCTCAAAGCTTGCTTTTTGGAACCGAAGGCTCTTTTCCCTCAAAGGTGCACTCTCAGAAGTTGAAAGTGATTCCAACTAGTTTGATTTGATTTAAACAAACGTGGGGCAGGGCTGGAATTGATCCAATTTGCAAGTATTTCAAGAGTTCATCAGTTGGCATGTACGTGTTAAAAAGCCAGCGGCTTGCAGCTTTTCCCACTAAGCTGACACTTGAGGGTTTTCTAAAGATCCTGATGTCCTTTTTGAAACTTCCCAAATCCCATAAGAAGCCTGGCCATTATCCTCAGAAAGGTGGTGGCCTGGAAAACTCTACTGAGCAGCCATCCTCTCCATGCCAGGACTTGCCTGCCTTGAGTCAAAAAACAACTTGACTACAAGTTGCAGTTAACTGCAACTCTTACTCTACCAGCTTCGTATGAAAGCCACCTTTGTGTCCCCGAACTTCTAAAGGTGATACCTAATGACTCTAAAACCCAAACTTGAGCCACAGAGAATTTGTCAGTGTTGGCCCCCAGGTACACGCTCCCTTATTGGACGTCTCATTCTCTTTCAGGATACGGGTGTAGGTAAATCCAGTATCGTGTGGCGGTTTGTGGAAGACAGTTTTGATCCAAACATCAACCCAACGATAGGGTAAGAGTAAGTTTATTGAACACCCCTCCAGAGGTACACTGAAGGTCAGACAGGTCTCGGCATTGCCATTTGACACTCAGAATCCCGGGGTGCTGTTTGCTGCCGGCTCTGGAAGGGCTTGGAGGAAGACGGGACAGGTTATTAGGTTTTAGGACGCGTGCTCCTTCTTGACACGCGAGCCATGCGGGGCCTCCACACACCTGCACACAGGCATGGGTGCTTTACTTCCCAGGCTACTGTTGACCCTTGAGTCAAGGCCTTGTCAACTCAAAGGTTCTTCAGTGATGTTGGCCCTTCCCAGAAAGATCTAGAAGGGACCCCAAATCCATCTATTTCCCACATACCAGCCCTGGTCATGGTAAAAAACAAAAATTAATGTTGAAATATGAGATGTTTGTTCTACGACTGGTTATTTGAATAAGTGAATGGAACTGACTTACAGAATTTGATGCTGAGAAAACTTCTCAAGGAATTTAAATACTACAATGTCACATCTCCTTCAAGACCCGTGTAGTACCTTCTCTTACGTGAGACATGTTTCATAGGTTTTCATTCAGTGTTAGCTCGTGAAACTAACTACTTTATAGTTTTATTAGTATGCTCCCAACCACATATTTTCCTCCCTTTATTCTCTTCTGCCCATCTGTAAAGGAGCCCTGGTGACACAGTGAGTAATACATTGGGCTGATAGCCACAAGGTCAGCAGTTTGAAACCACCAGCTGCTCCAGGGAGAAAGATGAGACTGTCTGCTCCGGTAAAGATTTAATGTCAGAGACCCACAAGACCAGTTCTTCTCAGTCCCCTCGGGTCTTTGTGAGTCAGAATCAACTCGATGGCAGTGAGTGTGTTACTTGTCCTCAGGGTAAAGGATGTCCTTGATGCTTTCTGCAAAGTGTCTGCCTGCTAGAGGAGTAGCTGGTGAGTTACCATGTACAGCATGTGAGGAACCGCCATAAAGCAACCCCTTGAGATTACAGACTCCTATGGTTAGGAGCCCTGGTGGCACAGTGGGTTACATGCTGGGATGCTAACCACAAGGTCAGCAGTTGGAAACCACCAGCTGCTTCAAGGGTGAAAGATGAGGCGGTCTACTCCTGTAAAGAGTTACAACCTTAGAAATCCGCAGTGGTAGTTCTACCCTGTCCTCTATGTTCACTGTGAGTTAGACTCGAACTCTGTGGCGGTGAGTATTGTCTGGTTGTCAGTTGATAGGCACCCCATGTTTTTAGCCCTTGCTTTGTTAAATCTGTGGGTCGACGTTCGGAGACTTGAGCCATGAGACCCACCACGGGCTGTCTCAGGAATCCCATTGCTGTTGGGTGTGCCCACGTGTATCAGGCATGGCCACAGCCTCCTCAGGACCTGCCATTCTACCTGCATGGGAAAGTGAAGGGACAGCGGGTGATGCCGGTGATTCAGTGAGTGACACATCACGTTGAGTCAGAGCTAGAAACACAACCCACAGAACACTCAGGTGCCACCTCTGCTGGAAGTGTTCTACTCGTTCCCCTCAGAAAAGCGACGTCCGATGCTGGTCTTCCTGGGACCCCTGGTGACCTGCCTGGGCTGCCACTACTCCCTATCAGACACTTGGGCTTCCAGAGCCTTCTGAGGCCCCACTCTTCACGTGGGCCCCCTCACATTTCATAGAGAAGAACATAAGGCTCTCCTTTTCTCTCCTCCCCTCTGCCTGCCCTTGATTGGCGTCCTGGCTGTGTAGTGACTTACACGTTGCAGTTGCAACCCACCAGCCGACTGCCAGAGAAAGAGGAGGCTTTCTCCGCCTGTAAAGACTGACAGCCTCAGAATCATGCAGGGGCATTTCTGCTCTGTCCTGTGGGGTCATCGTGTGCCAGAGGTGACCCACTGGCAGTGAGACCTTTCCTTGAGGGAGCCCTGGGCAATGGTAAGGACCCAGCTGCTAGCCCAGAGGTTGGTGGCTTGACTCAACTTGATAGCACGCAGCCAACACAGCAGCCGTTCTTTGGCGCCTTTCCTCAGCCCCACATGTCTTTCTGTCTCCTTCAAGACCCATGTAGTCCCGGTACAGTCCCGAGCTCTGGTGCCCATGCCCCAGCTTCTTCATTAAACCCCTGGCTTCCCCAGCCCTGCCTTGTCCTAATCTGCAAAGAGTTCTGTTCAGTCTCCTGCCACAAGGCCGTCCCCAGCCCTGCCCCACAAATTGTGGAACTCTCAAAAGGTTCTGCTGCTTCAACTTATGCTCCCTCCTCAACCCACCCCTTCCTCCCTCCCTCTTCCACACCCACCAGCCCACAGAAACCACTGTCTGTCTCCATGGCACTTGGTAGTTTTACTCAATTGTGAGCCAGGTGCTGGCAATGTAGACCAGAGGGGTCAGCAGGATGGTACTTTAGCCCGTAGCCCACTGCCCGTTTTACCAAATACAGCTTTATTGGAACACAGCCATACCCATTCATTCACATCACATTGAGAGCCGTTAGGTGGCTAGCATGGCAGAGTTGAATAGGTTTAACTGGGATTGCCTGGCCCATGAAGCCAAAAGTATTGACTATCTGACCGTTCCCAGAAAAGGGTTCCTAACCCCTAATTTACCCAGGTGGTGTAATGGGCTAAAAATTGAGCTGCTCATCACAAGTTCAGTGGTTCAAAATCCACCAGTGACTCCCTGGGAGAAAGATGAGGCAGTCTAATCCTATAAAGAATTCCAGTCTTGGAAAGCTAAAGGCAGTTCTGCTCTGTCATACAAGGCCCACTACGAACTGGAACCAACTCGATGCAGTGAGTTTGGTATTTAGCCAAGCACAGTTCAGGCCTCATGAACCTTACCTGCAAGGGAAAGAGAGAGATTCTGTGACAGATGTACAGGAGATGATTTAGTTGACTCTTGTATGCTACAAAGGAGAAATGTGAGAGTGTGTGACAGGAGCCTGGCCTAGGCATGGGGGAAGCAATGCAGGTTTGAATCACTTGGAAGACCTGACATTTAACCTTTGAAAGATGAGTGTAGTGAAAGTTCAATGATGTTTATTAGAAGGTTAATTAAAAGAGAAGTTTAAGGAAAAGGAATGTTGGAAGACAGTGTGACACTTCTTGAAAAAACTAAAAATAGAGCCACCATGTGACACAACCATCACGCTCCTAGGTGCATTCCCAAAAGACCTGAAAGCAGAGACCAACACACTTGCTGTTCACTGCAGCTTGCACACGAGTAGTCACCACAGCAAATAGCTGGACCCAGCCAGCTGCCCATCAGCAGAGGAGTGCAGCAGCAGAAAGTGGTGCTGGGCAGTGGGGTGCTGCTGCAAGGTGGGAAGTCCACAGTGTGGGTGAAGCTTCACAAGCTCGGGCTGAATGAAATTAGGCAATCACGGAAGGATCAATCCTGGGTGACCTAACTTACATAAAAAGGACCCCTGCCTTATAGAAAAAGGCAAATTAGTAGAGAGCAGAGTTTATTAGTGGCTACCAGGAGCAGGAGGGAGAAGGGAAGAGGGTAAATTGTGATGGCACAAAAATCACATTCATTAACAGGGTTGCTTAGGCAGCGGTTATAATTGCTTCAGATTAGTTTTATACCTGTAAAATGTTGACTTGGCGAATGGTGTGTGATAAATATTTTCACAGAAAACCAGAGTGCCTGCTTAGGCTGCCTGTGTTCAACCCAAACCTCCTGGGATTTGGTTCCTTGGTTTGGAGGTTTAGGGCCATGGTTTCATGGGAAATCCCCGTTAATTGAACTACAAACAGTGTTTCTGTTTGTAGAAACAGTGTTTCCATCCTACCTCCTAAGAAGCCCTGGTGGCATAGTGGTTATGTGTTTGGCTACGAACTTTAAGGTCAACGGTGTGAAACCCCCAGCCACTCCTCTGCAGAAAGATGGGGCTTTCTACTCCCCTACAGAGTTACATTTTCAAAACCCACAGGAGCAGTTCTTCCCTTCAGGTCACTGAGTCTGTGCTGACTTGATGGCAGGGAGTGTGGTGTGGATATTTGGTTCAATCTCCTAGTCTATTGCTCAGCACCTGGGGTCCTAACAGCTTTCAAGGCGCAGCAATTAGCCTCTATTTGCCGAAAGAAACAGAGAGAACGTTGAGGATTAGAGGAGGAATAGAAACGTATAGCTAATGCTTCCATGGACAGTTTCCTCCTTTGCCATGAAACCAGAAAAACTAGATGGTGCCCAGCTACCATTACTGCGCATTTTTATCAAAGATTCCATTGAAGCATCTGGACAAATGCTGAGCAGAATGGTAAATTCTAATGGACCCCAGACTTTCTGGTGCTATGGAGACTGGATAAACCTCCAGAACTATTGCCTTGAGATAATCTTTAACAATCTTAAACCAGAAATATTCCCAATGTCATCTTAAAAAGCAAACAACAGTTATGCTCACCTCGTTTTAAAGAAAAACCACCCTGAGTCTCTGCGCCGTTTGTTGGTTTGTTTTAGAGATGACGGATGCATCAGAGAGTTAACCTCGGAGGTTTTTAGGGTGAAAAGGGGAGGAAGGCTCTTGGGGTTTCACATTTGGAAGACTTGATTGTGGCTTTCATTAAAATCCGTGACTTCAGGGAGAGGTGCATGGCAGGAGAGAGAAGTTCAATTCCAAAGCTCTGTTTACTTTTCATTGTATTTCTGGATTTGCCCTGAGATGGAGTAGTTTCTTTTGTTTGGTTTTATATTGTTGTTTTGTCTAATTGTGATTTGGGTGAAAATTTCCAGAGCAAAGTAGATCTCCGTTCAACTGTCCATTGACAGTTTGTTCTGTGACACTGGTGGTGATCCCCAAGGTGTTCCAGCACTCTTCCCGCCCTGCCCCGTGCTTCCCGTTTCCATCTGCCTTTGCTTCCTCTCTTTTCCTACCCTCGGAACCTTGTCCCTGGGTAGATGCTGCCTGTTGGCCTCAACTGGTTGATTGTTCTAAGGGGTGTGTACCTCTCTGTTGTACAGACTTGCTTCATTTGGCTGAAAATAGAACGTGAGTTCAACTCCAGTCTTGAAGGGTATGTACAGACCATAGTCTCTGGGGCCTACCCATCTCTGTCAGACCAGTAAGCCTTGTTGTTTTGGGTGGGTTTTTTTTTTAATCATTTGGAGTCTTGTTCCACAGTTTTATCCCATTCTCACCAGGACCTCCAACTGTGCTCCCTTTCAGAGCAGCCAGCAGCGGTAGCTGGGCACCATCTAGTTCTTCCAGTCCGCTGCTCAGAGAGGCTGGTTCTATGGCCTTTGTTTGGGCTTATTGTTTCCTTGTGTCTTTGACTTTCCTCGCTCTTCTTTGCTCTGAGACAACAATAGTTGTTTCGTAGGTAACTGCTCACAAGTTTTTAAGACTCAGGGACTAATCCCCTAGGTAAGACATAGGGCGTGTTGTGGTGCACTATCACTGTGCTCTTTTAGAGCAAGAGGGTAAATTGACGGCAGCAACCCCAAAGGTTAGGTAGGATCTGAGGGGAGCAGGGAATCTGTGTGAATGAAGGAGCAGCTCAGCAAAGGTGAGCGAGAAGGGACACACAACTCAGAGAACGTTGTCGCTGTCACCAAGTGGTGCACAGAGAAGCTATGGAATAGGCCTAAGTATTGCTGTGTATACTTTCAACAACAGCAAAATAGATTACAAAGAGAAAGTTGGAAGAACAGAAGTTAACTGCTGGGTGGAGATAAGTGAAAGAGGGATGGCCATGCTGGGGGGCCGGGGGGGAAAGGGGGAGCAGAGGCTGAGAGTAACAGATCAGCAGTAGTATGACAGGCAGAGCCAGGGGGCGAGTGGGGGGCAAGATGGCTAGTGAGGCAGCAGGATCCAGGCCACTTCTGTAGCACACACCCATGGCTTCATCCCTAGCAGTCTTCCTGCATCTGTGACTCCCCTTCTCAACAGCCATCTTCTTTGCTTGGCTCTGTGTCCACTGCGTAGTCTCCCCTTGGTGCCCTCCCATAGCTTGGCCTCAACTGACTAAGTTAGACTCCACCCACTTCTTCAGTTTTTCTCTGTGGCCCGTGCCCTGTGCCCAAGTTGCCAACCCAGGACTTGGACCGACCTGCCAGGTACCTATCTCCCCCCTCCCTATGTTCTTCTGTCTTCAAGTAGGCCTGCTTTTCTCTGGTGACCACACTGTCATGACAAGTCAGGCATCTTGGATCAGAAGCCCTCCCAACCACTCTGCCCGATGTGTGGGCACTGCTCCCCACAAGGCTAAAGGCTCCTAGGAGTTCATGTATGGCTGATCTCCTGGCTTCTCCTCAGAGAAAGGGCCCAGCCCTCCCTCAGTCCCTCAAGCCAGACACCTGACTCTTCCCCAGGCATCAGTGGGCCGAGCTATCCGCCTCCCCCTCGTTTCCCTCTGTTCCTGGCACCGGCATTGGCTGCCTTCCAGGCCTCCCTCTTCCGTGGGGTGAGAATACGGCCCTGGAGTCAGACTGACCAAGGCTCAACCATCCCACTGTTTGAGCAGTTGGGTTTTTCCTTGGAAAAATAGGGGTGTGGCCTCCCCAACCTCCCACAATCCTCGGGACATCTGCCCTCCTGTCACCTTTCCATCCAGACTGCCTCAGGGAGAGTCGGTGCACAGGGCATGTGGAAGGGCACTGGCCGGCTCAGCTGCCTGCAGTTGCAAGCAGCCGGGACCCTCAGGTGATTCATTTGCTCTCTTGGAGTGGTGGACGCCAAGCCACAGCACCTCTGCCTCCCTCACAGCTCTTCTAGGTCCCAGGGTTGTTGAGAAACCCAAGTGCAGGCAGGTAACAGTTACTGAAACAAGGCTTGACATGTGCTAGATCATTTCTTAGCCATTGTTGTTTTCTAATAAACCTCTAACTGGTTGCTTGCTAACTTTCTCAGTATCATGTCCACGGAATTAGCCCATGGCATCGTTCAGACTGTGTGTGATTCTGCTGTGCTCTTCCACATGGCAGCCCGATTCCTTCTGTAATAGCCCCGTGACACTTCCCTCCAAGGGAAAAAGACGGGGCTTGCTACTCTCCTAAAGAGGTAGACTCAGACACGCACAGACGCTGTTCTCTTCTGTCTTACGGGGTCACTGAGTTTTGGACTCGTCCATCTACTGCTGGGCATTTTGGTTGGGCCCAGTCTGGAGTTATTAACATGTAAGTTTGTTGTGGGCATTTTGGTTGTTCCAAGTTTGGAGTTATTAACACATAATTTTGTTGTGACCGTTGCTTTACACACCTGTCGTCTTTGGTGCCTGTATATCTGGGTCTCTTTTAGCAGTGTCTGTCGCTGATGACAGAATTAGTGGGTCAGAGCAGTCCGTGTCTTACGCTCCAGTAGATGCTCCTAGTGTACACGGTGATCTCCCTCTCTTGAGATCCTCTTCCCTGTTGGATGTGACCAGTCCGTCTGCACAGCCTGTTGGAGCATGTGTGAGAGCGTCTAATACGGGTTTTACATTCCATTTCCATGGAGACTACAGGTACTGAACACTGTCATGTATGCAGCACCCACTTGGAGCTCTCCCTTTGTAAGTGCCTCTTAAGAATCTTGCTCTCCAAACGGTGCAGTATAGCACCCACGAAACACTGAAACACACAACCTTCCTGTAGTTCTTTAATGCTTTCTCTCCCACCACCCCTCCCACTGTCATGAACCCAGTTCTGCCTTACAGATCCGGCTGGACTGGAGCATGGACACTGGTACAGATAAGAGCTCTCAATACACGTAATCCAGGACAGATAGAACCCGTCAGAAACAATAATGGCAGTAACGATACCATTGGAGTAAGGGGAAGGTGGGGGAAGAAAGAGGGAGAACTGATTGCAATGATAGATATATAATACACACACAGGGTGACAAACAACTTCTCCCTTGAGTGAAGGGAGACAGTGGACTGTGTAATACCTGCAAATAATTTATAATTTATCAAGGGGTCACAAAGTGGAGGAGGGAGGGGATAAAAGGAGCTGATACCTAGGGCTCAAGTAGGAAGAAAATGTTTTGAAAATTATGATGGCAACATATGTACAAATGTGCTTGATACAATGGATGTATGGATTGTTATAAGAGCTTTAAGAGCCCCCTATAAAATAATTTATAATATAAAATAATGATTTATAAATTATCAAGGATTCATGAGAGAGGGGGAATCAGGGAGGGAAGGGAAAAAATGAGCTGATGCCAGGGGCTTAAGTGGAGAACAAATGTTTTGAGAATGATGAGGGCAATGTATGTGCAAATGTGCTTTACACAATTGATGTACGTATGGATTGTGATAAGAGTTGTATGAGCCCCTAATAAAACGATTTTTAATAGGATTTATAAAAAAAGAGACTCTTGCTGAGTGGCACGCCGCTGCCTTTATCTATTCTGAATACTAGTCATTGGCAGTGGCGAGACTTCTCTGCCTCTCTCTGACTAGTCTTGCACCCTCAAGAGGTGTCTCACCGTGACCAGAAGATGACACTTAAATTCACTGTGCCCATTGAATCAGCCTTTTCCTCTATGGCCAGTGTGTTTTAGCCCTGTTGCTGAAACGGACCTGCCAAGGTCGTGAAACTGCTCTCTGGATAGTGTGTAGAAACTTTGGTGTGCTTTTCAGGTTCAGATAAAGAAGTCACTTGGAATTAATTTCTGAGTCGGGTGTGAGGTCGAAGGAGAATGCGATTCATTTAGGAGTGTTTCCTCTTCAATCGGTTTCCAGTAGTCCCTGTGCCAGGGCCTTCACAGCCCCTGTAAGTCACTGTTCTATCCTGAGCCTCCCTCATAAATTTTGAATCCATATTCCTAAGACTGGCTGTGAACTGCAAGGTCGGTTGTTCAAATGACCAGGCACTCTGCAGGAGAAAGGTGAAGCTGTCCACTCCTGTAAAGATGTACAATCCCAGAAATGCTAAGACTTCCGATCTGTCCTGTGGATTACTGTGAGTCAGCATAGACTCAGTGGCAGTTGGTTGGTTCGTGGTTTCTGTTGCTTTGTGTTTTTAACCAAATGTATTAAGGGAGGGAGCCCAGAGTTGTAGCAGGTTTCACATTGGGCTGGTCTCCATGAGGTCAGCAATTATAATATACCACCTCCTGCTCCAGAGAACGACGCAGTTGTCAGCTCCTGTAAGGACTCACACCTGAGAAACAAACCCGCAGGGGCAGTTTTCTCCTGTCCTGTAGAGTCCCTGAGTCAGAATTGACTCGATGGCAGCGAGTTAAGTTTATTTCTTACGTTTTGATTTTATTAAGACATAGTTTACATGAAATAAAATGCACTCACTCTCGGTAACATTTTATCAGTTTGGCAGGTGTATCAAACAACCACCACAAACATATCAGTAGACCTCACCTTGCTCTGCCTTGGTTTGGTGAGGGGGACATAATATGCAAGAGGAACTGTGGAGTGACTGCCAGATAACAGCCAGCAGAATCGGTGTTTGGCTGAACTGACTGACTCCCACACGAATCAAAAAAAAAACCAACCACCACAGCCACCACTGAGACACAGCAGTCCCATCAGCCTGTTGGATTTGACCGTTTCCCTTCCAGTTGCATCCCTAGTCCTGGCTACAGGCAATCTTTGATCGACATCTTGTAAGGTTATTCTAGCCTTTTAAAAAATTATTTTATTAGGAGTTCATACAACCCTTATCACAATCCATATATATATCAATTGTATAAAGCACATTTGTATATTCGTTACCCTCAATTTTTTTCTGTTTCTTTTTTTTAAATCATTTTATTAGGGGCTTATACAACTCATCACAGTCCATACATACATCAATTATGTAAAGCACATTTATACAGTCATTGCCTTCATCATTCTCAAAATATTTGCTCTCCACTTAAGCCCCTGGCATCAGCTCCTCATTTTCCCTCTCCCCACTTCCGCCTCCCTCATGAACCCTTAATAATTTATAAATTATTATTTTGTCATATCTTGCCCTGTCCGACATCTCCCTTCACCCACTTTTCTGTTGTCTGCCCCCCAGGGAGGAGGCCACATGTAGATCCTTGTAATCAGTTCCTCCTTTCCTACGTATCCTCCCTCTACCCTCCCAGTATGGCCACTCTCACCACTGGTCCTGAACGGATCATCTGCCCTGGATTCCCTGCGTTTCCAGTTCCTATCTGTACCAGTGTACATCTTCTGGTCTAGCCAGACTTGTAAGGTAGAATTGGGATCATGATAGGTGGGGGGGTGGGAGACACATTTAGGAACTAAGAGGAAAGTTGTATTTTTCATTGTTGCTACATAGCACCCTGACTGGCTTGTCTCCTCCCCCTATTCTAGCCTTTTGTAGAATAGAATTACCAGAGTTTTTTTAAAATACCTTTATTAGCATATACATCACATGTCTTGCAATTTAATCCTTCAGTCATATTAAGAAGATTTGTGCAATCATAATTTCAGAACATTTTTTTAAACATTTTAGTGGGGACTCTTACAACTCTTATCACAATCCATACATACATCCATTGGGTCAAGCACATTTGTACATTTGTTGCCATCATCATTCTCAAAACATTTGCTTTTTACTTGAGCCCTTGATATCAGCTCCTCATTTTCCCCTTCCCTCCCTGCTTCCCCTCCCTCATGAACCCTTGATAATTTATAAATTATTATTTTGTCATGTCTTACACTGTCTGCCATCTCCCTTCACCCACTTTTCTGTTGTCCATCCCCCAGGGAGGAGGTTATATGTGGATCCTTATGATCGGTTCCCCCTTTCCACACATTTTCTTCTTTTACTCGTTGTTAGATCCCCATTTTCCTCCATCCTCCTCTGCCATGCCCTCAGGCACTGACCCATCCAATTATAGTCTCTGTAGAGCTACCTATTCCAGATGTCATGTACAGAATATCATACAGAATGGGAGAGGGGTGAGGGGGGGAAAGGCAGTGGTATATTAAACCCAGGGACAAGGGAACAACAAGTGACCCAAATTGGTGGTGAGGAGGGTGTAGGAGGCCTGGTAGGGCGTGATCATGGGTAATGTAACTGAGAGGAATTACTGAAACACAAAAGAAGACTGAGCATGATAGTGGGACAAGAGGAAAGTCAAAGGAATTAGAGAAAATAGCTAGGAGGCAAAGGGCATTTATAGAGGTCTAAATAAAGGCATGTACATATGTAAATATATATGAGGATGGGGAAATAAATCTATGTGCATATATTATTGGTTTAGTATTAAGGTAGCAGAAGGACATTGGGCCTCCACTCGAGTACTCCCTCAGTGCAAAAATACTTTCTCCTATTAACTTGGCATTCTATGATGCTCACCTTCCCAATACAACTGCTGAAGACAAAACGGGTGAATAAATGAGTGTGATGGAGAACACTGATGGTGTCGGCTATCAAAAGATATAGCATCTAGGGTCTTAAAGGCTTGAAGGTAAACAAGTGGCCATCTAGCTCAGAAGCAACAAAGCCCACATGGATAAAGCACACCAGCCTGTGCGATCACGAGGTGCTGAAGGGATCAGTTGTCAGGCATCAAAGAACAAAAATTCATATCATTGTATGCTCACCTCCCTGATACGATTGCTGAAGACTAACAGGTGCATAAATGTGGTGAAGAACGCTGATGGTGCCCGGCTATGAAAAGATACCGCATCTGGGGGTCTTAAGGCTTGAAGGTAAACAAGCAGCCATCTAGCTCAGAAGCAACAAAGTCCGCAAGGAAGAAGCACACCAGCTTGTGCAATCACGAGGTGTCGAAGGGATGAGGTATCAGGCATCATCAGAACAAAAAAATCATATAATTGTGAATGAGGGGGAGTGTGAAGTGGAGACCCAAAGCCCATCTGTAGGCAACTGGACATCCCCTTACAGAAGGGTCTTGGGGAGGAGGAGAGCCAGTCAGGGTGCGATGTAGCAACGATGAAACATACAACTTTTCTTCTAGTTCCTAAATGCTTCCTCCCCTCCCACCCCACCCCTTTCTATCATGATCCCACTTCTACCTTACAAGTCTGGCTAGACCAGAGGATGTACACTGGTACTGGAAATGCAGGGAATCCAGCGTGAATAATCCCTTCAGGTTCAGTCGTGTGTGTATGGCGGTAGAGGGAGGGTGGGTTGGAAATGGGGAACCGATTACAAGGATCTACATGTGACCTCCTCCCTGGGGGACGGACAGTAGAAAAGTGGGTGAAGGGAGAAGTCGGACTGTGTAAGATATGACAAAATAATAATTTATAAATTATCAAGGGTTAATGAGGGAGGGGGAAGCGAGGAGGGAGGGGTAAAAATGAGCTGATGCCAAGGGCTTAAGTGGAGAGCAAATATTTTGAGAATGATGAGGGCAATGAATGTAGAAATGTGCTTTACACAATTGATGTATATACGGATTGTGATAAGAGTTGTATGAGCCCCCAATAAAATGATTAATTAATAAATGGGTAAATAAGTAAAATTAAAAACATTATCTAAAAAAATTTTTTTTAAGTACCCTGGCTTGGCTCCCCTTATGCTTCAGAATGGCCTGTTCACTTTGTAACACTTCAGCAGGGTCTTCTGTAGCAGATTTGCCCAAGGCCACGCACCCTTTGACTTCTTGATTTGCTTTCATGGGTGCTGACTGTAGATTCAAGTAAAATGAAATACTTGACAACTTCATTATTTTCCGAATTTATTGTGCCAACCTGGCCCATAAACACATGTGGGGTTAATTGAAGGGTGGAGAGATAAATGGCTCGGCGAGCCTGGCCTTTTGCGTTCTCGGGTCTCTTGCTTTCGGATAGTGGGACCAGCATGTAGCTGCCTTAGCCAGTTCCCTGCTTTAACTGGCAAGGCTCACTTTCTGCAAGACATCCCCGAGGAGAAGCCACATGGACCTTCTCAGATGCAGCCTGGGTGCTAGAGCAGCCGTGTGGAGACCCCTGGCAGCGCTGAGATGCTTACACATTCACTGATTGGGCTTTTCTCCTGCAGTTGGTATCATTGCGTCTGTTTGTGAGTTGGAGGAGGATTTTCTGGCTTGGTGTTAGACATATGGGTTAATGGGTCAGTGTTGGACTTGTGGGCTTGGGCAGCACTGGGTTGGGATGTTTTCTTGATGAGCATTTAACCTTTATATAAAACTCTCTCTTATACATTAAAAAAAACCACAAACGCAAACAGGAAATAAACAAAAACCAATAATGACTGGACAAAACAAGAAAATCTCTCTCAAAGAAAGCAGAAAATATTAAAAACTGAAGCTGCTTTAAATTGGGTCAAAGGGGAGACCAAGGAATGTATTATATTTGATCCAACTACATCTAGAATCGACTTTACCATGCACTGTTTTATAACAAGGCTACTCACACCCCTCAACGGTGGTCAGAGAGGAGTCACCAGAAGCCCAATCCATGTGGGGACCCTGAAAATGGATTGGGGGCTTCCACTATCATCCATAGCCTTCTGCACACCGAGTGTTCACAATTTAGCTTCTGATACCATTTCCTCCTAAACATTGGATGTTATTATTTACAGTCCTTGGATCACACCGGTTAGTGTGCTTCTTGTATGTAGACTTAGGTGATAAACCTCAATGAGGTGGTTGCTTGTTTGAAGATAAGCCTTTAAACCCCCAGATATTGTTCATCTAGTTATACACCACACTTTGCTATAGCACCTTTATCTTCTGTTGTCTCTTCTTGAGGGCAAGCATCAAGCAGAGCCATGTCCTAAGAACTGATTGTTCTTAGATTGGGGCTAGAATTAAGTGTGACCCCCAAATCCATTAGTGTATCTCTGGGTTTATGTAAATCTGGGTCACTTTAGAGAAATCATTGTCATTTTATGGTTGAGAACATTATATGTTATGCTCTGGAGCATAATGTAATTCTATTGGTAGTGTCATTAATTTTGCCAATGGTATAGAATTTAAAACACTGTTGAAAAGGAAATTATACAAATATAGACTGACTTCAGACCACATTATATGAATTGTTAACTTGTACAGATAAAACTCTTAAGTGACTGGATACTATTTACACAAACAATGGGGTTGGTGATAGGGCAAATCTTCTAAAAATATTCATTCACAAAGGTAGAACCAAGTCTACCAGATTAATACATGTCATAAGAGATCAAAAAAGGGCATTAAATGAGTAAATAAGTGGTAGTCCGGGCCACCATTCATTGGCCACCCTCAAAGCAAGATACGCTAACCAAAGTCCCAAAACCACCAAGTCCAAACCTGTGGGATAGCATTCATCTGCTTCTTCTCACACACTCTAGCTCGTTTTACCCTACGTCTAGGGGACTATGTTGGTTCCTTCAATCTGCTTACAGGTGAGTTTGAGGTAAAGCCCAGTTCTCTTAATGGGGTTTCCACATTGAATCCTTCTGGTGTGGCCTATGGAAGAATGTTGTATGCCTCAAAAGGACAGAATCTAAAGCCCCAGTTGTCTATAGCACACAGCCTGGGTCACCAAGGGCCGGATAGAAATTAGGTCAAATGGATCCAATTAGGAACACAGTACCAGACATATTCTCTCCTTGGGTTCTGTGTAAGTATTAAGTGTTTCTTACCCCCATGGGAGTTTGCCCCACCTGCTTTGCCCGCCAACAGGAATGTAATCACCATCTCTAAGACATACATGCCCTCCTGCCTACTTCATGACTTTTCAGGAAGGTTCTCGTCACTCTGGTAGGGGTGTTTGTTGCATTGGGGTGACCTTAGCACAATGTTATAAGGCAACATCTTTGCCATTTTGTGTGTTTGTTTTTTATCTCTGTCGTTACTTATTTTTAAAGATCATTTTATTGGGGGCTCTTTACAGAGCTTATAACAATCCATACATCCACTGTATGGAGTATATTTGTACTTAGGTTGCTGTTATTATTTTCTAACCATTTACTTTCTATTTGAGCCTTTGTTATCAGTTCCTCATAAGGCAGCGTCTTACGGGTCTTCTCCCTCACCCCCCATCTTGAAAAACTGACCCCCGCTGAGGGGAGGCCTCCTCTAAAGAGGGTGATAATAGGGTTCATGGACATTAGGCAAGCTCGTTGCCTGGGATGCAGGATTAGAAGATAACATGGCCCGAGAGCAGACGCCTGTCTTCATCTTGGTGTTTATCCTTATAGTACTGCATTTATACTGTGTTTGCCCTTTTGTGATTGACTGCACTCAGCATAATGGCTTCTAGGTCCCTCCCTGTCATGAGGTGTTGGATGGTTTTTTAGGGATGCATAGTATTCCATTGTGTGGATGTACCAGAGTTTTTTTTATCTATCTTCTGCTGATGGGCATTTGGGCTGTTTCCCAAATGTGTTGCAGTGAGTATGGGACAGCATACATCTGTTTATGTTCGGTCTCTCGTTTCTGTGGGGTATCTGCCCAGCAGAAGTATCGCTGAGTTCTGTGGCCTTTCTAGTCCCAGTTGGTTCAGGTAGCGCCACTTTGCTTTCCACAGTGGTTGTACACATTTACGAGCCCACCAGTAGACTCCGGCATTTGTTATGGTTTTTTTTTAATTGGGCTATCATTGTGAATGTACAGTGATATTGTTTTGATTTGCATCTCTCAGATGACTAGTGATCTTGAGTATTTCCTCATGTGTTTGTCAGCCATTCGAGTGTCATCCTTTGTGAATTGTCTATTCATATCCTTTGCCCTCGCTTTTAAATGGCTTATCTGGGGTTTTCTTTCTTGTTGAGATGTGGCAGAATTCTACAGATTTTAGAAGTTGTCCCTGTCCATTGTGTCATTACTACAGAGTTGTTTCCCAGTCCATGGACTCTCCTTTTACTCTTTCCATGAAGTCTTTTGATATGCATAAATCTTTTATTTTCAATAGGCCCCAGTCATCTGTTTTGCCTTCCACTGTGAGTGCTTCCTTTATTACTTGGTAGGCCGCGTATGCTCTGTAATTGGCCCCATAAGTTTGTCCCAGTTTTCTCATGGATGATCCTGATAACTCTGGGGTTTACATTGATGTCTCTAATCCATCCCGAGTTCATTTTGAGCATGAGGTGAGGGATGGGTCCTGTTTCATTCTTCTGCAGATGGAGATCCAATTTTTCCAGCGCCATTTGTTGAAGAGGGTGTCCCTTTCCCATCGAACGTCGTTTTGGTCCTTTCTTGAAAATCAGGTGAATGCTTTTATTTCCGGACTTTCTATCCATTCCATTGGTCTTTGTATCTGTCAGTGTCTCAGTACCAGGCGGTTTTGACCACTGTGGTTGTGTAGTAAGTTTCAAGGTCATGTAGTGCAAGACCTTCTACAGTGTTCTTTTTCTGCATCTGTGTAGTATTTTTTGAGATGCATCTGTTACTGCGTTTGCTAGTAATGCATTTGTTTTTATTACCATGTAGTATTCCTTTATACAAAATGTACCACTGTTTGTTTATCTATTCACAATTCAATGAACATTTAGTTTGTAGGTTTTGCCACTCTGAATAAAGGTGCCAGGAACATAAGAAACTGTCGAACTATTTTCCAAAGCAATTATGCCGATTTTTATTTCCTGCAGCAAAATCCAAACGGTGCAGCGACCCTCACATTTTTGCCAACACATTATGTTATCAGTCATTTTCATGTTGGCCATTCCACTGGGTTTATTTGCATTTCCCTGGTGACTCGTGATGGAGCCCTGGTAGCATAAGTGGATCATTGCTGTGAGCTACTGACCACAATCCACCCGCCACTCCAAGGGAGAAAGCTAGGGCTCTTTGCTCCATAAAGACTGGCAGTTTCAGAAGCTCATGGAGGCGGGCGGCTCTGCTGTGCATTGTAGGGTCGCTGTGAGTCAGAATCTCCTTGAAGAGAGAAGGTGGATGACTAATGGTGCTGATCATCATTTCATGTGCTTACCGGCCATTAGGGTGTCTTCTATTCAGGCTCTTTGCCCGTCTTGAATTGAGTTGTCTTTATGTCGTTTGTCCCACTCTGCAGCTCCTCGTGTTCTTTAGCAATCTCTATAGCAAAAGTTTTAATTTTGATAAAGTCCAACTTCCCGATTCCTCGCTGTGCTTGTTGTGTCCAGATAGTTTGTTCTTTCTCCTAGAATTTTTTCCACTTGTTATTTTTAAAATTTGGCCTGTGATCAATTTCTATTAGTTTTTGTGTATGATTTGAGGGATGAGTCAGCAGTCATTTTTCCCTTGCGTCGCTCCGGCAATAGTTGTTGAAAACTCTTTCCTTTCCCCACTAAATTACCTTGGCACCTTTGTCAAAATCAATTGAGATACAACACCTATTCCTCCCTTATTGACTGTCTCGTTATCCAGCATTTCACATATAAGGCAATGGTGAAAATTCTGCCATCTCACTCTTTTTGCACATTAACGATGCCCAACTGACAGTGATGAGCACCGAGGTGTGAGGGAGACAATGGGAGGTGAGAGCAGCTCTGGCTGTGCTGGTTCAGATTGTGTCAGCCAGGCTGGGCCATCATTCTCCGTGATTTGGCAGTTATGTAAGGAACCATGGTGGTGCAGTGAAGCACTCTGCTGCAACCAGAAGACCAGCAGTTCAAAGACACCAGCCTCCTTGCAAGAGAAAGTTGTAGCAGAGTTCTCAAAACTCACTGCCACCAAGTAGATTCCGGCTCATTAGGACCAAGTAGAGCCTTCCCCTTGGCTTTCCAAGGCTGTGAGTCTTTATGGGAGCAGGAACCCGGGTGGTTTAGTGGGTTACGCGTTAGGCTGCTAACTGTGAGGTCAGCAGTTCATAAACACCAGCTGCTCCACAGGAGGATGAGATTTTTTACTCTCATAGAGTTACAGTCTTGAAAGTCCTTTGAGGCAGTTCTGCTCTGCCCTCTAGGTTCCCTGTGAATCAGGATCAATGCAAGGGCAATATCTTGGGTTTGGGTTGGCACTTATGTAATGATGTAACATAATTTAGCAGCATGTAATGACGTCATCATCCTCAATGTTGTGATCTGATGTGGTTCTCGCCTAACACTGATTTTTCCCTGAACAACCTGGTCTTCAGAACCTACCCACGTCTGTTGGTGCTCCAGGGGTGCAGGGGAAGGTTTATTTCTTAATTACTACTCTGCTCCATTACACTGTTTGTCCTCCAGAACAACAGTAGCTTGCCATCAAGGAATCTAAATTACCCATTTTTTCCCTCAGATTTGCCTTAGTGCTTCTAGGCCCTCTGCTTTTCTCTATAAAATTTAGAATTGTGTTTACCCAGTTTCTCAAAAGCAGTAGAGATTTGTATAAGGAAAGCATTTGATCTGCAAATCAATGGCACAAATTGACACCTTAATAACATTGAATTTTCTGATTCAGTCGGAATCAACTCAATGGCAGTGAGCTTGGTTTTTTAGGTGGATCCAATAAGTCTTTCCAGTAATTTCTATTTTCTTTTATTTCTATCGGCAATTTTTTGGTTTTGTTTTTACTGCATAGGCTGTGCATGTATTTTGTTGTTTATCCTAAAGTAGTTCGTGATTTTTTTTTCATGTTAATGTAAATTGTATTATTTTGTTTTCAATAATTTGTTGCTGAGACATACATGAAGTTAATGTTTACATATTGCCCTTTGTAAATACAGTTAGTTCTGATAGCTTTCCATGGATTCCCTGGACTTTTCCTATGTATACAATCTCATCATCTGCAAATAGACTTTTTTTTTTTACTTTAAATAATTCATAGGCATTTTGCCTCCATTCGTCCATTGCTAGCCCCTCTGTGGACCATCAGTAATCCCACTACCTCCTTGTGTTACCTGTTTCCACGCCTCCTCCTCCTCAGACCCTCTGTGCCTTATCCTAGGGGAAATGCTTCCCTTTGGATCTTAAGTGATTTGATGATTCCAACACGGGGTGCATTCAGTCCCGAACCAGGAGGAGGATGAAGGGGCAGAGCCTTGGGAGTCTGTCTAACCAGTAAGTCTCCTTTATGATTGGAGTTGTGATCCACATTTTCTCCCACTCTACCCAGGACCTTGTCATGCGATCCTTTTCATAGCAGTTGGTTGTCACTGGTCCTTCTCCTGGTCTCAGGGTTTCTGGCACTGATGTTTGCATGGCTCATTCATATGAACTGATTATTTCCATATGGCTCTCGGTTTTCATCATTCTCCTTTCCTCCAGACAGGAAGCAGATAGACAGCCTACTGCATTGTTTCCCAGCTCTGCGCGTCTGCCTTTGTTTGCCTTGTTGCACTAGCTGGGGCCAGCGGTATGAGTTGAGAGCTGGTAAGGGCCGACTTATCTCTGGCCTTTTACCATTACTACAGTGGCCAGACCCCGAGTTTTCATGGGTGGAGGGCGTTTCCTTCTTCTGTGTGCGTGCGTGTGTGTATTTTTATTGTTAGGCGCTGTTGGGTTGACCCTCACTCATAGCAGTATGCACAACAGAAGGGAACGCCTCCTGGTCCAGCGCCAGCCTCCCAGTGGTCCTTATTGTTGGAGCCCATTGTTGCAGCCACTGGGTCCGTCCATCTTGTGAGGGGCTTCCTCTCTTTCACAGCCGCTGTACCTTTCTAAGCAGGATGTTCTTTTCCAGGGACCATTCTCTCCTGATTACATGTCCAAAATCTTGCCATCCTTGGTCAGTACAATTGCCAAGGCAAATTTGTTCATTCTTTTGGCAGTCCATGGTATCTTAAATATTCTTTTTTTACAATCATTTTATTGGGCGCTCATACAACTCTTATCACAATCCATACATACATCCATTGTGTCAAGCACATTTGTACATTTGTTACCATCAACATTCTCAAAACATTTGCTTTCTACTTGAGCCTTTGGTATCAGCTCCTCATTTTCCCCGCCCTACCCGCTACCCACTCCTTCATGAACCTTTGATAATTTATAAATTATTATTTTGTCATATCTTACACTGTCTGCCATCTCCCTTCACCCACCTTTCTATTGTCCCCAGGGAGAATGTTATATGTAGATCCTTGTAATCCCTTCCCCCTTTCCACCCCACCTTCCCTTTACCCTCTCTGTATTTCTACTCTCACCACTGGTCCTGAAGGGATCATCTGTCCTGGATTCCCTGTGTTTCCAGTTCCCATCTGTACCAGTATCCATTCTCTGGTGTAACTGGATTTGTAAGGCAGAATTGAAATCATGATGATGGGAGGGAGGAAGCATTTAGGAACTAGAGGAAAGTTGTATGCTTCATCGTTGCTACACTGCACGCTGACTGGCTCTTTCTTTTAATAAATTGATGAGATCCTTTTTTTTCTTCATTCAAGAAGTACAAATCAAGAATTGTGTGATGGTGATGAATTTTGTTGTGCTTTTTTGTTTTGCTTTTCCATGTTTTGAGTTACTCATTTGCTTTTTCTCTTCCACTCTGCTAAAATGATGAGTTGTGATTGGAATTAAAATATGAAGGCGCTCTTGCATTGCCAGGGTAATCTCACTTGGTCATTATGTATCATCTTTCTTATACCATTACTGGATTTAATTTGCTGAAATTGTTTTAAAGGGTTTGTCTGGGTTGTGTGTCAGGGTAATGCCAGTCTCATGAAGTGAATTAGCGAGTGTTTACACCTTTCCTGTCTTTTATGAAGCATTTGAGCAGAATAGATATTATTTCTTCCTTAAATGTTTCTGTAAATTTCATAAACAAAGTCATCTGAGTGAGGAGTTTTCTTAGTGGGAGAATTTTTAGCTACAGATTCAATTTATTTAAGAGGGTCGTGCAGGCATCTATTTCTCCTTGAGGGCGCTTGGATAGCGCTGGCAGATTGCATCTTTCAAGGGATTTGTCCATTGAATCTACATTTAGAAATTTATTAGCAGAAGGTTGTTCATAACATTCCTATTTTATCCTTTAGTGTGTGCAGGATCCACAATGAGAGCCCCTCAGCCATTCTTGATATTAGTAATTTGTGTCTTCAATTTCTTTTTCCTGCTCCATCTAGATAAAAGTTTTTCAGCTTTATGGATCCTCTCAAGAAGCAGTCTTTGGTTTTATTGATATTTGTCAGTTTTCTATTTCATTTATTCTGTTTTGCCTTATTTTTTTAAGGTGGAAGCTTAGATCACTGATTTAAGACCTTTCTACACACACACACACACACACACACACACACGGGGTAGAGGGCGCAGAGGGGAGACTTCAAAAAGTTCGTGGGAGAGTACCATTATCTTTTCATTCTATTTGTCATGATCCTGTGAAGCCCCCTCATGCGTTTGTGTGTGTGTGTGTGAGAGAGAGAGAGAGACACAGACTCTAAATTTCCCTTTAAGTACGGGCTTAGATGAATCCCCCAGACTTTGACATGCTGTGTTTTCATTCCCATTCCGTTCTGAGTATTTCTAATTTCCCTTGAGGCATCTTTCTTGACCTGCTGGTTGTGTAGACGTATTGTTTTTAATTTCCAATTATTTGGCGGTTTTCCAGAGATTTTGCTATTATTGCATTCTAGTGTAAACCTATGGTCAGAAGGCGTACTCGGTATGATTTCAAGCCTCTTACATCTGACATTTGCTTTGTGGCCCAGAAAATGGTCTGTCTTAGGCAATGTCCTGTGCGCACTTGAGGCGCGTGTATACGCTGATGCTGCAGGAAGGTGTTTGTGGAAATCGTAAAGAAGTCAGCTTGGTTGATAGCATTGTCATGTCTTCACCATCTCAAATGATTCTTAACTCTTATTTGCAGTGAGAGGACTGTTTGAAATCCAGCCCCAATTGAAGATTTGTCTTTTCCTCTTTTGAGTTCCAGCACTTTTTTCTTCATCACTTTGGAAGCTCTATTATTGGGTGTGTGTATCCATGCGACATTTTTATGTTTCCTTAACAGCTTGGCCTCTTTGTCATCTTGAACTGTCCCTCTTTTTCTCCAGCAATAGCCCTGCTTCCAACTCCTGAGCCATCTGCCATAGATACAATCCCCTTCTGTGCTTGGGGTTGGTGTATCTCTTCCCACCCACCTTTTCAATGGCTACTGACCAATCTCTGCAGGAGTGTTTCTACCTGTGCTCACTGGCACAGGTGCGGCCAGCCACGTGTCCATACTAGCCACTGTCAGTACACACAGCAGAAAGTTCTGTAGGGGGGGCTGAATTAGATTTATTTAGTATACTTAGATATACAGCTTGGTTTAAATCTATCATCTTCTGCACCCCCAATTTCTGTTTGTCCTAAGTTAATAGCATCATTCCATTTATCTCTAGTCTTGGCTTGTTGATTTTAGGTTTTTTCTATTATTTTCAGAGTACCCATTGGTGTTACAGATTCTATTGGGTCCCACATTCCCCCTACTCCCTATCCTCCACTACCTCCACCCCAAAAAAACAACTCCCTGCCATCAAATTGATAGAGTCAATTCTCACACCTCTATCTCTGTGTCTCTCTTAGAGTCAATTCTCACCCCTTTATCTCTGTGTCTCTCTTAGAGTCAATTCTCACCCCTCTATCTCTGTGTCTCTCTTAGAGTCAATTCTCACCCCCCTATCTCTGTGTCTCTCTTAGAGTCAATTCTCACCCCCCTATCTCTGTGTCTCTCTACTGGCGTCACGGCAGGTGAACCATCGGCTACTAATCACAGTCAGCACTTAGCACTCTCAGCCCAGGCCCTCAGACTGCGGCCCACGGGCCACACGCAGCCCGCCAAGGACATTTATCCAGCCCACCGGGTGTTTTTGCCCCGTTTGTTTTTTTACTTCAAAATAAGATGTGTGCATAGGAATTTGTTCATAGTTTTTTTTTTTTAAACTAGTCCGGCCCTCCCAATGTGTCTGAGGGACAGTGAACTGGCCCCTGTTTAAAAAGTGTGAGGACCCCTGCTCTAGCCACTCCCTGGGGGCACAGATGAGGCTTTCTGCCCCGCATAGCCTCTGAAACCTGCAGGTGCGGTTGTGCTTGGCCCTAAGTGGTCATTTAGTTGGAGCCAACTCCATGGCAGTGAGTGTTGTGTTCTGTTGTGAAGGAGCCTTGGAGGCAGTCATCATGTTGAGCTGCAAACCAAGGATTGGGCTGCCTGCTTCCATAAAGATGGACACTTCAGGAAAGCCTTTGCAGCAGCTCTATCCAGTCCTGTAGGGTCACTAGGAGTCAAAATTGAGTCAGTGGTAGTGGATTTGTTTATTTAAATATACCTGTGGTTATCGATCCATTTAAAGATGGCTTTTCTCTATTAAGTTAATGAGGTGCAATGTAGGGTGTGTCTTGGGTTAGTCTCTTGAGGTTAGACAATCAAGTGAGCAGGAAAGCAAAGATTGGAAAGAGATGCTATGCCACATGAAGATGGCCCAGGAGCAGAAGCTCGAAGAGATAGTTGCCGACAGAGAAGAAAGTCTTCCCCCAGAGCTGGAGTGCTGAATTCAAACTTGTAGCCCCTGCACAGTGAGAAAGTTCATCTCTGTGTGTTAAAACCCCTGCAGGTAGTGGTCCTTTTAGGGCCACACTGGAGAGCTAGGGTGCTGTTACTGGGTTTACAGGACAGACTGCTTTCACATGGTGCCTGCTGATTCCCTGCGCACAGGGTGAGAGCCTTGCAAGCCTGTTGTGTGCCCTTGTCCCTACTGCTGCCCCTTAGGCTGGTGTCAGCATGTTCTACTTCTAGGAAAGATGTTCTAGAATCCACAGCACACACGCTGTTGTTGTTTCTCACCGCCGTTGGTCTAGAGACAAACTATCCTTTTTTCTTTATCCCTGGTTTCTTCATGTCTTTATCTTCAGAATGAGTCTTCATTTCCAGCAGCGTGAGCCTTCGCTGCTACTCTCCCAGAATGCCTTGACTGTCCTTGGCCTGTCGCCTTTCCTTATAAACAATAAAAATCATTTTATCCATTTACGCACGCTCCACCAAGCACACTAATCCCCACTCTGTGTTTGTGTGTGTGTTAGGTGAACACTCAACGTAGCATAAAATGAGCTGTTTTAAAGCAAACAATTCAGTAGCATTTGGCATGTTCATAATGTGCACAACTGCTCCCCACTAGCTGTTAGCAAAGCATTGCCATCACCCCAAAGCATCACCCAGTACTCCTTGAGCAGGCCCTGTGATAGAGTGGTCAAAGTGGTTAGCTCAAATGCCAACCAGAAGGTAGAAAAGACCAGGCCATCCGCCCTCATAGAACCAAACTGGGCGCAAGTCCAGCCCATTCTGACACGGAACAATAATAGGTCTGACCCCCGGGGTTTCCTCAGCAGCATCTTTCTCTCCGAGGGAGCTGCTGACGGTTCTCCCTTCTGGCCCTGAGTGAGTAGCCAAGCGCCAGGTTACCACCAGTGCTGGTCCCATAAAGACCACCTCTGGGAAAGCCCTAGGGGGTGGTACCCCTGTCCTGACAGCATCCAACAGCACTACCCATTAAGCACTTACTTCCTCGGTACCCTGCAGGCCCTGCCTGTACCCCTGCTCTGCCCGGCTCTATTGATCTCCCCTCCTACAGCTTTCACATAAGTGGACCCCATTCTGCGTGACCTTCCATGTCTGGTTTCGGTCGCTGAGCACCATGCATTTGAGGTCGGTCCGGGCAGTGGCATGGATCAGTATTGGCTTTCTGTCCAGGGTCCTGTGTGTTTGTGACTCAGATTGCATCGATTCCATAGATTGGTTTGGAGAGAAATGGCCTCCACCTTACATTGGATCTTCTGATCAATGAACATAGATTATCTTTTCATTTATCCTGTGGCTTTCATGTTTCTGTCTCTTTTTGTGTGTTTGTTTGTCTGTTTGCTTCCCTGGGTGGTGGGCATGCACTCTTTCTCTAGATTTATTCCGAGTGCTAGGATCTTCCTGATGCTGCTTTACGTTGTTCATTTGGTAAACAGTGATGTTTTGAGTGCTTCCCGTTCCGTTTGTTTGTTACTGGATGACAGAAATGCCATTGATTGTTTCTTTAAGTGTGCTTCTTCAGTCCAGTGACTTGCTGAATTTGCTCATTAATTCAGGCAGCTTATATATGATTATTTTGGGTTATATACAAGGGGAATTTTAAAAGTTCATGGAAAAATTCAATTATCTTTACATTCCAATTTCCCGTGATTTTTTTTTTTTGCTCAATTTTATATTGGCAGAAATTGACTTCTTATAGGTAACTTTCCTGTTGCTATTGTCAATTGCTGAGGAGTTGATTCCGAAAAGGGCAGAGCTGCACCTTGAGGGTGTCAAGGCCATGGCCTTTCAGAAGCAGACCCCGCTATGTAAGTCTTAGAGTCCATCTTCAGACCAGCCCTTGAGCATTGCCACCACCAGGGTCACCTGTGCCCTGGATATTTGCCTTCTGTTTGACCTGGCCGAATGCAGGGCAGAAATCGTGCTACTAGGGAGTCTGTTCTCCTTTTAGCTTTTGCCTGAAAACTTCACTCTAATATAATGAAATAGGTTGCAGAAATTCGCATTAAATTAAGTGTTTTGTACCCCATCCCTGTTACCTATCACAGAAGTAGTCCTTCTCTCTTGTCATTTGCAAAGAATTTGTTTTATTTGGGTTTCCAGAAGAGGCATTGGATTGAGACAGAAGAATTTTCTACTTTGATTGGGATGATCACACGGTGATCCTTTTTTCATACTCTGCGTGTCGGGCAATTACAGATTGTTTTTCTGTGAAAGAACTCCACCCTGTAGACAGATCACCAGCATGTGTATGCGCCTAGGTCTGAGGATGCTTGTGTCTGTTCTGAAGTGAACACCACACCGTGCAGTGCTCCTTTGTGTAATTTTTCTTCCCTGTGTACGTGTGCAGTACGCTTCACCAGCCGTGCACCTGCCCTCCAGCTTGCCTGTGGATGATGGTGTCTAGTGGAGGAATCGACTTCTTTCATACGTGCGAGGTCTTTCCTATCCAGTCTCTATTTGTTCTATCAGTTTTGATGAGGTTCTTGAGGGGGTCCCACCCACCCCCCAGAATTATTACCCTTTTTTGTACGTGTTCACATGTATTATCCTAAATGTGTTGAGGTTACAGACGCATAGCATTTTTCATCTCTAATTTGTGCCATATTAGTTTTGCCTTTGATAGTTTCGGTGACAGGCTCGTCCTCCATTGCATTAGTTTCCGCTGCTGTCGTTACTGGTCTTCACTTTGCCTTTCCTCCGGGCTCCCTGTGTGCTTTCCCTTTGCCGACACCGTGGCTGCTAGCTAGATCATTGCTCCTAAGCCTTTCCCTGCCAAAACAGGGTCATGGTATATTTTAGAACCTTCAATGTGGCCCGTGGCTGGATCCAAGCTTTTGCATAATGTAATTATATTACTATTGTTTGATTCAAAATATCTACTAATTCCTATTCTCATTGATCCCTCTAATTTCTGTTAGGATTGATCCGTAATCCGAATGTCACTCTGATGTGTATTTCTAAGTTTGCACATTGCAGGGAAATTGTCTAGTTACCTTATTGACAGTGATTTCTGGCTTAATTTTGTTGGGATGAGAGAATATGTTTTATACATAGGCTTGTTAAAGCCCATTGAAATCTAATATGGCTAGCTAGATGACCCCGCATGTGGTCTGTTTCGGTAATTGTTTGTCATGTGTGTATGTTAGAAGCTTGTACATGATGCAGCTCTTAGGTGCCATGTTCTATGCATAGGGTTAGGCTAAATTTATTCGTTTTGTTCCGTTTTCTGTTCTGGCTAGTTTGGTGGGTGTGTAGATGGGGGCAGGGAGGGCTTTCGGGGTCCACCAGCTACTGAGGGAAGTGGGTTAAGATCGCCCACTCTGACTGTGTATGTGTCTATTTCTCCTTTTAATTCTGTCACGTTTGCTTTAATATCCTGCAGCTACACGAGGTACCTACAAATTTAAAATGTAATATCTTGCTGATCAATCTTACAGCATTTTTGAGATGTACTCTTTATCTCAGGGACTGCATTTCGCCTTGAAGTCTAATTTGTCTATTACCCAGCTAATAGCCCTGCTTCCTTTGGTCAGACGGAGTCGCTCGGCATATCTTTTCCCATTCTTCTGTTTTTAACCTCCATGTATCTCTTTACTTAAGCTGGATCACTTGTAAGGAGCTTATTATGATTTGGTTTTGAGAACATATACACTGCCTAACCACCACCCCAATCAAGATCCAGAAATTTCCATCACCTCTGAAAATCCCCAGGCAGTCCCTTCTGGCAGTCCCCACTCCCCACAAGCAATCACTGTTGTGATTTCAATTACTATAGATTAATTTGCCGATGCTTGAGCTTCCTGTCAGTGGAATAATACAGTGTATGCGCCAAAACAAAGTAACGTCGTAGAGCCTCGGCCACGTTGTTGCATACATCGTGGGGGTTTTGTTAATGGCGCAGAGCCATCGTCTCACTTCAATGATTTGACCACAATTTGTTTATTCATATTCCTGGTTCCAGGTGTTTCACTTATTTCCAGTATTTGCCTGTTATGAATAAAGATGCTGAGAGAAATTCTTTCACAGCTCATTTTGTGAGCAGAACTTATTTCCTCTGGGTAAATAGCTCAGAGTACATACTGCTCGTTCGTGGGGACTTCAAAAAGTTTGTAGAAAGCTTCTGATAGCGCAGTAATTCAGTTTTTCCACAAATTCTTTGAAGCCCCATGGATAACAAGTTGCCAAATGTTTTGTCTAAACTAATTGTATCATTTACCCACCTGCCAATGTCTATCTTCTAGTTGTTCTCAGGCCTTCAAAAAGTTCACAGAGAAGTGGAATAAAAAGAGAACGGAATTTGTCCTCACTCTTTTAAGTCACCTTTTATGTTGCTGTGTGTTTACAGCTGGTTGTTCCAGGGGATGCAAATAGGGTCTCCATTTTTGTTTTGTTTTGGTTTTTTGCTTTCCATTTCCCATGACTGATAATGTTCGCCATCTTTGTATTTCCTTACTTGTGGTTCATGTACCTTATATGAAGTCAATATTCAAGTAGCCCATTCTTAACACCCCCCCCCCACCTTTTTGGTCTTATTTCCCACTAATTTGTAGGAATCTATCTGTAAGTCCTTTTTCAGATAGATGTCTTGTGAATATGGTCACCTAGGATGTCCTTGCCCTGAGGAGGAGCCCATTGTGCTGTGGTGTGAGTGTTGGGCTGCTAACTAGAGGGTTGGCGGTTCAAACCCACCAGTCACACCATGAGAAAAAGATGGGGCTGTTGGCTCCCACAAAGATCTCCAGCCTCAGAAACCATCTGCGGGGTCTCTGTGAGTCAGCATCAACTAGCTGGCAGTAAGTTTAGTTTGGGTTGACTTGGTTCCTTACCTTTTTGTTTTCTTAAATATCTTTTGATGAAAAGAAGTTTTAAATTTGGTGACATCCTTTTGTTAATTTTGCTTCCTTTGTGTTGTGTGCTTTCAGCCCTCTCTCAGAAGTGCCTGCCTACCCTACCAGTTCAGGGACGTTTTCTTTCAGCATCTTCCTGGTGCTTGAAAAAACCCTCAGACTAATAGTTTCTTTATGGTGTGAGGTAGAGGTCAAGGTTCATTATTGTGGCCAAGTGTCTATCCCTTTGCCCCAGATCATATGCCCCATGATGTTTATTTGCCCACGGAATAGTCTGGGCTTCTCTCAAAAATTCTACAGGTCTTATTCCACTTATTTGGGAAGGCATGCTTGCTTTTAGGAAAGGCACATGGCCGGTCAGAAGCAGTGAGACTTCGTGATGGAAGCTTGCCACAGTGGGTCAGGAGAGCACACAGTAAAGTATTTGCAGCATATCTCAGGTGGTTGAAGAAAAATAAATCCTTTATTATTTTTACCTACAACTTTTCTGTCAGTTGGAGGTTGTTGTTATTAAAGAAAAGCAGGTGAGTTATCTCACTGAGGTAGTTAGTTTGTTGTGCCAACCTGGCCGATAAATACATGTGGGATTAAATGAAGGGCGGAGAAATAATGGCTCTGCGAGCCTTATCTTGTCTCTTGCTCTTGGATCATCCTACCGGTGTGCGCTGCCTTGCTTGTTCTGTGCCTCAGTTTGAGAGCTGCACTACCTGTGGGACACCTAACCCGTGGACTGGGGTGCTGTAATTTGCGGTTCCTTCAAGACCTGCTTTGCCACATCATTGGAATTTGCATCGCTTGAGCTGGGGACTGTTGGTGACCTGCCATTGCTGTTTGCTGCCTGTGCCCTCGGACAGCCTGAATTGCTCTACAGAAAACTACCCGGCTGTCCTCAAGGCGTGGAGGACTGCCAGTGTCTCAGAACTGTCCCACGGAAGCAAGTTGCACTGAGCCATTTATACTGCTTTATAATTTAATTAACTGTTTATTTCTTATGTTATCTATCTATCCAGCTGTATAAATATATGTATATAATTATTAGCATTCTGGTTTGTTTCTCTAGAGAATCCTGTCTAACACATTTGGTACCAGGAGTGCTTCTAAGAGAAATAAAATCATAAATATGGGCTACTTCAATGCCCCAAAGCATGGATAAGTCTGATACTTTTACTAATCCATGGTGTGAAAGAGCAAAGCTAACACCTACAGTAGCACCACCGATAGATGAGATGCTGGTTAAAGGAGAGGCTCTGAGTGACCGTATCTTTGATATTTTCCAGGAGTTTTGTTAGGATGACAAGTATAGGGAAGCTACTTGGTTGGTCCTTCTTACAATGGAAAGTGTGATTAAGGACACAGATGGTCTCAGAGCCTCAGAAGCGCGCCCCAGGTGCAGACTAACAGAGTCGAAAGCTTCCATCTGTGCTACAAAGCAGAGCCTTCTCGCCTCTAGTAATAGAGCTGACATTGCTGAGAACCAGGTCCAGAGTCTCATTATATGAGGGGCTGAATTACAACGGCAGCTGAATTGCAGATCTAGAGCAGTGTCTGATACCAAAGTGAGGGCATTGATAGGAAAAAGTTGGGACCCCGAAACATGGGATGGAAAACATGGGATAATCCAGAAGAGGATATGGAGCCCCTAGAAACCAGGTATTAATTCACTATCAATAAAACATTCCACACCTAAGCAGATTAACCAAACTGCTCAAGCTGAAATGCCAGGTGGGGCTGCATCGAGGGAGAAAAGCCTCACAAGCTATTGTTGAAAGCACCAGGGAACACCCTCACCGCCCATTATTTCCGCTAGACCTGTCACTAAGATTAAGCCTCAGAAAGCTCCTAAAGGTGAGTTTGAGATGATGACCCAAGGAGAAGCACGCTGTACTCACAGAGGTCTGCTCGAGTGTTCAAATACGTGCAAGCAGAGGCCTGGGGAATATCCCTGGGAATGGTTAACTAAGGGTGTGGGATACTGGTGCACGAAATGTAATATTAGACCGGTCTGAGCTTCTGGATATGGGACCCCTAAGCACAGACTCTTCTTTCAATGTCTCTGCGACAGAGATTAAGAGAGGATCTAATTCCTTATTTGGTTGGTTCTCTGAAGCATGGACTGCCAGATGTCCTAGATTAGACCAACGTGACGTACCTGACCTACCTTGGTACACTGTAGAGGAAAGCATCCAAAAGCTTAAGGAAAATGGTATGTTGGAATGGATCTATCAGGATATTCCCATAGACCCCAAAATGGGGGGTCCTGAGTAAATACCCTTCACCACAACCATAAGGAACAAGTTTGTGAAGTGGGCCCCAGCATCTCTTAAGACTCCTGTAATTGCTGTTTTATGTGCGCCAGGATTAAAAGTGGGCACTGCTCTAAGCGAACTCCTACATTCGCCCCCAATGAGGATGATTGGTCCCTGTGGTGGTAGAGAGCAGGTGTCAGCACTGAATCAATAGAGACGGTGGGCGTGGTTTTAGCAGACAAGGTTTCCGTAGTAATCAAAGCAACCTGTCTCGTGTGCAATTATGGCATTAGCTACTTAGCCACCGTGTCCCGAGGAATGAAATTGATGGGAAACCTAAATATTTATGTGATCTATTGAAGAGCAGAATAGACAGTCACGATCACTCAATCAATTCCCAAACCTGAGCGAGTTTACAGACCCACAACCCCTTGAATGAGAGGGAGGCCGGGTCCCTTGTAAGGAGGATCCTGCTACACCACCGAAGGTCTATACTGTTAGTCTTTCTCCTAGCCTTCCCCAAAGGAATCTGCGGCCTTTCACAGGAGTGACTATTCAGTGAGGAAAAGGAAATAATCAAACTTTTCGGGGATTACTGGACACTGGCTCTGAACTGACACTAGTTCCAGGAGACCCAGCGTGTTTCAAAGGCCCACCAGTCAGAGTGGGGCTTATGGAGGTCAAGCTATCAATGGAATTTTAGCTCAGGTACACCTCACTGTGGGTCCAGTGGGCCCCTGGACCCATCCTGTGGTTATTTCCCCAGTTCCAGAATGCATCATTGGAGTAGACATACTTAGTAACTGGCAGAACCCCCATATTGGATCCCTGAAATGGGGAATAAGGGCTATCATGGTAGGAAAGGCCAAGCAGACACCATTAGAACTGCCATTGCCTAGGAAAATAGTAAACCAAAAGCAGTACCACATTCCTGGAGGGATTGCAGAGATCAGTGCCACCATCAAAGACTTGAAAGATGCAGGGGTGGGATTCCTACCACATCCCTGTTTAACTCGCCTATTTGACCTGTAAAGAAGACAGATGGATCCTGGAGAATGACAGTGGATTATCATAAACTTAACCAGGTGGTGACTCCAATTGCAGCTGTCATTCCAGATGTGATTTCATTGCTTGAGCAAATTAATACTTCTCCTGGTACTTGGAATGCAGCTATTGATCTTGAAGGACCACCAGAAGCAGTTTGCCTTCAGCTGGCAAGGGCAACAATGCACTTTCACAACTCTCCCCCAGGGGTACATCAACTCTTCTGCCCTTTGCCTTAATTTAGTTCGAAGGGACCTTGATCACCTGTCTACAAAATGTTCCAAAATGTCACATTGGTCCATTATATTGATGACAATATTGCTGACTGGACCCACTTAGGAGGATGTATCAAAGACTCTAGATTCATTGTTACAACATCTGCATACAAGAGGTTGGGAAATTAACCCAACAAAGATTCAGGCACCCTCCACCTCAGTAAAGTTTCTAGGGGTCCAGTGGTGTGGGACATGTCGAAATATTCCTACTAAAGTGAAGAATAAGTTATTTCATTTGCCCCCTACCACCCCCCACCCCCCAATGACTAAAAAGGAGGCACAACGCCCAGTGAGTCTCTTCAGATTTTTGAGGCAGCATATCCCTCACTTGGGTGTTCTACTTCGACCTGTTTATCAAGTGACACGAAAGGCCTCCAATTTTGAGTGGGGCCCAGAACAAGAAAAGGCTCTCCATCAGGTTCAAGCTGCCGTGCAAGCTGCTTTGCCACTGGGACCATATGATCCAGTTGATTCTGTGGTGCTAGAGGTGTCAGTTGTAGATAAAGATGCAGTGTGGAGTCTTTGGAAGACCCCTATTGGTGAATCACGGCGAAGACCATTGGGATTTTGGAGTAAAGTCCTGCCATCCTCTGCATACAACTACTCCCCTTTGGAAAAAAAAAACATAATTGTTGGCCTGTTACTGGGCCTTGGTGGAGACTGAACGCCTCACCATAGGCCACCAAGTCGCCATGAGGCCTGAACTGCCTATCATGAACTGGGTATTGTCTGACCCATGGAATCATAAAGTTGGATGTGCGCAGCAACACTCCATTGTTAAATGGAAGTGGTATATACGAGATCGGGCCAAAGCAGGACCAGAAGGAACAAGAAAGCTACATGAAGAAGTGGCCCAAATGCCCACAGTCTCCACTCCTGTCACATTACCTCCTTTCTCCCAGTCTGCACCTATGGCCTCCTGGGGAGTTCCTTACCATGCTTTTTAACTAAAGACCAAAAAAAAGTCATGCTTGGTTTACGATGGCTCTGCACAATATGCAGGTGCCACTCGTAAGTGGACAGCAGCAGCACTACAGCCCCTTTTTGCATTCGCCCTAAAGGACAGTGGTGAAGGGAAATCTTCCCAATGGGCAGAACTTCGAGCAGTGTACCTGGCTGTTCATTTTGCATATAAGGAAAAATGGCCAGATGTGAGATTATATACTGATTCATGAGCTGTGGCTAAGGGCTTGGCTGGATGGTCAGGGAATTGGAAGGACCATGATTGGAACATTGGTGACAAGGAGGTGTGGGGAAGAGGTATGTGGAGAGACCTCTGAAAAGTTAATTGTATCTCACGTGAACGGTCACCAAAGGATCACCTCTGAAGAGGAGGACTTTAATAATCAAGTGGATAAGGTGACACGTGCTGTGGAGACTGGTCCTCCTCTTTCCTCTGCCACTCCTGTTATCGCCCAATGGGCACATGAACAAAGTGCACATGGCGGCAGGGATGGAGGTTATGCATGGGCACAGCAACATGGACTTCCACTCACCAAGGCTGACTTGGCCACTGCCACTGCTGAGTGGCCCATTTGCCAGCAGCAGAAACCAACATTAAGTCCAAGATATGGGGCCATTGTTCAGGGAGATCAACCAGCAACTTGGTGGCAGGTTGATTACATAGGACCACTTCCATCATAAAGGGTGCAGCTTACTGAAATAGCTTACTGGAATAGACACCTACTCTGGATATGGATTTGCCTTCCCTGGACGCACTGCTTCTGCAAAAACTGCTATTCGTGGACTTACAGAATGCCTCATCCACCGGCATGGCATCCCGCATAGCATTGCTTCAGATCAAGGAACTCACTTTACAGCAAATGGAGTGCGGCAATGGGCCCATTCCCATGGAATCCACTGGTCGTATCATGTTCCTCATCATCCTGAAGCTGCTGGCTTGATAGAACATTGGAATGGGCTCCTAAAGATACAATTACGGCGCCAACTAGGTGGCAACAACTTGCCAGGCTGGGGCAGTGTTCTCCAGGAAGCTGTATACGCTCTAAACCAGCGGCCAATATATGGTGCTGTGTCTCCAATAGCCCGAATTCATGGGTCCAGGAACCAAGGGGTGGAAGCTGGAGCAGCACCACTCACTGTTATTCCTAGTGATCCCCTTGCAGCATATTTGCTTCCTGTCCCACCAACCCTGTGTTCCTCAGGCCTGGAGGTCCTGGTCCCGAAGGAAGGAACTCTCCCACCTGGAAACACAGCACGGATTCCACTGAACTGGCAGCTGAGAATGCCCCCTGGCCACTTTGGGCTTCTCATGCCTTTGGATCAACAGAATAGGAAGGGTGTCACTGTACTGAGTAGTATGATTGATCCTGATTACCAAGGAGAAATTGGACTGGCATTACATAATGGAGGTAAAGAAGACTATGTCTGGAATCCAGGAGATCCCATAGGCCGAGTGTTACCATGCCCTATTATTAAAGTAAATGGTAAGTTACAGCAACCCAATCCTGACAGGACTTATAATGACCCAGACTCCTCAGGTATGAAGGTCTGGGTCACCCCGCCAGGCAAAAACTGCAGCCAGCTGAGGTGCTTGCTGAGGGCAAAGGTAATACAGAATGGGTAGTAGAAGAAGGTAGTTCTATTTATCAGTTAGGACCACATGATCAATTCCAAAAGCGAGGTTTGTAATTATCAGTGTATTATCTTTATATGTGCTTTTGCATATCTTTACTTTGTTCATGTATGATATAGCAGATACAATTGGACTACGTGTTTTCATTTATATGTATGATAGATGTTTGATGATAAGTATAAGTGTGATTTCATTAATGTCCGGAACTTAGATATGGCTAAAGAATTGTGTACAGGTGCCAAGTTGGCAAGGGGTGGATTGAGGTAGTTAGTGTATTGTGCCAACCTGGCCGATAAACACATGTGATTAATTGAAGGGCTGAGAGATAATGGCTCGGTGAGCCTCGCCTTGCTTGTCTCTTGCTCTTTGGTCATCGCACCCGTGTGCGACTGCCTTGCTTGTTCTGTGCCTCAATTTGCAAGCTACACTACCTGTGGGACACCTAGCCCTCGGACTGTATCACTGTAATTTGCGGTTCCTTCAAGACCTGCTTTGCCCACACCATTGGAATTTACATCTCTTGAGCTGGGGACTGTCGGACCCAGTCATCTGGCTGACTGTTGGTGACCTGCCTTGCTGTTTGCTGCCAGTGCCTGGATAGCCTGAATTGAGAAGTGAAGGACTGCCAGTGTCTCACAATTTTCTCACGGGAGTGAGTTGTACTGAGCCATTTGTACTGCTTGGTAATTTAATTAACTGTTTGTTTCTTATGTTATATATCTATCTGAGTAAATATTTATAAAATTATTAGCTTTCAGGTTTTGTTTCTCTAGAGAACCCTGTTTAACACACTCACCATGAAGTAGTCTCTTCCCCTGATGATTTGAAAGGATAAGTGACTTTAATACTAAAGTAAACAGCTCAAGAGCTGGAGCCACCACTGGTGGTACCCCACTCTCCAGCTCTCACCCACGCTCCCAACAACCATGCTCACCCCTGCACACATGTTTTCGTGAAGCTACTGAGACTCCTGCAGCTGGTCTCCCCTCACCCACTGTCCACGCTTAGGGTCACAGTAATTGGTCAGGGCAGGCAGGAAAGAGTTGGACAGAAAGCATTCCCCTTTCCTTTACACACACACTCAGTCCATTCCCATTGCTCCCGTCCTGGCTGTGGAATTGGGTTTCCCTCTGTGGCCGTCCTCTCCCTCTGTCTTGGGGCATCTCATGTATTCACGTCTTCGGACCGGCTTCCTTTTGTCTCTTTGGGCTTCAGAGTCTCTAGCTTTTATCCTCCCTTCCGAAGGATAATTTTGCTTGATGTCAATTTAGGCCTTATTGTCTTTTTCTTTCAGCACAGTCAGTAATGTCATGTATTTGTTTTGGCCCCGTTGTTTCTGTGTAGTAGCCTGTTGCCATCTGATGGTTCCCCTGTGTGTGCTGTACCCGTTTTCTCTGGCTGCTTGTAAGATAGGCCCTTTGCCTTGTATAGTCAGCAATCCGATGTGCTGAGTGTATAATCACCCTGCTGCTGCTGCTGTTAGGTGCAGTCAAGTTGGTTCCATCCTCACATTTGGTATGTTTGATCCCGTCACAGCAGCCTCTGCTTCTTCACTGCCCTCTACTTTCCCGGCCATGATGTCCTTCTCCAGGGACTGTTCTCTCTTAATGACATGACTGAAGTACGTGAAACCAAGTCTCTCCGCCCTTGCTTCTGAGCACCATAGTTCAGATGAATTGAATCTTCTTTGATCTTCCTTATTTAATTCCTCCTTATCCAACTTTCGCATGCCTGTGAGCTGTGATGGAAAATACCATGGCTTGCGTTTCAACACTCTAAGAGGTCTTGTGCAGCAGATTGACCCAATGCAGTGAGGCTTCATCTGATCTCTTGATTGCTGCTTCCATGAGCATTGGTTGTGGATCCAAGCAAGACAAACTCCTGGACAACTTCAGTCATTTCTCCATGTACCATGGTGTTACCACGTGGTCCAATTGTGAGGATTTGGGGTCTTCTTTACAATGAGCCGTCATCCACACTGAAAGCTGCCATCCTTGAGCTTCATCAGCAGGTGCTTCGGGTCCTCCTCACTTCCAGCAGGTGAGGCTGTGCCATCTGCATGGCACGTTGTTCATGAGCTTCCTCCAGTCCTGGAGCCATACTGTTCATCACATAGTCTAGCTTCTCTGAGGTTTTGCTCAGCAAGACACCCTAGGTGCATCAAACTCTTGAATCTGAAAGTTCAGTTATAAATCTCTGGGGCATTTTCTGTCATAATCTAAGGGTTTTTCTACACCATGCTCAGGTTACATTTACAGAATCCTAATCACATGTTTACTAGACCAATAGACTCTACCCCACAGGTCACTGAGGTGCTGTTGTTTGGTTTGACTTCCATCTGTCTCTCTCGCTTCTTAAGACCTTGTAATTTCGGTTGACCTGACTTTACATTCACTTGCCCTTTCCTTCTCCTTATAGTCGTCTGTCGAGTATATTTAGTTAACAAAACAAAAAAAAGAATGCGCAAGTACTATTCTAAATTCTATAATTTTCCTTTGATTCTCTTGTATTTTGCATTTTTCTGCTTAAATTGCCCATTTGTTAATTCAGTATGACTTCTCTTTGTCTTTAAGTCCTGGTATCAGTTACCATCCAGTTTATTCCAGCTCATAGCCACCTCCTATGTGTCAGAGTAGAACTGTGCTTCTCATGGTGCTTAGTGGCTGGTTTCTTGGAAGTAGATTGCCAGCCATTTCTTCTGAGGTATCTTTGTGTGGATCAAACCGCCAAATTTTTGGTTAGACACCAACCAAAAACCTACTACCATTGAGTCGTTTTGACTCATAGCGACCCTATAGAATAGGGCAGAACCTCCTCTGTGGATTTCTGAGACTGTAACTTTTTTTTTCTTTTTTAAGTCATTTTATTGGGGGCTCGTACAACTTTTATCACAATCCATACATGCATCCATATGTCAAACACATTTGTACATTTGTTGCCATCTTCATTTTCAAAACATATGCTTTCTACTTGAGCCCTTAATATCAGCTCCTCCTTTTTCCCCTCCTTCCCGCCCCTCTCCCTGACAAATCCTTGGTAATTTATAAATTATTGTTTTTGTCATGTTTTATTCTATCTGATGTCTCCCTTTATCCACTTTTCTGTTGTCCATCCCCCAGGGAGGGGGTTATATGTAGATCCTTGTGATTGGTTCCCCTTTCTACCCCACCTTCCCCTTCCCTTCCTGATGTCAATACTCTCATTATTGGTCCTGAGGGGTTTATCTGTCCTGGATTCCCTGTTTCCAGTGCTTATCTTTACCAGTGTACATCCTCTGGTCTAGCTGGATTTGTAAGATAGAATTGGGATTATGATGCGGGATGGAGGGGAGGGAAGCATTAAAGAACTAGAGGAAAGTTGTATGTTTCATTGTTGCTGTACTGCACCCTGCCTGGTTCATCTCTTCCCTGAGACCCTTCTTTCAGGGGATGTCCAGTTGCCTACAGATGGGCTCTGGGTCCCCACTCTGCACCCCCCCTCATTCACAATAATATGATTTTTTTTGTTCTGGGTCTTTGATGCCTGAGATCTGATCCCTTTAACACCTCATGATCACACAGGCTGGTGTGCTTCTTCTGTGTGGGCTTTGTTGCATCTCAGCTAGATGGCCGCTTGTTTATCTTCAAGCCTTTAAGACCCCAGATGCTGTATCTTTTGATAACCAGGCACCATCAGCTTTCCTCACCATATTTGCTTATGCACCCACTTTGTCTTCACTGATCTTGTCGGGAAGGTGAGCATCATAGAATGCCATTTTAATAGAAGAAAGTGTTCTTGCATTGAGGGAGTACTTGAGTGTAGGCCTAATGTCCATCTGCTACCTTGATACTAAACCTATAAATATGTGCACATAGATCTATTTCTCCATCATCATATATAAATATATTTGCATATTACATATCTTTATTTAGACCTTTATAAATGCCCTTTGCCTCCTAGTTCTTTCATCTATTTCCTTTTACTTTCCTCTTGTGTCACTATCATGCTCAGCCTTCGTTTGCGTAACTCTGTGGGAATAGAAAGTCTCATCATTCTCCTGAGGAGCAGCTGATGATTTTGAACTGTTGACTTTGTAGTTAGCAACCCAGCATGCAGCCATGGTACCACCAGAGCCCCTCATGGTTGATGACATATGGATTTGTTAGTGCTGCAGGCACTATGGAATTTGTCAAGGAACCTTAATAGGATTACGCACACGCTGGCAGATGAGAAACACTTTCAGGGTTGGTTCTGGGGCTCTTCAGCCAACTTGGTTCGGGTCTGGTGCCAAAGTGTTTATTGAAGGCAAGACGACTACTACCTGGGTTGACTCAAAAAAAAAACCAACTCCCCAAAGCCTGCTGCAACCAAGATTCTGGGCCAGCGACCCCTCTACAAGGCATTTGGGCATCAGTCAGGGGCAGCACCACAGCATCAGGGAAAGAGCAGGCTGGGAAGTATACACTGTTGAAAATTTAAAAATGACTAGTTTTGGGCCCTCTGGCCTCCTTGGTCTGTAGGGCCAGTTCCTGTGTGATCCTGGGCCTTCTGTGTCCATCAAGGGGCCCGCCAGGTCAGCTCCTCCCTGGGATAAATGTGCTTTTAAACATTCTCTCCCCAAAGGCAAAGCTCTTTACATGACTAGTCAGTGGTCAGAAAGTACCCAGTAGAAACGGAATCCCTGTGAACCTCCAAGTGGACTCAGGGCTCCCACCGTAAACCGAAGCCTTGGGCAGAATGAGTACTCAGCCTGTAGGCTTGAATGCAGAATCAAGATGAGTTTTGTTTCGCTTTGTTTGTTAATGACTATTCCATATACCGCCTCTCCCCTTTGTTATCTTGGTAATTATGCATTCTTTTATCCTTCTTTAACTGTGTAACCCAGAGATTACGTTATTGATCCTTGACTTATTCAAGTCTAATATCAACCATTACTCTTATGATTTTCCCAACAGTATAAGGATTTTAAAATTCTGTTAGTCTGCAAGTGCCTTCTCTCCTATGTTGTCACAGTGTGTCTTTTCTGTGGTTTACACCTACCGTCCATCATCGTCTGCTCGTTGTCATCGTTGTGGGGCAACACCAGGAAAACTTGCCCGGTCCTGTGCCAACCTGGCCACCTCCCTACTTTGCTCAAGTTCATTGCTGCCGCCCTGTGTCCTAATCCTCGCTGTTACTGGGTTTTTTGTTTTGTTTTGTTTTTCAATCAATTTATTGGGGGCTCGTACAACTCATCATTATATATACATCCATGTATCAAGCACATTTGTACATTTGTTGCCATCATTATTTTCAAAACATTTGCTTTCTACTTGTGCCCTTGGTATCAGCTCCTCATTTTTTAAAAAAATGATTAGGGGCTCATACAAGCCCTATCAAAATCCGTACATACATCAATTGTGTAAAGCACATTTGTGCATTCGTTGCCCTCATCATTCTCAAAACATTTGCTCTGCGCCCAAGCCCCTGGCATCAGGTCCTCATTTTTTCCCCTTCCTCCCCACTCCCCCCTCCCTCATGAACCCTTGATAATTTATAAATTATTGTTTTGTCATATCTTGCTCTGCCCCATGTCTCCCTTCCCCCACTTTTCTCTTGTATGTCCCCCAGGGAGGAGGTCACATATAGATCCTTGAAATAGGTTCCCCATTTCCAACCTACTTTCCCTATTCCCTCCCAGTATTGCCACTCATACCACTGGTCCTGAGGGGATCATCTGCTCTGGCTTACCTGTGTTTCCAGTTCCCATCTGTACCAGTGTACATCATCTGGTCTAGTCAGACTTGCAAAGTAGGTTTCAGATCATGACAGTGGCAGGGGGGGAGGGGGGAAGCATTTAGGAACTAGAGGAAAGTTATATTTTTTATCCTTGCTACATCACATCCTGACTGTCTTGTCTCCTCCCCAAGACCCTTCTGTAAGAAGATGTCCAGTGGCCTACAGATGGGCTTAGGGTCTCCACTCCCCACTCCCCAGCTCATTCACTATGGTAAGATATTTTTATTCTGATGATGCCTGATATCTGATCCTTCGACACCTTGTGATCACACAGGCTGGTGTGCTTCTTCCATGCGCGCATTGTTGCTTCTGAGCTAGATGGCCGCTTGTTTACCTTCAGGCCTTTAAGACCCCAGATGCTATATCTTTTGATAGCCGGGCACCATCAGCTTTCTTCGCCACATTTGCTTATATACCCGTTTGTCTTAAGCAGTCATATCAGGGCGGTGAGCACAAAATGATATGATTTTTTTGTTCTTTGATGTCTGATAACAGATCCCTTCACCTTGTGATCACACAGGCTGGTGTGCTTCTTCCATGTGGGCTTTATTGCTTCTGAGTCATATGGCCGCTTGTTTACCTTCAAGCCTTTAAGACCCGAGACACTATATCTTTTGATAGCCAGGCACCATCAGCTTTCTTCACCACATGTAGTTGTTCACCCACTTTGTCTTTAGCAGTTGTGTTGGGAGTTGTGTTGGGAAGGTTAGCATCATAGAATGCCAATTTAATAGAAGAAAGCATTCTTGCATTGAGGTAGTACTTGAGTGGAGGTCCAATGTCCCTCTGCTACCTTAATACTAACCTTATAAATATATGCACATAGGTCTAGTTCCCCATCCTTGTGTATAAATATATTTGTATATGTACGTATCTTTATCTAGACCTCTATAAATGCCCTCTGCCTCCCAGCTCTTTCCTCTATTTCCTTTGACTTCCCTCCTGTCCCCACCAGGGTTTCAGCAATACCTCTTAGTTACAATACCCTTGATCACGCCCAACCAGGCCTCCCACACCCTCCTCACCACCAATTTGGATCACTTGTTATTCCCTTGTCCCTGAGTTTATTAACACCACTACCTTTCCCCCACCCCTCTCTCCCATGTCCCCATGACACTATTGGTCCCATTGTTTTGTGCTCCAATTCTTCCAGCCTGTCTTATTTAGACAGATCTGAGGAGATAATAACATGCACAAAAATAATACAGAGCAAAACCAAGCAACAATATACAACAACAAACCAATGACAAAAATGAAACAAGAAAGAAAAGCTTGTAGTTAGTTCAAGTATCGTTTGTTGGCCTGTAGGAGTGTTTTCCAGTCCAGTCTGTTGGGGCACCATGCCCTGACCCCAAAGTCCACCTTTAGCATTCCCTGGGAACCTTGCCGCTCCATTCCCTTGCTGTTCTGTTGCGCCCCCCTTAATGTTTTGCCTCGGTGTGGCAGGATTGGATTGGGTACAAATCCCACACTGTGTCCCTGGTGTTGTCCCTTCTAGGGCTATGGGTCAGTGAGGGGCATCATGTCTCATAGTGTGGCCGGCCATGTGGTCCTCTCTGTTGACTGGCTGTTCTAATTGGGAACATCGACCGCCTGGCCTGGTGGGCCATGATGTGCTCCACTCTCTCCTCCTCCCCCTTCATCTGCTTCCGTGTGCTCCAATCAGATATGTTCCTCTTCCAGAGCTGTAGATTCAGTGCCATCCTTTGAAATAAATTCTTCTGAGGGGAGGGTCAGATGTCCCCTTAGTAGTTGGGGTTGGGGCCAGCCCCCCAGACCTCTCCACTGGATCCCTACTCCACGCCAGCATGTTGCATTCACATCTTAGAGCATCGGGTTAAAGTCTGATCCCTCTTTCCCTGTGGAGACACAAACAATACTCCGCTACCCTTTTCTTTGTATTATTTTTTTTCTTTCCCCATCTTCTTCTCTGTTGTCTACCATGTGTATCCCTGTATTTGGTCTGGTCCCTGCCATATTACCTGGTCCTCACCCCAGGGATAGTTGTGTCCTGTAGCTTTTTCCCTATGCTCTATTTGCCTGTTTTGGTTTTTTTTAAAGCTTACCTCATCAGCCTTTGAATTCTTTCCGTCTTTAAATCTTGAGGTCTGTTTTCTCTTTGTTGCCCTCTGGGAAAGGTTGTTCTATGTGGTAGCCTCTTATTTGTGCTTGGTGAGTGTTGTTCTTTTGCCCATACTGGGTTGGCAAGGATCTTTTGTAAGGCTGGGTTTCTTCTAACGTAGTCTTAGAGTTTTTGCTTGTCTGAGAAGACTCTTACTTCTCCATCTATCTTAATCAATAATTTGGCTGGGTAGAGTATTCTTGGGTTTGCATTGTTTTCCTTCAATTTTTTGAATATGTTACTCCATTCTCTCCTCTTCTTCATATTTTCTGCTGATAGATCTGAACATATTCTTATTTGGGAACCTTTATATGTGATTGCTTGTTTTTCCCTAGCTGCTCTCATGATTTTCTCCTTTTCCTCAAAGTTGGATAATTTAACTATTATGTGCCTTGGTGACATATTGGGATTCAGTCCAGCTGATGTTCTTTCAGCCTCGTGAATGGTTGCCTGGTTTTCATTCATTAATCTTGGGAAACTTTCCTCCAAGAATTCTCTCACTATTGTTGCAGATGACTTTTGTTTTGTCTTCCTCCGGTAAGCCAATAGTTCTAATGTTCTGCTTCATAGCATCAGACATAGCTCTTAAGTTTTCTTCAGCTTCTCTAATGATCTTATTAGATTTTTGTTCACGTTTGTTAAAGTCTGCTTGGCTGTCCTCCAAGTCACTGTTGGGGTTCTCTGATTCCTCCAGTTGCTTCTCAAGGTCCGTGAGTATGCTACTGGTTTATGCTATCTGCTGTATTTCTCGTTGATTTATGGCGTTTACCTCTTCTATCATTTTTCTGTATTCTTTCCCTCATATCCTCTATGACTCCAAGCAGCATTCTGAACATTTTCTTTCTGTGGCAGCTCAATGTCTGCTTCCTCTATGCATGTCATTATGTTCAGGGCATCTTCGGGTATTGCCTTTTGTTTCTCCCATTTTTTCGTTGAGGTCGTTGGGGCTGATGGCTGTTTGCATTGTGCTGTTCTAGAGGAGCCAGGTGCCATTTTCCAGGGAGTCAAAGAACACTGGCTCTCTCTGGGAGACTTGTAGGAATGCTGCTTTGAACTGCCTACAGCTTATTTCACTATGGAATTAACCTACCACTTTATCCTCCTGTGGCTTCCCCCTCAGGGGAGTGACCCAGAAGGTTGGTAGGTTGCCTACTTTGGTGTTGGGGAGTTTGGGCAGAGGTTCCTGCAGCAGCTTGGTTTTTATTATCTCCTGTATTTCTCTTTGATTTATGGCTTTTACCTCTTCTATCATTTCATCCTTTTTCTGTATTGTTTCCCTCATATCCTGTATGACTCCAAGTAGCATTCTGAAAATTTTCTTTCTTGGAGCAGAGTATCCCCTAGGTGGGGGTCAGCAGGGCCTTTCCCCAGCCTCAGACTAGCTACACAGGGTGGAGCTCTCACCTAGCTAGGTGTGGCACAGGCATAAATGCCCTAGGCTAAGAGGAGTGGTCTGGAGGTTAGCAGTCCTGTGTGGGAGACCAAGAAAGAGACAAAGAGGAGGAAAAAAAAGTTAAAAGGCAAACCCGCTGAGGAGGGAAGGGGGGGGGGGGGGATATAGTGAAGAGATGGAAACAAAGCAACAGTGTAGCTGAGTCCCAATCCCTGCCAGTGGACCTGCAAAGGTTCAGTCCCTGCTTTGAGGCGGTAGAGGCAAGCTGTGGCTGTGTTGAGACCAAGTTGCCCTACAGGCTCCAAATGGTCCCAGCTCAGCAGAGACAGTGGCGGGGCCAAGGTCAAGCCCCAGCCGGCCTCCACTGAGGTAAGCCCAAAGCCCCCAGTCCCTCATAACCCCGTGGGTCAGTGCCTACTTATCTTTATGATGCTCCTCCTGCGTTCCAGCAGTGTTGAATTTCCCTCTAAGCAACTCTCCTGTGCTGAATTCTGCAGAGTCCCTCTGGTATGTGTTACTCCTTCGCCATCTTACCAGAAGTTGGTCCTTGCTGTTTTATGCCCCAGGTGCACATCCCTACAGATGGCCTCTGCAGGTTTACTCTGCAGAGCTTGGCGGCCCTGCCTCCTGCCCTGACTTTCCATCTGCTGCTGTGGCACATTATTCTACAGAGCACCATTTTGGTTGTACTTGGTCTGTGTGCACATTCATAAGACACACTGGTTGTCTGGAAAGCATTTTAATTTCCCCTTTTGTCAACATTGAACCCGTACTTCCAAGCAGTAAGACGTGCAGATCAGTGAACTGCTTTCCTTGTGCTCTCTGGCGTGTTATCATGATGATGATTAGCCCTTTCTCTAAGTGGCCACCTTCCCCAGCTCACTGGCCTTTCCACTGCTGGGACACCTAAGTCGAGAACATCACATAGAAGGAATTCCTTCTCTGCTGCCTTTTCTTGGTCTGCACACAGTTTTAATCCTCACTCACGTTGTTCCACATAGCAGTCATCTGTTCCTCTTTATTGCCAAGTAGTATTCCTTTGTGCGATAGGCCATAGTTGTGTCTCTGGCCTCTTGGTGATGGACATTTGCATGGTTTCCAGTTTTAAGCTCATAAGAGTCAAGCTGTGACACTTGTGGACACTTGTGACTCCTGAGTAGGTACTTGCGGAACTTTTGGTTAGCTGATGTAGGTGAGTTCGTTTATTGTGTCAACCTAGCCAATAAACACGTGGGATTAATTGAAGGACAGAGGGATAAATGGCTTGGTGAGCCTCACCTTTCTAGTTCTCAGGTCTCTTGCTTTGTGATGGTCACACCAGGGTGCAGCTGCCTTAGCAGTTCCCTGCTTCAGCTTGCAAGGCTGACTTCCTGTAAGACACCCCCAAGGAGAAACCACATGGACCTACCCCGATGCAGCCCTGGGTGCTAGAGCAGCCATGTGGAGACCCCTGCCAGCACTGAGGTGCTTACACGTTCACCGACTTAGCTTTCCTCCTGCAGTCAGCATCATTGCCTCTGTTTTGTGAGATGGAGGAGGACTTTGTGGATTGGTGATGGACATGTGGGTTAATGGGTTAATGTTGGACTTGTGGGCTTAGGCCGCACTGGGTTGGGATTTTTTTTTATGCACACTTAACCTATATATAAATCTCTTTCTTATACAAGAGTTGCTGTGGATTTGTTTTCTAAAGTACCCAGACTAATGTAATAGGTCACCCTAAAACCCAGCAGCTTAAAACAGCAGTTGGCATTTGTGATCTCACAGTTGGCATTTGTGATCTCACACAGTTTGTTTGGTTCAGGAATTGGGGAGCAGCTGAGTCCCTACTAGCACCAGACCCCAGAGACCTTACCATAGGGTGAACTTGGGTGGCCTCACAACCTGACCCCTGCCTTTCCTCATAGAGTAACCCAAGAGCGTCCCAGAGGTGGAAGCCACAAGGCCTTTAGTGACTTCTCCCTGGCAACTGTGTGTAGTCATTTCAATAATGTCCACCCTATTGGTTACAGAGACCAGCCCTACTCCTCGGGTAAAGGAACCTGCATGAGGATGTGAACCCCAGGAGTGAGGACCACTGAGTCCTTTGGAAACTAACTACCCAATAGGACAGCTGTCACTTGCTTAGAAACCTCTGAATCTTTCCAGGGGCTGGGGGGGTGTGGTGGGGGTTGGCCTGCATCCTTATTTCCACCTAGACCCGCAGCACACGAGAAGCTCATTCACGCCACCTCCCCAGCAGCATGGGGTTTGAATCTTAGCTGTGTGACAGTCAGACTCCTGCCATCTGTTTCATCCGACATCGGCCTCTGAGTGTAGCATTTGGTCTCTCCGCCCTGTATCAACCCCTCTGTGGCCCTGCATTCTCCATCCTCACAGGCACTGCTCTCAACCTTCTTGCCTGCTCCCTGGGATGTGGCCCTTGGGCAGCCTCAGTGACTTGCTTTCTTGGGGTCCCGGCCTCCCTGTGATGTGCCCAGAAGGCTGCGTCCCATCCTGCTACTCAGATGTTTTTCCGGCACAGAAGACATTACCCCATTATCTGTCTCTGTGCTCTTTGTGCTCCATTTCCTCTCTTAAGTTCTCAGACGCTGATGACCCTGGTTCAGGACTTTGTCGCCCTCTCCCATTTTTCTGTGCATTTTCCCTCCACTTCTTTGCACTCCGTGCACCAGTCGGGGTGATCTGTTCAGGTCTATCATCCAATCCCTTAGCCTTTTTTTCTGAGTAAGCCTTCTCTGGCTGTAAACCTGGCCATGAGCTTTGTGACCCTTCCTGCCATCAAGCTCTTCCTATCCTAAAAGGCCCAGGTGGTTTTCTAATGGTTTCCTTTGCTGAGCTTGGCCGCCTGGCTTGCTGTTTTCTAAAACCTTAGCCAGGGCAGCACTGTTGGATAAGGGTTGGACTGCTGATGGTCAGGTCAGAGGCTGAAACCCACTTGCTCTTTGGGATGAGAGACAACTTTGTGATGAAACACCTGAACTTCCACGAAAAAAAGATAAGAAATCTTAATAAGTCAAGCAATGAAACTGCTGGCTGTACCATTGTTATGCCAAGCAGACATCTTTGTGAGGCCATGCAGTAGTGAAGCACAGAAACCTACGCATTCACTGGATCCATAAAGCGAGGCATCTGTAAAAGGCACTGTTGAGCTGAGAGAGATGAAACTGCTGGAAGCATCATTGTACAGAGGCACATGAACTTCACAGAGGCAACGTTTCTGTGAAACAACTGAACTTCCAAGACAAAGCGTTTTCAGGAGACTCGGGAATGTCACAGGGCAATATTGTTCTGAGAGAAAAGGAACTGCGGGTGGCACGTTTGAACTAAGAAGCTTCCTGCTGCAGGAGCTCAGGTGCCCTCAGGTGCCAGGACTCAGCATTTTAAGGAAACTCCACCAAACTCACTGAAGTTCAGTTTTTTCCGGAATCATCCATTTCCGAAGTTCCTTTTGCTCTATGACTTCTGAACTTTCATGATACAGAGGGAACAAAGGTGTGGCTGCCTGCTCCCATAAAGGTTGACAGCCTTGTAGGTCCCAAGAGGTCACTGAAAGTTGGCTTTGACTCAGTGGCAGTGGGTTTAGTTGGGTTGTGTTAAACACACACCGTTGAGTGTGTTAAAAGTCCACTTTGAAACGATGAAAACACCGTGGGAAGTGGCTGGTAGCTGGCGCTGGCTGTGATGACTTTCCTGAGAACAGTGAGTGATGTCTGTCCATCTGTCAGCTTCGTGTCTGGATCAGGTGTGCTTGCTTCTCCCAGTTCTTTCTTTGAGTTGTCGGTCACAGAGGCTTCTCCCCATCTGTGCAGTGTGGCTTTGTGGTTTTTAGCCCTGAGGTTTTCTGTGGGCGTAGTTGGAGGCGGTCGGTCAGGCTCAGCCCACCACTTGACATGAGTAGACCAATCCAGTCACATCCTCCATCTCCATACCCCCACTGCTTTCATGCCAGTGACAGGGACCATATGGCCCACCAACCTGAAACTGTGTACTACCTGGCTCTTCACAGCGGGACACATATTGGGCCGCTAACCTCAAGGTGGGCAATGCAAACCACCCATCTACTCTGAAGGAGAAAGAGGAGACTTTCTGCTCCAGTAAAGAGTTACCGCTTGGAAGCCCATGGGGCAGTTCTCTGCCTGCAGGGTCTGTGTGGGTCAGGATGAGCTCTGTGGCCGTGGGCTCTAGAGTTCAGGTCCTTCACAGAAAATAGTTGCAAATCTTTGCTTCAACTGCTTTTCTCCAGGCGCACAGGCCCCGAGTCCTGCTCTCTCATCCTTACACCTCTGCAGCCCCTGCCAGCACCTCCTGCTGCCCCTTTCCCAGACCTGGACCTAGAGACCACATCCCAGAGTTGGACATCAGCTTGTCTTTCACATATTATTCCAGCTGCTTATACAAACTCAGCACATAACATGATGGTTCATTCCCATCTCTTCAGATAAGATGCAAGGCCTGCCATTCCCTCCTGCCAGAACCTCTCCCTAACCCGAATTGACTTTATCACCGCAGTACAGCTCTGGGGCAGTGCCCTGTTCTTCGACCTTCTGTCTGGTTTGACCAGGCAGTTTTTCCTTAGCCTCCCTGAAGACTTGGCCTTCTTCCCCAGGGCTTCATGTGAAGAGGTGAGGTACCCCTCAGGTGTATGTTTGAGGGGTGACAGGAAAGATGGCTCCTCCTCCCATCCAAGGGCATTTCTTCCAGTCTAGCTCCCCACTGTCCCTGTGTGTCTGGGGCCACATCCTACACACACGTCTTTACCCAAAGACGGCTGAGCTCCCATCCAGAGACGTCCTGGAATCTGCCTTCAGAATAGGATGTCTCTGACAGTTCTGTTGCTCCCCAATCTTGGCACCTTCATGTTTCCTTTTCTCTTTTGTTGAACATCCACCACGCCAACTACCAGCACCACCACCACCACCACCACATCCCCTATGTCTTGATTGGGGTGGGGGAGCCAGGGGTGCAAGGTCAGTGACACTGGAGCAGCTGAGACTGCATGTTTCTGAGGAGGGCCCAGACTGGCTGCACACCTGGAGGACTTTTCAGTTAACATACAGACCTCGGATCCGCGTGTTTGTCTTCAAGAAAAGAAAACACATGTTTCTAGAATCTTGTGCAAAAATCTTTCATGCAGCCATTGTATAGCCCCAAACTGAAACCGCTGAAATACCCCTTACAGAAGACTAGACAGTGAAGGATAGTCCAGAAGGGACAGGGCACAGCAATAAAAGCAAATGACCCCACATACACCCACGGTGAATCTCACGAACATGGCCAAAGAAGCTAGACAGGGTCCAGACTGCAATGAATGGGTCCATTTGTATGAACTCTAAGGACTCCTGGACAAAACTCAGAGTATGTCAGTATGTCAGGGCAGGAGAGGAATGGACTAGAAGTGGGCAGGAGGGGCCCCTGAGGGTGCTCGTGTTTGCGGTTGGGACCATACTTGGACAAGAGTATGCAAATACGGAGGCTTACTGCACTGAAGACCTACTCTGTGCATGGTACGGTACATTAATTGTACCTCAGTAAAAAGTGTCTGAAGTTTCTAAAGCCCTGTGTCATAGGTGCTGAACTGCGGGTGAACTGAGGCAAAGAACCAGGAAACAGCTGCCTGTGGGTGGCAGTCAGTAGTCAGTGCAGAGTTGGGCCACAAAGCTGGTAACCCAACCTGAGAGTCTCCTTAGCCATTGTGCTACTGTCTCGTGCATACCCTGTGTACTACAGAGAAGTTCGTGTCACTTCCAAGCCCAACAGTTAGTATTTGTACAGGACAGTTTACTGCAGAATTGTTGATTAACAGGGGCCTGCGTGGATCAGTAGGGAAAAGAGGAGCTTCCTACTTCCGTAAAGAGTTACCATTTTTGGAAATTCCACAAGAGCAGTTCCACCCTGTCCACTGAGTTCGCTTCCACCCGATGGCAGCGAGTTTCGTTTGGGAGCTTCACGGAAAACCCTGGTGGTGGCCCCTTGATAAACCGCAGGATTGCTAACTGAAAGGTGGGCGGTTCCAGCTCACCAACCGCTCCAGGGGAGAAAGCCAAGGCTCTTTGTTCCCATAAAGATTCACAGCCTTGGAAACCCTTGGGGACATTTCTACTATGCCTCAGAGATGACAGCAAGGGGGTTGGTATGGATTGGGGATTGAATACATTGCAGTGCAGTCATGCAGTATTGTAAGACAGGGGAAGGCTAGTTTGAGAAAAGCTTGTGTTGTTAGGTGCCATCAAGTCAGCTCCAACCCATAGCGACCCTCTGCACAACAGAAGGAAACACTGCCCTGTCCTGTGCCACCCTCACAATGGTGCCTATGGGTGGATCCATCTCATTCATGGCCGTCCTCTTTCTCACTGCCCTCTCACTTTACCAAGCATGATGTCCTTCTCCAGGGACTGGTCTCCTGACAACAGGTCCAAAGGATATGAAATGAAGTCTTGCCATTCTTGCCTCCAAGGAGCACTCCAGCAGAACTCCTTCCAAGACAGACTGGTTTGTCCTGTTGTCCATGGTGGTCTTCTCCAGCACCATAACTCAACTGCATTTCTTCTGTCTTCCTTATCCAGTGTTAAACTTTCATATGCATATGAGGCTATTGGGCATATCATGGCTTGGTTCGGGACACTTTAGTCCTCAAAGTAAAATCCTTTCCAATACTCTAAAAAGGCCTTGGACAGCAGATTTAACTAATACAATGCATCTTTTGATCTCTTGACAGCTACATCCATAAGCATTGATTGTGGATCCAAGCAAGACAAAATCCTAGCCAACTTCAACCTCTTCTCCATTTATCATGATGTCACTATTGGTCTAGTTGTAAAGATTTTGGTCTTCTCTACTGAAGGCCGCACTCCTTGATCTTATCAGCAGGTGCTTCAAGTCCTCCTCCCTTTCAGCAAGCAAGGTTGTGTCATCTACATATCACACAGGTGGTTAATAGGCCTTCCTCCAATCCTGATACCACATTCTTCTTCACATAAGCCAGCTTGTCTTTATAACTTAAGCCAGATGATCTCCTGGCTTTGGTGTACGTTGGAAAGCACACCAGTATATAGTGCACAGTATTCCATCTGTGTGAAACGTGTGCCCGTGTACATCCCACAGGAGCTCTTCAGGAGACCTAAGAAACCAAGCAAAGTGGAGAGCGGGCAGGAGGGGAGGGGAGGGGTCCTGGTAGAGAGCGGTGCGTGTGTTCTCAGCGCGAAGCTGCATGAACGGCATACAGATTCAGAAGGTAACAGTTGAGTGCAGCACACTGGGAAAGTATGGGTGCAGCCTGCCTCCTGTGCCCCCATGATACCCTGTGGCTTTGGCCGTCTCACTTCTGTCCCTTCTTGCCCACCAGTCTGTACAACCTTCCTCCAGAATCACTCTGGGACCTCCTGCCCCCCATGCCTGCCCAGCTCCCTCCATCCGGTCTATCTCCAGGTTGGACATAGGAGTCTTTAAAGCTAAGGACCGTTGTCCAGTCCAATTCTCAGTGGGTCCTTAAGGCCTGGGGTATCTGGTGGAAGGACCTCCAGATCTGTGACCTGCATGCAAAATTCACCTTCTGACAGGCCAGTACCCCACCAACTCTCCACCAGCCCCTGCCTTCAGTAACCCCCACTTGAGGCAACACCGTCCTCCTGACTTGTTGGAGGTGCTGTTCCCAGAGACATGCTCCCTGCAGGCAGCTCAACTCTTCACACCGGGCAAAGCCAGGCATCGAGATCATGTACCTGGGGTCGTGTTGGTCTCCATCTTGGTGAGCTCAGTGGTATTCCCATTGGCATACACAATCTTGAGATCCACATCATTGGAGCCCTGAGGCTGCCATGGGATAAGGGCTCAGCCACACATTGAAAGGTTGGCCTTTCAAACCAACCAGAACCTTGGGGGGAGCTATGACAGGCTGCTTGCTTGAAGAGGACAGCCTCGAGGCCCCCACGGGGCAGTCACACCTGCCCAACAGCCTCTCCAGATTCTTGGTTCATAGTAGAGCACACAGAGTGGTTTTGCCACAAATATGTGAGACCCCATTAAGAGAATGGCCAGGTCCCGTGTGCCCTCCCACACAAAGGGTGTGCGGTCAAGCCAGTTGCCCAGGCTCCTGGTGCACCAGCCATGGCAGCTGGAAGAAGATGGGCCCGAACGCCTTGAAGTCCTGGCAGGCAAGTTCTCATGGGGGACACGTACTCTGTCCAGGAGTGCGACCGCGCGGGTGCATGAAAGTCGTATTTTTAGACTGTCATGAAAAATGGAGAAGTATATGAAAGGCATTCTAGCTTTAGGAAATAATGCTCGTCGGGATTTTAGATTAAAGAGGTAATAAGATCTGCCTAGGCAGAGTGAAGAGAGATGGTTTAGTCGTGAAAAATAAGGTGATCAGACAAGTAAATGGCAGGCTGGAAAATAAAAATGTATCATTCGGACGGCAGGAAGCCATTGCCTGTTTTTCAAAAAGCAAGATACCGAAGTTATCATACCCTCCGCATCATTTCCCTTGAACATTAAAGGAGCGGTGCTGGAGTTGGAGTGACAACAGAAGGGAAAAATTGTAGTGGTCTTGCTCGGAGATTAGGGTCCAATTTATGGATTTATTTCCGGGGCTTGAGGTTCAACTGTAGATGAAATACAAAATGAAGAGGCAGACGGCTCCAACGTAAAATTGGATGCAACAAAGGACAACAAATGGTTACAGCCCAGTTCTGCCACGTGACATGCAGGCATTATGAGCTGTGAACGGACCAAGGGTGAGGGACACTGGCTGGTGGGGGACAGTAAGTCCTGTTTTCTCTGGGCGAAATTTGAGTTGGAGATGCCAGGCATGCCTTGTGCGTTCATGCAGCTGGAGCCAGTAAGCTAGATGCAGGAGTGTGCGGTCTGAAGGCACCTGACCCTGAGCTGACTGTCAGGTGGGGAAGAAGGCCTTCTGCCACAGGACTAGCACCCCTGCCAAGCCAGACCCCGAGTCCAGCTGCTGTCTGCACAGAGGGCACTCAGGTGCTGAAGAAGAGCAGGACGGGGTTCTAACAGGTGTGATAGGCCAAGATTGCAAAGGCTCTCGGAAACCAGCAGAGACACCTGCTACTGAAAAGAGACATGGCAGAGCCCCTGGGAGAAGTGGGGAGGGAGGAAGTAGTGGCCACCAACCTCCGCAGAGCCATCAGATGAGGCACCAGGTTCAGCATGTGCCTGGGCAGCAGGAGACACACCCACAGGGGAAAGTGCCACACACTAATTTCTCTGCCAGATCTAAGTGATGGGTGGACATGGTGACCCCTTCTCTGCAACTTCTGGGAGTCCACTGTCGTTTCTTGGCTGAGGTGGGAGTTGGGACCAAAACTGTCGGCCAGTGCAGCCACCACTTGTCCTGCTCCTTGCTTGTCCAAGACACCCTCAAAGCGCTGGCATAGTGGGCATCAACATCGTGGACATTTGGAAGGTTTGTAAGAGAGCACAGAGGTGGGAGACGAAGCCGCCTGTGGAAGAGCAGGGTGCCGCAAGCACCCACCCCTCGCGGATCTTTATGTTCTCCTTGTCCGTGCAAACGTACAACTGGAGAGCCACCAGCAAGCTGGCCAGGACCTGTGGGAGGGACAGCGTGTTTAGCTTCCTGGCGTGGCGGACAGGCTTCTGGGATCGATGTCATTAGAGCAGAGACCAGAGCTGGGCACCAGAAGGGCTCAATGTAGGGGGCAATCGGGTGTGGTGACTGATGGGGATGGGACAAGCAGGAGGAAGAGCGGAGGTCAGAGAAGGAACTCTGATTCCCTCACGGCTGCCATTTGATTCCGCTTCTCCTGAGTCGTGAATGTGCTCCAGTAAAGGGCAGGCCGACCCTGAGCAAGTGCTAACCCTCCAACAAAGCGCTGCCTGACCCGGAGCCTGTGCTCCCTTCTCCACTCCTTGCCCCTGGTCCGTCCTAGGCGCGCCCTGAAAGGAGCTGTCAGACATGCTGGCCCTAGTAACAGGCCTTGGCTTGCTGCATGCCTGTTGTCGCTCTCAAATGGAACACTGCAGCCATCAATGACTGAGCATCAGATTGCAAGCTTTTAGGACTAATTGCAAAGTCTAAGCTAAAAATGCTTCCCGGGGCTGGCTTTAAATATACTAATAATACCTTGTACAGGTGTGGTGCTGTACAATTTCAGAGCACTTCTGCCCACTTCATCCACACAATAAACAAGGCTTTTTGAACTCCCGGGCCTCTGCTAAGTGAGAAACCTATTCGCTCACCTGGTGGCACGTTGTCAAACGTTCTGGGTACAGTAACCATTTGTTGAGCGCCCCTGCACACTAGCACTTTCCCGAGGGCACCAGGGGGTTTGTGTCCAGTAAATAAACACCCAGTAATTGGGTGTTACCCACCCAATAAATGAGCCCTGGTGGCACAGAGTTTCATCGCTTGTTTGGCTGCAAACAAAGGGTCAGCAGTTCAAGCCCAGTTCAAACCAGATATTCTGAGGGAGAGCGATGATGTGTTCACTCTGCTTCCATGAAAATTGACAGCGTTGGGACCCTGCAGGCAGTTCCTCTCTGCCCTATCGCGTCCCCACGCGTGAGCCTCCAGGAGGCAGTGGAGCAGGTTTCCCGATAAATGTGAGCTTGCGTACTCAATGGCATGTACCCCCACCTCCACCCCACTCCATTCCACCTCCTTATCACAGGACTGCTGGAGAGGCTGTTTGTAAAACTATCACATGATTGTATAGATGCTGCCAGGAATCCGTGGTCTGTTTGTTTTTAAGACCTAGAGTTTGGGTGCTTCTCTGGACCCAGTGATTCTTCTTGAAAGCGTTCTGTTCATTTTCACTGGCACTCTCTTGAAGCTGACCTACCTCTCACTTGAATTCCACTGTGAAGTGTTTTAGGCGTTCCACACACCTGAGGCTGGCTCCTGGCTGAGGTGCTGTGATTGGGGAGAGGAGGGTTCGGGGGGCGGTCCAGGAGTACAGCCAGGCCCATGTCCTGCAGGCTGTGTGGGCCATGGGGAGAAAGAAGGGGGTGACCTGGTTTCTGCAAGCCAGGCTGGGCTACACTGAGAGAGCAGGAGCCTGTCGGCTTCTCATGAGACTGACCTGGCAGTTAGGGAACCGAAGCAGCATTGGTGTCTGGGCCAACCTCAGGGTAGGACATCTGACCTGTGTCTGAACCCCTGGGTTGCACAAGCATGCACTGTGGACCTCCTTAGAGGCTATGCCACCCTAGGGGTCTCACCCTAAAATAATAGGGACCTTGCCTTCCAAGCACCCAGTCCAAGTGGGTAGTGGGACCCCGCCTAGAGGTCTTTTCTGCTCATGACCAGAGGTGGGTATTGTCAGGGAGCCAGGTCCCCTGGGGAAGCCCTCCCTCCCTGCCTCTCCCAACCAACTCCTCCCGCCTAGAGCCATAATTTTATGGCCTCCAGTTCCTATTCAGCAAGTTATGTAGACATGCTGGGGGCTGGGGGGGAGAGGAGACAAGCCAAACAGCCTAATCATATTTCCCACTGTACACTTTTCCCAGGCGCACAGGGAGTGATGAGAGCATCGCTTTTAAAAAAAAGACCTTCTTGGTCTTACCGGAAGGAGCCCTGGCAGGCCAGGGGTTGGTTCAGCACTCCACCAATAACCACCAGCTGCTCTGAGAGAGACAGGTGTGGCCTTGTGCTTCCATCGAGACGACAGCCTTGGAACCCTGCATCTCAGAGAACCTGACAGCGACACATGTGTGCGTGTGTGTACACAGAGTAGAGCATCTCAACCTGACAGCAACACGTGTACGTGTGTGTACACAGAGAGAGCAGAGCATCTCAGAGAACCTGACAGCGACACGTGTGTGTGTACACAGGGAGAGTAGAGCATCTCAACCTGACAGCAACGTGTGTGTGCGTGTGCGTACACAGATAGAGTAGAGCATCTCAACCTGACAGCAACACGTGTGTGTGCGTGTGCGTACACAGATAGAGTAGAGCATCTCAACCTGACAGCAACACGTGTGTGTGCGTGTGCGTACACAGAGAGAGTAGAGCATCTCAACCTGACAGCAACACGTGTGTGTGTGCGCGTGCGCGTCTGGATTACCAAAATACCTCTTGGTTCTGTAGATTCAGAGCACAAACTGTCAGAAGCCGAAGAGTTCCCTTGTGAGCTCTGGCCTCGAAGCCCCCATTGAGCCGCCAGCCCACAGATACTGCAGAAGGGACATGATGTGTGCGAGGAGCGTGGGCCTTGCACCTGGGCCTGTTTCCCATGGGGGCTGGCCAAGAGCTGCCCATGCTGTGCCCTGACCATCCTTGTTTCTTTGCAGGGCGTCTTTTATGACCAAGACTGTCCAGTACCAGAATGAGCTGCATAAATTCCTAATCTGGGATACAGCTGGCCAAGAGCGAGTAAGTCACTCTTTAATTTGCTGTTTCTTTTTGTGTTTTGTTTGTTTGTTTTGTGTTTTCTGAGGCTAAATTACAGCCTTGGTAGGCTCACCAGCAGGGACACATCACTCCGTTGTCATGGGCCGGTCTCTCTTCAGTGAAGGAAACGCTCCCAGGCACTGAGGATATCCTCCTGCTGTTGAGTGCCCTCACCAGCCTGGGCATCACAGAGCTAGGGCAGGTGAGGGGGCGTTGCTGGAGGCCTAGGGAGAGCCACCTCTCAACAGCTAAGGAGGAAACCTGATGGCGTATAATGTGTGCCATGGAAGTGTGATGGATGAGCTGCATGCTGCCTTGTGATAGGTACTTAATAAATGCCTGATGAGTAGATTGTTCATGATGGTTATCTGCTTGAGGAAGGGGGACAGGCATGACCACCTTGGAACACTGTGTCATCCCCCCAAGCCCAGGGTGCTTGGCAGCCACCCTGGTAGTCAACTACTGTTGGGTTTTGTTCTCCAGCAGTGCTATGGGAGGGGGAGACTGGCTATAATCACAACCTGATGTTACACCCTTATCTAAGCAAACCAAGGCATAGAGGCAAAGGCTCTGGGACCCAAGACACACAGTTGTGGGGTGCTGGGTCTGCCCTGCCAGCCAGGTGCAGCTGTGGCCCTTCTTGCTCAAGCAGAGTCCCATGTCCTTACACAGCACTGCCCTGGGGCAATTTCCTGCCCTTGCACTTCATCAAAATGCACGTCTGGCGTTGGGAGACATGCCGGAGCAGAGCTTTCTTGGGCTTTGCAGCAGCGCCGTTGGCCAGGATACACGGTGACGGGTGCTAGCGTATTTCTTCTAGAACACGAGAAAAGAGCAGAGCGCAGGACCCTTTTACATTCTGTGACTGCTGCTTGCCTGCTGGCCCCTGACATCCCCACTTCTGAGCCATTCTACCATATCTGCCTCCACAGAGCACATGGGTGATGGTCAGCTGGCCGTCTGGCAGTGGGGGATCCCACAGAGAATGCCCAGAGGCCTGGTATCTGGGGCACCTGGACATGAGCATTGACTGGATCTTCTCATCAGCCTGACAGCTCATCTCAAAGTGTTTAAGATGACATGAGACTAGTGCAGGACCCAGGTGTGACCTGGATCCAGGGCAAGGCTCTGAGAGTGCCAACCTCAGCCTGCCTCTCCCGTATGTCCTCTCACAACAACTTGCTGGTTGTTCCCAAGCAGCCTTGACCCTGTCCCTCAGCTTGGAAGACCACCCCCTATCCTGTCCTCTTGGCTGTACCCTAGAAAACGCATACACAGCCCTCAGAGCCCACCTCTGAGTCACTTCCAGGCGGCTCTCCTAACATCCCTCCCCTCCCCACTTAGCCATCTCAGTAGATCTCCCACACGTGCCCAGCACCTACTTCCCGGCCCTTCTTTCATTCCCTGGTCTGCTGTCCCTGCCCTCCCTTTCATCACTCTTCACAAGATCCAGAGGGTTCCAGGGGAAGATGAACAAGATGTATTGTCTTCCTGTAATGCCCTTCTAGGGTGGCCCTCTCCCTCATCCCCCAACTCTGAGCCATCTGCCCTCTGCCCCACAGACTCCAGCTCCCTGACCTTCACCCGGCTCCTCAGGCACGCATGTCCCACCCATGCACCCCTAATGTGTTGCTGGCTCTCACTAGAATGCTTTCCTTGCCCACTGTGTCCAAGTACACATAGTCCATTCTCTACCACTGCCCTCTGGGTGCTCACGACAGGTTATGTTAGGGAGCTGCCTACCATCAAGCAGAGTAGGGTCCGGTTACGTGTGTCCTGTGACCTGCCCTGTGTGTCGGTCATATTTCCCACCAGAAGATAAGCCTGGAGAGAGGAGAACACTGCTGTATTGTTCACAGCTGTATTGTCAGAGCCTCGCTCAGTGCCTGATGCAGAGAGATGTTCAGGTATTGGTGGGATCACTTAAGAAGTGGAGCAGTCCTTTGCCCTCATCACCACGATGGTCCGTCTTCTGTTAGACTGTGAGCTCCTTGGGCCAGGGACTGTCTTCATGTGCCACTCTTAATCACTGGGACGCATCAGTGATGCTGGGGGTTGATGTCAACTTCTGTGGCAAAAATAAAGAGGGCTCCTCCACACACTCGTACCAGGTGAGGGTGCAGGCCTCAGACTCCAGGTGCTCATTGGTCTATGGTCAAGAGATGGCTGTGGAACCAGCACTCCCCAGGGGAGCCTACTGACAGCTGATTGCAGAGTGGAAGTCAATGGCAGTGATTTGGGACACATCTTGAATGGCATGCAAAGCCATTGCGGTGGGGATCCTGTCATCATCATCAGTGATGGCAGACATCCCTCAGGGAAGGATGATCCGAGGGTGAAGAGAGGCCTGAGAAAAATGGATGGAATCCACAAACATCTCGTTGACCTGGGTCACTCAGAAAGCATAGGATGGAAGCTGAAATGTGCTGGCCAACAGCTTCGTCGGGACTGCAGTTCACCTGGAGTGTTCATTCCAAGAATTCGCTCCTAGTGACAATTCTGAACTCACTCTCTCTTTCTCTCACGGGTCAGGTCAAATGAAACTTGTTTTCGTAGTTTTACATTTATTTTCTCAAGAGAGCCACTGTCGTACCTCTTTATCCTTCTTACTTGCTACCCTCAACGAGTTCATTTTAAGTAACCTTTTCCCACCGCCAGTTATCCCCCTGCTAACAAGGAACCCCTGCAGTGATGAACGGCACCAGGAGCCCATAAATGGGCCAGGAGCCTCGGTGAGCTCAAGGCGGTCTCCGTGTACGCAGTCTGGAGTGCATTGTATCTGGTCCTGAAGGACATCTGCCCCAGAGTCTTCGTAGGTGCTTCCTGATGGCCCTCTCCACCAGGTCAGCACAGACATGTTTATGGTGATGGTCCTCAAGTGAGCAACTCTTGTCCATTTCACATCACCTAACATTGGTGTCACCTAATGCTTGAGTTGGCAGACGAGCACCCACAGGCCAAATCCAGCCCACAGCCTGTTCTGGGGAATGATCCTATCGGATTACAGCCGAGCTGCCTTGTTCACACACTGCCTGTGGCTCTTCTCACACTACAAGAGCAGCACCCAGAGAAAACCAGATGGCCCACCAAGCCTGAAATGTCTACAGTGGTTGGTACCTGCCATCCTCTCAGTTCCTACCCATAGGGGCCAGAACGCTGCCCAGTCCTGGGCTGCCCACCCTGCAGTCCCTATGGAAGAATTAAACCCAGGGAGAAAGTGAGAAGATTGCAGTCACAAACAAAATGTGTGTGATTTGTTGAGTGGAAAACCAATTTTCTCTGTAAATTGCACCCAAATCACAATTTAAACAGTCTAAATATAACCCCTACAAAATGGCAGACTCAATAAAAGAACCAAGGAAGAATCACGCAAAAAATCTACCCACTGCCATTGTGGGTTCCAGCTGAGAAAGACCCTATATAAGGTGTCTGGGGTTGTAAATCTTTACAAGGGCAGAGAGCTTCCGAAGGGTTTGACCTGGAGACCTTGCAGTTGGTAGCCAGTGACTTACAAGAAGGAAAGCCCTCACAGTCGCCACGTTCTCCTCAAACTCAACTGACTCCTGAGTTGTGAGTGCACAATGGGGATATTAAGCAAGCTAGCAGAAAGCAACAGCCAAACCAAAGCTTTTAGCTATTGCTCACTATAGGAGGGATAGCGTTTGGAGCCTCCGCCTTGCCGTGCTAGGGGGAACTAGGTAAATACCAATTGGACATTTCATTGAAACCTCAAAAGGGCTATGCTTTAGGAGTAGAGCACGCCCTAGGTTTGAAGGCAAGTCCAACTAAATCCACCCTAAAAGTTTAGAAAAACCTAGTAATTGAACACTCTTCAGAGAAGACGCAAGGAGCCAGAGTTTAGAGCACGTCATTCATAATGATCATTTTGCAATAAAAACTACAAAACATTTAAAAACAGGAAAATGTGACCCAGTGAACATAAACAAAATTAAAGTCACCCATATATTGGAATTAACAGACCAGGAGCACTATAAAACAAAAGTAATTATGTTGAGAAATCTAAAGGAAAGAAGTCTGAACAAATGAACAGATGTCGAATCAGCCTGAGAAATAGAAATGCTAAAACTATTGATATCTATAATTCTCTGATTGGATGACAGACAAATTTATGAATCAGAAAAACACTAGGATAAAAAAAGTGGGAAAACATGAACAAAGGTTCTGTTCATAGGGACAGGCTCGGAGTCTAATGTGAACGGAGACTACAAACCAGCAAAGGGAAAGATACGGGCAGAACACAGCTATTTCAAGAAATCGTGATGAAACAACAACACACAAACTCAAGAAAAATAAATATAAAAGCAGTCTTACCTAGGAACAGCATAATCAGACTTCTAATAACATGCTGAAAGTAGCCAGACGTTTAAGACATTACCTCCAGAGGAGCAGTGGTATTCTTGAATGCTCACTTCTCACCACTTGTCTATCAGTCTGTCTGTCTTACTGGGATGCCGGAAGCTACGTCACTGGTATTTCAAGTGCCAGCAGGGTCACCCACAGGAAACAGGCAGCTTCCAGACTAGGAAAAGACGAAGCAATCAGCTGTCCACTTCAGAGGAAGTAGCCACTGAAAACCTTATGCATAGCTTAGAAACATTGTCAGATAATGAAGGGCTAATGAATGGAAGCAGAACACTGTTAGAATAGTGCCAGAGGAGGGGCCGCTCAGGTCCGAAGGCACTCTGCATGTGGCTGAGGAGGAGCGGCCTTCTCAAAGTAGAATCGACCATGTGACGTGAACGGAGTTAAAGCATCTGCCACTAAAGCCTTCGGGATCCTTTGCTGATAGGGCACAACTCGACATGAGAAGAAGCAGCTGTAAAAATCTAATCACAATGTGGAATGTATGAATTATGAATCTAGGAAAATTGGCAGTCCTCAAAAGTGAAATGGAATGCATAAGATCAGTATTATAAGCATTAGTGAGCTGACATGGACTAGTCTTGGCCTTTTTGAATCAGAAACTCATATGGTTGACTGCTGAGAATGACACCATCAAGCAGAATGGCATTGCAATCATCCCCAAAAGGATGGTTCAGGAACTATCTTGAAGTACGATGCTGTCTGTGATGGGACATCTTCCTGCCTGCAAAGAATCCACTCATTACAACTAATATACAAATCTGTGCACCAACCTCGAAAACCAAGGATGAAGAAATTGATGAATCCTACCAACTTCTTCAGTCAGAAATTGATCAGACATGCAGTGAAGGTGTCTTGTAAATTAGTGATGGTTGGAATGCAGAAGGAGAAGACAGGATGGAGCAGTAGTTGGAAAATACAATCTTGATAATAGCTGGAGATCACGTGACAGAATTTTGCAAGACCAATGACTTGTTCATAGCAAATATCTTTTATCAACAACCTGAACCATGACTGTACTCAGACTGCTTCAGATGGAACACACAGAAATCAAATGACCGCATCTGTGGTAAGAGACAATAGAGACGCTCAATATCAGCAGCTAAATCCAGGTCAGAGCCTGACTGTGGAATTAGACCATCAATTGTTGCTGAAGAAAATTAATAAAACAAGTCCAGGAGAGCCAAAATACAACCTTGAGTCTATCATGCCGAAATTTCAAGTACAAATCTGGTGCATTGAACACTAATGCCAGAAGCCCTGATAAGCTGTGGGAGGACGTCAGGAATTTCATTAATGAAGAAAGTAAAGGGTCATTAAACAAGACAAGAAAAAGATCAAAATGGATGTCAAAAAGAAACTATGAAACTTGTTCATGGGAACCAGTGAAGGGGTCTGGGGGGGCTGGCCCCAATCCCAGATACTAAGTGGACACTTGCCCCTCCCCTCAGAAGAATTTATTTCAAAGACGGCATTGAATCTGTAGCTCCGGAAGAGAGACATCTGATCAGAGCACACGGGAGCAGATGAAGGGGGAGGAGGATAGAGTGGAGCACATCATAGCCCACCAGGCCTTGAGGACAATGATCCCAATTAGAGCAGCCTGTCCACAGAGAGGACCACATGGCCGGCCCCACTATTGAGACATGATGCCCCTCACTGACCCATAGCCCTACAGGGGACAACACCGGAGACACAGTGTGGGAATTGCACCCGATCTGATCCCTCCACAGCAAGACAAAACACAAAGGACGTGCAACAGAATAGCAAGGGAATGGAGCAGCAAGGTCCCCAGGGAATGCTGAAGGTGGACTTTGGGGCCAGGGCATGGTGCCCCAACAGACTGGACTGGAAAACACTCCTAAAGGCCAACAAACGATCCTTGAACTAACTACAAGCTTTTCTTTCTTGTCTTGTTTTTCGTCATTGGTTTATTGTTGTTGTTTTGTTGTATATTGTTGCTTGGTTTTGCTCTATCTTGTTTTTGTGCATGTTATTATCTCCGCAGGTCTGTCTAAATAAAATAGGCTGGCTGAACAATCTGGAGAAGAAAACAACAGGACTGACAGTTCCGGGGGGGACATGGGAGAGGGAAAGGTGGGGGGAAAGGAAGTGGTGTTAATAATAAACCCAGGGACAAGGGAACAACAAGTGATCCAAATTGGTGGTGAGGTGGGTGTGAGAGGCCTGGTAGGGCATGATCAAGGGTAATGTAACCACGAGGAATTGCTGAAAACCTGGTGGGGACTGAGCATGATAGTGGACAGGAGATAAGTCAAGGGAAATAGAGTAAAGAGTTGGGAGGCAAAGGGCATTTACAGAGGTCTAAATAAAGACCTGTACATAAGCAAATATATTTCTATATGAGGATGGGTAAATCTATGTGCATATATTTATAGGTTTAGTATTAAGGTAGCAGAAGGACATTGGGCCTCCACTCAAGTACTCCCTCAATGCAAGAATGCTTCTATTAAATTGGCATTCTATAATGCTCACCTTCCCGACACAACCACTGAAGACAAAGCAGGTGCATAAGCAAGTGTGAAGAAAGCTGATGGTGCCCGACTATCAAAAGAGATAGTGTCTGGCGTCTTAAAGGCTTGAGGGCAAACAAGCAGCCATCTAGCTCAGAAGCAACAAAGCCCGCATGAAAGAAGCACACCAACCTGTGAAATCACGAGGTGTCGAAGATATCAGGTATCAGACATCATCAGAACAAAAAATCTTACCATAGTAGATGAGAGGGGAAGTGCGGAGTGGAGACCCAAAGCCCATTTATAGTCCACTGGAGACACCCTTGCAGCCCTGTGGGGAAGAGACGAGCCAGTAAGGGTGCGATGTAGCAACGATGAAAAATACAACTTTCCTCTAGTTCCTAAATGCTTCCCCTCCCCCTACATCATGATCCAAATTCTACCTTGCAAATCTGGCTAGACCAAAGGATATACACTGGTACAGATAGGAACTGGAAACACAGGGAATCCAAGGCGGATGATCCCTTCAGGACCAGTGGTGTGAGTGGCGATATTGAGAGTGTAGAGGGAGAGTGGGTTGGAAAGGGGGAACCGATTACGAGGATCTACATGTGACCTCCTCCCTGGGGGACGGACAACAGAAACGTGGGTGAAGGGAAACGCCAGATAGGGCAAGATATGACAAAATAATAATTTATAAATTACTAAGGGTTCATGAGGGATGGGGGAGCTGGAGGAAGAGGGAAAAATGAGCGGATGCCAGGGGCTTAAGTGGAGAGCAAATGTTTTGAGAATGATTAGGGCAATGAATGTGTAAATGTGCTCTACACAATTGATGTACATGTATGGATTGTGATAAGAGTTGTATGAGTCCCTAATAAAACGATTTTTATAAAAAGAAACTTGTTCATAATTGTAGAGTAGCTAAGGTAAATGGAAGAAATGATGAAGTGAAGGAGCTGACTAGAGGAAATTCCAGAGGGCAGCTCAAGAAGATAATGAAATGTCATAATGAAATGTGCAAGAACTAGAGTTAGAACTAGGGGAAGAACCCACTCAACGTATTTTAAACTAAAATAACTGAAGGAAAAATTCAAGTCTTCGGTTGGAATTCTGAAGGATTCTATGGGAAAAATATCAAATGATGCAGGAAGCATCAAAAGAAGATAGAAAGAACACACAGTCCCTGCACCAAGAAGAACTAGTGAAACATGCAACCATTGCAGGAGGTAGCGTGTGAGCAAGAACCAATAGTGCTGAAGCAAGGAATCGAAGCTGCACTCTAGGCATTAGCTACAATCAAGGCTCCAGGAATTGCTGGGATACCCACTGAAATGTTTCAACACACTGAAGAAGCACTGGAAGAACCCACTCCTCTACCCACAGTATTTAAAAGACAGCTACTTGGCCAACTCCCTGGAAGAGTTCCTTATATGTACCCATTCCAGAGAATCTTGACTCAACACAATGTTCAAACTATAGAGTAGTTTTGGTAATATCACATGCAGGTACAATTTTGCTGATCATCCAACAATGATTGGAGCTTCCAGGCTGGATTCAGAAGAGCATGTGGAGCTTGAGTAAAAGCAGAGAAGATCAGAAAGACGCCGTACTGACTGTGTAAAGGCAGTAGCCTATGTAGATCATAACAGACTTTGGACAGCCTTAAGAGGAATAGGAATTCCAGAACACTTGATTGTGTTGATGCGGACCTTGTTCATGGGTCAATACGGCATGGCTTAATATCAGAAAAGCTGTATGTCAGGATTGTGTGCTCACCATACATATTCAATCTGTATGCTGAGCAAATGATCAGAGACACTAGATTATATGAAAAACAATATAGCAACAGGATTGGAGGAAGGGCTTATAAACAACCTGGGATCTGCAGATGACACAGCCTTGCTTGCAAAGAATGAGGAGGACTTGAAGCACGTGCTGATGAAGATCAAGGATTGCAACCTTCAGTGTGCATTACAACTCAATGAAGGGAGACCAAAACCATCATGATGCAAGGAGATAGCACCAAAAAGAGTGCTGAGCAATATTCAGGTAACACAGAATGGGGAAGTGAAGGAAGAGCAAACCAGATCTGAAACCCTTGAAGTTACACAAGCCACCATTCAGCAGAGAAGCAACAAGTCCACGTGGAAGAAGCACATCGCCGGTGCAATCATGAGGAGTCATAGGGACCGGGTAATAGGCATCAACAGACATATAACAAACAAACAAAAACATGTTTTTGAGAACAAGGGCGGTGGAACAGAGATCCAAAGCCCATCTGTGGACTATGGAACAGTCTTCCCACAGAGGGACCACAGGGAAGGGATGTGTCAACCAGGGTGGAGTAAAGCATCGATGAAACACACTGTATTCCTCTGGTTCCCTAAAGCTTCCTCACCACCTACTACCATGACCCCAGTGCTGCTTCTCAATTCAGACTAGGCCGGAGCATAAACACAGGTTTAGATAAGAGATGGGAGCTCACGACACACAGATTCCAGGAACAGGAGTGGGAATAGTGCTACCAGGAGAAAGGGGGAACTGATCCCAATGATCAACATAACCATCCAGCCCTCCTCCAGTGAGGAGAGCAACAGAAAGCATGGGGAAGTGGGAGACAGCAGTTGGTGTGAGATATGAAAATAATAACAATGTGCAATCTTATCAGGTGATGAAGGGGACTCCGGGAAGAAGGGGGGTGAAAAAAGCTGATCCCAAGGGCTCAATAGAAAGTAAATGTCTAGGAAAGAATGAAGACAACATATGTACAAATTCACCTGATGCAAACAATGTATGGATTGTGACAAGAGTTGTAAGAGCAGTTCTCGATAAAACAAAAAAGAAAAAAAATCTAGTGAAAGAGAACAAGGGGAAAAATAGCAGCCTGAAACCGATGTGCTACATTAAATGCAAATGTAAATACATCAAATGTAAATGAAATGGTCATCTCACTTAAAAGACAGAGATTGTCCAGTTAGATCCAAAAGCAAGACCCAGCAGTTCTAAGAGGATCACCTCAACTGAAAGAACAGTGAGGTGGAAAATCGGGATGGGAAAAGTTATCCTGTGCAAGTTATAAGCAAAAGAAAACTGCTGTGGATTCTTAATCAAATAGCCTTGAAGACTGGGGCCATTAGCAAAGACACCTTTGGGTACCAATGCAGGCCATATGAAGACAGAAATGCCCTGTCTTGGATGTGACTCTGTACTATATTGTTACTGGTATCACATGCCAGTAGATGAAAGTATTTCATATTGTGGTTTTATATGCGGGAATGGCAATTACATGAATGTGTGCAGTTGCCCTCTTATCAAATTGTAGACTCAAAGCCTTTGCATTTCTCTATGAGTTTCACCTTCCAAATTTGAATGTTTTTTTAAAATTCCAAGGCTTTAAAATGAGCGTTCCCAGTAAAGAGAGCATAGACGAACCCTCCTTCCTCCTCGCCCAGGGCCCTCTCCTCCTCTTGGGCTCTGTCTCTCTCGTGACTGGCTGTTGACCAAAACCTCATCTCTCAAGATAGGGGAATTTGGTGGGCTTTCACCCAAATTTGGTATTGTGCACACAAAGGCTCATAAGCTGTCTGAGTCTGGCACTTGGTTTGCTGTCACAGCCCGATGGCCACCACCATCCCCTCCCCCATACATAGCTCTCTCCATGATTCATCAGGTACTGATGGAATGTACCTCTGGAGCCAGGCCCCAAGATAGAGCAGAGGGCTCTATCACACTGTCTCTCGTGACACTCAAGTTGATCTCGCAGGCTAAAAGGTGAAGCTCGCTGTGGTGGACTGTGGACCAGCTGCCCCCTGTGTGACAGTTCCTCTCTGAGTTTGGGAGTAGGCCTCAGGAGCTGAGGTCTGGGTGGAATACCGGGTGTTGTGTACGGCATGGTGACTTCCAAGGGGCTGTGAAAGACAGGTCAGTGTAGGTCAAGCCTTTTCTGTAAACATTGGCCTCACACACTTGCACTGTGCATTCCTGTCCCTCACTCCTCTTCCCTTTGTGGGTGTCGAGGCAGGGCAGAGGGTGTTGGGGACTACCCGACTGGGCAGGCAAGGCACCGGCAGAGTTAAATTCCTCTCAGAGAACCGAGATCCTTGTGCTACCCTCGGGGAATTGCTGCAGGCAAGGAGACTTCATGTAGCGGAGCAAGGTGTAGACTCCCCCAGGAGTGCGTGTAAACGTGTGTTCAGTTCTGCACCACGGTCAGCATTTATTTACCAAGCTTCTCCAGCCACACACCATGCAGCCCCTCCTCCAATGGAGAGCCATTTGCAGCGTGATTTCTCTCTCGGTGGTAGTTTGAAGGAGCCAAAGTTTAAAGAACGATTGAACAAATGAAGTTGGGAATTATAACATTGAGTTCAATTAAAAAGCTCTTTTAGCTGAAACAATTCTTGATAGCCCCATATTTAATTCCTATGGAACTGTATTCTACACAATTTTCCGAGGGGCTCCAGGCTCCCGAGCTTGGCAATCATCGGTTCATTTGCTGTAAAGCGTCCTGTCGTCTTCTTTGGACTAAGAGAAAGATTACCTTTCTGCTCGACGCTAATGGGCTTCTGACTCGAGTGAGGAGCAAATTGAACCAGTTCTAATTCTGCTGTTTGTGCACCCTTCTCCACAGTTCCGGGCCCTGGCGCCGATGTACTACCGAGGGTCGGCCGCTGCCATCATCGTCTATGACATCACAAAAGAAGTAAGGCCCTGGGTTCCCCTGAGTTTTCTCTTTCTCAGAAGCAGTTCTGAAAACCCCTCAAGCAGCTTACCCCCTTTGTGTCACAGGAAACGTTTTCCACACTGAAGAACTGGGTGAAAGAGCTCCGGCAGCACGGGCCCCCCAATATTGTCGTGGCCATCGCCGGAAACAAGTGTGACCTCATAGACGTCAGGTAGGAGGTGGCAGGGCATGCCTCTTGCTCTGGGGTTGTGTCCCAAGTTACAAAGGGAGAGTGGTCACAGAGTAGATGCTGGTCCCACCACCAGGAGCTGCCCTGCAAGCTCCTGAGTCCCCTACATGGTCCATAAGGCCTGGGCTTTCTTTTGGGAAGGAAAGAAGCCCCTCCCATTTCCTGGTCAGTGTGCTGGCTCCCTGGCCAGTGGGTGGGTCAGCCCCTGGTCCATCACCAGGTAGACAGATAACCCTGGGATAACTGGACTTGGCCACTGGTCTTTCCAACTCACCTTGTTGCCTTCCAGAGAAGTCATGGAGAGAGACGCCAAGGACTACGCCGACTCCATTCACGCAGTCTTTGTAGAGACCAGCGCTAAGAACGCTGTAAACATCAACGAACTCTTTATTGAAATCAGTGAGTATCTGTGGGGTTCCTCCTCTTGTCAGTGTGCTTCCTCTTGCTCTCCAGGGCCATTGGAAATGAGCCAGGTTATCAGAGAGGGTGTCGGAAAATACCACCCAGGCTAGCAGGAGGCAAGGTCAAGGTTAAGGCCTCTTGTCCCACCTCTCCCTCCAAGTCCTAAACACCATGGCGTGAGGGCACAGCATACCTGGGTCCTCTGCAGGTTGTGCCTGTGTGTTTAGTGTTTTCAGGGATCAGAATGAGCGTGGCCTTGGGGTCTAGGCTCAGTGAGGCCTCCACAGGGCCCTGTACTGGGGTTTGGTCAAAGTAATCATGGGGCAGTAAGGAGAGAACTATCTTAGACCGGCTGAAGCCTGACCACAGGCTGGTGGGGAGGCCTCTCCGCAGAGCAGGAACAGAACATGTAGTGACAGACAGCAGATGGATGGATGGATGGATGGACAGGGCACTCAAGTTCCCACACTTCCAGTACCCACCTGTGGGCAACATTGATCACCGTGATGTGCCACTTGGCTGAGAGCCAAGTTTTACAGCCAGAAAAGCTGTCAACCATCATATAGACCAGAGAGTGTGCTCTCCATGCCAGCCAGGGCCACGGGAGCATGTGTGCTGGTGGTCCAATTGCTGGGGGCTGGCAGTGGTGGTGTTTTTTTCTTCCAGCGGGTAGTTTGTGCAGAGAACCCAGAGATGTGCACGTGTGCACCATGCCCCATGGGGCTGATGCCCAGTCTTGTGCGGGCGGGCAGCCAGCCTGTGTGACCTCTACTCCAGCCTGTGATTCCTGCTTCTGTGTTAAGACGTTACAGTGGGATAGACCTCACCCAGAATGCACTCTTGAAAGGCCTCACCAGAAGGCCAGCGGGGAGTTCTGAGTGGATCACATTTCCCACTGTTCCAAAAGGAAAGCGACTTCCTCACAGCAGAGCTCGGGAACTCTCCCACCCAGGACCCCACTTTTTCCTGACCAGAACACATCTGCACACAGCTATTGGTGTCCTGGACCGCCCACTCCCTTCACGGACAAGGACGGACCTGCGGAGAGAAAGCCCCAAGGCTCAGAACTGCAGGCTCGTGCTGGACACTGTTAGCTGACTCTTGGAGCAGAGCCCAGCCCAGCCTGGGTGTCCCCATTGCCTGGTTCAGTAAGGCTCAACCTCCACCCTGACTTCCACCCCACGGCACGAGTGTTGCCGATAGCTCTGGGTAATTCCTCCATGTTACTAGAGAGGGGCTCCTTGTCTGTTTCTCTCTGTCACGTTGTGGCCACCACTTTGTGTCCCTCCCCAAAGGCAGGAGAGTGTTCTCCTCACTCTCCCAGCAGTCACGTGAGCAGGGTCAGTCACAGGAGCATCTCAGCTCTGGAGAAGTGACCGAGAACACCAGGGGACACATTTCTGGCTGGGCAGGGCCAAAGGCCTAAGAGTTGACAGAGACACTGCCCCAGGCTCGGTCCTTTCAAAGTCGTGTGTTTTGTGTCAGTGGGTGTTTCAGGAGCCCTGTCAGGCCCAGTGCTGGGCCTCCCAATATGGACAGCATGTGGCAAGGGGGAGGGGGTCTTCATCCCACCCACACAAGCAGATAGCCACTGCAAGGAGACGGCCTCATAGTGTGGACTTGGGGCCTGACAGAGTTCAGCACCAGGGGTGGCAGAAGCTGGACATAGAAGGGTCAGAAGCCCTCAGGCATGGCTGTGGGTCCCCAGATTGGTAGGGTGGTGGTGATTTAGGCTACTCTTGGGGTTCACACTAAGTGCCAACAGAGTAAAGGGAGTCCCCATCTGTGTATCAGAGAAACACCCTGGAGTAGTTTGTGGATCTCCTGCTTAGTGCGACACACACCCCCACCACCCCCCCACCCCACTTCACAAAGGCCCATGGCTGAGGTGACTGCTACGCCACTGGTCATAGCTCCGAACACTGGCAGCAGCAGGGGTGGAGAGGAGAGGACAGTGGCCCTGAGTGAGGTGCCCTGCTGTTACTGAGCTGTGACCAACCAACGGCCCAAAAACAGGGCATGGAGTGAGCTCCTGCTGGGATTTGGCTGGAGTGGGGTGGGTGGGTGGGGGAGGGTGTGTGTGTGTGTGTGTGTGTGTGTGTGTGTGTGTGTGTCCATCCGCCTCCCTGCCTGTGTGCTGTCAGAATGAGATCCTCCTTGTTGACAATGCATGGGGCATAGTAGACAGCAGTGCACCCTGATGACATCGACCAGCCAAACAGCCAGCCTCGCACACCCACTGGCAGACGCTCACTGCCCCATTTCTTCACCTGCCTTTCCGTTGCTATTGTCCGAGAGCCCAGGGTTGTACTCCTCTCACCGTGTAGTCTCGAACACCCAACGGCAGAGTTCTTTCTGCTCCAGGGTCTCCAAGAGCCACAATGAACTCGCAGTGAGTTCTTCTTCATGTCAATCGCTAGGTTTTAAAAAGATTTTGGGATGTTTCTGATTAGAGGTTTAAGATTTAAACAGTATCTCTGGGCACTCTTTTTAGGGATTCATCCAGCCTCCTAGCACCAGAAAGTCTGGGTTCCCTAAGAATCTCAAGTTCTGTCCTGCATGTTTCCCCTTTCGACCAAAGGTGCTGAGCAAAGTGCTCGCTCATGGTAGCCCAGACACAGTGCAGCCCGCCTGGTCTCAGAGCCAGGGGGGCAGGTGAATTTGGTTTTTCTGTGAATCCATTACCAATTCGAAATCTTTCTAATGAAGTGTTTTTTGTTTTGTTTTTTAATTAAAAATCTTTTATTAAATGTAATGAGTCCTGTAACAAACAAGGAAACAATGGGCAAACTGGTGACATGAGACGAGACCTGGTGCTACGGTCGTAGGCCTGTGCCTTCTGACAGATGTCCCAGGGAGGTACAGGATACTACGGTGGGGGCGGGTCTGGGATAACAGCAGCAACTTCTCTGGAAATCCAGAAACCACTCCAAAGTGCAAAGTGTGTCTGCTGTGTTTGTTGTCACAGATCCATCCCGTTGAACTCTGCTCCAAAGTGCCCACAGGCGACTGAGGGACACTGAGACTCATGCCCGCCCCTCTCCCCTGTGTAGGTCGGAGAATCCCGTCCACTGACGCCAACCCTCCTTCTGGCGGGAAGGGCTTCAAACTGCGGAGACAGCCTTCAGAGCCCAGGCGGAGCTGCTGCTGACGAGCCCCCACCCCTGTGACTGCGGGCATGCTGGGGGTCCCAAGCAGGGGGCTGGGGTGCCTGCCCGAACAGTCTCGGGCCTTCTTCTCACACAAAGGAATCCCCAAGATGGACCAACCTGTCCTGCCACCACCAGCCCCGGCCCCTGGTCTGGGGCTCCTGCTGTGAGAGGAGCCCACGGCCAGAGGTGCCGTCACCGGGCTTGGACTTGCTGCCCCAGCACGTAACGTATCGGTGTGTGGATGATAGGGTTGCATTGTTGAGAGTAGTTTTGTAATCAAGATTTTATGTACCATTTGTAAAGGGAAAAGTAGCACTTTTTGTGGTTCTTGAGTGGGGGCTGGGGAAGAGGACCTTGTGGAGATGAGTGGGGCCTCCATGCCCGGGGCTGTGGGACGCTGGGTGAACATGAACGCAGTGGGCCTCCCCCAGCCGAAGGAGGCCTGTTATCATTTGACATGCAGGTGGTTCTTCCTAAGACTGCTCTAGAGGATTCCGGCCCCTGCCACGTCTGAAGCACTTTCCATTGAAAATGTCAGCCCAGCCCACAGACAGTAAATGAACCATGGCATGGCACAGCCCACCCTCGACTCCTCTCTCTACCACGCACCTTCTTCAGTAAGCCCTCCCCCCTGGGGGGCACAGAGCACCTCTGGAGGGAAGTGGGTGTCCTGTGTTCTCAAGGGACTGGTAGTGGGGGCAGGTGGGGATGTGGGGAGAAAGGAGAGGACAGGCGGCTGGCTGCCTGTTCCCATGTTTGGGGGGGGCGGGTGCCGTCCATGCCGTGCACTCATCAGCTTGGTGTCTGTTGATGGGCCCATGGTTCAAGGGTTGTCCGTTGTGTAAATAAGTTAGTAAACCTGGAATTTGACTGGCCCTCCAGGGGGCCTCGCAGCCTCTCGCCCAGCCCTTAGTTCTCAGCCCACCCCGACATGCACTGGAGGCCAGTCTCTTTGTGCAGAGAGACCACTTCAAAGATGCCTCTGCCCCCTATGCACCAAGCTCCAGCCTGAGGGTCGGAATAGAGACATGCAGGGCCCCTCCAACCCAAACCTGTCACCATCTACTGGACTCCGGCCACAGCTTTCCCCCAGGACAAAGCAGAACTGCCCACAGCGTTTCCCTAGTGCCTCCCCTTCCTCCCGCATCACAGCTGCAGGGCTCAAACCACAGGCCCAGCACCTAACCCACTGCGCCACCCAGCCACAAGATGCCGCCCCCAGCTCAAGTGGCTTGTTCAGCGTTGGTCCTAAGGGTCTTGCTCTCGCTGCTACCAGCAGCACCCGCTCTGCGGGCTCTGCTCGTTACCAGCGTCATTCTCCCCTGTGAGGAGCGGTCAGCGCTCCTTTCCCTCAGGGAGCCTAATGAGGTTTTTAATATCATCTAAAAATAAAGCACTGAGTGAAGGTGGTGAAAATTTGTTCCTGGTCTAATTTGGCACCCTTCCAACCTGCGTATTGTAAGGAGAGGAAATTTACAAGATTAAATAGGAAATGAAACAGCTTGAATTTCAAACTAAATGGTGTTTTCAACACCATCCTAAACTGAACCAGTCAAAACTTAAAAAAATAATAATTGTTATTTCTCTGTGCCCCCCCCCAACACACACACTTGATCGAGTTGGATCTTAATGGGGAAATTATAAGTTGAATCAAGGAAAGCACATCCCTGCTGCCCTGTTGGGTGTCTTGGGCACTTAAGATTGTTCTCTGCTCCTACTGCAGCTGTGCCGGAAGAGGCGAGTCGGTGAGTGCCGTGTGCCCATGTGAGATACACGTAGACTCTGCCCAGCTGCTGCCCCACAGTTCTCAAAAACGTCAGGACTGGACCCAGCACCCAACACAGTTAGGCTCTCATCTGCTTGAAGATGCACCAGGAGCCACTGCCCCCCAGGACACCCCTCACGTGGCTACAGCAGCACAAACAGATCCTGTGACCAACAATGCAGAGGGTGCCCAACTGGCCCTTTCTGCCTCCTTTTTCCCAAAGGTGACACCAGCCCAAGACCCTTGCAGTTTGCCCCCAAACACCTTGGTGACCCTGGTAGACACTTCTGAGCTCTGTCCCTACAGCAGGCAGCTGGGTTGTCCCCATACACGTGCCCTCTGTCACGGCCATGGGTGTGGCTTGGTTCTTGGCAGCATCAGGACCCTGTCACTTGTGCCCCACCACGCTTCCTCATGTGCCCTGGGCCTCACTGCCCCTCCCCTCGCCGCTGCCTGAGGGTGTGGACGTGGCATGGCTTCATCTCGGCCCCAGAGTCACATCTTCATTAGAAACAGCCCGTCTGCAGGTGTTGAAGACACCTTGGAATTGTTACCTTGACCGTGCCACGGCCTAGTACTCAGCCCTATTCCCTTATTGTTTCACTGTTGTTACTGTTGCTGTGAGAAAAGGCTAGGTTCCAGAGGGGAAATACTCAAGAATTCTATTCCAGAAACCCCTGTCCTCCCGTGACGCAGGGCCACTGGGAGAAAGTTTGGGGACTGGAAAGGAGAGAGTAGGCATTAATTGGCCACAAGTGCATATCGATCCCTCCCGAGAGGTGGCAGTGGGCTCTTTGTAGGTGTCCAATCCCAGCAGCCACCAGTCGGCCTCGTGAGTGCTCCCTTCACCCCAAGTGCTTTCTGATGACGTGTTACCTAATTAACTGTCATTTGGTGATTTAAAGAACATAAAGTAAGAGTACGATTAAGTGCCCTTCATGTCCACCCACTCTGCGAGAAGTGATTGGGGCAAAGTACCAGCTGCCAGTCCTGGCTCTACACAGAACCATCGTCACCTACTCACCAACCCCAGCAGGACACGAGCCTCGCTCTGCCTCAGATCACCGTCTCCTGCTGCTGCTCAGTGGGAAGGGACTTCCCACTGGGCAAAAACTTCCAGAAGCTGACCTAATCTGGGCAGGCCCCACCAGTCAGCATGAGAGGCCTGAGCTCCATCAAAAGAGCTGGTGTCTCCGGGGTCCTGTGGACCGTCATTGTTACCACGAGAACCACGTTTCACTTTAGCGAGCCTCTTAAATCTTGGCTATGTATTTCTGTTCTGTCCTCAAGGAGGAAATCTCAGCTAGGTGGCCAGAGGCAAGCCCTCCCAGGGACAGTAGCTCGAACTGCTGTGTCCCCTGTGAGATCTGAGTCGACAGGAAGGCCTGGCAGCAGCTTTGGGGCCAGGAAAGGCCTCTATTTGATCATGGGGGGGTGGGTTTGATCTGAGAGCCAGCGGCCAAAGAAGCGGGCTCCTTTTTCATTAGTCTCTTCCGCTCTTCAGAACACACAGGGAACCTGGCTTAGGGACCCTTATGAGGTGTGGGGTGCCTGCTGGCATATAGACACTGCTGAACCCCTCCCTAGGCTTTGCCCAAAGCCCAAGAGTGCGACCAGGAATGCTGGTGGCCTAGTGGGTTACAGGTTAGGCTGTGAATAGCAGGGTCATTTCAAAACCTCCAGCTATGCTGCAGCGGAAAAACAAGGTTTTCTGCTCCTGAAACCCACAAGGACAGTTCTACTCCGATCTGCAGGGTCACTGAGTCAGGAGCAAGTTGATGGCAGAAGTGAGTGTGCGAGTTTTATTGGTTAGGGTGGGGGGCGGGGGGGAGTTGCTACAAGTCCCCAGGGTGCTCACCTGGTCCCCGTGCCTGCCTGCTGAAGAGCCTTTCACAGGTCCAGGCAAACTTGGCACCAGAGGAAGGGGGGCTAGGCATTGGAAGGCTTGCTGAAAGGTCCGAGCTTCAAGCCCACCAGCAGCTGCATGTGAGAAAGCCCCAACAGTCTGCTCTTATCAGGACCACCTAGAAAGTCCTGCGGTGGGCGGTTCTGCCCTGCCCCGGGAGTGAGTAGGGTAGACCGATAGGCCCCAAAGGCATCATGAGAAGGCATGACTGTGAACTGCTTGTCTGTTTTGACCCGTGACCCACATGACGGCTCACAGTGGAACCTCCAAAGGCATCCCCCCCCCTCCCAATAATAGCCAGCATGGCTCATCCAAACCCCAGAACGGAGTGCTCCAGTAACTATTTGGAAGATTGCCTCCACTCATCGAAAGGACCCCTGGAAGCACTGTGCCCTGTTGTTTAGAAAGGCTGCTCTGGGAAGGGAGCTGCCCTGAGCTGACTGCCCCTCACTCCCCAGAAATGGCATCTAGGCAATCTGAGGGCTCGATTTACAAGACACAGGGATGGAATGCTGGGGCCACTGTGCTGTTTTATTTGCAAATGGAAGTCCTTGAAAATATTAGAAGGATCTTCTGTTTTTTCATGAGTCTCCCCATTACCCGCTATTTTTTTTTTACGAGTAGGTAAGAGGGCAACCTGTGGAGATGAAGTTTCACTGGGGGACGTGAGAAAAATAGAAGCAAGACTTTGCACATTTCCCAGTCTGTGCTTCCATATCCGCTTAGCTTATAGGAAAATGATTTACTCCCCCAGCCGAGCAGGGCCTCCAGTAGCATAGATCAAGCTTAATTTGATGGCGTGTGCCGTCAGAAGTAACTAATATCTGCCGTGCGTGCTGTTCTCGGGATGATCCATTGCAGACCTGCTAGAGCCTCTCTCCCAGCTGCACAACAAAAGGCTGTGGAAGTTTACTAAAAAGGGAAAAAAACAAAAATCGGGGGACTTTCCAACGATGGCTGTTCTCTGACGTTGGGCACTTTGAGGTGGCAGGGTGATAGGCGGGTGCTGCCCGCAGACGCCAACGTGAAAACCAGTTGTCTGACAGGTTTAATAACCGAGGAAAAAATAACTTTAATTTGTCCACCAGTTCAATTTTAGAGCTGTATGGTGCCAGGCGCCTTGTCAAAAAGCTTCCTAATTGAAATGAACAAACTTTGGGGAAGCTCTCTGTGAATAGGGCTCCAGGCGCCAGGTTCCGTTAACCAGTCGGCGGGCAGTCCTGAGAGTAAAGCCCTTTGCTTGGTCCTCGTGGAAGAGAGCTGTCGACTGACTTTCTGGGCTTCCTGCAGCAAACAAAGCAGGCCACTTGCCTCGAGGACTCGCTTGTGCCAGACATGGGGGCAAATCACCTTCCAGAAGGAGCTCTAAGCAGAGGGCCTGTAATCTTCAGGGAGAACTGGAACGTCCCATCAACTTCCGCCGTGTTGTGTAAAAACTGACCACACACACCAGCAGAGAGCCTGAGCCCGCTGCCCATTCAGCTGGCATAGGACATCTCTCACTGATGGCAGCAGCCCCATGCCCCCTGGCCACGCCAAAGTGACACCAGCCTTGGACCAACACTCTCCTGGTAGCATTTGTCCACCTGTGCATTTACCATGCCCCTGCCATGAAGTCCACTTGGGCTCACCGCGCCCCTGGAGGGCAGAGGGCAGCTGTTCCGAGTGTGTGTGAGGCCTCGTCTTTCTCATGCACCGCAGTTGACGGGTACGAACCGCCAACCTCGCAGCATCCCAGTGCGTGGTTTTGCATGGTGTGCGGGCTCACCCCACAATTCTGAAAGCAGCTCTTGGGTTGGCTTGCCTCCTTGTGTCATGCAGGAGAGCTGCTTACATCGATTGCAGATCCTCCTGTTCCCAGAATAGTCACACAGATAGTGGATGGCTCCCCTCCTTTGTCCTGGCCATTCCCACAGGTCTGTGATGCCCTGGCTGCCTTGAGGACGTACATCTTGCCTCCTCTGACTAAATCCGACTTCTTGCCTTACCGCCCCTTCCCTGGCGACTGTCCCCGATGGCACATGGTATCAGCCACCCCCCCCTTCCCATGCTGCCTTACAAAGAGTCCCAGGCACAGAGTTCGCCAGCTAGAGAAAGAGCCAGGACTCCCAGCACAGTGTCGGCGGAATGAAGTGACGACTTTTCCTGTGGCCCCCGGCAGGGATGGGGACAGGGACATGGCCACCCGCAGGCAGCTTGGGCGGTTAGTGTCATGTCTGAGCCTCCTTTGGTTTGTGATGGAGACTGCCAGCAAGTGTGACAGCCCGACTCAGACATCTTTGAGAGGAGCCACCTCAGAGACATGGCCAACGCCCCATCTTGCCCCCGGGGCCTGATTGATTTCAACACGTCACACTTGTGTGCCTTTGGACAACAGCATCTCCTGTGAAACAATCATATCCATCAAATAAAGTTAAGTTGCTTGCACTTTGGGTCGCTTTGTAGCACTGTAAATACCAGCCTCGATGTGTGGCCGTGGCTTCAGTGCCTGGCACGTCGCCTGGTGACCCCAGGAGGAAGCAGGCACGCTGGTTTGCCGAGCAGATCTGGATGTCTGGACACCTTATTTTTGCAGTCTTAACCTTGGGCTGGACCTGAGTCTTATGTAAATCATATGCTCCCTTGTACCGTTCTGTGATGCCGACTGAGAATGCGAGGCCTTTTTGACGCCGGCTGTGAGATTTCTCTTTTCACATGGAATGCTGATAGCGAGAGTTTGCGGTGGAAGGTTGATTTGGCGTCTTGTCAGCTGTACTGCTGGAGCCAAAATGTTCTCTAGTGAATGAGCCTTTGCCGACTCTGACAACGCTAAGCACTCTGGAATTGTGGTGTTGTCAGGAGGAGGAGGGCGTCCACATTTTATTAATAAAATGCTATGTTTACAAGTATATGGTCTGGCCTCTCAAGTGGTTTCTCGCCAAGCCGGTCTGTCCCACATCCCCCCGGCACCCAGTGTGCAGTAGTCATCTCAAAAACAGATGTGTTCAAGATGGTTGAACCACCCTCCCCAGATCCCCGCATCCCCATCTTACCACAACACCCCACCCACAAACCCCAGTCCGGAGGGTGCTCCCCAGTCGCCAGAGATGGCTGCTTCCCCCAGTGGGAAGGAGCAGCCCTGTGTCGCAGCCTCACTGGGTAGGACGTTCCCTCTCAGAATCACCTGTCACAGTGAGGATTCTGTCCTGGCACTGACCCCGACCCTGACCCTTCACTCCTCTGGAGAACCCATTCCTGTCCAGCCCAAGGCCTACTACCACGAGGCAGGGGTCAGACATGCCCCCAATCCTCCAGCCGTCTTTACCCTATTCTGGCCCCAACCGCTGCTCCCACAGCACCCTACTTTGCTGGGTTGGTAACCCATCACACACCTCAACAGACAGCACTCGCCATTCAAGAGGCCTATTGGAATTAACAGGTTGCCCCAAGTCAGGATCGGTAAACGGTAAGGACACTAGTTTACAGCAGTACTCAGCCAGTAGACGAGTCGAAGTCTCTCCAGCGCTCAGCCTCCTAGCTAGGTGGTGCCTTGCCCGCTGCCTCTGAGCCAGGAAGCCCACCCCTGCTCTGCCCTCACAGTCCCAGGGTCACCCTGTCTGCCTCGTTGGTGCTCTCCATCCTCGGTGCCTCCGCCCTCGCTCGCCGCCACTTCAGACAGACCTGGAGCTGCTGCCTTCCTGCATGGTCCTGGGACTTCCTCTCCCTGCTTCCGAGCTGGCTCCGCCATAGAGCCAGGGGGGAGGCAGCTGAACTTGACCACCCCTTCTGTTAGTGTTATCCGGACTCTGCAGAGCCCGTCATCCCTTGCCTGGTGTTACAGAGCCATGGGTAGAAATGTGCCCCAGGGTGAGGAACAGCCAGTCAGAGAACCGAGCCCTGGCGGAGTCTGAACAGGAGCTGCAGCGGGGCCTTGGGCGGGCCCCTGGAAGGGCGAGTGGGGAAGGATGGAGCACAGCGGAAGTGATGGTGGCCCGAGCCAAGCTGCTCCTTAGAATTCTTCCCGAAGCTCATAAAAAAAATTTTTTTTAAAGAATTCTTCCCGAAAGGATTGTTTGGGAGGGGGGAAAGACCTGGGGGTGGGAAGGTGGGGTGTGTGTGTGTGTCTGTTGGGGCGTGGGCCCAGGAGTGCCAGAAGAGGCTGAGACCCCTGGAGCATGCCATGCTCCAGTGCACCCTTCCAGACAGCCCCTCGTTTCTCAGCAGGGCCCCTGTGTGATGCCCAGAGAAGCCAGGTTCCCAGGCCTTCCAGGGAGGGGGGCAGCTGACCTAGCTTGCCCAGTGCATCCTCTCTCGGGCTACATGGGGGATGGCAGTGCAAACACCCTTGGGCGGGTGCCAGGGGAGATGAGACTCCCACCTAAAGGACAGGTACCCGTGGGACTCCAAGGGAAGCCAGGACCCAGCGCAGCCCACTGAGGATGAGCTCAATGGACAGGGGTGAGGTCCCACTGCAACACCAAAAGCCCAGTGTGACCAGGTTGACCACTCTGTGCAAGCCCACAGGACAGAGCAGAGCCTCCCCGAGGCTCTACCTCAGTGGTTCGCAACCTGTGGGTCACGACCCCTTTGGGGGTCGAATGACCCTTTCACAGGGGTCGCCCAATTCAGAACAGTAGCAAAATTACAGTTATGAAGTAGCAATGAAAATAATTTGATGGTTGGGGGGGTCACCACCACATGAACTGTACTCAAGGGCCGTGGCATTAAGAAGGTTGAGAACCACTGCTCTAAGTCATGAGGGAAGCGGACCCCACTTGCTCCCACAGCGCAGCTGGTGGGGTGGAGCGGCAGCGTTTGGTTAGCAAGCCAGCTCTGTAGACATCACTCCACCAGGGCTTCCCCAGGAAAGTGGGGTTCCCATGAGTGGGAGAGCCCAGTGAGCCTTCCCCGTCACAAAAGAAGGTGCGCTTCCACTGAGTGGGGAACCTGCGTTCCGAAGCGTCCCCCCACCTCCTAGGTGCCACACAGGAGATAAGTGCACACAGCTTCCTGAGAAAAGGCCAGGCCAAGTCTGAGGAAGACCATACGCCAAGTTGAAAGAGGAGCTAAACGCGGTCGGGGAGGGCTGCCACACGTAGAACGGGACACCTGACTGCCCGTAATCCTCACAGAATGGCTACCAAGCCCAAGGAGCCAGAGGGCCGTGGAAGGACATGCCAAGGCAAATCCGCAGGAACGAAAGCCCCGGTGCGGAATTCACAAAAGGGACTGAATTCATAGAATCGATTAAGGGGCTGAATTCAACACTAATAGAAGCAAATCAAAACCCACCACAATGGTGTCACCCGCTGGCCCCCTGGTTGGCTGCAGCCCAGGGAACCTGCCCAGTGGCAGTGAGTGAATTAGTGAGCACTGCCAGCTGCCTTCTGGAGGGCTCGGAATGGCCCCGTGGAGAGGCCGTACACAAGCGCAGGTAGGCACAAGGGCACTCGCTGACTCCGTCCTGGTGTGTGGTGACCCAGTGAGGAAGAGCAGAGCAAACTCCGACCAGCTGACATGGGGAACCTATGTTCTGAGAATGCAGAAGGGTCAAGTGCGCAGCCGCTAACTGAAAGGTTGGTAGTTCAAACCCAGCCAGCCATCCCGTGGGAGTAAAGGCCTGGGGTCTCTGTGAGTCACCAAGGCCCAGTGGCAGCCAGCAGCACATAATCTGAAGGCCGTCAGAGAAAACAGGCCACGGGAGTGCTTTGTTTGAGAAAGGCTTGGAGGTACAAGGGCCTTCAAAGAGGTGGTGGGGAAATGGAGTGAAAAGATGATGGGATTTTTCCCGTGGACTTTTTGAAGCTCCAGTCATACACAGGAGAAAGATGAGGCTTTCTACTCTTGTAAAAACCTAACCGTCAAGGGAGGGAGCGAGCGGGCGGGAAATGAGCTGATACCAAGAGCTCAAGTAGAAAGAAAATGTTTCAAAAAGGATGGTGGCAACAATGTACCAATGTGCTTGGCACAATGGATGTCTTCATTGTTATAAGGGCTGTAAGAGCCCCCAGTAAAATGGTATTTTTAAAAGGGGGCGGTGTTTGCTAGTGTCAGACGCTCCCATGGGCAGCGCTGCTGTCCTATCCGGTCGCTGCGAGTCGGCATCGACTCAGCAGTGAGTGGCATGCTAACAGCGCTTACCTCGGAGGACAAAAACCTGGTGACAAGCGGTTGCCTTTCTCCACTTTTCTACGTCACACATGCCATCACACCTAGCGAATGTGCTACCATGTGCGTGTGTGTGGTTTGGAAGTCACGTGCCCTTTCCTGTCTTCAGATCCTACATAGAAACTGACTCAAAAGATGCGTTGATGTTGATTGGTCCTGTTCTGCCCTTTTAAAATAGGCCTTCAATTCAATGTGGTTTGTAAAACAGCATAGAGTCAAGTTTAGGGTAAATGTGGGGGCGTGGTGGACTGCTCACGGCAAGGGCAGCAGTTCCAAACCACCAGCTGCTCCTTGGGGGAAGGATGAGGCTTTCTACTCCCCTAGAGTCAGTCTCGGAAACCCACAGGGGCAGTTCTGCTCTGTCTTATAGGGTCGCTGTGGGTCGGCATCAACCTGAGGGCAGTGAGTTTGCAATGGTTTGGGGGTGTTGCCGTTTATGTTCAATAACCAACCTCAGTGTTGGCATTTGAACCCACCCCATGGCACTCTCTGCAGAAGACAGTCGTGATGAGCTGGAGCAATTACAGCCAGGAAAACCAACCCTGTCACTCAGCTCCCCACCAGGAAGTCCATGCGGACTCAAAGTCACCCTGCAGGACAGGGAGGAACTGCCCCCGCGAGTTTCTGAGACCGTCACTCTTTACGGGAGTAGGAAACTCCGTCTTTCTCCCAAGGAGTGACTGGTGGGTTCGAGCAGCTGACCTCGCAGTTAGTACCTCACCAGACCTAAAATTAGAACTACAGGGACCCCCTTTCCCTCCCGGCAACCCCACTCCTAGGTACACACCCAACGAACTGAAAGCAGAGGCTCCTAAAGGAACGTGGGCACCCACGTTCCCTCCCGGCAGCCTCGTTCACAAGCAGCCTGAGCGACCCGATACAATGTGGTCCGCGACACAATGGAGTCCTCCTCCGCCTGCGAGGGGAATGGAGTTTTGGGACTGGATGGGACACCAGGGTCGAAGCTAGGGTGCTGAGTGAAACAAGTCCATCGCAGGAGGACAAACGTATGAATTCCCGTCTGTCACAAGCCAAGAGCAGGCAGACGTATAGAGACCAGAGTTTGGTTCTTGGGGACAGGATGGAGGAGGTCTGTGAGGGGTGATTGCTGACGGGGGCCCGAGTGTCTGTTCGTGGTGGCGGAGTATTCACACTGATTCGGGGTGGGTTGCACACCTATGAATGCAATTGCTGTCGGTACGTCTATACCTATTAGAAGGTAGATTGGCAGATGCGGCATGCCAGGTAGAGTGACGGTGACAACAAAGAGAAGGGCAGCTGCTGACACTGCTGTGTGCAGTCAGTCAGACACCCCCTGGGATTCGGGCCCATGGTTTGCGGGCTTGGAGCCCTGCTTTCACGGAACACGGGTTAATTGGCATAATTGCCTATTTAGTGCATCTGCTGAACCACCGAGTTAGCGGCGTCATCTTAAAGCAGCGGTTCTCAACCTTCCTGATGCTGCGACCCTGTAATACAGTTCCACGTGTTGTGGTGACCCTCCAACCATCAAATTATTTTTGTTGCTACTTCATTGCTGTCATTTTGCTACTGTGAAGAATCGGGCGACCCCTGTCAAAGGGTCATTCCACCCCCAAAGGGGTTGCTACCCACCGGTTGAGAACTACTGTCTTAAAGGCTTGCAAGCATCCACCCAAGCCACAGCGGTTGGTCTCCATTGGCGTGGAGCAACAGAGGAAGAAGGAGAGTCGGCCTGGGAGGAGGAAATGGAGTTTGTACCTAATTGCCTCCGTGAACAATGCCCCTTTGCCAGGAGACCAGGGGGACTGGATGGTGCCAGCTACCAAAGATAAGGGCCATTTTGATCCTGACCACAGGGAGAAAATGCAGGACAGAATTTCCCATTCTCCTGGAACCCATGCTTCCTGGAGCCACGGAGCCTCGAACCCCTGACACTGTCGCTCTGAGATCATCTTAAAACTGTGGACCAAGCAGATCTCCTGGAGTCGTCTTTCAGCCAACCAACAGCTCAGCTAGGGAAGCATGTCTGCTGAGCACTGACAGGGAGGGAGTCCCAGACCACCGCAAAGGCTACCTGAGAAGCCCCGGGGCGCGCACGCGCGTGCTCAGGGCGGTGGACCAATACAGGGGAGGGGTGAGCAGGGCGGTGTCCCTTGAGCAGGTCCTCAGTGTTGCCCAACGGGACGCGTGGAGACTGTCGAGCATGTGTCTGTTCTCTGCAGCAACAACAAGGATTACTGAGGACAGACACCCTCCTCCAGACTGTTCCTCTCGAACACACCGAGCAGCCAGGAGTCAAACCCGCTGCCGGCGCAAGCGGCCAGGACTTGGTTCACAGTTTTCATCTGAGGAGCGTTTTCAAGCTGCCCGCAGGCCTCTGAGAAGACAGAGGAGGCGTAAACCGAGAGATGCCAAAGAGGCTCCTCTTAGCCCACGGCCTGTCAAAACAGCTCTGTTGGGGAAGCTCGCCTCATTTCCAGATGCTCAGAAAATGAGCGCAAGCCTGTGCCACAAAGGAAGAAATGAATTAGCGCACCCCCAAACAAACAGGGATGTTGTACGTGCAAACACAGGGCAACTTTGTTTTCCCAAGGCAACCAGCTGCCTGCCTTCCAGCAGGTAACCACTGCTCGACGGCCCTGGGATTTGAAACTGCGGCAGATTTGCTCTGACGTGGTTTGGTTTCCCCATTAGCATTTAACAAGCAGATTTCCTCTGAGGTAGGAAAGGAAGAACTCTTTTAAAAGTGACAGCTGTTTGGTGGATCACCATCTGGCCAGCAGTATGCGGCCCCACCGGAGGCCAAACATGGAAGCTTCTGCCCATGGGAAGCAGTCAGCATGTTGCTTGTTGCCACCGTGCGGAAAAGAACTGCCCGGTGGGGTCGGATGCAGATTACCCAGTGGGCCTCCAGAGGTGGCTTTGGGGGACAGAACCACCCACCTTCCGCAATAGACAATCTCTTGCCAAGAGATGAATCATCATGTCAATGTCTGATAAGCAGGATGTGTTTTCATTGTTACAAATTGAACGTAATTAAAGCATAGTGATGAATCACAAAGCAATATGTCATTATATATTGTGAAAAATCTCATTCCAATGACAAATAAATGAAATTTTGTCTTGAAGCATGGTGTAGCATAGGTAAGTCTTCACGCCGGCTACTCGTATGTGGCCTACTCATATGTGGGCGGACCCACCTGGAGACAGATAGAGGAGCGGTGTCTCTGTTCCCAAGACCATCGGAAATATGTGTTTTCCTGTGGTCTCAGGCGACCCCAAAGAGGTCGCGATCCGTGGGTTGAGAACCACTGCACTAGCAGAACTTGTCAAAAGAAAGACATAATAGTAGTAGTAGTAATAATATTTTTGTACATTTAACACCTCATCAAAACAAACCGGTGTGCTAATTATGACTTGCGTCATTTTGTGTTTTAAAAAGTACTATGTTCCACCTAACCTGGCAGCGTTTTCCGGGAGAACCAGGTCAGCACCCAGAGACCGCTCCTCCAGGAAACCCAGCAGCATGTGAGGGCCTGGAGACAAGAGGACAAGGAGGCACGTCCGCTTCTCCGCATTAATATTCCACGTCAAGCGTGTGTGCACAGGTCTGGTCTGGGCTAAGTCAAAAATCTATGAGAACGCTAATGGGAAAGCCGCCGAGAGCCCACTCCATTACAGAAGGCCATCTCCAAGAAGAAAATGATGAGGTCGCGAAAGTAAATGCATGCCGACCCTGCGCCCCGAGGCAGACTGTCGTCAACATGGGCTGCACAGTGAGGGGTCAGCTCCTGTCCTCCCTGAATACAGATGATCTGGTCACAGTGCCGGGGGCACGAGAGCGAGCACAGGTGCCTTGGGCACTGACCGCTCCCCCACCAGCAACAGCAGCACATGTTGCTACGGAGCCGGCCTGCTTCTCGGGCCCAGAGCATCAGGTTCCAAAGTGTCCTCCCAAGAGTGTTTGTCCGGGATGCAGTTTTCCCTTTCAACGACCAGGGGCCCCCTGTGCCCCGTTCTTTGAGCGTTGTTGGGTGCTGCCACCCCCACCCGGTAGAATGGTCCCAGTGGAGTTACTCGGCTGGGACTGCAGGTCTTACCCAGACGGAGCTCCTGGATGAACCCCAACGTTCAAGTTTGGGGTTCAAAGCCCTAGGATTCCCAAGGCTGTACTCATCCCAGCCGCCACCTGCTACATCTTTCTCCCTCAGAGCGGCCGCTGGCACCCACCCACCAGTGCCTGGTAGCAGATGAGCGCTTAACCACTGTGCCACCAGGGCTCTATTAGGTACCCACCCAGAACCCAACCCCATGGTCTTTTGAGTCCATTCCAACCCAGAGCGACCCCACAGGACAGAGCAGAACCACCCCGTAGGATTTCCCCAGACTGCGGCTCATGATTGAGGCAGGCTGGCTGCCCTGTCCCTCCCTTGGCCTCTGTGGCAGAGGGGGAGGGGTGGGGGTGCCTGCACAGCCAGCCTCTCTGTTCACGCCCACTGCTGAGCCACGGCATCGCCAAGGTCCTTGTTCTTGCGGTGTTCTCCTCCCCGGGCTGTTGATGGCCAAGGGCGAGCTTGTCTGCAACCTGGTGAGGAGCCCAGGTGACGCAGTGGTTACTCATTGGGCCGCTCACTGCGAGGCCAGCAGTTGGAAGCCCCAGCCACTCCTCAGGAGACAGAGGGGCTGTGGACTCCCATTGAGAGGCCATCTGGGAAGATCAAGGGGATGGTCTCCGCCATCCTGTAGGGTAGGCAATGAGTCGAGGGTGTGGCTATGAGCTGGCGGCATTGAGGCATTGACGCCAGGACAGCCGGTTTGGTGTGGTTTCTACAAGGAGGGAAACCGCTTTAGAAGGTTTCAGAGTGAGGAGAGTGCGCTCCTCAGCTGCGAACGTCTTTCATGAAGGACGAGCCGCACGTGGCCTTCAGCGTTCTGTGAAGATGCCCTCCCCATGAAAGGGCGGCAGCCGACAAAACCCGCACTGCGTTCTTCATAGCCACCTTTGCTTGTAAATCGTCGAAAAGGCTCCGAGCCTAAACCCACCCACTGAGAGGGACTCCATTCAGACTCAGGGTAGCCTTACCCATCAGGGTTTCTAAGGCCAGAAACCTTCGTGGAAGCAGCCTGCCTCATTTTCCTCCTGAGGCTGGGCTGGTGAGTTCGAACTGCCGACCCTGCAGTGGGCAGCCCAGTGCTTCACCCAATACACTAGTGGAGCTCCTTCTTGCGCTAACACCAACCGTCACCAGGTTGATGCTGACTCACAGGGTGCCCATACTCATAGGAGCAGACAGCCTCATCTTTCCCCTACAGGGCAGCTAATGGGTTTGAACCCCTGACTTTAGGTTAGCAGCCCACCACGTCTCCCATAGTGCTCCTCTCCCCACAAGACCCCAACTCACCATTACCCAAGTTAGTTTATTGTGCCATCGTGGCCGATAATCACATGTGTGGTTAATTGAAGGGCAGAGGGATAAATGGCTCGGTGAGCCTCACCTTTCTAGTTCTCAGGTCTCTTGCTTTCTGATGGTCGGACCAGGGTGCAGCTGCCTTAGCCAGTTCCCTGCTTCAGCTGGCAAGGCTGACTTCCTGCAAGACGTCCCCAAGAAGAAGCCACATGGACCTACCCTGAAGCAGCCCTGGGTGCTGGAGCAGCCGTGTGGAGACCCCTGCCAGCGCTGAGATGCCTATACATTCACTGACTTGGCTTTCCTCCTGCCGTCGGCATCGTTGTGTCTGTTTCGTGAGATGGAGGAGAACTTTGTGGACTGGCGTTGGACATATGGGTTAATGTTGGACTGTGGGCTGGACAGCACTGGGTGGGGATGTTCTCTTGATGCACACTTAACCTATATATAAAACTGTCTTATCCATGAGTGTCTGTGGGTTTGTTTCTCTAAACTACTCAGACTGACACAACCCTATGCAGTGCTGACAGAGGCACAAATCTTCGCAGATTCGTTGAGCAGATTCCCTCAACTTTCTCCCACCAAGTGGCCGGTGGTCTCACACTTAACAAGCAAAACAAAAGCTCAGTGCCCTCGGCTTGATGTCAACATATAGTGCTCCTATAAGGCAGGGTGAGACTGTCCTTTTGCGATTCCAAGACTAACTCTTGATAGGCCTAGAAAGGCCCATCTTTTTCCTGAGCAGCAGTTGGTGGTTCCGAACTGCCGACCTGGCAGTGAGCACAGCCCAGTGGGCAACCATGATGCTATCAGGGCTCCTTACACTAGAGAAAGGCTAGATAAGAACTGCATGCAGCCTTCCTATGGATTTGACTGACAGAGTCACCTAGGAACCAATGTCGCTTATAACTTGGGGACTGCCCACATATGAAGACGATTCTATGTACGTCGGGATCCCCTAGTGGAGCACTGGGCTGCGACCAGCAAGGTTGGAAGTCCAAACCCACCAGCCTCGCCTAGGGAGAGTGATAAGGCTGTCTGGTCCCACAAGGATGTAGAGTCTGGGAAAGCCTAATAATGAGCAGCTCTACTCTGTCCGGTAGGGTTGCTATGAGTCAGAACGGACTCCATGGCAGAGGGTGGGTGGTACCAGTGATCCCAGAGATAGGAGGCTAAACCCCACCCAAGGGCATCACTGAAGACCAGCCTGGCACATGGCTGTGTCAAAGAGTCCAGAGAACCCCGGTCTGTCCGACACGGAGTGGCCATGAGTGGAAATGAGTGTGGTGCACAGCAAACTCTCCCCCAAAGGATGAGGCCACCTGGCAGGAGGAAGGACTCCGCCTGCCCTCCTTTGGCATGGGCTGGGTCCAGTGCTGGACTTAAGTGATCCAGAAATCGCGAGACATTTCCAGAAGAGGGATGACATGATATTTACTTGGGATTGCCTCTGAAATGAGCAAGTCGTTGTTTCTTGTTGTTGTTGCTTTTTGGAAAAACAGACTGGATTTTTGGAGGATGCTGACACAGCACATTAGGTTCCCTGTTAACAGTTTATACACAATTTGTTCGGTGACATCAGTCACCACGTTTCAGCATCCCATCAGCTCTGTTCGTGGTACCTTCCTTTCCCTGCCTTGTACCTCCTCGGCATGGCCTTCGGATGACCGGTGATCACTGGGTTCGACAGATGACTTCTTTTTAAAGAAGCAGTACTCCTGGTCGGTTCTTATAGTGTGTGTGCCAGCCTGTTATTTAGCTAAAAAGTCCCTTGGAAAGGGGTAGTTGGGGTTCGAGGTTTATGACACATTTCAGGACAATAGTCTTGGGGTCTCAATCGGTCCTGTAAGACTGGACTATAAGAACTGGAGTTCTGTTTCATGTTTTTCTCCCACTCAATCAGGATTCATCTGTGGCCCTGTTTGGGATGATCAGGGCAGCTGAGCACCATCTAGTTCGGATCTCTGGTGCGAAGACCTTTGTATTTAGCTGAGTTAGTGACTGTGGTTGCGTGTTGATAATCATCTGTGTCCCCAACTTTTGCATGTCCATTTTCAGTGATTCTCTATGTCTTGATTGCATGTTTGATTGTACAGCAAATCTGATTAAAGCAAAAGGTCACTAAAAAGACACAAAGAAAGAAAAGGCCACGAGTATGTCAGAAGAAACGTTGAAATTCACTCTTGGGCATGAAGTAGTTAAAGCAAATGGAAGAAATCGATGATAAAGTAAAAGAGTTGAATGGAAAAGTTCCAAAGGCAGCTGGAGAGGACAAGTAAAATTTCACAATGACGTGTGCAAAGCACGGGGGTTAGAAAGTTAAAAAGGAGGAACACGTTTGGCACATCGCAAGCTGAAAGAACTGAAGGAAAAATCCAAGGCTCGAGCTGCAGTGTTAAGAGATTCTATGGACAGAATGTGGAACTATGCAGAAAGCATCAAAATAAAATGGAAGGGTTTGGGCCCAGAGTCACTGTACCAAAAAGAAGTAGTTGACATTGAACCATTTCAAGGTTTAGCATGTGATCAAGGACTGATGGTATTGAAGGAAGAAGCCCAAGCTGCACTAAAAGCACTAGGGAGCAAGGCTCCAGGATTTAGTGGAATGCCAAGACAATAGAAATGTCTTAGCGACATGATGAAGCACCCAGTTGTGTGTGCCAGAAAATGTGAGAGACAGCTCCCTGGCCAATCCATATTCATGCCCATTCCAAATAAAAGTGACCAGCAGAATGCAGACATTTATCAACCAACCTCATTATATCACGTGCCAGTAAAATGTTGCCGATGATCATCCAATAATTGTGCAGCAGCCGTACACTGACAGGGAGCTGCTGGAAAATCAAGCCGGGTTCGGAAGAGGGAGTGCAACAAGGACAGCGTTGTTGCCATCAAATGGGTCTTGGCCCTAAACGGAGGGCAGCCGAAAGATGGTTACCTGTGCTGCATTGACCAAGGAAAGGCATCCGATGGTGTGACTCGTCACAAGCTACGAATCACCTCCCAGAACACTTGAGAACCTGTGCGCAGAACAAGAGGCTGTCACTTGAACATGACGAGGGGTACTGCATGGTTTCAAGTCAGGAACACATATCCTTCCACACACTTATTCAATCCGTATGCAGAGAAAACATTTGAGCGGCAGGACTGTTTGAAGAATAACGTGGCATCAGAATTGCAGGGAGGTTCGCAGCCTTCGATACAGAGCTGCCACCTCCTTGCTCTCAGCAAGTAATGGGGCCTTGAAGCACTTGCTGATGAAGATCAAAGACTTCAGCCCTCAGTAAGGATTGCCCGTCAATCAAGATCTTCACAACAGCACCCGTGGCCCACATCACGATGCATGGAGCCAAGTTGGAAATTGTTGAGAATTTCACTTCACTTGGCTCCACCATCAGCACCGGTGGCAGCAGCCATCGTCCAGCCATCGAGTGACCCTGTGCAGTGGGCAGATGTGCTGTGCAGCCCTTCGATGTGGCAGACCATGGATATCACTGGGAAGACGAGGGTGCACCTGGCCCCAAGCCATGGCCGTTTCAGCCCCTCACATGCACGAGGCAGCGGGAGGACGAAGGAGGCAGCGGGAGGACGAAGGAGGCAGCCTGGAGCAGTGATGCGCTTGAATGACGACTTCGATGCAGACTATGGAAAATACCGTGGGCCTCCGGAAGAAACAAACGAATCTGTCTGGGAAGAAGCGCAGCCAGAGTGCTCTGGAAGAGAGGATGGTGAGACTTTGTCCCTCTTCCTTTGGACCTGTGGTCAGGAGCGACCAGTCCCTGGCAAAGGGCCTCAAAGGGTCCCTGAAAACCAGGAAGACCCTCCAGGAGAAGGCGGAAGGTGGCTGCTCAAACATCACACCAATGCTAGGGCGGTGCAGGCCGGGCGGCGTTCCGCTCAGTTGTGCAGGGTCGCTTTGAGTGTAAACCGAAGCAAGGGCATCTAACCACAATCATTGTATGTGGCTTGGTGGCTCGTCCTGGTGATTAGCTAGGTGACTAGCTCCTGGTCGTGCTGTCGGGAAAGTCTAGGATTGCTGACCACAGGGCCAGTGGTTCCAAACCACCAGATGCTCAGAGGGAGAAAGACAAGGCTGTCTGCTCCCGTGAAGATTCACAACCTCAGAAATCCGGTATAGGGCCATCATGAGCTGGAGGAGAGGCCTGGGTAAGGTCGTGGGTTACTCATTGCGCTACTGACCACAAAGCCAGCAGTTTGAAACCCCCAGTCCACCCGAGGGAGATGAGACTTTCTACTCCAATAAACAGTGGCCGGTTTGGAACCTCCCCCCGGAGGTGGGGGTGGTTCTACCCTGTCCTACAGGGCCGCTGTGAGTCGGCATGGGCTGGATGGTAGTGGGTTTTGAGTTCTATCATCAACGTTGATCATCATACCTACAGAACACGTCAAGTTCACAATCAGCCCCACCCCATAACTGCCTGTTACCCAAACCACACATGCGTAGAACTTCCTTCTGTCCCTATCAGGGTTCTGTATCATTTCCCTCGGGACCAGTTCCCACGCTGTCATTCACAGCCATGTGTGAGGCAGCAAAGCTGGCTGCAGAGGAGACGGTGTGCAGTCACCACAGGTGGCCAGGCCTTTCTCGGGAGGCGCCTTTGAGCCACCAACCTCTTGGTGAGTAGCCCAGCGCTTAACACTTTGCGCCCCCAGGGACGCTCATTTCTACACCACAGCTTACAGAAATGCCCGCTGTCTGTTGTTTATGCAGGCGTTGCTTAAAGGGAAAACACCCCACCCAGCTCCGGTGACTCTCTCAGCTGCTAACTGAAGATTAGTGGTCTGCTCAAGGACTCCCTCAATGCAAGAATACTTTCTTCTATTAAACTGGCATTCTATGATGCTCACTGTCCTGACACAACTGCTGAAGACAAAGCGGGTGAACAAGCAAATGTGGTGAAGAAAGCTGATGGTGCCCGGCTATCAAAAGACATAGCGTCTGGGGTCTTAAAGGCTTGAAGATAAACAAGTGGCCATCTAGCTCAGAAGCAACAAAGCCTACATGGAAGAACACAACAGCCTGTGTGATCACGAGGTGCTGAAGGGATCAGTTATCAGGCATCAAAGAACAAAAAATCATATCATTGGGTACACACCTCCATGATACGATCGCTGAAGACAAATGGGTGCATAAGCAAATGTGGCGAAGAAAGCTGATAGTGCCCGGCTATCGAAAGAGATAGTGTCTGGGGTCTTAAAGGCTTGAAGTTAAACAAATGGCCATCTAAGCAGGGAAGCAACAAAGCCCACATGGAAGAAGCACACCAGCCTGTGCGATCACGAGGTGTCGAAGGGATCAGGTATAAGACATCATCGGAACAACAAAAAAAATCTTAACAGAGTGAATGAAGGGGGAAGTACAGAGTGGAGACCCAAAGCCCATTTGTCGGCCACTGGAGATCCCCTTGCAGAGGGGTCTAGGGGAGGAGATGAGTCAGTCAGGGTGTGATGTAGCACTGAAGAAGAATACAGCTTTCCCCCAGATCCTAAATGCTTCCTCCCCCCCCCAACTACCATGATCCAAATTCTACCTTGCAAGTCTGGATAGAGCAGAGGATGTACACTGGTGCAGATAGGAGCTGGAGGCACAGGGAATCCAGGGCAGATGATACCTTCAGGACCAGGGGTGTGAGGGGCGATACTGGGAGGGTAGAGGGAGAGGGGGTTGGAAAGAGGGAACCGATTACAAGGATCTACATGTGACCTCCTCCCTGGGGGATGGACAACAGAAAAGGGGATGAAGGGAGACATCGGACAGGGAAAGATATGACAAAATAATGACTTATAAATTATCAAGGGCTCATGCGGGAGGGGGAAACAAAGAGGACCTGATGCAAAGGGCTTCAGTGGCGAGCCTTGAAAACGATGAGGGCAAAGAATGTATAAATGTGCTTTACACGATTGATGTATGTATGGATTGTGATCAGAATTGTATGAGCCCCTAATAAAATGTTAAAAAAAAAAAAAGGTTTGTGGTTGGAACCCACCCTGGGGCTCAGCAGGAGAAAGATCTGCCAACCTGGCCCCTTGAAGGTGACCCTCTAGAAAACCTTGGGGATTGGCGGGGGAGGGGGGCATTCAGTCCTGACACGCAGGGTCCCTTGGGGTTGGACGTGGTATACCAGATGCCAGATGTCATCACCACACGTACAGATTGGGGCCCTGGGAGAGAGCTGATCTTCTGAGGGAGACAGCAGGGACTCCCAGTGGGTTATTCAGAACGTTCCCTTTTCTGCGCTTGGCCTCTGACTCATGGTGACCCTTATGCACTGCCCAGTCCTGCACCATCCCCACGACTCCTTGAGGAGCTGACCATTGCTGATGTTTAGAAATAGATCCCCAGGCCTTTCTTCTGACTCCCTCTTCATCTAGAAACCCTGTCCACCGTGGGTGACCCTGCTGGCATTTGACACACCGGTGGCACAGCTTCCAGCCTTGTACAATGTGCCAGGCACCATGGCAGGATGGACCAATGGAGGGAGTTCTCCCTCGGGGTCCCCTAGACACCTGTCTTACAAGTTCCCTCCACTTGCAAGCACCCAACCCAGAGCAACGCCTCTTGTGCTTAACCTTCCCCCAGCTCTCCTCAGTACAGCCTGAATTCTCTCATCCATCCTCCTCGCCCCCTCCCTGCCCCGCTCAGTGTAGCCTCCCTCAGGATGACACATCCAGGGTATTCGAAGGCACGTGTGTTCCCTGCGGGCCCTGGCGGGAGGTCACAGGCCTGGTGGGTGTCCAAGCTGCAATGGCAGGCTGTAGCTCAGGTGGGTACTCTCTAGTCCCACCACGCCCCTTGACAGGGTGGAAGTCAGATTGTGTAGCCTTTTGCCCCAGTGTCCAAGGACAGTCAGTTGGCTGTCACCACTGGGCTTTCCTGAGAGCCCTGCCTTCACTGGACAGGTTTGGTTCCCCCACAGCTGCTCCCCCAGCGTGGGAGGCAAAGCCCCGACAGCAGTCACTTGAGACTCCTTGGCCCAAAGCTTCCCCAGAGTGGGCACAGGAACCTGGGCTGGGAGAAAGCAGTCGTTTGGAAATGCCAGTGGACAGCTGCCCGGCCCCACCTCTGCTCCCCAAGGTTAGGCGACAGGGGACACAGCTTCTCATGTGCCTCCGTGGCCAGTGGTAGCCACAACATATCTGTTGTAGGAGGGCCTGTTCACAGGGAACGGTCAAGTTGTCTGGCCACACTGGTGCATGCAGGCTGTATAGTTTTTAAAATATTTATTTGTCTAGCCTGTCAATCAGGTCACAGTCTGAGGGTGCCTCCCGTGGGCGTGGCCTTCTATCAGGAGGGACCTGGGACCCTCCCTTCTCTCCCTCTCTCTGCCTTCACCTCCCTGATGGCTGACCCTGATGGGGCCAGAGCCCTGGAGATGCGTCCACCGCCATTGGAGCCTCAAGATTCTGCATCACTGCTTGTGACTGTGTGAGTCTGAAGAGGAACTTATGGACTAGTAGTGGACTTGTGGACGTGAGTGGGACTCCGCTGGGATGTGTTCCTGATATAGAAAGCTTCTTGATATAAAGCTCTTTCTTACACATCAAATACATATTTTATACACATGTTATATAATATATAATGTAATTCTAAATATTACACATGATATAATAAAATATATAATGTTTTTCTTACACAAATATATGTAAAGTTATAATATATAAATATATGTTTATTTGAGGCGACTGTGAGGAGGGACGGAGAGAAATGAGTGAGGGGGTGGGGTGGGTGGTGGTAGAAGCCACCCTGGGGCCACTGTCTTGCTTGATTTTGTCTGCTGGATGAACAAAGGGAGTGGGAGCTACTGTCCCCCATGTCTCAGTGCCCAGTGTGCCGCCAAGCTGTCCCTTCACAAATTTCCACTCCACAAATGAAGTTCTAGACTTGGAAAGTCACTAAGACGTGGGGAGGGGGGTCTGCAAATGCGTTCCCATCTCTCTCTTTCTCTCTTTTTCTCTCTCTCACACACACACGCACACGCACGCAGGCACTATGCCATCTCCACCCCACCCCCACGCACTGGGAACAATCTGTGGAGACCCCACACGGTCTCCCCACAATTAAGAGCGTGCTCCTGCGTTGCCTCATCCAACATTTATGACTTGGTGTCTCTGCCTCACACAGCTGCAGGGGACACGGAGGTAAATACGCCGTCCTTACCCCTCAGGAGCGTGGACTCTAATTATCTTCCCCAGATCCTTAGGGGGTCTGCTTAATAAATCAATACCAATGATTTGTAATTAGAATATCAATTATTTGTATGCAAATGTGGCCTTCTGGGTGCTGGGGGACAAATCCTAAGGGTGGGAAAGCCTCTCCTCCCCTGCCCCGCCCCCTCCCGTTCTTAATTACATGATTCCGTTCACTCATCAAACATTTATTGAGCACTGGCCGGGGCCAGGCACCGAGCTGGAAGAGGAGGCCCAGCCCCTGGCAGCCCACCAGGAGGACAGCGGAGAAGGGACCCATGGAATCGAACCCAGGAGATGTGGGTGAAGACCCAAGGGTGGCCAAGGGGGTGGAGAGATTTCTCCTGAGGCAGTGGGTGAAACTCAGTTATTTCCCACTGCACCCCCCCCAACAAACCCCTCCCAAAACTCATCTAGATCAGACAGCCTTTGACGAGCTAGGCCATCGGTTCTCAACCTGTGGGTCACGGCCTCTTTGGGATTGAAAGACTCTTTCACAGGAGTCACTCAATTCATGACAGTGATGAAGTAGCAACTAAAATAATTTTATGGTTGGGGGGGTCACCACCACATGAGGACCTGTGTTCAAGGGTCGTCACATTGGGAAAGTTGAGAACTCCTGGGACAGACACCCTGTTCTCCTTCCCCAGCCTGCCGGGGCCTCTCTCTTTGGACAAAGGTTGGGCCTGCACCCCTTTTTGCAGAAACGGGAGGTTTCTTGGATTCTGCAACTCATAGCCCAAGAGTTCTCAGCTGCAGGCTCTGTGGAGAAGTCACTTCTGAAGTTACAACCCTGCTATTACAGCCCCACCCTCCCTCCCTCATTCCCTCCTCCCCACTCCCTCCCCCCTTTCTTTCTGGTTTGCTCTCTTTCTCACCTAGCTGCTACTTACCAATCCTTGCTGGACTGCATGGTAGCACAGTGGGTTAGGCATTGGGCTTCTAACTGCAAGGTCACCAGTTCTGAACCACCAGCTGTTCCACAGGAGAAAGATGAGGCTGTCTAGGCCTGTCGAGTCACAGTCCCGGAAGCCAACAGGGGAAGGTCTGCCCCCTCCTGTAGGGCCCCTGTGGCTCAGTGGCAGGGGTTTGCTTTTGGAGGAACATGTTACATCAAGCAGCACGGTTGCTGTAGCCCAGGTCACCATGGGCCAGGAGCAGGCAGGCTGCAGTGTCTCCAGAGAACCAGAGGCGGCAGGAGTTGTAAGTTACCTGGTTTCTGCCCAGACCCCCAACCTGCTGGAGACACTTTCAGCCAGGTGTGCCAAACCCCCTGAGCCTGTGACAGTGGGATGCCTCTCCACATCTTGCCACTCCCCCAGCCCACGATCCAGCCTGTGTCCCTTCCCCTCGAACTTGGACAGGCCTTTGTGATGGGCTTGAAGGATACACTGCGGCAGATGTGATGCATCAGGACCTGCCAACCTTCAAGAGGGATCACGTGACTCCAGGTGGGCCTGAGGCTGAGCCCTAAGGGGTGCGGGTCTGTGGCAGTTACGTAATCTAGTGTCAATTTGAGACTTAAGAGTGCAGGGGTGGAGTCTCGGCTGTCAATCAGAATATAGCCAATGAGGCCTCTGTGTGGGCATGGCCTTCCCCTAAGGATTCTGGGAATTCCTGAATTTCCTCCTCGGAAGCAGGAGAGACTACGTCCCTGAGGAAAAGTCACACGGACCTACCCTGATGCAGCCCTGGGAACTGGAGGAGCCATGTGGAGACCCCTGTCAGCACTGAGATGCTTCTACCACCACTGACTTTGCACCCACTGGCCTGTGATCTTCCTGCATTCGGCGTCATTGTGTGTGTTTCGTGAGTCTGGAAAGGATTTTATAGATTGGTATAAGACATATGGGCTAATATCAGACTTACAGACTTGATCTGGACTGGGCTGGGATGTTTCCTCAACATTCAACTGCTCTTGCCTATAAACCTCTTTCTTATACACAGACGAGTCTCTATGGATTGGTTTCCCTAGTCTACCCAGACTAACACAGGGTCAGACCTGCCTCCTCTCTGCCACTCTTCACCTGTTCTGATGCCCACCCCCTCACCCCCCGAACACTCGGCTTCCCTGCTGGGCTCTGTCCCTTACTGTCAGGGCCACATCAGACTCACAGACTCGTGGACCAGAATGTCTGTGGGTTGAGGTCCGAGGGCTCCCACGGGAGGGGCACAGCCCTCCTTTCTTCCCAGCTCTCAGCTCCTTGCCAGCCTGCAAGAGAACAGGCCTTTCTCCTGCTGTGCAGGCTCCTGTGGACCGGGAAGACCTCCTCCAGTCCCCTCTGGGGGGCTTCTGCTGCCTCCTGAGGGCAGGTTCGCCACTCTCAGCCCCTCCGGACAGGCCTCTTTGCCTTCGGCCCAGTGCTGTTGGTTCCCTCACTCCTGGGGGCCTCGCTCCTAGCCAGCAGAGCAGATTCTCTTCGCTGCATTTCTAGTCACCGGCTCTGGTGCTGAGCCCTTCCCGGGCACACTGTCTTGTTAGAGCCCTGGGCCCATGGTGGCAGCATTTAGAAGGCTCTTTGCTTCCTCTCTCTTGCGACTCTGTTTTTGCTACTTACTGTTACCTCTCTCCCTCTGCTCTGCAATGTCGGTGGGGCTGACCGCAGACACAAGCAACCTCCTGTCAGCCTCGAGGCACGATCCACCCATCAGGACCACAAACTGGCCAGTCCCCTCTCAGTAGACCACAGACACCTCATTTGCATGAAGAGTTCTGATGCACTCTTCTTTACATGGGCTTTTGATCAGTCCCTGCAAAATGTATATGAATGATCACAGGGCAGGCTGAATGTGATACAATGTGAGACAAAATGTATCAAGCCTCCAGCTGTGCACAGCTCACTCAGGAAATGTCCATCATCTGGGATGAGAGTTACAAACTTCCTGGGGTGGAAAATTAGGGCGAAGGTAACTTCTTATGCCCACCAAGGAACTTGATTCACTACATCCTCACACGGTCTGTGTCTCGAGACCCAGCCTTGGAACCCAGAGCTGACTCCTAGAAGCTCTGCTACCTGAAGCCACCGTGCAGGAGAGAGACCAGGGGCAGATGGGCAGCCTGAGAGAGACACGACAAGAGCCTCAGATGGTCTAACCCACAGCAGATTGGCTCTCTTGGGCCAGGGGACAGGCAGGAGCAGGTAAACTCTTCCAGGGATTCCAGCCCCAGAATCATCCGGCTAAACCACCTGAGAGACTCAGAGAGTGAACCGCGCAGCTGAGCCCAGTCACCCCCCGAAACATGGGAGAAAGTAATGAGGGGGGAATAAAAGATTGGTTATGCCTGACACCACACTGAGTTTTAGATTGGTTGGCTAACCTCATATAGTAACAGATAACTAGAACACCAGGCCTCAAAGAATCCCCTGAGGTGAGATCTGAAATCATAAAATACACAAGGAACCAGAATGCCTGAGCCAGAGCCAGCAGAGACCCAGAAGGAGCACTGCCCATCCTTCAGATCCTATAAAGCAGGTGGCCTCAAACTTTTTAAACAAGGGGCCAGTTCACTGTCCCTCAGACCCAACCGGACTATACTTTAAAAAAAAAAACCCTATGAACAAATTCCTATGCACACTGGACATATCTTATTTTGAAGTAAAAAAACAAACGGGGCAAAAACACCAGCAGGCCTGATAAATGTCCTCGGTGGGCCTCATGTGGCCCGCGGGCCACAGTTTGAGGACCCCTGCTATAAAGTAGGCATGCCGCCAGGAGCTAAAGGAATACAGAGGGCATGGTGGTGGTGCAGCTGTGGTTGCTCTGCTGCAAGCCAGCGGCTCGGCGCTGCTCTGCATGGCGGGGGCTGGGACTCGGTACCCCGCCTTTCTCCTCAGGCAGTGGACTTTTCACTCGGTTTTTTACTATCTTTCTGTTCTGTGGGTGATGGCGCCTGCGGAAGATTAGAAAGGAGAAGTGGGGAGAAAGGACTCCCCTGTCTTTCTGCTGCTGGTTCCCGTTGGTCACCTCCGTGACTTCCCTTCACCCTGACAGTGGCGACGATCCAGGCCCCTGCCCACCCCTGTCCCCAGCAACCCCAGAAGCAGCCTCTGCATCCCTGACCAGTCAGCACTGCATCCCCAGAGGGGCGAGGCCTCGGCCCCAGGAGGGTCCTCCTCTGACAGGTCTGCCAGCCCAAACACCTTCCCCAGTTGCTCCCCAACCCTGTAGTCCGCTTGGTGAGAGCTCAGTGTCTTCCTCCTCTGGGTCCTACAGCACTCTCCTAACTGCCTAGCCATTTCCTTATATGGAATTAGCTCTCCCGTGGTCGACAGGAACCATGCCTTCGTCTACCCTGAGACCAGAAGAACTAGATGGTGTCCTACTACCGCCCCCAACCCTTCCGATCAGTGCCGCAAGATATGGACTCCGACTGAATGGGAGCGGCGTGTGGAGCAGAACCTCCAATCCCCCAACAGACCAAAACAAATGTGTTAGACTGGCCGCGCCTGGAGGACTTCCTGAGACTAGCCTTAAGGTTGTGGTTAGGTCTCGAAGGGACACTAACCCGTGAGGTCCCCTTGGAGCTAAATAATAACCTGACTTTTAAAGAAGCACCTGGAAGCACCGAGTTCTTTTAAACAATTACCTGCACGAGACCCAAAGATCAGCGACTACCTAACAGAACAAAACGGAGAAGGTGCGAGGCCAGGGAGACACGATGAAGGGGAACAGAACAACCAGAATGGAAATACTGAGACTGACCATGTAGCAAGAGGAACGGCGCCCCAGTCACCGAGTGACTGGTGTAGAAATCACTGAGCGGAAATTAAAGTTGAATGGGAATTAAATTGCTATGTAAACCGTCATTGAACACATAATAAAACATAGATACATATATGCACACACGGTGTATATATATTCCAAATGATAGCTGTTAAAAAATGTGGAACACAACCTTGAATTCCTAGGCAAAGCAGACTGACTGGCTGCATTGCGGTTGGGAGAACTCCCAACTCTATTATCCGGAGGACGCCAAATGATCGCAGGAAGCCATCTGTAAGCAAAACAACCGTTCAGCTCAATTAATGGAAATATGTTGACCTGGAACATTTCGCTCTTTTAAGGAATGATCTCTGTGATCGAATGGACAGCAGTAACTCTTCAAGCACAGATGTTGACTTTCAGGCGCCGAGAGAGTAAAAGTTAATGGCGGTGAAACAATATGGACAGATGGCGAGAATTGTAACACAACGGGAAGCATCTAACCGAGCTCTGAGTGGACCCGCTGCATGTGCAGGGATTGTGGAATCGGTGGATGCTTTGCTGTACCCATAAAACAAAGTAAAATAAATACCGCTGTGACAGTAACTGGTGTCCTTTTTTCCTGCTTTCCCAAGGAGAACCAGACTGATAGGATACTTTGCACGGAGCGTGGTCCAAGAAACAGGCCCTCAAGAAGTGACTCTGCATATATTAAAAAACAAACAAACGAGCAAACAAACTCACCGCCATCAATTCTAACTCACAGTAACCCCAGAGAACAGGGTAGAACTGCCCTGGGGTGGTTCTGAGGCTGTAAATCTTTAAAGGAGAAGACAGCCTCATCTTCCTCCAGAGGAGTAGCGGGTGGGTTTGAACCAATGGCCTTATTGTTAGCAACCCAACGCATAGCCTGCTATGCCACCAGGGCTCCCTGGGTCTATACAGGGAACGTCAAAACGTTTATGGAAAAATGGAATGGGAAAACAATGGAATTTCCCTGCACATAATAGAGACAAATAGGATTCTGGGATTGATTTGGCCAAACTCCAGCCCCCACCGGAATGCAGTGCTGATGGGAGGTGGAGGGCAGGACCAGTGCAGGCCTGGAGCGGCTTCTTGAAGTGGATTGTATATGTCTCTTTGCTTCTGTGTTCAGTGGTGCCCCCTTGGTAGCTTATAATCAGACATAGTGGGCGTCACTGCTCCACAGAAATGGGGGGGGGGGGGAGAAACCACAAATCAGAGTTATTTTTCTCCAGAGAGCCAGTATATCACACACCGCTGGGTACTAGCAATCTATGTCATGTCGTGAAATCACCACTAATTACATTACCACCTGAAGGGCCTTGGAGCGCTGAGGGGCTGCTACACTTAACAGCCATGACGATGCCTACAAGGCCAGGGTGGGAGTGAGCGGCTTCAGAGTCCAAAGGAGCAAGTAGGAAAGACAGGCTTGGGGCTTTCAGCTCGCTGCTGAGAACCAGGCAGTGTCTATGCAGGCCTTAAGGAAGCGCTCTTTCCTGTAGTGTGTTGCCCGTTAGAACTGGCATAGTATCCCAGAATGGGGTGGAAGGGGGACTTAAGACAAAGCACAACATGACTCTTTCGTGGTCCGGCAACCCCAAACCCCAAATTCACGGCCATTGCATAAATCCCGGCTCACAGACACAGCTGCTCCTTTAGGGTGTCTGACGCTATAGATTTTTATGGGAGCAGAAAGCCTCATCTCTCGCCTGCCATGCGGCCAGGGGGTTCGAACTGCTGACCTTGGTTTACATATACATTACTCCCATCTCTGCCTTTGTCTCCCCACGGCTTTCTCCCCTCCGCTTCTCCATGTGTCCGTTCCCCTCTTTTTATAAAGACACTGCCACACTGAATTAGGGCCCGGTAGCATGGAGGTTGCAGGCTGGGCTGCTAACTACAAGGTCAGCGGTTTGAAACCACCGGTAGCTACACAGGAAAAAGATAGGCTTTTCCACTCCCACAGAGTTCCAGTCCTGAGAACCCACAGGGGGCAGTTCTACCTAATCCTATAGGGCAGTGGCTCTCAACCTTCCTCACGCCGCCACGCTTTCATACAGTTCCTCATGTTATGGTGAAACCCCAACCAGCAAATTATTTTTGTTGCCACTTCCTAACTGTAATTTTGATACTGTTATGAATAGGGTGACCCCTGTGAAGGGGTCGTGACCCACAGGTTGAGAACTGCGGCTATAGGGTCTCTGCATTAGAATTAACCACATGTCCCTGAGGTCTGGGTGTCTTCTCTAGTGTGACCTCCTGCTATCCAGAGCCTTGCTGGTGCAGTGGTTCTGCATTGGACTGCGATCCAAACAGTCAACAGTTCAAAACCATCCGCCACTCCTCAGGAGGAAGACAGGGCTTTATTTTCTCAGGAACAGTTCTGGTCTTGCACACCCACAGGGTGGTCGTGTGCGCCGGCACCTACTCGATGGCAGTGAGCTTGGTTTGGTTTCTGGGTGACCTCATGTGAACGATTTACATGGGCAAAGAAAGCGCTTATTTCCAATAAGGTCATGGTCACAGGTGGTGTCGATTAGCACTTGAGCCTGTCTTTGGGGAGGAGACTGTTGAATATCTTACAGGTGTACTGCGAGACATTCCCACGTCCTGAGATCCACAGACTCCACAGAGCCTCCATTAAAAGGGCATTTCACAGTGGGCTTTGTCTTCCCAGGAGCGGACCAGAAACACAAATCAGTATCGACTCACAGGCAGCGGCCAACGGTTTGGCTGGATGGCCAAGAACAGAGAGAGTGGAACTGGGTCCCTGGTGCCAGGGAGGCCTGGGGAGGAGGAGTGTGGATCCCACTGAGAGGGGGCACAGCATGACGATGTTTATATCCCATGTGAATGCCCACCCAAGGGCACCCCCCCGCTGTGGAGATGCACTAACTAGCAAGTGGACACGTCCTCAGATGTCCGTTGTGCCATTGCTGGTTCAGTGATATGTTTATAAAGTGGTTGTGGTGGCAGGTGTAGAGGGTCTGCCTGGGATCAATCAATCGATGGGCGTCTTTTCAGCCCGCTGAACTGGCTGCTGTCAGCAGCTGAGATGAACATACACACTGCGACATGGCTCCCTTCCCCAGGTGGCAGGGTCTAGGGCTGACATTTAAAGCCTACAAAAGTGACCACACAGACCCGTGAAGGAATAAGATAGAATTTTGAGAGCTAAGAAAATGCAATCCCTGAAATGTAATACTTCTGGAACAAGCTTCTCAGCAGTGGCCACGAGTGACAGAGAAGCAAGAAAGTTCCAGAGCATAGGACATAAAGATGACAGATTAAAAATATATAAATAGCCCCGGGCAGATGGACAGCCGGACCAGAGGGATACTGACTGGGAAGTCGTGTCAGGAGAGGGGAAGGGAGCAGACAAGTCTGGGGAGCACAAGTGCATGGCTGTGGGTAGAAAAAGCGGGAGGACCCATGTCCAAGTGCGGGATACATGACTGAAAATACTTTTAAGGATCCCACAGGGGGAATATCCCTGGAAATATGCACCAAATAAGCCGCATTGACCCAAGTTTCCGGGCACATCTGGGGACCCGGGCACATCCTGGATCTTCAAGGTTCACAACATGCTCCAGTGGCTGCACATGGAGATCTGACACGGAAACTCCTCGCGATGGACTGAGTTACAACTGAGCTTGTAGCGGAGACCTTCGGACGGAGAACTTCACGGTGTTTGAAGAAGCAGAAGACAGCTACACCAAGATGACTGAACTGTCGGGGGGCAGATAATCATTGATTTACAACATGAATGCCCGATATGCTATATGAAGATGTATAACACTCCAGCAAACCTGTGGCTGACATTCTTAGTGAATATTGTCGTAAAATTTCCCTGACAACCAGTTCTCATTGTTTGAGTGAGTAGTGTCCAGCCGCGGAAGGACTGATTCTGCACAAGTGAACAATTCAGATATTGCAAGATGGAGCTAGCCTGCATTGGCCTAAAATCCCTCCCTCAACAGTGCTTTTAAGAAAGTAGAGCCAGGGGCTAACAATGACAACATTAATGGAGATGATTGATCAGCGTCTCTACCATTACCTAACAAGGAGGCCTCCAAAGGGAGCACAAAGCAGGTAAACAACAACAACCATAGATCTAGGTCTTGGGGCGCACACTAAAGCCTAACTCCCATTTAAGAACAATTAGCCCTTACTTCATGGTTCTGCCGGACACCTGCCCTCGGAAAGGGAACTCAGAAAAGATGGGTGCTATAGCCAAGTATGGTGAAGAGAGTAGATGGTGCCCAGCTAGAGTAGCGTCTGGGGTCTTCAAAACTTGTTTCCAAACAAGCAGCCGTCTAAGTGAGAAGTCACCTAAGCCCGCATGGAGGAAGCACACCATCATCACTCACCGAAGTTGAAGGAGGGAATAGTATCATCTCCCCAGGAAATAAGGCGCCGGTGATTTCCCTCGGTCCGTAATAGAGGACTGGGAAGAAACTGCTTACCCAACAGAGTGTCGGTGAGAGGGCGACAGGAGAGCAAAATGATGCACCTGACTCGAATGGTTAAACCCTTGGCGTTGAATGCCTCCCCCTAGGCCTGATCTGGTTTTCAACATTTTCTGTGTTTTTTTTTTTCATATTTGGGTTTATCTCAGATGCATTTGGTTATTGGGGATCCTCTTGAATCCTGCCCACCCCGGGGGGAATTCCTTTGGTTTTACTGAACATGTTACAAAAGGTCGGGGGGTGGTTAGTGAGTAAGACCAAAGCCCAGGCCATCAGCAGACTCCCCAGTCTCTTCTTTCTTGGCTTCCATTTTCCTCTCGTCTCCTTGGGTGGAGGGGGCAGGTCCTCAGGCTGGTGCGGCACCAGCGGCGGCAGGGCCACCAGCCCCTGCGTTACCGATGAGGCTCCCGATGTTGACGAAGGCCGGGCCTTGGGGAAGAGGCCAGGCCAGAGGGGCTCCACACTGCCACATTGTTCTTGTCCTCCGTGATGGTGGCCTCGCCCGCACGCTTGGTGAGGGTCCTCATAGACGCAGGTGCGCTCCGAGACAGAGGCCGTGGGACGGGAGTGCTGTACTGTGGGTGCCGGGCCAGGTATTAGTTTCTGGATGAAGTGAGGCCCAACTTGGCCTTAGCTTCCTCGGAAGAACCAAGCACCTTGGCAGCAGCTGAGGAAAAAGCCTCTTGAATGTGTGTTTGATGTTTTTCAGTATATGAGACCCAGGATGAGTGACTCTATGGAGAGAGCAAGTAGAATAAAGCTTCCTGGAGGGTGCAGTGGGGGTGGGGTCCCGGGGGGGGGGTGTGATGTGGTAAAGGGAGCTGATGTCAAGGAGTTCAGGAAGGACGAGAGTGTTTTGAAGCGGACAGGGGCAGCGATTGTACAGCACTGCCCGATGTGATGGAACTGTGGAACGATATGGTATCTGTATTAGCTCCTGATATGATGGTTTTGGAAAAAATAAGAAATATTGACTCACTGGGCTGAGTGGTTGTAAAAGGAAGAAGAGTACAATTGAGATGGACTCTCCGTGACACGCCGACTGGTTTAAAATCTATCTATAAAGAGAGATGTATCAAGGACATTGAGAGATAGGGAGGGCGGTATGCCAAAGTCTGAATCCTTTTATTTTAATCAGAAACAAGAATAAGAAAGTACTTTACTTTTGAATGACTACAAAGTCCCGTGTGTTGTTGTGCTAATAAACACACGTGAGACAAAGTATCTTGAAGTCACACAACACATTCCAGTAGTTTCTTTTTTCCCAATGCAGGTGATGCCCTAATAAGTTAAGGCCCCACCCGCTCTTGGGGAACGTTCTGAAGTCTGAAAGCCACCAGCCCTCAGTCACTGCCTGGCTGCAAACGAACGGAGTGGGAGCGTGAGACTGATGCTGGCTGAGGAATGTGCGGGACTGATGGGAGACGCTGAGCAACCAACTCAAGTACCTGTAAGAATTCAAGGCACGATAAATAGAAAAGACACACCTGGATGGAACTGCCGAACAGCAGGACAGCGTGGGAGAAAGGCAGGGGATTGCCTGAGGAATGATGGTGAGCACCTGACTTGTGGTGGGTAACAATGGCCAGAAAGCAGTGGATGGGGTGGTCAGAGTGTTGGAAACAGTGGTCGATCAGCAGACCAGCCTACACATGCTCCACGAGTGAAGGCAAATACAGACATCGTCAGATAAACAGTCAACCCTCGTGGAATTAAAATGTAAAGGTCCGGGCACACGAGTTCCGTCGTCAGTTCTGTGATTCTAGAAGATAAAAGTACCCTGAAACTGGTAACTGCGTGTTCGAATCTAAAGGAACACGGACCGGATGCCGTAGCACAGGCGGGAACATACAAACTTAAGATACACTACAGCACAAGCATACATTTTAGGGGAGGCATCGTTAAAGTGTGCCACAGGCTTAATTTTAGAAAACAAAGGTACAGGTATTTATTAAAGAGATTTTCCTGCTGAGATAGGCACACGTGCCAACGTTTCTGACTCTCGTTAATGAAACAATAGAATGAGAATGTTTAAAAGGAAGAAAAATAGCTTACGAAACAAGGATCAACACTAAAGAATCAAGAAAGGAGAGGGGAGGGACGGCCCCAATCTCAACCCTCAGACAAGCTGCCCCTCCCCCCAGAAGAATTTACTTCAGAGGACAACAGCTCAGGGAGAGGGACAGGTCTGATCAGAGCACCCAGGAGCTCTGAAGGGGGAGGAAGAGAGAGTGGAGCACAGCCTTGTCCACCAAGCCTTGATGACGACGATATCCCTGCTCAGAGTAGCTAATCCACAGAGAAGACCACATGGCCAGCCCCACTGTGAGACAGGACATCCCTCACAGCCCTACAGGAGACAATACTGGAGACACAATGTGGGAATTGTGCCCAATCTGACCTCACCACATGGAGGCATAACACTAAGGGTGTGCAACAGAGCAGCAAGGGGAGCAGAGCAAGTGAGTCCTGAGGGCATACCAAAAATAGACTTTGGGGCCAGGGTGTGTCACCCCATCAGACTTGACTGGAAAACACTCCTAAAGGTCAGCAAACAGACCTTGAACTATTTACAGGCCTTTCTTTTTTGTGTCATTTTTGTTGTTGATGTTTTGTTTTCTTTTGTTGCTTTGTTTTGCTCTGTCTTGTTTTTTTTTTGTGTGTGTGCATATTATTATCTCTGCAGGTGTATCTAGATCAGATAGGTAGGATAAACAATCTGGAGGAGAAAACAACAGGACCGATGGTTCTGGGGAGACATGGAAGAGGGGGAGGTGGGGGAAAGGAAGAGGTGTTAACCAACCCAGGAACAAGGGAAAAACAAGTGATCCAAATTCAGTGGCAAGGGGGGTGTAAGAGGCCTGGTAGGGTGTGATCAAGGGCAATGTAACCGAGAGGAATTACTGAAACCCAAATGAAGGCTGAGCATGATAGTGGGACAAGAGGAAAGTCAAAGGAAATAGAGGAAAGAGCTAGAAGGCAAAGGACATTTATAGAGGTCTAAATAAAGGCATGTACAGATATAAATATATTTATAAATGATGATGAGGAAATAAATGTATGTGCATATATTTATAGGTTTATTATTAAGGTCTAAGAGGGACATTGGGCCTCCACTCAAGTACTCCTTCAATGCAAGAACATTTTGTTCTATTAAACTGGCATTCCATGATGCTCACCTTCCCAACACGAATTCTGAAGACAAAGCGGGTACATAAACAAATGTAGTGAAGAAAGCTGATGGTTCTCGGCTATCAAAAGCTATAGCATCTGGGGTTTTAAAGACTTGAAAGTAAAGAAGTGGCCATCTAGCTGAGAAGCAACAAAGCCCATATGGCAGAAGCACACCAGCCTGTGTGATCATGAGTTGTCGCAGGGGCAAGTATCAGGTATCAAAGAACAAAAAAATTCTATCATTGTGAATGAGGGGGAGTGCCGAGTGGTGACCCAAAGCCCATCTGTAGGCCACTGAACATCCCCTTAGAGAAGGGTGCCAGGGAGGAGATGAGCCAGTCAGGGTGCAGTGTAGCAATGATGAAACATACAACCTTCCTCTAGTTCTTTAACGCTTCCCCACTCCCACCCCCCATGATCATGATCCCAATTTTACTATACAAATCCAGCTAGACCAGAGAATGTACACTGGTACAGATAAAACTGGAAACACAGGTAATCCAGGACAGATGAACCCTTCAGGACCAGTGATGAGAGTGGTGATACCAGAAGGGTGGAGGGCCGGTGGGGTAGAAAGGGGGAACCAATCACAGTGATCTACATATAACTTCCTCCCTGGGGGATGGACAGCAGAAACGTGGGTGAGGGAGATGTCAGACAGTGTAAGATATGACAAAATAATAATAATTTATAAATTATCAAGGATTCATGAGGAAGGGGGAAGGGGGGAAGGAGGGGAAAATTGAGTTGATACCAAGGGCTCAAGTAGAAAGCAAACGCTTTGAGAATGATGATGGCAACAAATGTATAAATGTGCTTGACACAATGTATGTATGTATGTATGTATGTATGTATGTATGTATGTATTGTGATAAGAGTTGTAAGAGCCCCCAGTAAAATGATTTTTTAAAAAAAGAAAGGAGAGGGAAAAGTGGAGGGGGTTGAGGTGGAAATCAAGCAGGGCAAATAGAAAATTATCACAGAAGATAATAAAAATAAATGCAGGTACATCAGTAACTACAAGTATAAATGAGCTATGTACTACAGTTAAAAGATAAAGATTATCTTTGTCACAAAACAAGCAACTTTGTTCTTTGGAAAACTTCAGCCATACAGGAAAGCGGGGAAATCAGAGCCTAAGACACTCAGCAATCTGCTGCGGTCGTCGCATCTAAATGTATGCACAGCAGGTACCGCTTATCATGGAGTCCACTGGGATCTCCTGTTGAGACCTCGTAGTCACGTGCCTTAAAATACAACTGTGCTCCAGAAGCTTTGAAGGGCTGATTTTTCAGAACTAGACGGCCAGGCATTTTCCCTGAATACATAGGTATAGGAGTGTATTAAGAACACCTTTTAAAAAATGTAGCAAACACGACATAATGAAATCAAATCTAGATGGTAACAATGGTGTAGAATGCGCCCTTTGAGGGCAAGCAGATCCCAGCTGTTTTAAACCGGGTGTTTACAGGGGCGCCTGTTGAATGGAAGGCTGTCTCTGAGAGGCTGTAGTAAGTTGCAAGGGAGTGGGAGCTAGGTCGGCTTTCCCCAACTTTGTATCGCTAGATATTTGTTGTATAAACAAATGGCCTCATTAGTAACAATTTAGTACAATGCTCGCTGCGTCGTAAACATTCAATGTATATAACTGTTATTTATTAGAGTGGCGCTTGTTATTATTGAAGGCATTCAGCTGAGTGGCACAAAATAAGCAAGCGATAATTGGCAGTTTATTATATTTATAATTATTAGTCACGATACGTTACGGTGTCTAGCACATATCATTCACTCGTATTATAAACATCAAGTTTGTAATAAGGAGATGGATAAATAGTACTTTCATTATTGCTCCGAGCCTTCAGCACTGCCTGGCACTAAATAGTCAAGGGAAAAGTGGAGTTTATTTTTATTAATTATTATTATGGAATAGAGCAGTTAACACCACAGCTGGCCCCCAAAAGGCCCTTAATAAATGAATAAGTCTCCACTGAGGCTGTCAGCATGCCTAGGCAGCCCGAAGGAGCCCCGCCCCCGAGCCCGAAGCCCCGCCTCCGGCGGCCCCGCCCTCTCTGCGCATGCGCACTGAACCCCAGAAAGGGTTCCGCGCTCGCAAGCCCGGGAGCTGCCGCTTCCCGCCGCGTGCGTGCGTCGCTGCGTGCGTGTGCGTGCGTGCGTGCGTGCGTGCCGCGAACTCGCCGGGCACCGCGGCCTCGCCCTCGCCCTCCGCCCCTGCGCCTGCACCGCTTAGGCCACCCCCGCCCTCGCGACCCCCGCCGCGACCCCCGCCCGCCCGCCCGCACCCTGCCGGCCGCCCTTTTTTTTTTTTTTTTAATTTAAAGGGGGCGCAGCAGTAACGCTTCCCGCCCCAGGTGACGCCTCAGGGGTCTCCGGCCACAGCTGCCCCGCCGCCGAGGAACATGGCGAAGGTGGAGCAGGTCCTGAGTCTCGAGCCGCAGCATGAGCTCAAATTCCGAGGTAAGCTGCAGCTGCCCGGGCCCGGGCCGCCATCTTCGGGCCCGCGGGCCAGGTCCGGCCGGCGTCCCGTCCGAGTCCCGGGGCCAGGCCGGGCCCGCTGACGTCGGCCAGGCCCTGCTGCGGCCGCCCGGGCCTCGGGGGCACTTGTCACAGCTGTGGCTGTCACTGTCGCGCGCCCCAAATTTCCGCCCGAGCACCTCACGAGCTTGACCTCCCAGGTGTCAGATGTCAGCACCCAGTGACCCGCTGGACACCAGGCATGGCCGCCACTGCCCTCTGACCCCCGCCTGCACCCACAGTTCCCTCTTGCTGAGCTGGCTGCGTCCGAGGGGAAGCTCCTTGTGGGCAGGGCACGGCCCTCCCAAGCACACAGACCAATGAATGGAAGGGACCGCCACAGGAGTAGCGATGGGACAGGCCCAACTTCTAGTGTCTTTCTTCACCCCCCTGGCTGCCACTGAGGGTGGCTGACAGACTGGCCAGAGCCGGTGATCCCAGGTCACTCCCCCACCTGGGTCTCTCGAACTCCCAGGTTCCTAGCCAAGACCTGAGCTCGGTCACCTCCTAACCTGGGTCACTTGTACTTTTCCCCAGAGGTAGCCAGAGCCTGGCTTTTAAGGTTACTGCTCTCTCACCTGGGCCACTTGTACCTTTCCCCAGAGCTAGCCTGGGGCCTGGGCTCCCAGGTCACTCCCTCGCCTAGGTCTCTCAAACTCCCAGGTTCCTAGCCAAGGCCTGAGCTCGGTCACCTCCTAACCTGGGTCACTTGTACTTTTCCCCAGAGGTAGCCAGAGCCTGGCTTTTAAGGTTACTGCTCTCTCACCTGGGCCACTTGTACCTTTCCCCAGAGCTAGCCTGGGGCCTGGGCTCCCAGGTCACTCCCCCACCTGGGTCTCTCGAACTCCCAGTTTCCTAGCCAAGGCCTGAGCTCGGTCACCTCCTAACCTGGGTCACTTGTACTTTTCCCCAGAGGTAGCCAGAGCCTGGCTTTTAAGGTTACTGCTCTCTCACCTGGGCCACTTGTACCTTTCCCCAGAGCTAGCCTGGGGCCTGGGCTCCCAGGTCACTCCCCCACCTGGGTCTCTCGAACTCCCAGTTTCCTAGCCAAGGCCTGAGCTCGGTCACCTCCTAACCTGGGTCACTTGTACTTTTCCCCAGAGGTAGCCAGAGCCTGGCTTTTAAGGTTACTGCTCTCTCACCTGGGCCACTTGTACCTTTCCCCAGAGCTAGCCTGGGGCCTGGGCTCCCAGGTCATTCCCCCACCTGGGTCTCTCGAACTCCCAGTTTCCTAGCCAAGGCCTGAGCTCGGTCACCTCCTAACCTGGGTCACTTGTACTTTTCCCCAGAGGTAGCCAGAGCATGGCTTTGAAGGTTACTGCTCTCTCACCTGGGCCACTTGCTCATTCATTCTTTTCCATTTGTGTTAATGGTGTCACTGTGTGAAGGGTATGTAGTTGGTATCAGAGACAATTGCAAATAAGGCAGCCAGGGTCCCCGCTCTCAAAGAACTTCCAGTCTAACCAGGGTGATAGGTAGCCATGCCTGTGTGTGTATGCGCGCACACATACACACACACGATCCTGTGAAGGAGATAAAACAGGCTGACATGGTGGAGTAGCACTTGATGTGGGACAGACAGGTCATCATGATGTCCCCAGCACCTGGCCCCAGGAGGTGCTCAGGGGCATTTGTGGCAGGAGTGCTGGCCAGAGGTTTGTGCCAGTATTCTCCTGCCAGTGTCTGTGCACTGTGGAGGAGCAGTGAAACTCGTGGTATGTTAGACCCCAGACTTCAGAGCCGTTGCGCTGTGGGCGCCCTGGGAGACAGTGTAGGACTGCGATTGTCACTTTGACTCCTGGGAACACAATCTGAAATGACTCATGTGGAGCTGTGGCTTCGTTAGGGTGGAAAAACCAACCAATCAAACAGCCCCAGCCTAGCTTGCCTGCGTATCCTGTTCTTGCTAGTGCTCTTGTTAGCCTGATGCTTCTGTGCCTTCTGGAGGAGCCAGACCGGAGAGGGAGTCCAGCCAAGGGCATGCAATGAAGCCCTTTGCCCAGGAAATCTGGCCCGTGAAGCCTCCATTCCTGGAGCCCACCCACCTTTACATAGTACCAGCTGTGTGAAAGGTGCCGGGTGCAGCTCTGTCTCAGGAGCTGCACTTCTGTTGGCTCCTCGCCCCCAACCCAAGCACTTACGTTTAGGGAAAGGCTCAGCTGAGCGGTTTGTCAGGTTGTCCGGGGCTCACTTTCCAGCAAAGGTTGTTGGCTCTTGAGTCAGGAAGGCTACCCAGAAGTTGGCTGAATGCCCCACCCAGTACTTAAGTGTAGGGAAAGGCTCAGCTGAGTGGTTTGTCAGGTTATCTGGGAGTGCTTTTTCCAGTGAAGGTGGGTGGAGCTTGGTCAGAAAGGTCTGTTGGAAGTAGGCTGGAGGAAAGAATGGGTAGGAGCTTATCAGTTGGGAATTGCATGTGTAAGGCGCAAAGGCTGGGGTGATGCTTTGAGGGACTGCTAGCAGTTCTGGATGATAGTCACAGAGCACGTAAGGGGGTCTAGGGCCAAGTAGAGCTGTGGCTAGTGGGGAGACAGCAGTCAGATCTGAGCTTTTGTGCGTGAATAGTTGGTATCCAAGTTAACCACTTGATTTTGTTCTTTAGACAGTCCTGCCCGGGCTACCATTCCAACCCCCTTTCCCCCTCCCCCACAATACTCTAGTGATTCCCAGACCCCCTAGCCTCCAGCACATATGCTGCGTTGCTTCAATCTTATGTAAAGAGGCACAGATTTGAGAAAATGCGTGTTTGTGATCTGGTACTTTCAGTGCGATACAGGTGACCTTGGGCAGGTCATTTCACTCCCCAAAGCCTCAGACTCCTTCAGTCCATAGGGAGGATGCTCATGTCCTACTTGCTTCCTGTAGAAACTTTGTGGTTTAAAAACAGTGAAACTATAGCTGTTCAGGTGTTTTGTTGGTACAAATCTAGACAACCAGTTTCATCATTTCACCGATGCTTTACCTGGAAGATGGGAGAGAAGATGTGTTTTCTACTCCTTGGAAACCCACAGGGGCAGTTCTGCTCTGCCCTACAGGGTTGCTATGCATCAAATGGCAGCGAGTGTGACGGGAAAGGTATGGCTGCGAGGAGTGATGTGGGTGGCTCTGATTGGCCAGAGCAGCGATGACCAAAGTCATTGGTCATCTTTGTGGGGCAAGTGGCCCAAGAGAAGGCCTGGGGTCGCATTTTGGAGCTCGTTGGCTCACAGCTTCAAAAGAGCTATCTGCAGGTGTCTGCCTATGAGACCACATTTTGAAGTGGATTTGTGTGTGTGTGTTTGTGTATGTGTGTGTGTCTTCTAAAGGTGAACCCAAGGGCATTAAAATGCAGGTTCGATGCCCCGGCCAGCTTAGAAAAGGCTGAAAGCTGGCCCCTGGAGCTGGCCTCGCTGGTCCAAGTGACTCAGGGTGACGACTCTGACTTGTTCACTGAAAAGAGGGATCAGACTTCTCGGTTAACTTTAGGGCATTCCCATCACAGCGCCTATGCTCTTTAAAGGAGAGAAAACTCCACTGGCTGCCTGTGTTCTAGGCATTGCCTAAAACCACGTCGTGGGGTGGCTGTCACCAGTCTGTGCTCTAGGGAGTTGTGTGGGGGCATGCTGAAGTGAAGAGGCCTATAGAAGAAATGCGCAGGCAGATGGGGGGGATAGCCAAGGCTCAGAGAACGCCGGGCCACAGGGCTTGCTGTCCGAAGGAGCGGAGGGAGTGTGGCACCGTGAGTTCTGCCCAGACTTGGGGTGATTTTCACGAGAGTTTTCAGAAGTCGCCTGCCTTCGAGGCTCTCCCGGGGACACTGACTGAGGGTGCAGGGCTTCGGGAAGTCAGGTGATGTGCGGGTTGCACCCTGCCCCTCTTTCTCTTGGCCTTAGTCACCCCTGTACTTTCGGGCTCCTCCCTCTGGAGCCCCTGGGAGCCCAGCTTTCTGAATGAGCCATTTGCGTGCCCCCCCACCTCCGACTCCATCTGCAATAAATGGGCAAATGGCATGTCTTGTAGTTTTGTTGGTTAGCTCCAAGACAGTCCGTCTTCACGTCCCCCCATGCCACTGCCGCCTGAGGGTGGTCTGTTGACCATCTCTACCAGCTGGTTTATTAGGTGGATGCCCATTGGGGACCCCTTTCCTAACAAACCAAACTCACTGCCTCCCTGTCAATTCCATCTCAAAGCCACCCTATGGGACTGGGTAGAACTTCTTAGCCTTGGGCTCCTTCCATTGGGAATCTTTGTGGGATAGGCAGCCTCATCTCTTTCTGCAGAGCAGCTAGCGACTTGAACTGCTGACCTTGCGGCTGGAGCCCAACACATCACCCACTACACAGGCCACCAGAGTTCCCTGTGGTCTTCATGAAGTCTCTGCGGCCTCACGGCTCAGCAGGGACATCAGTGGGAGGGCACTGGTGGGGGGGGGGCGTTGGTCACCACTTTTGAGCAAAGACAGGAACTTGGGCTCTGTAGATGGTAGAAGGAAGGTGCACTCAAGAGTCACTGCTTTGTCCTCCAGTTGGTGTGTAATTTGAGGGTTTTTTTTTTTAGTTCAGAAATATACAAGCCTGTGGGTACCATCAGTGCCATGCGTGATTCTCTCTCAGATGTCAGTGTTGCGTGAATGCTTGCGCTCCAGCGCGGCCCTGGGGTCTGTACCAGCTCACGGCCACAGCAAGCCTGCTGGGCCTCACAGCTCAGCCAGTGTGAGCAGCCTGCGCACGCGCCTGTGGGTTGCTTTCTTCCCTCTACTTCCTAACCAGATTGCTCTTCAAAGCAAGGGGCGTGCCGCCTCCCCATCAGACCACAGCACCTTCAGAAGCAGCAGGAGTCCCTCCTGAGCTCCCAGTTCCTGGGAGAGCCTCACACCCCTTCCCCGTTAGGTCCTTGGGGAGAAGCAGTGGCACTTCCTGGCTGTGAGTTCTGGTTAGGAAAGTGCTGCTGGTGGTGGCGGCATTTCCTCAACGCACGGCTGTATCATGCATCACAGTTATCTTAATTACCTGGGAGTGTTTCATCATAGCGTGGATTTATTAAAATAATTAGGCTGAATTGTTGCTTATTAAGGAGATGAACTCTTTAACATTATTAACACTATCTTTTATTTATTAGATCTATAGAGCATCTTCTTTTTAAACACTGACAGCAGAATCCTGGGAACTTGGGCCCTCCAGTGCTATCACCCCAGTAGTTGAGGGGTCAAGGGAGTGAATTATGGTGGCTATCACTCACAGACTGCCCCAGGCTCAAGTTTTAGAGCCTGGAATTTGAAGTTTTGCATAAAGGAGTGATGACCCGCCTTGCCTCATACATCTTCACTGTCCTGGAGAAGCAAACGTGCAGTCTAAAGGGTGGCCGTGATTGGGGACAGATGAGCCTGGCTTTCAGCAAGATGACAAGGAAGATGAACAGAAGGCGCTGAGTTCCATTAGTCCAGATGAGGTTGCCACTGAGTGTCTATAGTACAATAAAAGCCTTCTGCCTGGGGAATGTGTTACAATGTTGCCTTTTGGCTTCCAAGCTGGCATCCTCATTTTCTGGGTGACCGTGGCCTGAGCTCAGTGAGGACAGGTGGTGGGGGGGGAGGGTGCGGCAGGACCACTGTGAAGTATGCACTCACCAGCCCCAGGTGCCCACTTCACAACAACCGGAGCTGTTCAGAGAGCTGTGGTAGAGACACAAAGTTGTCAAGCTGGGCAGTATGTGAAGAGAGGCTCTTTACCCACAGGCTTTTCCACCCTACTGGTATAGTGGTTACCCTCTGGGTTGCTAATGGCAAGGTCAGCAGTTGAAGCAACCAGCCATTCGATGGGAGAAAGATGAGGCTTTCTACTCCTGTAAAACTTACAACCTTGGAATCCCACAGGGGCAGCTCTCCCCTGTTTTATAGGGTTGTTATGAGTTGGAATTGACTCAATGGCAGTGAGTTGAGAGGGTCTTCATCACACTGGGGAGTAGGTGTGCGCGCTGGTGTCATAGTGCGTTGTGTGCTGGGCTTCTAACCACAAGGCCAGCAATTCAAGTGACCTAACCATGGAGTAAGCCACCTTGGTCACCACTCACTCTACCAGTCACTCCACAGGAGAAAGGCAAGGCTTTCTACTCCCATAAGGACTGACAGTCTTTAGAAACCCACAGGGTCAGTAGTGTCAGGATCATCACAGTGGTAGGAAGCCTTGGTTTGGGGTGTGTGCGTGTGCACAGGGAACATGTGTGTGCGTCCCCACCCTTAGGGACAGTAGATGTACAATCAGTGCTTCCTGATTACTGTCTCGGATGTGCCCCGTACAGTGGGCATTTCAGCTGTCACCTCCATCTTAGCTAGCCTGGGAAGAGGGGCTGGGCTGGATTCATCAGGACTTGGCAGAGGGGCAGCTCAGAAAGATTCAGTGCCCGCGTCTGCTGCTGAGTCTGTTAGATTGGCCTTCAGGACACTGAGCTGCACCCTGACTGCTTGCTCAGCTCTGCATGCCTTGTGATATGGGCCTGGGACGTTTAGGACACTGAATTTCTCACTGCCTTTAAAGACGAGAGGGTGAAGAGGACAGGAAAATGGACCCCAGGAAGCCTGTTAGCAACCAGGGGGACCACATGGGTTTCCAACTGCCACCAGCACTGTGGGCAAGGTTGAGGGCCAATGCAGGGCAGAGGCGACCTTCCCCCAGACTGCAAAATGGGACGGAGAGCACACACGCGCTATGTTAGATGGTGGTGGTGTTTGATGTAGATTATTTTACTGTTTAATCCCTTTGACAGTTCTAGGAGGTGGCTTACTCCATGGTTAGGTCACTTATACCCCATGAGGCCACAGTAGTAAACAGTGGTATAGGTATTTGAAACCAGGCTTGTCCTGCACTAAAGCCCATGTAATTTCCAGGCTCTCACTGTTGGATCCCTGATCCTTAGGGATGGTATGTGAAAGAATTCATTCTTGGGGGAAGGAGGTCAGGAGTTTATAGCCATTAAAGGAGTGTTTTACTGACTATAAAAGGCATTTACCTGTGTGGATCATCACAGACTGATGGATCACACTATAAAGAACAAACATTCCAGAACACTACATGTGGACCCTGTACATGGACCAAGAGGTAGTTGTTTGCACAGAGCAGGGCATCCTGCATGGCTGAAAATCAAGAAAGGTGTGTGTTAGCACTGTATCCTGTCACCATACTTATTCAAACTTCAAACTGTATGCTGAGCAAATAACTTGAGAAGCTGGACTACATACAGGAGAATGGGCCGTTGGGATTGGAAGAAGACCCATTAACAGCCTGTGAGATAGTGTAATTTTACTTGTTAAGCGTAATGAAGAGGACCTGAAGTACTTACTGATGAAGATCAGGTCTGCCGACTTCAGTATGGAATGCACCTCAACGTAAAACAAAAATCCTCACAACTGGACCAGTAAACATCATCATCCAAAATGGGAAAAAAGATTAAAGTTACCAAAGATTTCATTTTGCTTGGATCCATAATCAGTGCTCATGTAAATAGCAGTTGAGAGATCACGCAACCCATTCCACTGGGCAAATCTGCAGCAACAAGACTAAATGTTAAGTGTTGAACAGCAAAGATGTCATTTTGAGGACTAGGTGCACCTGACCTACATCATGGTATTTTCAGTTTTCTCCTATGTCTGTGAAAGCTGGGCAGTGAGTCAGGAAGTCCAGAGAAGAACGGTGCATCGAATCGTGGTGCTGGTGAAGAATCTTGGAAGTGCTGTTGACTGCCAGAATGAACAAAGCTGTCTTGGAAGAAGTACAACCTTTTAGAAGAGAGGATGGTGGGACTTTGCCTCATGTACTCTGGACATGTGATCAGGAGGGACCAGTGTCTGGAAACGGGCTAGTGGGGCAAGAGGAAAGTTAAAGGAAATAGAGGACAGAGCTAGGAGGCAAAGGGCATTTATGGAGTTCTAAATACAGGCATGTACTATGTAAATATATTTATATATAATGATAGGGAAATAGATCTATGTACATGTATTTGTATGCTAAGTAGTAAGGTAGCAGACAGGTATTGGGCCACTAATCAAGGAGTTCCTCAATGCAAGAACACTTTGTTCTAATAACCTGGCATTCCGTGATGCTTACCATCCCTACACAATTGCTGAAGACAAAACGGGTGCATAAGTAAATGTGGTGAGGAAAGCTGATGGTGCCCGGCTATTAAAAGATATAGCCTCTGGGGTCTTAAAGGCTTGAAGATAAACAAGTGGCCATCTAGTTCAGAAACAACAAAGCCCACATGGAAGAAGTACACCAGCCTGTGTGATCATGAATTGCCAATGGGATCAGGTATCAGGCGTCAAAGATTCAGAACAAAAAAAATCATATTAATGTGAATGAGGTGGAGTGTGGAGTGGAGACCCAAAACCCATCTGTAGACAACTGAACATCCCCTTGGAGAAGGGTCACAAGGAAGAGACGGGCCAGTCAGGGTGCAGTATAGCACCGAGGAAACATACAACTTTACAAAATGCCTCCTCCCCCCACTATCACGACCCCAATTCTACCTTACAAATCCAGCTAGACCAGACCATGTACACAGGTACCGATAAAGCTCGAAACACAGGGAATCCAGGACAGATAAATCCCTCAGGGCCAATAATGAGAGTAGCCATACCAGGAAGGTAAGGGAAAGGTCGAGGGAGAAAGGGGGAACCGATTACAGTGATATACATATAACCCCTTCCCTGGGGGACAGACAACAGAAAAGTGGGTGAAGGGAGACATCGGTCAGTGTAAGACATGGGAAAACATTTATTTATCAAGGGTTCATGAGGGAGGGAGGGAGGGGCGGGGGAATAATGAACTGATACCAAGGGCTCAAGTAGAAAGAAAATGTTTTGAAAATGACGATGGCGACTTGTGTACAAATGTGCCTGACACAATGGATGGATGGATGGATGGATTGTGATAAGAGCTGCATGATAGGAGGGGCATCGTGCGTGGTAAAGCTGAGGGTCATCGGAAAATAGGAGCCTACAGGAGGGACTTTTCACCATACTTTTTTGTTTTTTTATTTTATTTTTTTACCTTTCTTTTTTACCATACTTTTAAGAAAGTTCAGATTGATAACTCTCAAGTGTGTTTTTGTTTATCTTGTGTATGTTCTGCTTTTTATATCCTTTTTTTAATTGAGAAAGGTTTATAATTTTTTTCCAAAACCATTTTATTTGGAGCTACCATATAGACTCATGTGTATACCGAGTTTTTCAGCTCATTTTTAATGCAGTTTTTGTGGTAAAATTAGGTGCCTTGGCTGATATTCTGGTCAGCTTATACTCGAGTATATATAGTAATATTTGTATAGTTCCATAGTTCAGTCTCATTAAGCGAGAAAGCTTTATTTATATTTAGAATTAGCCACTGGATTCCGCTGAAATGGTTCAGATTTTGTTGACAACATTTAAAGACTCATAGTTGGGAGCCAGTCAAACATCTGCCTTCTGTCCGTCAGGCCTCATGCAGGTGTTGACCGTGGCTGCTCAGCCCGCTGGGTCCGGTGCTGTGACCTTGACGCCCTCAGTGGTAAGAGTGTGCCGTGGTCCATCCATCATGTTCCTGGCTGGCTGATGCACTTGTTGGGGGGGACTGATGGTGGCCCAGTGGTCAGGTGTGTTTCTCCTGGGGGTGCTCTCGGGCACATTTTCACTGCCTTCTTAGCCTCAGGCTCCTGGCTGCTGGAAGCGGACGACACATGGATCTGCTTTTTGTGTGTGGCTGTGGACACCTTTCACCACAGTCTTCTTGGCCTTTAACGCCTTTGCTTCAGCGCCTCCTTCGTAGAAAGGCGACAGTTATTTCTTGATTCCCTATATTTCGAAAGCATTAATGGGCTTTTGAGTAATTTACTCCTTTTCTCTGCTGAGGTGTAGGTGACCGAGTCATGAGTGTGCATATTTGTGCGGTGGCCCGAGGGTGCTTACTGAGATGTGACCGAAGGTAAATGACTACTTTCCATGCGACTTTCAGCTTTGTGGCAAGTGGGGCTCCAGAGCCTCCCTTGCTGGCCTCCCGGAAAGCATATCAGGGCAGCGAGGGTTCCGTGGTAGAGTCGTGGTCTTCTGTGCAGGGACCCTGCTTCTGTCCCTTGGCCCACCCTAGTTTGGCCACTCGGCTCATGCCCAGCAGGTTTCGGCAGTGGCCAGGTGTAGGTGAACAGCTGGTAGCTCACATCATCAGCTCATAGAACTTGTGACACTCCAGCAGCGGGATAGGTGAAGAACAGAAAGGCCGTTTGTTCTGTGGCGGGAGTGCTTTGGGACCTCATTGTCCCCGAAGGTGACATCCTGAGCCTGCGTGGGCAGTTGCATGGGCAGGACAGGTCATCATCCAAACTTGAGACCCTGGTTTGTGTTTCCCCACACCTGGCTGCCAGGAGCAGCCCACCTCTGCTTCTAGGCTGGGTCATTCACGCACTGCAAGTTTCCATGGGGACCAAGGAGCTAGTTTCTAGACCCTCGGTGGTAGGAGGTACAGTGTGACTGTAGGGACAGGGCACTTCGAGGCTGTCCGAAGAAGCTGTTAATTCTGCTGCGGGGTTTGGAGTTCCCAGGGAAGGTAGCGTTTGAGATGGTGACTCGGTGCGCGCCCTGCGCGCTCTGCATTTTTCGAAGTGCTCATCTATTTAGCTCTCCCAGCATGCATAGGAGCTGCTCACTGGTCAGGCCTCCAGTTAGGAGAGCTGGGCTTCCATCATGAGCCATTTGATTGGAATCCCAAGTCTCCGCCCTTACTTGAGCCATTTCCTCCCTTTTGAAAGGGGATGGGGGCTTGGCTGACTGTGAAGGCATGTCTCTTTCATATGCTCTGTGTGGTTGGGAAGGTGGGAGTGGGGGCTATGGGATATAAGACAAGGAGAATAAAAGATGATTGAACAGAAAAGGAGGAGTTAAAATGAGGGTAGGTGCCCTCAATTGTCATTGTAATCGTTTCGGGGCACCTACGGACAGTACCCAGTGGCCCTGGGCACTGCAGTGCCTGTTGACAGAAGTCCCCGCTACCTGTGCTCCGAAGGACCCCTTCGTGAGTGAGCCTTTACTCTCTGTAGCTACCATTGTTAGGGACCATTGAGTCACTGCCAACTCACAGTGACTGTACAACAGAGTGAAAGCCTGTCCTGTCTTGCTCCATCCTCACAATTGTTATGTTTGAGCCCATTGCTGTAGTCACCATGTTGATCCGTCTTCTGAAGGTCTTCCTCTTCATGGCTGACCATCTCCCCAAACAAGCACGATGCCTTTTTCCAGGCACTGACCCCTTGGGATCACGTGTCCCAAGTACTGGAGACGGAGTCCCATCATCCTTGCTTCCAAGGAGCAATCCTGGCTGTTCAAGACAGATTTGTTCGTTCTGGCCTTCCATGGTACGTCCAATAGTCCACGTCAACACCGTGAATCAAATCCATCTGTTCTTCTCCAGTCTTATTCATGGTCCGGTTTTCACAGACTCATCAGGTGATAGAAGATCCAATGGCTTGCGTCAAGTGCACCTAAACCTTCAAAGTGACATCCTTGTTCTTCAACACTTCAAAGTAGTCTGTGCGACAGATTTGCAGTATGTTTGATTACTTGACTGCTGCTTCCATGAGCATTGATTGTGGTTCTAAGCAAAATGCAATCCCTTACAACGCCGGTCTTTCTCCATTTATCATGATGCTGTTTGCTGGTCCAATTGTGAGGATTTGGGGTTTTTGTTTTACATTGAATTGCAGTCCACTATGAGTGCTGCCGTCTTTGATCTTCCTCAGCAAGTACTTTAAGTCAGCAATAAGGTGGTGTCCTCTGCACATCGCAGGTTGTCGATGAGCCTCCCTCCCATGCTGATGCCATGTTCTTCACAGAGTCAGCGTGCCCACAGCTGGAAGAAGTGTGGTGAGAGGATACAAAGGGGTGGCGACACACCCTTTCTTGGTTTTAAACATGTGAGAATCATTCCTTGTTCTGTTTGAACAATTGCCTCTTGATTCACGTACAGATTTTACATGAGTACCATGTAGTCGTCTGGAATTCTCATTCTTCTGAAGGCTACCCATAATTTGTTATGACCCACACATTCAGATGCCTTTGTATAGTCAATAAAACACAAATAAACACTTTTCAGGGATTCTCTGCCTTCAGCCAAGATCCATCTGACATTAGGAGTGAGATCCCATGTGCTGCCTCCTCTTCTGAATCCGGCCTGGATTTCTGGCAGCCCCCTGTCAATGTACTGTTGCAACTATTACTGAATTATCTTCAGCAAAATTTTATTTGTATGTGATAGCAGTGATTATTTTGTTCAGCAATTTCCACATTCTATTGGGTCACCTTTCTTTGGAATGAACACAGATGCATCTCTTCGTAGGTTGACCGGGTAGCTCTCGTCCACACTTCTGGACATAGACGAGTGTTTCTAGTGCTTTGTCGCGTGCGGAAGCATTTCATTCGGTATCCCGTTCATTGCCGGGCTTGCTTGATAATGTCTTCCCTACAGCTTGGACTTCTCCCTTCAAGACTGTTGGCTCTTGATCGCTGCTACCTCTGGAAATGGTTGAACACTGACCGCTGCTTTTGGGTAGAGGACTCTTTGAATTCCCCCATCTTCTTTTGATGCGTTCTAAGTATTTGCCTGTTAATATTTGAAACTCGAGGCTCGAGTGTTTTTCTTCAGTTCTTTCAGCTTGAGACATGCTGACGTGTTGTACCTTTTTGAGTTTGTAACTCTAAATCTTTGCACATTTCATTATAATACTTTAATTTGCTTCTTGGACTGCCCTTTGAAGTTTTCTGTTCAGTTCGTTTTACTTCATCGCCTCTTCCATTGGCTTTAGGTGTGCTACATTAAGGAGCAAGTTCGAGTCTCTTGTGACATCCACTTTGATCTTTGCTCTTTCCTGCCTTGTCAGTGACCTGTGGCTTTCTTCAGGTATTTGCCCTCCCACAGCTGTCATTACTGTGCAGGGAGTCCAGTCTGTTCTGGAAATTCAGGTGGGGTATGCACAAGGGGGTCTTTTGGCTCTTGTGGACTCCGATGTAATTTCAGCCTGAGCTTAGGTATGAGCAAGTGGTGATCTGCTGATGGCGGGATTCTCCATTGCCTCTTTCCACAGACACAATCAGTTTGATTCCTGTGTATTCCATCTGGAGAAATTTATGGGCATAGCCACCATTAATGTGAAAAGGGGGATTTGAATAAGGGGGAAGTCATCGGTGTCAGCAACATTTTGTCATGTGATCTCCAGCTTTCTTTGTCACAAAGGTCACAGTTTCCAACTGTGTTCTTTCCTCTGTGTTTCCAACCTTACATTCCAGTCGCCAGTAGTCATCAATGCACCTTGATTGCATATTTGAAAAAATTCAGGCTGAAGAAATTTGTAGAAGTGTTGGTGGGTGCATTAGTTTGAATAATAGTTATATTCACTGGCCTTTCTTTTTTAAAATCATCTTCTTGGGGGCTCACAACTCTTATCACAATCCATACATACGTCCACTATCTCAAGCACCTTTGTACATTTGACCTCATCCTCAAAACATTTGCTCCTCATTGCCCCCCCTATGATCCCTTGATATTTATAAATTATTATTATTTCGTCATGTCTTACTCTGTCGGATGTCTCCCTTCACCCACTTTTCTGTTGTTCATCCCCCAGGGAGGGGGTTATATGTAGATCCTTGTAATTGGTTCCCCCTTTCTACCCCACCTTCCCCCCACCCTCCCGGTATCGCCACTCTCACCACTGGTCCTGAAGGGATCATCTGTCCTGGATTCCCTGTGTTTCCAGTTGCTATCTGTACCAGTGTACATCCTCTGGTCTAGCCAGATTTGTAAGGTAGAATTGGGATCATGGCGGGGAGGAAACATTTAGGAACTAGAGGAAAGTTGTATGTTTCATCGTTGCTAAACTGCACCCTGACTGATTCTTCTACTCCCTGCAACCCTTCTGTAAGGGGATGTCCAGTTGCCTACAGATGGGCTTTGGGTCCCCACTCTGCAGTCCTCCTCATTCACAATGATAGGATTTTTTGTTTTTTGATGCCTGATACCCGATCCCTTCGACACCTTGTGATCACACAGGCTGGTGTGCTTCTTCCATGTGGACTTTGTTGCTTCTCAGCTAGATTGCCACTTGTTTACCTTTAAGCCTTTAAGACCCCAGGTGCTCTATCTTTTGATAGCCGGGGACTATTTACTGGCCTTTCTTTTAAGTATGTAGGTATTATTCTATCACAGTGTTATACTTCAAAGTAGACTTGAAATGTTCTTTTGACAATGAACGGGACACTGTTCCTCTTGAATTTCGCATCCTCAGAGAGTAAGCTGTGTGATGGTCTGATTCAGAATGGCCAATACCAGACCATTTCTGTGCACTACTGACTGCCTAGGATATTGATCTTTACATGTTCCATTTATTTTTTCACTGTTTCTAATTTTCCTAAATTCATACGTGGTACATTTTATGTACTTCTCATGTGGAGTCTGGTCCCAAAGCTTTACTCTGTCTACAACATTAAGGCGGACACTGCTTTGAGAAGGCGGCTTTCTCCAGTCAGGTTTTGAGCACCTGCCCACCTGAGGACTCATCTTGCTGCACTGTGTCTGACAGTGTTGCGCTGCTGCCTTTCCTAAGGGTTTCAGTGGCTAATTCCTCAAAAGTGAATAGCCTATTACTTTTTCTTAGTTTCTTCTTAGCCTGGACGTTCAGCTGAAACATGCTCACCAGGGTGACCCTGAGAGTATTTGAGGTACTTGTGACCTTTCAGCATCCCAGCCACACGTAGCCATCTCTGTACAACATGCTGACGCTGACAGGAGTGGCTGGCTGTCTTTGTAACTCCACCACATGCCTGGATGAGGACAGTGCAGGTGAGGCGTTTGTGACAGACGCACCCCGGGGGCTGGAGTTCAAGTGAAGGTGTATGGGACCTGTGGGCCTTGGACTGTGCCAAGAAGAGAATGCAGCGGGGGTCGCTGAGTTCTGCTATCCCACTTGGGTTTTGATGAGTCATCATAACCTCAATCCCACAAGAAGAGATGAAAGTGGGGCCCAGTGTCCCTGAGCTGAGAACCTCCTAGACCAGCGGTTCTCAACCTGTGGTTCACAACCCCTTTGGGGGTCGAGTGACCCTTTCCCAGGGGTCGCCCGATTTACAACAGTAGCAACATTAGTGATGAAGTAGCAATGAAAATAATGTGGTTGGAGGGTCAACGCAACATGAGGAACTGTATTAAAGGGTCTCAGTGAGAGGAAGGTTGAGAACTGCTGTCCTAGACCCCGGAGCCTGAGAGAGCTGAACAGCAGCGCAAGGGAGAAGCAGCAGCAGAGAAATACAGCACAGCCAGCCCCGCAGAGTGAGACGTCTGAACACCACATTTGGGCAGGAGGCTTATGGGCAGGGTGGGCTCCTCTGGACACTCACTGGTGGGCCTAACGAGCTTTGCAACACTTGCCTAAGCAGGATAAGGCCTGACATCACCTTCCAACGGAGGCCAAGAGGCTGAAGGCCAGGGAGAAGCAGTTCCTGGTTTGTAGGTTTTAGGTTTGAGACCACCTGGAAGCTGGTCCTGGTGGTCCAGAAGAGCGTTGAGAGAGCAGAGAGGGGTGTCTGCTGTGGTGGAAGTGACAGTAAGCTACTGGTGGGGACACATCACTTCATGCACTTTGTGCAGAAGACATTTAACGTTTTCTCCCAATTAGCGGTTAACTTTCCTTCCTCTATAAACGTATGTTCTCGCCTCCCCTCTCCCCATCCTGCTGAAGGTCAAGGCTACCTCTGTTCTGCCCTGCTCCTTGCCCACCCCTCCTGGCAGCTGGCTGTGAGTCCCTGTCTCACGTTTCACCCCTCTGATTCTTTCCCCAGCTGACAGACATGCTCTGGAGGTTCTCCCTGGCTGTCTGGCTTTGGGTCCTCCTGGTCCACCTTCAGGGAAAAGGGTGCCCCAGCCCCGCTCCAGCCAGTTCCTCTGAGGCAAAGCTCACTTATGCCTCCTCTCTCCAACCTTCTCCCCAACTCCCATATTGCTCTGCTTCTCTGCTAGACTTGGGTAGCTCGATGGCACGGCTACATGGAACACACAGGCCATCCTCACAAATTAGTAGGGAAGCAACAGGTTACAACCTGGGATCATGATTACAGGCTATCAGGAAACACAGTAGGTATCAGGAAACACAGACAAACTTTCCCTTCTTCTGTAAAGGACAGCCCTCTCAGCCTCCCTAGTCCACGCAGGGCCCCCGTTGTCTCCGGAAGACGGCCATCAACCTTGCTCTCACTCTGCTTGGGTCAGGGTTCTGAAGCGCCTTAGCTTTCCTGTTAGTAGCTCTGCCTGGAGATGCCACTCTCCTCCAGGAAGCCTCTGCCCAAAGGTGCTCAGCTCTTTGCTCTGTGGGCTAGCACACCCACGTTAGCCCCTTGGTCGGAGGGCAAGGAAACCTACCACAAGCACCCTCTAGCAGGGGTTCTGTTTCCACTTTTACGTCTCTCTCACAAACTGTTGCTAATCGTAAAGCTCCCTGTCTCCTGAGTCTAGGAGATTCTCAACCTGGGGACCCTGGGATGGTCATTTTAAGCCTAGCAGAATGGCAAAACTGACCAGTCCACTCGATAGATTTCCAGACACCTTATTTACATGGCTCTGGCTCCATAGGGTCCATCTACCCACCCTGTTTGTATTCTTAGCAGCTGTCTAATCCCCTTGGTGGGCTATAAGCACCTTATTTGCATAGCCCCTCACAGTCATTTTGTAGGAGTCATCAGACCATGTTGCAAAAGACTGTATCAGTTGGATTTATCCTGCTGCACTTGTCTTCCGTCACAACTACATTTTTGGAAGCAGGGAATCTCAATTGCTGATTTGTTCTTTCCTGCCGGTTTTCAAACCTGGGCCTTCACGCAGCCTCTCAGGTCACTAGGTTTCCCTGTGGAAGTGGGGCTTTACCCACCTGCTCATCATCTTTGACTGATGCTGAGCAGAGTGCCCTCATTAGTCTTCTCCAGGCAGCCCCTCCCACCAGCTGAGTGGGCATCACCAAGGGCATCCCTTTCCCTGGTCTGGGTGCATCCGCTGCCTGGCCGTTCCCGTGTGCCATGGACTGTGCCTCCCACATCTGAGGACAGGCCCCATGCTCTTCACTCCCCTTTCACCGCTCCTGTCTCCACATTTCACATAGCCATGCACTGAGCCCCTCGTAGTCCAAACCTCTCTTGTTTCTCCCATGCCCGTCGCCTGCCCTGTGGTTTGCTCCAGTCATAATAGCCCCTGTCCCCTCGCTCTGATTTTACCTTCCAACTCTCAAACATTTCCGTTCCCCGAATCAGGCAGCTTCACATCCCAGAGACTTAGCTCCTCCTCAAATCCCTCCCGAGCCGCCCCCTCAGCCCCCCCCCCATTCCACAAGGAGCCTCTGCCTTCCAAGCACACCTGCACCTGCACCTGCACCCGGCTGTGCTCACAGCCCAGCATGTCCTTGGGGCTCCCAGCGTTCCTCAGCATTCTGCCTGCCTGTGGCTCCCTCTGTGTTTACTCGCACTTTACAAATTATCCTTAATGCCGGGTTCAGTACCAGGAGGGCGGGGACGCAATCTAGCAGCCCAGGCTTGTGTGAGCCAGGGGAGGCATGTCCTGAGAGCCATGTGGCCCTGCATATCTGACTGAAGCTCTCTGCCTCCATCTCCACTCTGGGATGCCTCAGCGTACGCCAACTGCTCAGACTAGACCTGGTTCTGACCAAGGGTGTCCTGCTGTGTGTCGTGGTCGGGGTGGGAGCCCAGGGATGGTTCTCTGGGCGCATCTACACTGGCTTCCCAGTGTCCTGGGCAGGGACACCTGGACTGCTTGCAAACAAGTTGACAAAAGTGTTTCCTTTCAGGAGAAAGCTGGATGCTGAGCAAACAAAATGTATGCCTGAGTGTCCGGTAATGATAGGTGCTGGGAGTCCTGGTGCTAAGGACTCCCCTTGAGGCCGTGCTTGGGCCAGGAAGCCCACCCTGGCTGGCATGGGAAAAGTGAGCTGTGTTAAGAGAGCTAGGGAGGTGGTGGCCCAGGGCGGTGACATTGGCAAGCGTTGCTCAGATCCCAAGCCTCTTAAGGCTGAGCTGTCAGATGGCTGGTGGGCTCAGAAGGATGGGGGAGGGAGGACCTCTGAGGGGCTGTTGGTTTGGCCCAAGCAGTGGTGTGACTTGAGGGCTCTGTTACTGAGCTGAGCGTCCCAGAGCAGTGCGCTGGTTGTGGGGATGTGTGGGGCTCCCTGTGTGCCGAGTGCACCTGAGATGGTGGTATGGAAGCAGGTTGGCCAGATCCTGACCGAGCGCCTGCCTCAGTAGAGTTTAAACATAAGCCTTTCCAAAAGAGAAAATCTTTGAGTGAGATGTGAGAAATGAGTAGGATGTCCAGAGGCAGAGAAAGGGGAAATAGGAGGCAGTTTTCACCACAGGTTTCCAGCCTTTTCCCATGGCCTCTTGTTGGTTCTGTTTACAAAGCTGCTGACCTGAGCTAATAATCTCTCTCTACCTGCCTGGCCACTTAGGCTCCCATCACACACTAACTGACCATTTTCCTGCCCCCTTCCTCAAATGGAAAATGCAGCCCACCCTTAAAACCCCTGGTACGTGCCCTGCGTGGGCCAGTGCCATCCTCTTGAGCTGCCTTCCCTTGGTTTGCAAGCACCTCTGAAGGCCACCCCTGAGTGGTGTGAGAGCCCAGGCCTGCGTGCTGCCCAGCTGCAGGGACACTTGGACTTGGAGGCTGCAGTCAATGGGTTGATGACCATACATCGGCCAGTTCTTGGTTAAGAGCAGTTCAGATCCTTCTAGAACTGGTGCATAGGATTCTTCCCAATCAAGAAACGCTGTTGTCTTCCGATACTGTCTTCAGCCGTGTACTAAACTGTGTCTAAGTCCTGGGTTTAGGTGGGCGGATGAAGCTCTAGCTCCTATGTCAAGCTTCTGGCCAGTTTTCTAGGTGGAGAAGAGATCCAGTGCTTTCAAGAGCAGCAGCAGCCACAGCTCCGTTTACCTCACATGGTGCGAGGCTTCTGGGGGGTGGTTCTCCTAGGGGCTTGGGTCAGAATGACAGGTCTTGCATTAAGGAGATCCTGCTCTTCTAGGCCTGTGAGAGCGGTGGTCACCTGGAGTTCTATAGACTACGTAAGAATAGCTGTGATTGATAACAATAGTGGTTTCAAACACTCCAGAATTTAGGATTCCAGTATTTTTGTAGATGCAAGGCATTCTGGGCAAGAAGAAAAGTATCTCAAAAGATCATTGTTTGAATCATACATAGACTATTGGTAGACTTCTCTCTGTGGAACATAACTGAAACACTAAAAAACCACTGGTAGTATAATTCCTGCCTAAAGACCAAACCCCAAGGAGCAGCTGTTGAGTTTGAACCACCGATCTTGTGGTTAGCCGCCTAGCGCCTGACCCACAGCACCAACAGATTCCTTCCTGAAGGACAGAATAGCTGAGTAGGAATAACTTGTCACACTCTCTGTAATCAAGCAAATGGACGCTCAGGCAGATCTGAAGGCCTTTCCCCATCCCTGGTCCTCTTTTCCTTGCTCCCAGAGTACTGAGTCCGAACCATTTCCAAGACTTTTGTTGTTGTACCAACCCAGCATCAGGTCGTGGGTAGCCTCACAGATTGTTGCCGTGCAGACTCGGCTCCTTCTTCTGAACCACCCGCCGTGTAGCACTCAGTTCTAAGAACTAGCACAGGTTCCAAGTAGAGCAGAACCCGGGTGGGGCTGCGCTTTAGCTCTTGGCTGTAACGGAAAGGTTGGTGGGGGCAAGATGTGGCTATCTGTCTCTGTGAAGAGTTAGTGCCCCTGGGGGGGGGGCACTGGAATAGTGTGTGTGTGTTTGCTCGAGAGCTGCCACACTAGATTCCTGCACTCGATCCTGGATTTGGGACTCTCTACAAAGGTGTATATTTGTCAGGGAGCACAGGGCCATTTTTTTGTAAGGTCACCCTGAGCTGAAACTCAACTTGATGGCCATGGTGGGCACTCTGAGTAGGGTTCTGCATGTGTTGTAGATGTTAGCTGGACCCCACGATGTGAACTGCAGGTGCCTGCCCAGCCTTCCAAGTTCCCTCAGGCCCCCAGGGCCTTCTGGTTGCGCCGAGCCTGGCTGTCCCACCACTGGTGGGCATTGGGGCAGGAGCCAGTGGGCCTCCTGGCAGGTGGCCCCCATGCTGTGGATGGCGGGGCTCTGCCGTCAGCGCAGTTGTGATTGTTGTCAGCGGTGGCCGGCTCCTTTACTCATTTAGCTCACTTTGCATTCTAAGACTTCTTCAGAAAAGTTAGACGTCTGTGTGTAAGGTTATTTCAAAATAAGAGCTATTCAATTAAGCTTTCCGCTGAAATATTGGAATACCATGTCTGCCATTAAAAACACATTGGTTGCCGAGTTTTATTTTTGTTTCGAAAGCATTGATTTAATGTGTAAGCTAACAATTCAATCAGGAAAATAGATTTTTTTTAAAAAACCACTTCTCAGAGGCCCTTATACTTGGATTCATGCTGATTTGAAAGCTCAATCTCTTCAGAATCTAACTGCGCTGTCCTTGCATTTCATTCCTTTTTTGGAGGGCGGAGAGTGGGCACGGCACTGCATAAAAATTGCCCCAGAGGAATGATGAGGGACGCAACATCGACAAACATCAGTGTCTTCACCGTGTGTGGACAGCACGCACACAGCGGTCTTGGGAGCTGCTCCTTGCGTGTGGGTTCCCAAGGCGTGTGTTCTGGGGAATGGGACCGGCCAGCCCCTCAAGGGGAGGTTGGCTCTAGCCGGGGAAGTGGGAAAGGCATCAGCAAAACCTCTGTTGGTAGTTGTCCTGTGAGAAGAGGGCCCTCATTTCTCCCGTTGCTGCTATTCGGTGCCGTCGAGTAGACGCCGACTCCCAGCGACCCACGTACAACAGAATGAGACACTGCTCCGACTGACACCCTCGCCATTGTCTCAGAGCCCAGTGCGACAGTACCGCTCCTCTCCGGCTTGTCAGAGGCCTTCCTCTTTCCCACTAAATGATGTCTGGCTCCACGGGCTGATCGCCCATGTACCTGGACAGGTTCAAAGTCCCTGAGGCAGAGTCTTGCCATCCTTACCTCTAAGGAGCATCTGGCTCTACGTCTTCCAACACAGGTTCGTTTGTTCTGGCAGGCCACGGTGCTTTCGGTGGTCTTCATCAGCACCATCGATTCTTCTTCAGTGGTCCCTAGTCAGTGTCCAGCTTTCTCATGCACAGGTGGATGTTGACGGTACACTGTCTTCAAAACAGCCCCTGTGCTTTTCAACACTTTAAAGAGGCCTTGTGCAGCAGATTTGTCCAATGCAGCATGTTGTTTCATCTGGCTGCTGCGACCCTGAGCGTTGGTTGTGGATCCAAGTAAGGTGAAATCCTTGACAACTTCAATCTTTTCTCCATTTATCCTGATGTTATCTATTGTCATTTGTGTTCATTCTAGAAGGACATAAGGAAAGTGGGAATTTGCATCGCGGGTGGGTAGGGTCTACCGAAGGCGTTCTACATGATAAAAAACCCCATACCATGCTCGCTGCCACCGAATTGGTTCTGACTCAGAGTGAGCCTACAGGACAGAGTAGAGCTGCCCTTGGGGGTCTCTAAGGCTGTCAACCTCGACAGGTGCAAGCAGCCGCCTCATTTCTCTCCCCTTGGGTTTGTTTTGCTCGTGTGGTCAGCAGCCCGCTGTGGAACCCACTATGCCCCCAGGCTCTTTGTACCTGATACAGGGCAAAGCAAGACAGCTGTCAAAAGAGGCCCGTCCTCTCCCCAGGTTCGTGTGGCTCGGGTTTCTTGTTTGACCTTCTGCCGCACATTTCTAGTTTTCCACAGGCCTCCGGACCAAGGGAACAAAGATGAGAAAGAAATGACGAGACTTGTGTGGCTGTGGTCCTACAGAATCCAGCCATTTGCTTAAGCTCTTAAAAAAAAAAAATCTAACTTTCTAAAGAGATTTCATTTACAAAATTGACTTGGTACTTTGTAAGCAATGCTTAAATTCATTAGTGATAAATATGCATGTTGGCTTAGGAAAATCCCATTTTTTACATGGGGTTTTAATGGAAATGGCAGTTTTATGAAATGAAAGTGAATAGTAAAAATCTGCATGATGTTCGTAAGCCTCTCCCTCATTTTTATTGAGGTTTTTGTGTATTCTAATTCATTTACGCAGGGAGAAGGGAGCACTAATATGGTTTATCTCCTATAATTACTCAAATTGAATAGAATTTATTTTCAATAAAATTCTTAATGTTAATTGCCTAAGGTGGGAAGAGGAAAGTTGGCCTGCTTTTGAAAATGTCTTGGTTTTTGCTATTTCCCCAGCCCTGTTGTTCATTTTGGAGGCCTACTGGTGTACTGGGTATGCCTTTGCTGCTAGCTGCAAGGTCAGTGGTTGGAAACCACCAGCCAGCTCTTCGGGAGACAGAGGAGGCAATAATTACTACTCTCATAAAGAGTGGTAGTCTTAGGAACACACAGGGGCAATTCTACCCTGTCCTGTAAGGCTGCTGTGAGTCAGCATTGACTTGATGGCGCTGAGTTTGGTTGGGTTGTTCATTTGTATAGATTGCCAGTACCTCTTAGCAGGCATGTGTGTGTTTTGTTTTTAAACAATTTAAACCTGTGTAAGCCCTTCTAGGAAACCCAGGGCAGTGCTGGGAGTCAGGGATCGGGCATCTTTACTGTAGCCTGCTTATTTTGTTACAAAGACTACAGTCTTCAGTATGGATGAGCCCTCAGCATAAAAAAACAAAAATCCTCACAACAAGCCCAGCGAGCAGCGTCAGAAGAGTGGAGTCGGCCTTGAAGGTACTGGGAATTTCGTTTCCCTCGGATCCACAGTGAACGCCCGTGGAAGCAGCAGTCACGAAACCCAGCGATGTGTTGCATCGGGCAACCCGTTGTAGGAAGACCTCTTTGAAGTGCGTCGAAGCAAAGCCGTCACTTTGAAGACTAGGGTGCATCTCCCCAAGCCCTGGCGTTTTCAGTCACCTCATAGGCGTGTGACAGCTGGAAAGGCATAAGGAGACAGGAAGAGCTGATGCCTTCCTGTTACGGAGCTGGTGAAGAATGTTGAAAGTCCATGGAATTCAGAAGAACAAGTGCGTCTTGGAAAACGTACAGTCAGAAGTGGGATGGTGAGACTTTGTCTCGAGTATTTCGGACCTGCTACAAGGAGAGACCAGTCCATGGAGAAGGACATCATGCTTGCTGAAGTGGCAGAAGAGAGAGGCCCTCCATGAGGTGGGTCAGCCCCGTGTTGCCACAGTGAGCCCGCCCGTGGCGACTGCGGGTGGGTGGCACGGGTCAGTAGCACACCCTTCTGTTGTACACAGCCCGCTACCAGTTGGAACCTATGGCCTCAACTCTACTAACAACATTATTATAAATAGTATTTGTCTTTTCTTCACTGAAGTGTTCATTTTTGGTGACCCACATCGGAGGTTGAAATAATCATTCACATTGCTAAGTAATAGCTTGCCCTGGGAGGAATTTCCAGGAACATCTTTGTGTTTACACTTGAGCTGGATTTGTTCTTGTGGTGTGCCCAGAAACAGCTCAGTGTGCAAACTGACAGGTCCTTCGGCCTGGGCGCTCCCTTTCCTCTCTGCCTTGTCGGGGAGCGGGCAGGAAGGCTCGGAGACGCTGTGAGGAGGCGATGAGGAAGTGTTTTCAGGATCATCAGGATGGCATCTGGCCAGCTCTTCTCCTTTCTGACCACCCAGAAACTCATGTGGTCTGGGTTGGGTGAGGGGTATTCTGATCTGAAGGGGGCGTCCTCCGTGCGCACGAGGCCGAGTTACGCGGACAACGATCATGATCCTCCGATACTGATGCTGGAAAGTGCTGAGGGCTGAGCGTGTCTGACAGGCATTCAGCCTGCCATTGAGTAACCTTGAAACTCCTTTCGTTCCCGGGGTCCCCTCTCCTTTTCTCCTCCTGAATGGTGGGCTACTTGAGGTGGAATTGTGTTGACATGGAGTTCTTGGGTCGGGACATCAGGCCCTCCGAGGTGTGTGTGCTGTTGACCTCTCTGACCCCGGGACATTCGAGCTGTCTTGAGCTATTGTTTTCCTTGGTCACTTCCTCTGCTGACATGAGCCCGCCCTAAGCCAGCGGAGCAGGGTTATGTCCCCACTGCCGCCCAATCCTCAGGACTCTCTGGCTCCCCTCCTTACTCTGGAACTCCTCTGAGCCCACAGGGTCCCCGCCCCTGGCTAAGCCTTTGGTTTTCAATCAGGAGACGCTGGAACTTGCAGGCTGCAGTGCCTCAGTGGCATGTAAGTGGGATGCACACCAAGGACCCCACCTTTCCCTGCCTCCGGCTGCTACTGCAGCCCCTAGAGCAGGCCTCTTTCACAGGGACCACGGGCAGGCGAAGAGGTGGGGACTTCTCTTCAGTTACTTGGCTCTTGAAGATATTACTGCCATGGAATAAGAGCCTGTAACTCATAGGTGCAGTCAGGTCTGCTAAAATGTGACCACCATACCGCGACCATGGGCGTGGGGGATGAGGGGGGATGGACTTAAGTCCACATTTGTCACATACATACACGAAGGTATCTAAAAACACAGATTTTTTTACAAAACACTATCATCTTCAAAGTACTCTCCATTACACTTAACACATTTGTCAAATCTGTGATTCCATTCTTGGAAACATTTTTCAGAGTCATCTGTTTGGATGACTTACAGCATACAGCACCTCCCTCAATTTTCTCTTCACCTCTTCTACGTTGTCAAATCACTGTCCTTTCATGTCCCTCTTCATTTGTGAAACAAAAAGGAGTCGCGTGGAGTGAAGTCAGGTGAGTAAGGTGCATGGGGCAAGAGAAACATGCTGTTTTTGCCAAAAACTGGTGCAGAGATGGCTGTGTGAGCAGGTGCATTGTCGTGGTGGCAAAACCAGTCTCCTGTCTGCCACCGATCAGGCCTTTCTTGTCTCGCACTGCTAGGCAATCTTTTCAGAGCCTCTAAATAGAAAGCTTGATTAACAGTCTGACCTGGTGGAATGAACCCAAATGTACCATTCCCTTACATCAAAATAACAAGTGCACATTGGTTTTTTTCGGGGATGGGAAGTGGTTTACTCTCTCTCTGCTGGGGAAGCAGCTTCCCCCCTAGAAGACCCTGGTGTGCTCTGTGGCTGATTTTTCAGAAACCAGCTGCCAGGCCTTTCTCCTGAGTCACCTGTAAGTGCACCTGAACTTAACTGTCTTTCAGCAGCCAAGCACACTAACCCTTTGTACCACCAGGGGCTCTAAAGCAGGACTCTAACAAAAACAGTACCGGTTCACTTCCTCTCAAAAAGATACTGCCATTGACTCGATTCTCACTCAATGCAGACCCCACCGGACAGGGTCGAACTGCGCCTGCGGGTTTCTGAGACTGTAGTTCTTTACCGGAGTAGAAGCCTCCTCTCTCTCTCTCTCTCTCTCTCTCTCTCTCCCTCTCCCTCTCCCTCTCCCTCTCCCTCTCCCTCTCCCTCTCCCTCTCCCTCTCCCTCTCCCTCTCCCTCTCCCTCTCCCTCTCCCTCTCCCTCTCCCTCTCCCTCTCCCTCTCCCTCTCCCTCTCCCTCTCCCTCTCCCTCTCCCTCTCCCTCTCCCTCCCCCTCCCCCTCCCCCTCCCCCTCTCCCCCTCTCCCCCTCTCCCCCTCTCCCCCTCTCCCCCTCTCCCCCTCTCCCTTCCCCCGGCTGGTGATTTTGAACTGCAGTTAGCAGCCCAGCACTTACCCATTATACCACTAAAACCCACCAAAACACGGGTAAATACAGCATTGGACCTTGAGAAGACCTGACAGTTGCCTATATGAGCTTTTCAGGTGGTGAAAGGATGCTGGACACCTGGGGTCTGACAGAAAGGTGTAGCCCGTAGCCAGCTGCTAAATCCAGCATAGGCAGGTGGGATGTGTGTGCGGTTCTCAGGCTGCCCCTCTGAAGTGATGTCAGTCACGCCGGGACACACTTGGGGCTTTGCAACAAGCCTTGTCACAGAACAGGCTGCGGCGCATTTTATTTTCCTTCTTCCTTTCCATTATTATTGATTTTTAATTTATTTTTAAGTTAAGCCCGTATCCCATTGATTTTTCATGCCCTGAGCACTTCCAGAGGAGAGAAGCGGCCTGAGGTTTTAATTTGCCCAGAGACAGTGCTGGGGATCACTTACTGCGGTAATGGGATGCAGGGGAGACAGGTACAGTGGGTCCCAGAGCACAGACTGGGGGCTGGAGGCTCAGCGCCCCTTTGTAAGCACACACCTCTTGCTCTCGTGTGTTCTTCCTCGCACACAAGGAGGCAGAAGGCTGGGACTTGCCCAGCACTGATGCATCTGTGGGTGCTGGGGAAGGGCTCCCAAAGGACGTGGTGAGTTTCTAATCCACCTTCTCACCAACCTTCCTCTGGGCTCTTCACTAAACCAGTGATTAGGGTCCGAGGTGGGCAGCTGAAGTAGACTCAGTTTCTGAGCCTGGAATACGATGACCCCACTGCCCCTCCACCATATGTGTGTGTGTGTGTGTGTGTGTGTAGGGCATTCTCTCCCATTTTGTAGAGATGTCTTTTGCTGTTGCTGAGCATCTACATGGTAAAGCACAGACTGATTTAGCAGCTCCCACGTGTACAGTACAGTGACATGAATGACCTCAGGAGATGCACCCATTCTCACCCCCTTGTGAGCATAGCCCTCCAAGGCTCCTCTCTAATCTGCACTCACTCTGATCCCATGTCCATGGTCCTTTGAAAGAGCACAATGCTCAAGGCAGACATTTTATGCTAATTTAGCTAAACTTTTGTCTTTAAAAAAATCATTTTACTGGGGGCTCCTACAACTCTTAGCACAATTCATGCATACATCATCCATTGTGTCAAGCACATTTGTTGCCATCCTCATTTTCAAAACATTTTCTTTTTACTTGAACCCTTGGCATCAGTTTCTCATTTTTTTCCCTCCCTCCCCTACGCCCCTTCCTCACAAACCCTTGGTAATTTATAAATTATTACTATTTTGTCATGTCTTAAACTGACTGATGTCTCCCTTCACCCACTTTTCTGTTGTCCGTCCCCCAGGGATGGACATATATTTAGATGTTCAGTATTAAGGTAGTAAGACGGACATTGGGCCACAGCTCAAGCACTTTCTTCTACTGACCTGGCATTCCATGACGCTCACCTTCCCAACACGATCGCTGAAGACAAAGCGGGTGCATAGTAAATGTGCTGAAGAAAGCTGATGGTGCCCAGCTATCAAAAGAGATAGAGTCTGGAGTCTTAAAGACTTGAAGGTAAACAAGTGGCCACCTAGCTCAGAAGCAACAAGGCCCACATGGGAGAAGCACACCAGCCTGTGTGATCATGAGGTGTCGAAGGGATCAGGTATCAGTCATCAAAGACCCAGAACAGAAATATCATAGTGTGAATAAGGGGGAGTGGAGACCCGAAGCCCATCTGTAGACGACTGGACATCCCCTTACAGAAGGGTCACAAAGAAGAGACGAGACAGTCAGGGTACAGTGTAGCAATAATGAAACATACAACTTTCCCCTAGTTCTTCAATGCTTCCTCTCCCGTACTATCATGATCCTAATTCTACCTTTGAAATCTGACTAGACCAGAGCATGTACAGGGGTACAGATAAGAGCTGGAAACACAGGGAATCCAGGACCGATAAAGCCAACCCCTCAGGACCAATCATTAGAGTAGCGATACCAGGAGGGGCAGGGGAAGGTGTGGGGAGAGGGGGGGAACCGATCACGATGTTATTTGGTTTTAAGAAGACTTCAGGAGATGTATTTGGTTTAAGGTTTAAAGATTATCTGAAGGCAATGGTTTCAGGGGCTTTTTTATCCAACAGTCTGGAAGCCATGAGAGGTTGAAATTCTAGGTTGTGTTTTCCCCCTTTCCATCAGGATTTGTCTATGGAATCTTTGATCGAAATGTGCAGTAATGGTAGCTGGGTACCACCCCGTTCTTCTGGTCTCATGGAAGCACTCAGCCACCCAATCCATGTCTGACTCTTCTGTTCATGACCCTTTCTGGCTTGGCTCTTGAGGCTAAAGGTCCAGTTGCTGTGTTTTGTTTGGACAGTTGCTTTTACGCTTCCAGGTACTGCACAGTGCACTAGGAGACAGAACAGAAGCACTGCGTATGTTAATAGGACAGGCCATTGGGATGTCCCACAGAGCCATAACTGAAATTCTAAACCAGGAAGCCAAATCCCAGGAGAGTTTTGGCTGTACCACTCCCATGTCCTTGTAAGTGTGCTTGCCGTACCGCTTCTGCGGCTGCACCGCTGAATGGTGGCCACGACAGCGTTCCAGCGTTCCTGGTCTTGGTCTGGGTTCACCAGAGAAGCAAAATCAACAAAGTACATATATAGAGGGGGCTTCAAAAAGTTTGTGGAAAAATGGAATCAGAAGACAATGGTATTTTCCCTCACACTTTTAGAAAGACCCTTGTATTTTGGATGCAGGCTATGCCTCTGAGGAAACGCTCATTACAGATGATTGGCTGATCCCACTGGATCACGTGTGTGCTTGCATCATTCACCTACTGGCCAAACCACTGCTAATTCTGGCCCGTCAGGGTGACACTCGACCCGGAAACCTCAGCCCTGCTGGGGTTGTCATAGTGACCTCAGAGAACCAGGGCAAGACTACCGACCTTTATATTACTCTTACTGTTTAATTTGTATTAAGAAGCCTTTGTGATTCTTACTAATGAAAATCTAATCAAGGACAAAGTGAAGTAAATAATAAGATTTTATTACTTGAAGGGTCCCGAGCCTTCCTCTGTCTCCATGGGGCTTGGGAGCAAGGCCGGAAGAGGTGTGTGGGGGCTGCCCCGTGAGCATTGTCTTGACTTTGGGGGGCAAGGGGGTTGTGTGGGATTAGAGACTTCACCACCCAACATTGTTTTTCATAGGTGATACTCCTGGCCCCCAAGTTGAAACCTTTTCACCCTTTGAGATTTCATTTTGTGATCATAGAAGTCAGTGTTTAGCAAAATTAAATGCTGGCTTTGGCTCTGTGGGTTCAGATCCTACCTACCACTACTAGCAGTGATGGTAGGGGCAAGTAACTGCTCTTCTCGGAGCCTCCATTTTCTCCTCAGCCTGGCTGTGGTGGCTGCAGAAGGACCCTAGGTATCGGAAGGCTCGCCGGCTGCCTGATGGTGAGGCAAGGGCAAGGGGACTGCTCTCTCCTGGTGCCCCTGCCCAGACCAGACCCTCCATGGCTCCCTGAGGTTCCCACTCATTTCTGTCTCATCCCGCAGGTCCCTTCACTGATGTCGTCACCACCAACCTTAAGCTGGGCAACCCGACAGAACGGAACGTGTGCTTCAAGGTGAAGACCACGGCACCGCGCAGGTATTGCGTGAGGCCCAACAGCGGGGTCATTGATGCGGGGGCGTCCATTAACGTGTCCGGTGAGTCCTGAACCAGAGGCCGAGGGGCGGGCTTGGAAGGGGTTCCTATAGCTTGCATTTGCAAGGCAGCCACGTCAGAAGCTAGGCATGGGCCGGCCCCAGTTCTCCACCCACGTGGACGCTTGTGGCCCCCACCCTGCTGTGAGGCCGCGGCTGTATGCAACCGCTCCTGGGCCTCCACAACTCGAGCGCAAGGAAAGCTTGGCTGCAGAAAGAGTTGGGTTTTCACTCCCTTGAAATCAAATCTGCCCTTTGGCAATACATAAAAAAGGGCTAAACAAACTTAATTTTACTTTGTGGGAGAAAGCTAAATGGAGTTATTTTCTTATCTCAGCCAAATGATTTCTGACATTAAGCTCCTGTCACTTCCAATGCCTGGTGACTCCCTGTGCTGATTGGGAGACACTGGGGGAACCTTGGGCTGGGGAAATTGGGCTCGATTCCAGGGTTTAAAGTTTTGTGAGTGTCTGATGGGTGGTTTTTTTTTTTTTTCTCTCCCTTGTTTGAGAGTGCATATGTTTTCCAAAGTTCAACTTTTGGAAAGATGCTGGTTGAGGGCCAGATTGAGAATTGGATCTCAGAATTTAGGGGCTGGAAGTGCTGGGCTGGGGTGCAAATGTGCTATAGAAACATCCTGAACTGGGAGCTCATTAGGACTTCTGGAAGCAAGGGGGGTTTCTGCGTGTCGGACAGCGCTCGGGGTACTGGTGGTCTTTATCTGCCTTGGCCAGGTCATTCAGGGCCATGAGATACTGTGCGTCATTAGAAGCGGCCTTTGATCGGGATCAAGTGCCTTTCTGTTTTTTTTTTTTCCATGATAGATTTTTATTGTGATACATTTGGCTATTCATTTGACACCTGAAAAGAAAATGATTCACCTCTTTGGAGAGATAGAAGGTGTTTCATTATCTGGTCCCTTCTGCCCGCTCTCATTGTGGATGGTGCTCACACCAGCTCTCGCTCTCCGGGAGTCCGGCATGGCTCCCCCTTTCAGGAAGGCAGCTGGTGGCTGGGGTGGGGTCAGCAAGCTGAGGCTTGCCCACTTGGGCCCAAAGCCCCTTGAGCCACAGGACATGGTGCTCTGGAGCCAGAAAGGCCACAAAGATGGGGCCTTCCGTGTGACCCACATGCACACATGCACACATGTGAGGTCTTCCTCCCTTTATCAGGTTTGAGCAAGGCTGTGTACACCCGAGCATTCCCATGCGCTTCCCAAACAGCGCACAGTTACAGAGGGCGAGGGAGCGGGCCTCAGGCTCTTGGGCGTGGACATGCCCCCTCCAGAAAGAAGTAGCCAGACTGGGGGTGTGGCATGGGGTGACTACATGGAGGAACCCAAGGCTTTATGGTTGTGGCTTGCCTTCTGTAGATGGATGGGAAGCACCCGAATGGTGGGCTTAGAAATCAGTGCACTTGACTCCTGATCCAGTGCCACCAAACTGCATGGACACTCTTAGGAGACGGTCTCAGTTATAGGAGAGGGTGAAATAGAGTTCATCTCTCAGAAAATGCCATGTGTCTGTGTGTCTGTCGCTTTGTGCAGGTCCCTCCTTCCTGGCATCATGTGTCCCCTTGCTGAAGTGGACAGGAGAATGCCACGCTGCAGGGCCCTGGGGCCTGGCTTGTTTCATGGCTGCCCCAGAAACCAGCTAGTGAAGGTGGCGATCAGATACCTTGATAGAAATAAAATCCCTCCTTACTTTCTGTGACTTTATAAAATTTTGTAATTTTAAGTAAATCAAAACAAACTAATTGACATTGAGGCGTTAGGACAGAGTCGAACTCCCCTTGTGGGCTTCTGAGGTTGTAACTAACTCGATGGGAACAGACAGCCTCGTTTTTATCCCAAGAGCAGCTGGTGGTTGAACCGCTGGCCTGGTGTCTAACCCACTGCGCCACCAGGATTCCTAAGAAGAACTAGGTTTTTTCTTCTTCCCATGTCTCTGTGTCTTTCCATTTTTTACAAAATGTGTTTATGTTATCGAAAGGCCTTTAGTAAACTTTCAACTATGTAAAAAGATGACCGCTGAATAGGCCCACAGTACTGCTGGACTAATCCTGCCTGCCACACTCAGCGATGTGACAGCCCACCGACAGGGCTCGCTAGCCTGCTGATGCCCGCCGTTAAGAAACCTGCAGGCCTCAGCACATCCTACTCTTGAAAAATGAGTTGGCGTGCTAGGTGACGGTGGGGCTGCCTGCCCGGGGACTGGCCTGTTGGAGCCTGCTGGCTTTGCGTCACTGTGGGCATGCCCAAGCACCTTCCTTCCATGCCAGCACGGGGCGCACTCCCCTCGCACGTCAGCCTCTTATCAGGGACGATATGAAGTCCAGGTCCTTATTCTTAAAAAAAATTATTCTCATCGAGGTGGTGAAGTTATGGCTGGACTTGAGCGTCATTGCCATTTTATACCCAAAGATGAGAATGCCTGGTCATTCCCAAAGGGCTGCTTTGGTCTGTCACTGGGGCTGGGGTCTGGAATCCTGACTCTACGCTTTAAAAGATCTCACTCCACCAGTAGCCCTTCCTGAGTGACAATAGGCGAGGTGATGCGATGGGGAGTGGGGTGGATGCAAGAACTCGGCGTTTATGTTCATTGGCCCGGAATGTGATGGGGTTTGGGCCTCCTGGCGTTTGATACACATGTTTAACTGAGAAACCTGTGAATGACGTACGTGGATGTTGGAGGACACAGGGTTGCACTTTGTCCCCGAAGAAAGTAAATGTGAGGGCAAAGAGCTAAGTACACTACAGCACCGATTGTAGCAGTGAGGGGGGGGCTATGTGATCTACAGCACCGTTTGTAGCAGTGAGGGGGGGCTATGTGATCTACAGCACTGTTTGTAGCAATGAGGGGTCTATGTGATCTACAGCACTGTTTGTTGCAGTGAGGGGGGGTATGTGATCTACATCCCTGTTTGTAGCGCTGAGGGGGCTATGTGATCTACATCCCTGTTTGTAGCACTGAGGGGCTATGTGATCTACAGCACTGTTTGTTGCAGTGAGGGGTCTATGCGATCTACAGCACTCTTTGTAGCAGTGAGGGGAGTATGTGATCTACAGCGCTGTTTTTAGCATTGGAGGGGCAAAGTGATCCACAGCATTGTTTGTAGCAGTGAGGGGGCTATGTGATACAGGACTGTTTGTAGCAGTGATGTGCGCTATGTGATCTACTGCACTGTTTGTAGCAGTGAGGGGGCTATGTGTTCTACAGCACTGTTGGTAGCAGTAAGGGGGCTATGTGATCCACAGCACTGTTTGTAACACTGAGGGGGCTATGTGATCCACAGCCCTGTTTGTAGCAATGAGGGGGGCAATGTGTTCTACAGCACTGTTGGTAGCAGTAAGGGGGCTATGTGATCCACAGACCCGTTTGTAGCAATGAGGGGGGCAATGTGATCTACAGCACTGTTTGTAATAGTGAGGGAGGGAGCTATGTGATCTACAGCACTCTGTAGCAGTGAGGGGGCTATGTGATCTACAGCCCTGTTTTTAGCAGTGAGGGCGCTATGTGATCCACAGCACTGTTTGTAGCAGTGAGGGGGCTATGTGATCTACAGGACTGTTTATAACAGTGAGGGGGCTATGTAATCTACAGCCCTGTTTTTAGCAGTGAGGGCGCTATGTGATCCACAGCACTGTTTGTAGCAGTGAGGGGGCTATGTGATCTACAGGACTGTTTATAGCAGTGAGGGGGCTATGTAATCTACAGCCCTGTTTGTAGCAGTGAGGGGGCTATGTGATCTAGAGCACTGTTTGTAGCAGTTAGGGGGCTATGTGATCTACAGCACTGTTTGTAGCAGTGAAGGGAATATGTGATCTACAGGACTGTTTGTAGCAGTGATGTGGGCTATGTGCTCTACAGCAGAGTTTGTAGCAGTAAGGGGCTATGTGATCTACAGGACTGTTTGTAGCGGTGATGTGGGCTTAGTGCTCTACAGCACTGTTTGTAGCAGTGAGGGGGCTATGTGATCTACAGCACTGTTTTTAGCAGTGAGTGGGCTATGTCATCTACAGTACTGTTTGTAGCAGTGAGGGGGCTATGTGATCCAAAGCACTGTTTGTAGCAAAGAGGGAAGGCACTATGTGCTCTACAGCACTGTTTGTAGCAGTGAGGGGGCTATGTGATCTACAGCACTGTTTGTAACAGTGAGGGAGGGGGCTATGTGATCTACAGCACTGTTTGTAGCAGTGAGTGGGTTATGTGATCTACAGCCCTGTTTGTAACCGTGAGGGGGCTATGTGATCTACAGAAATTTTTGTAGCAGTGGAGGGGCTATGTAATCTACAGCCCTGTTTGTAGCAGTGAGGGCGCTATGTGATCCACAACACTGTTTGTAGCAGGGAGGGGGCTATGTGATCTACAAGACTGTTTGTAGCAGTGATGTGGGCTATGTGCTCTACAGCACTGTGTGTAACTTAGAGGGAGGGGGCTATGTGATCTACAGCACTGTTTGTAATAGGTAGGGAGGGCGCTATGTGCTCTACAGCACTGTTTGTAGCAGTGAGAGGGCTATGTAATCTACAGCACTGTCTGTAGCATTGAGGGAGGCTATGTGATCTACAGCACTGTTTGTAGCGGTGGAGGGGCTATGTAATCTACAGCCCTGTTTTTAGCAGTGAGGGCGCTATGTGATCCACAGCACTGTTTGTAGCAGTGAGGGGGCTATGTGATCTACAGGACTGTTTGTAGCAGTGAGGGGGCTATGTAATCTACAGCCCTGTTTGTAGCAGTGAGGGGGCTATGTGATCTACAGCACTGTTTGTAGCAGTGAAGGGGCTATGTGATCTACAGGACTGTTTGTAGCAGTGTTGTGGGCTATGTGCTCTACAGCACTGTGTGTTACTTAGAGGGAGGGGCCTATGTGATCTACAGCACTGTTTGTAACAGTTAGGGAGGGGGCTATGGGATCTACAGCCCTGTTTGTAGCAGTGAGGGCGCTATGTGATCCACAGTACTGTTTGTATCAGTGAGGGAGCTATGTGATCTACAGGACTGTTTGTAGCAGTGATGTGGGCTATGTGCTCTACAGCACTGTTTGTAGCAGTGAGGAGTATGTGATCCACAGCACTGTCTGTAGCAGTGAGGGGCTATGTGATCTACAAGACTTTGTAGCAGTGATGTGGGCTATGTGCTCTACAGCACTGTGTGTTACTTAGAGGGAGGGGCCTATGTGATCTACAGCACTGTTTGTAACAGTTAGGGAGGGGGTATGGGATCTACAGCCCTGTTTGTAGCAGTGATGTGCGCTATGTGATCTACAGGATTGTTTGTAGCAGTGAGGGAGGGGGCTATGTGCTGTACAGCACTGTGTGTAGCAGTGAAGGGGCTATGTGATCCACAGCATTGTTTGTAGCAGTGAGGGAGGGCGCTATGTGATCTACAGTACTGTTTGTAGCAGGGACGGGGCTATGTGATCTAGAGCACTGTTTGTGGCAGTGAGGGGGCTATGTTATCTACAGTACTGTTTGTAGCAGTGAGGGCGCTATGTGATCCACAGCACTGTTTGTATCAGTGAGGGAGCTATGTGATCTGCAGGACTGTTTGTAGCAGTTATATGGGCTATGTGCTCTACAGCACTGTTTGTAGCAGTGAGGGGGTATGTGATCTACAGCCCTGTTTGTAACAGAGAGCGGCTATGTGATCTACAAGACTGTTTGTAGCAGTGATGTGGGCTATGTGCTCTACAGCACTGTGTGTTACTTAGAGGGAGGGGCCTATGTGATCTACAGCACTGTTTGTAACAGTTAGGGAGGGGGCTATGTGATCTACAGCCCTGTTTGTAGCAGTGAGGGGCTATGTGATCTACAGGACTGTGTGTAGCAGTGAGGGAAGGGGCTATGTGATCTACAGCACTGTCTGTAGCAGTGAGGGAGGCTATGTGATCTACAGCACTGTTTGTAGCTGTGGAGGGGCTATGTAATCTACAGCCCTGTTTGTAGCAGCGAGGGCGCTATGTGATCCACAGCACTGTCTGAAGCAGTGAGGAGGGCTATGTTATCTAAAGCCCTGCTTGTAGCAGTGAGGGGGCTATGTGATCTACAGGATTGGTAGTAGCAGTGATGTGGGCTATGTGCTCTACAGCACTGTTTGTAGCAGTGAGGGTGCTATGTGATCTACAGCCCTGTCTGTAGCATGAGGGGGCTATGTGATCCACAACACTGTTTGTGTCAGTGAGGGGGCTATGCGATTTGCAACATTGTTTGTAGCAGTGGGAAGACTATGTGATCTACAGCACTGTTTTTAGCCTTGGAGGGGCGAAGTGATCCACAGCACTGTTAGTAGCAGTGAGTGGGCTATGTGATCTACAGGACTGTTTGTACCAGTGATGTGGGCTATGTGCTCTACAGCACTGTGTGTAAATTAGAGGGAGGGGTCTATGTGATCTACAGCACTGTTTGTAACAGTGAGGGAGGGGGCTCTGTGATCTACAGCACTGTTTGTAGCAGTGAGGGGGACTATGTGATCTACAGCACTGTTTGTAGTAGTGGAGGGGCTATGTAATCTACAGCCCTGTTTTTAGCAGTGATGAGGCTCTGTGATCTACAGCACTGACTGTAGCAGTGAGGGGGCTATGTGATCTACTGGACTGTTTGTAGCAATCAGGGGGCTATGTCATCTACAGTACTGTTTTTAGCAGTGAGGGGGCTATGTGATCCACAGCGCTGTTTGTAGCAAAGAGGGAGGGGGCTATGTGCTCTACAGCAGTGTTTGTAGCACTGAGGGGGCTATGTGATCTACAGCACTGTCTGTAGCAGTGAGGGGGGCTATGTGATTTACAGCCCTGTTTTTAACCGTGAAGGGGCTATGTGATCTACAGCACTGTTTGTAGCAGTGAGGGTGCTATGTGATCTACAGGACTGTTTGTAGCAGTGATGTGGGCTATGTACTCTACAGCACTGTTTGTAGCAGTGAGGGGTTCAGTGATCTACAGCCCTGTTTGTAGCAGTGAGGGGGCTATGTTATCTACAGCCCTGTTTGTAGCAGTGAGGGGGCTATGTGATCTAGAGCACTCTTTGTAGCAGTGCGGGGGCTATGTGTTCTACAGCACTGTTTGTCGCAGTGGAGGGGTTATGTAATCTACATCCCTGTTTGTCTCAGTGAGGGCGCTATGTGATCCACAGCACTGTTTGTAGCAGTGAGGGGGCTATGTGATCTACTGGACTGTTTGTAGCCGTGATGTGGGCTATGTGCTCTACAGCACTGTTTGTAGCAGTGAGGGGGCTATGTGATCTACAGGACTGTTTGTAGCAGTGATGTGGGCTATGTGATCCACAGCACTCTTTGTAGCAGTGAGGGGGCTATGTGATCTACGGACAGTTTGTAGCAGTGATGTGGGCTATGTGATCCACAGCACTGTTTGTAGCAGTGAGGGGGCTATGTGATCTACAGCACTGTTAGTAACAGTGAGGGAGGGAGCTATGTGATACAGCACTGTCTGTAGCAGTGAGGTGGGCTATGTGTCCTACAGCCCTGTTTGTAACCGTGAGGGGGTTATGTGATCTACAGCACTGTTTGTAGCAGTGGAGGGGCTATGTAATCTACAGCCCTGTTTGTAGCAGTGAGGGCGCTATATGATCCACAGCACTGTCTATAGCAGTGAGGGGGCTATGCGATCTACAGGACTGTTTGTACCAGAGATGTGGGCTATGTGCTCTACAGCACTGTGTGTAACTAAGAGGGAGGGGGCTATGTGATCTACAGCACTGTTTGTGACAGTTAGGGAGGGGGCTATGTGAGCTACAGCCCTCTTTGTAGCAGTGATGGGGCTATGTGATCTACAGCCCTGTTTGTAGCATGAGGGGGCTATGTGATCTACAGTACTGTTTGTAGCAGTAATTGGGCTATGTGTTCTACAGCCCTTTTTGTAACCGTGAGGGGGCTATGTGATTTACAGCACTGTTTGTAGCAGTGGAGAGGCTATGCGATCTACAGGACTGTTTGTACCAGTGATGTGGGCTATGTGCTCTACAGCACTGTGTGTAACTTAGAGGGACGGGGCTATGTGATCTACAGCACTGTTTGTAACAGTTAGCGAGGGGCTATGTGATATACAGCCCTGTTTGTAGCATTGAGGGGGCTATGTGATCTACAGCACTGTTTGTAGCAGTGATGAAGGCTATGTGATCTAGAGCACTGTCTGTAGCAGTGAGGGGGTTTATGTGATCTACAGCCCTGTTTGTAACCGTGAGGGGGCTATGTGATCTACAGCATTGTCTGTAGCAGTGATGTGGGCTATGTGCTCTATAGCAGTGTTTGTAGCAGTGAGGGGGCTATGTGATCTACAGCCCTGTTTGTAGCAGTGAGGGGGCTATGTAATCTATAGCACTGTTTGTAGCAGTGAGGGAGGGCGCTATGTGCTCTACAGCACTGTTTGTAGCTGTGAGGGGGTTATGTGATCTACAGCACTGTATGTAACAGTGAGGGAGGGGGCTATATGATCTACAGCCCTGTTTGTAGCATGAGAGGGCTATGTGATCTACAGCACTGTTTGTAAGAGTGAGGGAGGGGGCTATGTGATCTACAGCACTGTCTGTAGCACTGAGGGGGGCTATGTGTTCTACAGCCCTGTTTGTAACCCTAAGGGGGCTATGTGAACCACAGCACTGTTTGTAGCAATCAGGGGGCTATGTGGCTACAGCAATGTTTGTAGCAGTGAGGGGAGCTATGTGATCTACAGCCCTCTTTGTAACCGTGAGGGGGCTATGTGATCTACAGCACTGTTTGTAGCAATGGAGGGGCTATGTAATCTACAGCCCTGTTTGTAGCAGTGAGGGCGCTATGTGATCCACAGCACTGTTTGTAGCAATGAGGGGGGGGCTATGTGATCTACAGCACTGTTTGTAGCAGTGAGGGGGCTATGTAATCTACAGCCCTGTTTGTAGCAGTGAGGGGGCTATGTGATCTACAGCACTGTTTGTAGCAGTGAAGGGGCTATGTGATCTACAGGACTGTTTGTAGCAGTGTTGTGGGCTATGTGCTCTACAGCACTGTGTGTTACTTAGAGGGAGGGGCCTATGTGATCTACAGCACTGTTTGTAACAGTTAGGGAGGGGGCTATGGGATCTACAGCCCTGTTTGTAGCAGTGAGGGCGCTATGTGATCCACAGTACTGTTTGTATCAGTGAGGGAGCTATGTGATCTACAGGACTGTTTGTAGCAGTGATGTGGGCTATGTGCTCTACAGCACTGTTTGTAGCAGTGAGGAGTATGTGATCCACAGCACTGTCTGTAGCAGTGAGGGGCTATGTGATCTACAAGACTTTGTAGCAGTGATGTGGGCTATGTGCTCTACAGCACTGTGTGTTACTTAGAGGGAGGGGCCTATGTGATCTACAGCACTGTTTGTAACAGTTAGGGAGGGGGTATGGGATCTACAGCCCTGTTTGTAGCAGTGATGTGCGCTATGTGATCTACAGGATTGTTTGTAGCAGTGAGGGAGGGGGCTATGTGCTGTACAGCACTGTGTGTAGCAGTGAAGGTGCTATGTGATCCACAGCATTGTTTGTAGCAGTGAGGGAGGGCGCTATGTGATCTACAGTACTGTTTGTAGCAGGGACGGGGCTATGTGATCTAGAGCACTGTTTGTGGCAGTGAGGGGGCTATGTTATCTACAGTACTGTTTGTAGCAGTGAGGGCGCTATGTGATCCACAGCACTGTTTGTATCAGTGAGGGAGCTATGTGATCTGCAGGACTGTTTGTAGCAGTTATATGGGCTATGTGCTCTACAGCACTGTTTGTAGCAGTGAGGGGGTATGTGATCTACAGCCCTGTTTGTAACAGAGAGCGGCTATGTGATCTACAAGACTGTTTGTAGCAGTGATGTGGGCTATGTGCTCTACAGCACTGTGTGTTACTTAGAGGGAGGGGCCTATGTGATCTACAGCACTGTTTGTAACAGTTAGGGAGGGGGCTATGTGATCTACAGCCCTGTTTGTAGCAGTGAGGGGCTATGTGATCTACAGGACTGTGTGTAGCAGTGAGGGAAGGGGCTATGTGATCTACAGCACTGTCTGTAGCAGTGAGGGAGGCTATGTGATCTACAGCACTGTTTGTAGCTGTGGAGGGGCTATGTAATCTACAGCCCTGTTTGTAGCAGCGAGGGCGCTATGTGATCCACAGCACTGTCTGAAGCAGTGAGGAGGGCTATGTTATCTAAAGCCCTGCTTGTAGCAGTGAGGGGGCTATGTGATCTACAGGATTGGTAGTAGCAGTGATGTGGGCTATGTGCTCTACAGCACTGTTTGTAGCAGTGAGGGTGCTATGTGATCTACAGCCCTGTCTGTAGCATGAGGGGGCTATGTGATCCACAACACTGTTTGTGTCAGTGAGGGGGCTATGCGATTTGCAACATTGTTTGTAGCAGTGGGAAGACTATGTGATCTACAGCACTGTTTTTAGCCTTGGAGGGGCGAAGTGATCCACAGCACTGTTAGTAGCAGTGAGTGGGCTATGTGATCTACAGGACTGTTTGTACCAGTGATGTGGGCTATGTGCTCTACAGCACTGTGTGTAAATTAGAGGGAGGGGTCTATGTGATCTACAGCACTGTTTGTAACAGTGAGGGAGGGGGCTCTGTGATCTACAGCACTGTTTGTAGCAGTGAGGGGGACTATGTGATCTACAGCACTGTTTGTAGTAGTGGAGGGGCTATGTAATCTACAGCCCTGTTTTTAGCAGTGATGAGGCTCTGTGATCTACAGCACTGACAGTAGCAGTGAGGGGGCTATGTGATCTACTGGACTGTTTGTAGCAATCAGGGGGCTATGTCATCTACAGTACTGTTTTTAGCAGTGAGGGGGCTATGTGATCCACAGCGCTGTTTGTAGCAAAGAGGGAGGGGGCTATGTGCTCTACAGCAGTGTTTGTAGCACTGAGGGGGCTATGTGATCTACAGCACTGTCTGTAGCAGTGAGGGGGGCTATGTGATTTACAGCCCTGTTTTTAACCGTGAAGGGGCTATGTGATCTACAGCACTGTTTGTAGCAGTGAGGGTGCTATGTGATCTACAGGACTGTTTGTAGCAGTGATGTGGGCTATGTACTCTACAGCACTGTTTGTAGCAGTGAGGGGTTCAGTGATCTACAGCCCTGTTTGTAGCAGTGAGGGGGCTATGTTATCTACAGCCCTGTTTGTAGCAGTGAGGGGGCTATGTGATCTAGAGCACTCTTTGTAGCAGTGCGGGGGCTATGTGTTCTACAGCACTGTTTGTCGCAGTGGAGGGGTTATGTAATCTACATCCCTGTTTGTCTCAGTGAGGGCGCTATGTGATCCACAGCACTGTTTGTAGCAGTGAGGGGGCTATGTGATCTACTGGACTGTTTGTAGCCGTGATGTGGGCTATGTGCTCTACAGCACTGTTTGTAGCAGTGAGGGGGCTATGTGATCTACAGGACTGTTTGTAGCAGTGATGTGGGCTATGTGATCCACAGCACTCTTTGTAGCAGTGAGGGGGCTATGTGATCTACGGACAGTTTGTAGCAGTGATGTGGGCTATGTGATCCACAGCACTGTTTGTAGCAGTGAGGGGGCTATGTGATCTACAGCACTGTTAGTAACAGTGAGGGAGGGAGCTATGTGATACAGCACTGTCTGTAGCAGTGAGGTGGGCTATGTGTCCTACAGCCCTGTTTGTAACCGTGAGGGGGTTATGTGATCTACAGCACTGTTTGTAGCAGTGGAGGGGCTATGTAATCTACAGCCCTGTTTGTAGCAGTGAGGGCGCTATATGATCCACAGCACTGTCTATAGCAGTGAGGGGGCTATGCGATCTACAGGACTGTTTGTACCAGAGATGTGGGCTATGTGCTCTACAGCACTGTGTGTAACTAAGAGGGAGGGGGCTATGTGATCTACAGCACTGTTTGTGACAGTTAGGGAGGGGGCTATGTGAGCTACAGCCCTCTTTGTAGCAGTGATGGGGCTATGTGATCTACAGCCCTGTTTGTAGCATGAGGGGGCTATGTGATCTACAGTACTGTTTGTAGCAGTAATTGGGCTATGTGTTCTACAGCCCTTTTTGTAACCGTGAGGGGGCTATGTGATTTACAGCACTGTTTGTAGCAGTGGAGAGGCTATGCGATCTACAGGACTGTTTGTACCAGTGATGTGGGCTATGTGCTCTACAGCACTGTGTGTAACTTAGAGGGACGGGGCTATGTGATCTACAGCACTGTTTGTAACAGTTAGCGAGGGGCTATGTGATATACAGCCCTGTTTGTAGCATTGAGGGGGCTATGTGATCTACAGCACTGTTTGTAGCAGTGATGAAGGCTATGTGATCTAGAGCACTGTCTGTAGCAGTGAGGGGGTTTATGTGATCTACAGCCCTGTTTGTAACCGTGAGGGGGCTATGTGATCTACAGCATTGTCTGTAGCAGTGATGTGGGCTATGTGCTCTATAGCAGTGTTTGTAGCAGTGAGGGGGCTATGTGATCTACAGCCCTGTTTGTAGCAGTGAGGGGGCTATGTAATCTATAGCACTGTTTGTAGCAGTGAGGGAGGGCGCTATGTGCTCTACAGCACTGTTTGTAGCTGTGAGGGGGTTATGTGATCTACAGCACTGTATGTAACAGTGAGGGAGGGGGCTATATGATCTACAGCCCTGTTTGTAGCATGAGAGGGCTATGTGATCTACAGCACTGTTTGTAAGAGTGAGGGAGGGGGCTATGTGATCTACAGCACTGTCTGTAGCACTGAGGGGGGCTATGTGTTCTACAGCCCTGTTTGTAACCCTAAGGGGGCTATGTGAACCACAGCACTGTTTGTAGCAATCAGGGGGCTATGTGGCTACAGCAATGTTTGTAGCAGTGAGGGGAGCTATGTGATCTACAGCCCTCTTTGTAACCGTGAGGGGGCTATGTGATCTACAGCACTGTTTGTAGCAATGGAGGGGCTATGTAATCTACAGCCCTGTTTGTAGCAGTGAGGGCGCTATGTGATCCACAGCACTGTTTGTAGCAATGAGGGGGGGGCTATGTGATCTACAGCACTGTTTGTAGCAGTGAGGGGGCTATGTAATCTACAGCCCTGTTTGTAGCAGTGAGGGGGCTATGTGATCTACAGCACTGTTTGTAGCAGTGAAGGGGCTATGTGATCTACAGGACTGTTTGTAGCAGTGAGTTGGCTGTGTGATCTACAGCACTGTTTGTAGCAGTGAGGGGGCTATGTGCTCTACAGCACTGTTTAGCAGTGAGGGGGCTATGTCATCCACAGCACTGTTTGTAGCAGTGAGGGGGCTATGTGATCTACAGCAGTGTTTGTAGCATTAGGGGGCTATGTGATCTAGAGCCCTGTCTGTAACCGTGAGGGGGCTATGTGATCTATAGCACTGTTTGTAACAATGAGGGGGCTATGTGATCTAGAGCACTGTTTGTAGCAGAGAGGGGGCTATGTGATCTACAGCACTGTTTGTAGCAGTGATGTGGGCTATGTGATCTAGAGTACTGTTTGTAGCAGTGAGGGGGCTATGTGATCTACAGCACTGTTTGTCACAGTGGAGGGGCTATGTAATCTACATCCCTGTTTGTAGCAGTGAGGGCGCTATGTGATCCACAGCACTGTTTGTAGCAGTGAGGCGGCTATGTGATCTACAGCCCTGTTTGTAACCCTGTGGGGGCTATGTGAACCACAGCACTGTTTGTAGCAGTGTGGGCTTTCTGTGATCCACAGCACTGTTTGTAGCAATCAGGGGGCTATGTGGCTACAGCACTGTTTGTAGCAGTGAGGGGGCTATGTGATCTACAGGACTGTCTGTAGCAGTGATGTGGGCTTTGTGCTCTACAGCACTCTTTGTAGTACTGAGGGGCTATGTGATCTATAGCACTGTCTGTAGTAGTGAGGGGGTATGTGATCTACAGCACTGTTTGTAACAGTGAGGGAGGAGGCTATGTGATCTACAGCAATGTCTGTAGCAGTGAGGGGGGCTATGTGATCTACAGCCCTCTTTGTAACCGTGAGGGGGCTATGTGATCTACAGCACTGTTTGTAGCAATGGAGGGGCTATGTAATCTACAGCCCTGTTTGTAGCAGTGAGGGCGCTATGTGATCTACAGCCCTGTTTATAGCACTGTGGGGGGGCTATGTGATCTACAGCGCTGTTTGTAGCAGTGAGGGGGCAATGTGATGTACAGCACAGTTGGTAGCAGTCGAGGGGCTATGTAATCTACAGCCCTGTTTGTAGCTGTGGGGGCGCTATGTGATCCACAGCACTCTCTGTAGCAGTGAGGGGGGCTATGTTATCTACAGCACTGTTTGTAGCAATGGAGGGGCTATGTAATCTACAGCCCTGTTTGTAGCTGTGGGGGCGCTCTGTGATCCACAGCACTCTCTGTAGCAGTGAGGGCGGCTATGTTATCTACAGCACTGTTTGTAGCAATGGAGGGGCTATGTAATCTACAGCCCTGTTTGTAGCAGTGAGGGTGCTATGTGATCCACAGCACTGTTTGTATCAGTGAGGGAGCTATGTGATCTACAGCACTGTTTGTAGCAATGGAGGGGCTATGTAATCTACAGCCCTGTTTGTAGCAGTGAGGGCGCTATGTGATCCACAGCACTGTTTGTATCAGTGAGGGAGCTATGTGATCTACAGCACTGTAGCAGTGATGTGGGCTATGTGCTCTGCAGGCCTGTTTGTAGCAGTGAGGGGCTATGTGATCTACAGCCCTGTTTGTAGCAGTGAGGGGTTATGTGATCCACAGCACTGTTTGTAGCAGTGAGGGGGCTATGTGATCTATTGGACTGTTTGTAGCAGTGATGTGGGCTATGTGCTCTACAGCACTGTTTGTAGCAGTGAGGGGGCTATGTGATCTATAGTACTGTCTGTAGCAGTGAGGGTGGCTATGTGATTTACAGCCCTGTTTTTAACCGTGAAGGGGCTATGTGATCTACAGCACTGTGTGTAGCAGTGTGGGTGCTATGTGATCTACAGGACTGTTTGTAGCAGTGATGTGGGCTATGTACTCTACAGCACTGTTTGTAGCAGTGAGGGGTTAAGTGATCTACAGCCCTGTTTGTAGCAGTGAGGGGGCTATGTTATCTACAGCCCTGTTTGTAGCAGTGAGGGGGCTATGTGATCTAGAGCACTGTTTGTAGCAGTGCGGGGGCTATGTGTTCTACAGCACTGTTTGTCTCAGTGGAGGGGTTATGTAATCTACATTCCTGTTTGTATCAGTGAGGGCGCTATGTGATCCACAGCACTGTTTGTAGCAGTGAGGGGGCTATGTGATCTACTGGACTGTTTGTAGCAGTGATGTGAGCTATGTGCTCTACAGCACTGTTTGTAGCAGTGAGGGGGTTATGTGATCTACAGGACTGTTTGTAGCAGTGAGTGATCCACAGCACTGTTTGTAGCAGTGAGGGGGCTATGTGATCTACTGGACTGTTTGTAGCAGTGATGTGGGCTATGTGCTCTACAGCACTGTTTGTAGCAGTGAGGGGGCTATGTGATCTACAGGACTGTTTGTAGCAGTGATGTGGGCCATGTACTCTACAGCACTGTTTGTAGCAGTGAGGGGTTAAGTGATCTACAGCCCTGTTTGTAGCAGTGAGGGGGCTATGTGATCTAGATCACTGTTTGTAGCAGTGCGGGGGCTATATGATCTACAGCACTGTTTGTCGCAGTGGAGGGGTTATGTAATCTACATCCCTGTTTGTATCAGTGAGGGCGCTATGTGATCCACAGCACTCTTTGTAGCAGTGAGGGGGCTATGTGATCTACGGACAGTTTGTAGCAGTGATGTGGGCTATGTGATCCACAGCACTGTTTGTAGCAGTGAGGGGGCTATGTGATCTACAGCACTGTTAGTAACAGTGAGGGAGGGAGCTATGTGATCTACAGCACTGTCTGTAGCAGTGAGGTGGGCTATGTGTCCTACAGCCCTGTTTGTAACCGTGAGGGGCTATGTGATCTACAGCACTGTTTCTTGCAGTGGAGGGGCTATGTAATCTACAGCCCTGTTTGTAGCAGTGAGGGTGCTATTTGATCCACAGCACTGTCTATAGCAGTGAGGGGGCTATGCGATCTACAGGACTGTTTGTACCAGAGATGTGGGCTATGTGCTCTACAGCACTGTGTGTAACTAAGAGGGAGGGGGCTATGTGATCTACAGCACTGTTTGTAACAGTTAGGGAGGGGGCTATGTGATCTACAGCCCTCTTTGTAGCAGTGATGGGGCTATGTGATCTACAGCCCTGTTTGTAGCATGAGGGGGCTATGTGATCTACAGTACTGTTTGTAGCAGTAATTGGGCTATGTGTTCTACAGCCCTTTTTGTAACCGTGAGGGGGCTATGTGATTTACAGCACTGTTTGTAGCAGTGGAGGGGCTATGCGATCTACAGGACTGTTTGTACCAGTGATGTGGGCTATGTGCTCTACAGCACTGTGTGTAACTCAGAGGGACGGGGCTATGTGATCTACAGCACTGTTTGTAACAGTTAGCGAGGGGCTATGTGATATACAGCCTTGTTTGTAGCAGTGAGGGGCCTATGTGATCTACAGCACTGTTTGTAGCAGTGATGTAGGCTATGTGATCTAGAGCACTGTCTGTAGCAGTGAGGGGGTCTATGTGATCTACAGCCCTGTTTGTAACCGTGAGGGGGCTATGTGATCTACAGCATTGTTTGTAGCAGTGATGTGGGCTATGTGCTCTATAGCAGTGTTTGTAGCAGTGAGGGGGCTATGTGATCTACAGCCCTGTTTGTAGCAGTGAGGGGGCTATGTAATCTACAGCACTGTTTGTAGCAGTGAGGGGGCTATGTAATCTACTGCACTGTTTGTAGCAGTGAGGGGGCTATGCGATCTAGAGCACTGTTTTTAGCAGTGAGGGGGCTATGTGATCTACAGCACTGTTTGTAGCAGTGAGGGGGCTATGTGATCTAGAGGACTGTTTGTAGCAGTGATGGGGCTATTTGATCTACAGCACTGTTTGTAGCAGTGGAGGGGCTATGTAATCTACAGCCCTGTTTGTAGCAGTGAGGGAGGGCGCTATGTGCTCTACAGCACTGTTTGTTGCTGTGAGGGGGTTATGTGATCTACAGCACTGTATGTAAGAGTGAGGGAGGGGGCTATGTGATCTACAGCCCTGTTTGTAGCATGAGGGGGCTATGTGATCTACAGCACTGTTTGTAACAGTGAGGGAGGGGGCTATGTGATCTACAGCACAGTCTGTAGCAGTGAGGGGGGCTATGTGTTCTACAGCCCTGTTTGTAACCCTAAGGGGGCTATGTGAACCACAGCACTGTTTGTAGCAATCAGGGGGCTATGTGGCTACAGCAAAGTTTGTAGCAGTGAGGGGAGCTATGTTATCTACAGCCCTCTTTGTAACCGTGAGGGGGCTATGTGATCTACAGCACTGTTTGTAGCAATGGAGGGGCTATGTAATCTACAGCCCTGTTTGTAGCAGTGAGGGCGCTATGTGATCTACAGCCCTGTTTATAGCAATGAGGGGGGGCTATGTGATCTACAGCACTGTTTGTAGCAGTGAGGGGGCAATGTGATCTACAGCACTGTTGATAGCAGTGAGGGGGCTATGTGATCCACAGCCCTGTTTGTAGCAATGAGGGGGCTATGTGATCTACAGCACTGTGTGTAGCAGTGAGGGGGCTGTGTGATCTACAGCACTGTTTGTAGCAGTGAGGGGGCTATGTGCTCTACAGCACTGTTTAGCAGTGAGGGGGCTATGTCATCCACAGCACTGTTTGTAGCAGTGAGGGGGCTATGTGATCTACAGCCGTGTTTGTAGCATTTGGGGGCTATGTGATCTAGAGCCCTCTTTGTAACCATGAGGGGGCTATGTTATCTACAGCCCTGTTTGTAGCAGTGAGGGGGCTATGTGATCTAGAGCACTGTTTGTAGCAGTGCGGGGGCTATGTGTTCTACAGCACTGTTTGTCTCAGTGGAGGGGTTATGTAATCTACATTCCTGTTTGTATCAGTGAGGGCGCTATGTGATCCACAGCACTGTTTGTAGCAGTGAGGGGGCTATGTGATCTACTGGACTGTTTGTAGCAGTGATGTGGGCTATGTACTCTACAGCACTGTTTGTAGCAGTGAGGGGTTAAGTGATCTACAGCCCTGTTTGTAGCAGTGAGGGGGCTATGTGGTCTAGATCAGTTTGTAGCAGTGCGGGGGCTATATGATCTACAGCACTGTTTGTCGCAGTGGAGGGGTTATGTAATCTACATCCCTGTTTGTATCAGTGAGGGCGCTATGTGATCCACAGCACTCTTTGTAGCAGTGAGGGGGCTATGTGATCTACAGCACTGTTAGTAACAGTGAGGGAGGGAGCTATGTGATCTACAGCACTGTCTGTAGCAGTGAGGTGGGCTATGTGTCCTACAGCCCTGTTTGTAACCGTGAGGGGGCTATGTGATCTACAGCACTGTTTGTAGCAGTGGAGGGGCTATGTAATCTACAGCCCTGTTTGTAGCCGTGAGGGCGCTATTTGATCCACAGCACTGTCTATAGCAGTGAGGGGGCTATGCGATCTACAGGACTGTTTGTACCAGTGATGTGGGCTATGTGCTCTACAGCACTGTGTGTAACTAAGAGGGAGGGGGCTATGTGATCTACAGCACTGTTTGTAACAGTTAGGGAGGGGGCTATGTGATCTATAGCCCTCTTTGTAGCAGTGATGGGGCTATGTGATCTACAGCCCTGTTTGTAGCATGAGGGGGCTATGTGATCTACAGTACCGTTTGTAGCAATGATTGGGCCATGTGTTCTACAGCCCTTTTGTAACCGTGAGGGGGCTATGTGATTTACAGCACTGTTTGTAGCAGTGGAGGGGCTATGCGATCTACAGGACTGTTTGTACCAGTGATGTGGGCTATGTGCTCTACAGCACTGTGTGTAACTCAGAGGGACGGGGCTATGTGATCTACAGCACTGTTTGTAACAGTTAGCGAGGGGCTATGTGATATACAGCCCTGTTTGTAGCAGTGAGGGGGCTATGTGATCTACAGCACTGTTTGTAGCAGTGATGTAGGCTATGTGATCTAGAGCACTGTCTGTAACAGTGAGGGGGTCTATGTGATCTACAGCCCTGTTTGTAACCGTGAGGGGGCTATGTGATCTACAGCATTGTTTGTAGCAGTGATGTGGGCTATGTGCTCTATAGCAGTGTTTGTAGCAGTGAGGGGGCTATGTGATCTACAGCCCTGTTTGTAGCAGTGAGGGGGCTATGTAATCTACAGCACTGTTTGTAGCAGTGAGGGGGCTATGTAATCTACAGCACTGTTTGTAGCAGTGAGGGGGCTATGTGATCTAGAGCACTGTTTTTAGCAGTGAGGGGGCTATGTGATCTAAAGCACTGTTTGTAGCAGTGAGGGGGCTATGTGATCTAGAGGACTGTTTGTAGCAGTGATGGGGCTATTTGATCTACAGCACTGTTTGTAGCAGTGGAGGGGCTATGTAATCTACAGCCCTGTTTGTAGCAGTGAGGGAGGGCGCTATGTGCTCTACAGCACTGTTTGTAGCTGTGAGGGGGTTGGTTATGTGATCTACAGCACTGTCTGTAAGAGTGAGGGAGGGGGCTATGTGATCTACAGCCCTGTTTGTAGCATGAGGGGGCTATGTGATCTACAGCACTGTTTGTAACAGTGAGGGAGGGGGCTATGTGATCTACAGCACTGTCTGGAGCAGTGAGGGGGTCTATGTGATCTATAGCCCTGTTTGTAACCGTGAGGGGGCTATGTGATCTACAGCATTGTTTGTAGCAGTGATGTGGGCTATGTGCTCTATAGCAGTGTTTGTAGCAGTGAGGGGGCTATGTGATCTACAGCCCTGTTTGTAGCAGTGAGGGGGCTATGTAATCTACAGCACTGTTTGTAGCAGTGAGGGGGCTATGTAATCTACAGCACTGTTTGTAGCAGTGAGGGGGCTATGTAATCTACAGCCCTGTTTGTAGCAGTGAGGGGGGGCGCTATGTGCTCTACAGCACTGTTTGTAGCTGTGAGGGGGTTGGTTATGTGATCTACAGCACTGTCTGTAAGAGTGAGGGAGGGGGCTATGTGATCTACAGCCCTGTTTGTAGCATGAGGGGGCTATGTGATCTACAGCACTGTTTGTAACAGTGAGGGAGGGGGCTATGTGATCTACAGCACTGTCTGTAGCAGTGAAGGGGGCTATGTGTTCTACAGCCCTGTTTGTAACCCTAAGGGGGCTATGTGAACCACAGCACTGTTTGTAGCAATCAGGGGGCTATGTGGCTACAGCAAAGTTTGTAGCAGTGAGGGGAGCTATGTTATCTACAGCCCTCTTTGTAACCGTGAGGGGGCTATGTGATCTACAGCACTGTTTGTAGCAATGGAGGGGCTATGTAATCTACAGCCCTGTTTTAGCAGTGAGGGCGCTATGTGATCTACAGCCCTGTTTATAGCAATGAGGGGGGGCTATGTGATCTACAGCACTGTTTGTAGCAGTGAGGGGGCAATGTGATCTACAGCACTGTTGATAGCAGTGAGGGGGCTATGTGATCCACAGCCCTGTTTGTATCAATGAGGGGGCTATGTGATCTACAGCACTGTTTGTAGCAGTGAGGGGGCTGTGTGATCTACAGCACTGTTTGTAGCAGTGAGGGGGCTATGTGCTCTACAGCACTGTTTAGCAGTGAGGGGGCTATGTCATCCACAGCACTGTTTGTAGCAGTGAGGGGGCTATGTGATCTACAGCAGTGTTTGTAGCATTAGGGGGCTATGTGATCTAGAGCCCTCTTTGTAACCGTGAGGGGGCTATGTGATCTACAGCACTGTTTGTAACAATGAGGGGGCTATGTGATCTAGAGCACTGTTTGTAGCAGAGAGGGGGCTATGTTATCTACAGCACTGTTTGTAGCAGTGAGGGGGCTATGTGATCTACAGTACTGTTTGTAGCAGTGATGTGGGCTATGTGATCTAGAGTACTGTTTGTAGCAGTGAGGGGGCTATGTGATCTACAGCACTGTTTGTCACAGTGGAGGGGCTATGTAATCTACATCCCTGTTTGTAGCAGTGAAGGCGCTATGTGATCCACAACACTGTTTTTAGCAGTGAGGCGGCTATGTGATCTACAGCCCTGTTTGTAACCCTGAGGGGGCTATGTGAACCACAGCACTGTTTGTAGCAGTGTGGGCTTTCTGTGATCCACAGCACTGTTTGTAGCAATCAGGGGGCTATGTGGCTACAGCACTGTTTGTAGCAGTGAGGGGGCTATGTGATTTACAGGACTGTCTGTAGCAGTGATGTGGGCTTTGTGCTCTACAGCACTGTTTGTAGCACTGAGGGGCTATGTGATCTATAGCACTGTCTGTAGTAGTGAGGGGGTATGTGATCTACAGCACTGTTTGTAACAGTGAGGGAGGAGGCTATGTGATCTACAGCAATGTCTGTAGCAGTGAGGGGGGCTATGTGATCTACAGCCCTGTTTGTAACCGTGAGGGGGCTATGTGATCTACAGCACTGTTTGTAGCAATGGAGGGGCTATGTAATCTACAGCCCTGTTTGTAGCAGTGAGGGCGCTATGTGATCTACAGCCCTGTTTATAGCACTGTGGGGGGGCTATGTGATCTACAGCGCTGTTTGTAGCAGTGAGGGGGCAATGTGATCTACAGGACTGTTTGTAGCAGTGATGTGGACTATGTGCTCTACAGCACTGTTTGTAGCAGTGAGGGGGTATGTGATCTACAGCCCTGTTTGTAGCAGTGAAGGGCTATGTGATCTACATCCCTGTTTGTAGAAGTCAGGGGGCTAAGTGATCTACAGGATTGGTAGTAGCAGTGATGTGGGCTATGTGCTCTACAGCACTGTTTGTAGCAGTGAGGGGGGGCTATGTGATCTACAGCGCTGTTTGTAGCAGTGAGGGGGCAATGTGATCTACAGCACTGTTGGTAGCAGTGGAGGGGCTATGTAATCTACAGCCCTGTTTGTAGCTGTGGGGGCGCTATGTGATCCACAGCACTCTCTGTAGCAGTGAGAGGGGCTATGTTATCTACAGCACTGTTTGTAGCAGTGGAGGGGCTATGTAATCTACAGCCCTGTTTGTAGCAGTGAGGGCGCTATGTGATCCACAGCACTGTTTGTATCAGTGAGGGAGCTATGTGATCTACAGCACTGTTTGTAGCAGTGATGTGGGCTATGTGCACTACAGCCCTGTTTGTAGCAGTGAGGGGCTATGTGATCTACAACCCTGTTTGTAGCAGTGAGGGGTTATGTGATCCACAGCACTGTTTGTAGCAGTGAGGGGGCTATGTGATCTACAGGACTGTTAGTAGTAGTGCGGGTTGCTATGTGATCTACAGCACTGTTTGTAGCAGTGAGGGGGCTATGTGATCTACTGGACTGTTTGTAGCAATGAGGGGGCTATGTCATCTACAGTACTGTTTGTAGCAGTGATGTGGGCTATGTGATCCACAGCACTGTTTGTAGCAAAGAGGGAGGGGGCTATGTGCTGTACAGCACTGTTTGTAGCAGTGAAGGGGCTATGTGATCCACAGCACTGTTTATAGCAGTGAGGGAGGGCGCTATGGGATCCACAGCACTTTTTGTAGCAGTGAGGGAGGGTGCTATGTGATCTACAGTACTGTTTGTAGCAGGGACGGGGCTATGTGATCTAGAGCACTGTTTGTGGCAGTGAGGGGCTATGTTATCTACAGTACTGTTTGTAGCAGTGAGGGCGCTATGTGATCCACAGCACTGTTTGTATCAGTGAGGGAGCTATGTTATCTACAGGACTGTTTGTAGCAGTTATGTTGGCTAGGTGCTCTACAGCACTGTTTGTAGCAGTGAGGGGGTATGTGATCTACAGCCCTGTTTGTAACAGAGAGGGGCTATGTGATCCACAACTGTGTTTGTAGCAGTGATGTGGGCTATGTGCTCTACAGCACTGTGTGTTATAGAGCGAGGGGTCTATGTGATCTAAAGCACTCTTTGTAACAGTTAGGGAGGGGGCTATGAGATCTACAGCCCTGTTTGTAGCAGTGAGGGGCTATGTGATCTACAGGACTGTTTGTAGCAGTGAGGGAAGGGGCTATGTGATCTACAGCACTGTCTGTAGCAGTGAGGGAGGCTATGTGATCTACAGCACTGTTTGTAGCAGTGATGTGGGCTGTGTGCTCTACAGCACTGTGTGTTACTTAGAGGGAGGGGTCTATGTGATCTACAGCACTGTTTGTAACAGTTAGGGAGGGGGCTATGTGATCTACAGCCCTGTTTGTAGCAGTGAGGGGCTATGTGATCTACAGGACTGTTTGTAGCAGTGAGGGAAGGGGCTATGTGATCTACAGCACTGTCTGTAGCAGTGAGGGAGGCTATGTGATCTACAGCACTGTTTGTAGCAGTGATGTGGGCTGTGTGCTCTACAGCACTGTGTGTTACTTAGAGGGAGGGGTCTATGTGATCTACAGCACTGTTTGTAACAGTTAGGGAGGGGGCTATGTGATCTACAGCCCTGTTTGTAGCAGTGAGGGGCTATGTGATCTACAGGACTGTTTGTAGCAGTGAGGGAAGGGGCTATGTGATCTACCGCACTGTCTGTAGCAGTGAGGGAGGCTATGTGATCTACAGCACTGTTTGTAGCAGTGATGTGGGCTGTGTGCTCTACAGCACTGTGTGTTACTTAGAGGGAGGGGTCTATGTGATCTACAGCACTGTTTGTAACAGTTAGGGAGGGGGCTATGTGATCTACAGCCCTGTTTGTAGCAGTGAGGGGCTATGTGATCTACAGGACTGTTTGTAGCAGTGAGGGAAGGGGCTATGTGATCTACAGCACTGTCTGTAGCAGTGAGGGAGGCTATGTGATCTACAGCACTGTTTGTAGCAGTGGAGGGGCTATGTAATCTACAGTCCTGTTTGTAGCAGTGAGGGCGCTATGTGATCCACAGCACTGTCTGTAGCAGTGAGGGGGGCTATGTTATCTACAGCCCTGTTTGTAGCAGTGAGGGCGCTATGTGATCCACAGCACTGTTTGTATCAGTGAGGGAGCTATGTGATCTACAGGACTGTTTGTAGCAGTGAGGCGGCTATGTGATCTACAGCCCTGTTTGTAGCAGTGAGGGGCTATGTGATCTACATCCCTGTTTGTAGCAGTGAGGGGGCTATGTGATCTACAGGATTGGTAGTAGCAGTGATGTGGGCTATGTGCCCTACAGCACTGTTTGTAGCAGTGAGGGGGCTATGTAATCTACTGCCCTGTTTGTAGCAGTGAGGGTGCTATGTGATCTACAGCCCTGTTTGTAGCATGTGGGGGCTATGTGATCCACAACACTGTTTGTATCAGTGAGGGGCTATGCGATTTGCAACATTGTTTGTAGCAGTGGGCGGACTATGTGATCTACAGCACTGTTTTTAGCATTGGAGGGGCGAAGTGATCCACAGCACTGTTTGTAGCAGTGAGGGGGATATGTGAACTACTGGACTTTTTGTAGCAATGAGGGGGCTATGTCATCTACAGTACTGTTTGTAGCAGTGTAGGGGCTATGTGACCCACAGCACTGTTTGTAGCAAAGAGGGAGGGGGCTATGTGCTCCACAGCACTGTTTGTAGCAGTGAGGGGTCTATGTGATCCACATCACTGTTTACAGCAGTGAGGGAGGGCGCTATGTGATCTACAGCACTTTTTGTAACAGTCAGGGGGGCTATGTGATCCACAGCCTTGTTTGTAACCGTGAGGGGGCTATGTGATCTACAGCACTGTTTGTAGCAGTGGAGGGGCTATGTAATCTATAGCCCTGTTTTTAACCCTGAAGGGGCTATGTGATCTACAGCACTGTTTGTAGCAGTGAGGGTGCTATGTGATCTACAGGACTGTTTGTAGCAGTGATGTGGGCTATGTACTGTACTGCACTGTTTGTAGCAGTGAGGGGTTAAGTGATCTATAGCCCTGTTTGTAGCAGTGAGGGGGCTATGTGATCTAGAGGACTGTTTGTAGCAGTGATGGGGCTATTTGATCTACAGCACTGTTTTTAGCATTGGAGGAGCGAAGTGATCCACAGCATTGTTTGTATCAGTGAGGGGGCTATGTGATCTACAGCACTGTTTGTAGCAGTGCGTGGGCTATTTGATCTACAGTCCTGTTTGTAACCGTGAGGGGGCTATGTGAACCACAGCACTGTTTGTAGCAGTGAGGGTTTTATGTGATCCACAGCACTGTTTGTAGCAATCAGGGGACTATGTGATCTTATCTCACTGTTTGTAGCAGTGAGCGGGCTATGTGATCTACAGGACTGTCTGTAGCAGTGAGGGGAGCTATGTGATCTACAGCCCTTTTTGTAACCGTGAGTGGGCTATGTGATCTACAGCACTGTTTGTAGCAGTGGAGGGGCTATGTAATCTACAGCCTTGTTTGTAGCAGTGAGGGCGCTATGTGATCTACAGCACTGTTTGTAGCAGTGAGGGGGCTATGTGATCTACAGCCCTTTTTGTAACCGTGAGTGGGCTATGTGATCTACAGCACTGTTTGTAGCAGTGGAGGGGCTATGTAATCTACAGCCCTGTTTGTAGCAGTGAGGGCGCTATATGATCTACAGCACTGTTTGTAGCAGTGAGGGGGCTATGTGATCTACAGGACTGTTTGTAGCATTGAGGGGGCTATGTGCTCTACAACACTGTTTGTAGCAATGAGGGAGCTATGTGATCTACAGGACTGTCTGTAGCAGTGATGTGGGCTACGTGTTCTACAGCACTTTTTGTAGCAGTGACGGGGTATGTGATCTCCAGCCCTGTTTTTAGCAGTGAGTTTCTATGTGATCTACAGCCCTGTTTGTAGCAGGGAGGACTTTATGTGATCCACAGCACTGTTTGTAGCAGTTAGGGGGCTATGTGATCTACAGGACTGTTGGTAGCAGTGATGTGGGCCATGTGATCTACAGCCCTGTTTGTAGCAGTGAGGGGCTATGTAATCTACAGCATTGTTTGTAGCAGTGAGGGGACTATGTGATCTACAGCACCTTTTTTAGCATTTTAGGGGCGACGTGATCCACAGCATTGTTTGTAGCAGTGAGGGGGCTATGTAATCTACAGCACTGTTGGTAGCATTGAGGGTGCCATTTGATCCACAGCCCTGTTTGTAGCAATGAGGGGGCTGTGTGATCTACAGCACTGTTTGTAGCAGTGATGTGGCTGAGTGATCTACAGCACTGTTTGTAGCACTGAGGGGTCTATGTGATCTGCAGCACTGCGTGTAACTGTCAGGGAGGGGGCTATGTGATCTACAGCACTGTTTGTAGCAGTGAGGGGGGCTATGTGCACTACAGCCCTGTTTTTAACAGTGAGGGGGCTATGTGATCTACAGCACTTTTTGTAGCAGCGAGGGGGCAATGTCATCTACAGCACTGTTTGTAGCAGTGAAGGGACTATGTGATCTACAGCTCTGTTTGTAGCATTGGAGTGGCGAAGTGATCCACAGCATTATTTGTAGCAGTGAGGGGGCTATGTGATCTACAGCACTGTTGGTAGCAGGGAGGGGGCTATGTGATCTACAGGACTGTTGGTAGCAGTGATGTGGGCCATGTGATCTAAAGCCCTGTTTTTAGCAGTGAGGGGGGCTATGTAATCTACAGCCCTGTTTGTAGCAGTGAGGGGCTATGTAATCTACAGCATTGTTTGTAGCAGTGAGGGGACTATGTGATGTACAGCACCTTTTTTAGCATTGGAGGGGCGACGTGATCCACAGCATTGTTTGTAGCAGAGAGGGGGCTATGTGCCCTACAGTCATTTTTGTAGCAGTGAGGGGGGGTGGCGATGTGATGTACAGCACTGTTTGTAACAGTTTTTGCGTGTAGGGATGCTTCATTCTCTGTGGGTTCTTACTCCACAATGGAAAACTTACTTTCTCCCCTGAATGTTGGGGACGTACCTTTGTGGTAGATGCTTTCTTTAAATGCCTTTATTTGATGTGTTGCATGGGTTTGTATTTTTTTTAATACCACAGTTTTATAATGAGGGAATTTCCCATTAATATTCTAAACCATGTTTGCCAGCGGATATAGCAGGTGAAGTGGTAAAATTATGTGCCCATCAAAAATACTTTAGCTTCCTGTAATATGATATTAAGTTTAATATTTTTATAACCTCTTATTTCTAATTTTACTAAAGGAGCAAGTACGTTACTATTTGCAGTTTAATTATGCACATTGGTTGCCTGTGTACCAAGTAAATTAGGAATGCAAACTGTGTTTGTGTACTTGAGCGTTGTGCCTGTATGTTGTGTGTGTGTGTGTGTGCGTGCTTGCGTGTACACCAGCAAGAGTCATTAAATACCCAATCCCAGTATTTGGGTGCATGCTGTGTGTGAGGCAGCAGCCCTGGAGTTGGGAGTGGGTTAAACTGAGGCCACTGTCTCCTGGGCCGAGTCTGTCTTTCACCCGGGTATGGAGAGAGTCAGTGAAAGGAGCTGCTGGGCACCGTTTTTCAGCACTCTGTCTCTCCCAGTGAAACCTCATGGACTCAAGGGCACATAACAGCAGCTCTTCTTGCTGGGAACACTGGCTAATTAAACTAATTAGGGAGAATTGCAATGGATAACTAATCCTGGGCAACATTGCCTGCTCAGGCCAGTGGGTCAGGCCCAAAGTTTGGGCAGGTTGTGTCGGGTCTGTTGAGTGGGAGTTGACTCTGAGCGCTTGCCCCCACATTGCACCCCCCTCCCCTGGTTGGGCTTCTCGCTTTGGAAGCCTCTGATAAGCGATACGCCTTATAAATGGTTTTCACACACCAGGTTTATTACTCTCAGATAAGAGCATGCTTAAAAGATGTCGTTCATCTTGTTCACCAGATAAGATTCTGGTTGACAAACAGAAAGAAAAAAGGCTATTGCCAACCAAAGTGCAGCTTAATTGTCTTTTCAAGAACACAAATCAACACAAGCAGCCCCTGTAGGTGTCTTAAGACAGACCCTGTTTTTGCTTTATAAGCAGCGGCATAACACATCCCTCATTTTTGAATCTCATGATCAAGAGGACTTTTCAAGTCTGTGTCGGACCCCTCATGTAGCAGGACGTCCCCGGAGAAGCAAATGGAGCAGAGGCGAGGAAGACCCCCCCCCCCCAGGGAGGTGGATTGACGCGGTGGCTGCAGCAGCAGGCTCAGACAGAACAGGCTGGCACAGCAAGGGCGGGTGTCCTCTGTTGTACACGGGCTCTCTGAGCTGGGACCATGACACATAGTGGAAGGAGACGCCGCCGCTCTTTGCAACGCCACTGAGTAGGCCAAGGTGAGTGAGGTTCTTGGAGCAGACACCAGGGTATAGGTGCCCTTCTATACCCTACCTGGGTGTTGATTCGCTCACCTCCTTCCTGTCCGACGCTCTCCGGCTGGTTTTCCTGGCGCAGGGGCGGGGCTGGGAGGTGGCTGTCTTGCACTCAGCACCGCAGTGGCACCACAGAGTGACTGAGAGTGCCGGGAACTGGCAGCAGGCTGTCAAGTCGCTGCAGCGTCGGGCCGGGGGCCCTTGTATCTGAGCCGATCCGTATCGAGAGACATGACTTATGTGCCTCTACATGACGGGCGCTCCTGATCACATCTTGGGAGGGAGTCCTCAGGACAAATGGTGCTGTGTCGTTATCAAGTGTTTGCCAAGACAAGACAGCACGGTGTGCTGGGGTCTGAAAACATGTGATTTATAAATGCACATGCGAGCCCCAGGCTTTGGCAGGACAGAGAGGAGCCCTCCCACAGGGCCCACTGTGCCTTCATCTCTGCCCACAGCCAGGCAGACCGAGTGATGTCACTTCCAGACAAACCAGAGAAGCCCGAGGGGAACCCCGGTCAGTCCGTGCTCATTTGCTTACCTCCAGGCCCGTGGCCGTGGCCCCAGAGGGCCAGGGAAGCAGTAGCGTGCCCGCATTTGGAGAAGACCACCTCTCTAGAGCAGCGTGGCGCAGCACCTTGGGCCCAAAGCCAGGCTTCTCCGTTCATCATGGTGCTCCTGGCTGTCTTCAGCCGGGGCGCAAGTGGACAGCTATGCACAGATAACTTAAATATATCATTGCAACGCCATCAGAACCCTAAATCAAAATGTGACGTCCTTGATTATCAACCTAAACCCCACCAGGCCTGCGCCCTCTGGGAAGCCGGGCTCCCTTCCCCTGAGAGTTCCGCACTCTCGGGCCACACCAGGTCAAGTGGGCTCACACGGTGTTCTTGGTAACCGTTTTCTGGGTTTGGGGAACAGAAGGAAGGCTGTCGGGTGGATGGGGATGAAGTATCCCCATGAGTTCCCATGAGCCTGGCAGCGCATGCCCCCCTTGGAGAATGAGTAAGTGTGCTGTGGTGATGGGGAAGATCCTCAGCACAACTTCCCTGGCTCCCCCTCCCCCCCAACATGGTCTCCAGTTTTCTTAGGGCTTCTTCCAGTCAGCCCCCCCAATTGCCGTAGCTCCTTCAAGAACGAATCTGTGCAGACAGCCCATTTGGAATCCCACATACCATCCCTTTTGCGCTAGCCTAGCCCAGCAGAACCCTGTTTTGATTGCATCTGGTTTTTTTTAACCCCTAAGGTGCCCAGGAACCAGTGTTCGAGTGGGAGAGCTCGGCAGCAGCGATGCACTAAGGGCGGAGACAGGCTTTGCCATGCTCTGGGTGGGCTAGGACTGCCCATGTATGAACTGGGACCCAAGTATCGGTGCTTTCTGACTCTCGTGTTAAGTTTTCTCCTAGTTTCTAAAAGTGGGAGATGAGCCCTTCCCCTGTAAATGCAATTCAGTTGAAACCCTGCGCTCTGAAAGGAAAGTGAGCTAGTGAATGGGGGGCCCCTGGTGCTGGGCAGCGAGTGGGGAGGGGATCGGGACCCAAGAGGACCCAGTGCCCAGAAGGTGGAAGTAGGACACTCTGCCCTTGCTCTGGGCCACAGGGAGTCCTAGAGGGTCGGTGCCAGGCTGCTAACCAAAAGAAAGATCATTGGTTTGGAGCCACTTGTGTTGTGGTCGTTAACGAGACTACAAGGCAGCCAGGCAGCCTTGGAAACTCTAGGGGCAGTTCTCTGTCCCGTGAGGTCACTGTGGGCAGAGTGGACCGGGCAGTTGGTTTGGTTTTCGGGTTTCAATGACAGGAAGGCTATGCACAAATCTGCCAGCCTGTGAAAAAAATGCACATTAGCACCTGCCCTTGGGAACCCAGACCTTGCCCAGGACTCGAGCAGAGACCCACATAGGGAAGGGGTGGTGGTGGTCCTTGATCTGAGGGGTGTTGAGGAGACGAGATGTGTGGGGTTCTATGGGCTTTGTGTGGGTGAGGATCAATCCAGAGGGGCGGCAGCTGAGATGGCAGGGCTCAAACGAGGAGACTCAGACAATGCAAAGCGAAGGGCGGGTTCTGGTGCGGGTCAGCCCGTCGTCCTTCGTTTGATGGGTCAGCTTGATGACACACATGGAAATGACTTACTACTGGCCGGGGTGCTTGGAGAAAGGTTTTGTGCTGTATGTAATCAAATCGTCCTCTGGGGGAGAGGGAATGAGTGTGTGTGTGTGTGTGTGTGTGTGTGGCGGGGGGCACTAGGGGTGGAGGAGCATACAGTCTGCAGGTCATCTGATCACATTGATCCAGAGTTCCAGCCTCAAGACCCTGTCTCTGGAGCAGGGCTGCTTCCCCTTCCAGCAGACATTGCATCACAGCGTGACCACGCCATGGGCGGTGGCCCTGGCTCCAGGCTGTCTCCGTGGGGTCCCGGCAGATCCATGTTAGGAGTGGGATAGATGGTTCCTTTAGGAGGGCTTTATCATCGGTGCCTCTGGTATTCAAGGGAAATAGATTAAGTTAATGGGAAGCTCTTTTATAGCTTGTCATGGGAAGAAGTACATAATTTCTGTCACAATTTGCATGTATAGAGCCGAAAGAAGAAACGATGAGCAGCGTTGACGCTGTCGGGTTCTCATATGGTCTCAGCTAATAGGGTGTATATAGCAAAGTGAATTTAACATGAGAAGACGACCCCTCTGCCACCGCGTCGGTTTTGATTCACATGACCCCCTGTGGGGCTTCCGAGACTCTAAATCGGTTTGGGAGCAGATGACCTCATCTTTCTTCCAAGGAGCAGCTGGTGGGTTTGAACCGCGACTTTGTGATGAGCAGCCCAATTCTGGGCCTACAGATAGTAGCTGAGAAGTGCACCCTGGGGCTGGGTGCTGGTTAGGAAGATGTTGGCATGGGGCGGGCGCTGAAGGTTGGCCGGTCTCACAACAGCTTACTGGGTTGGGCTGGGGTGACCAGACCTTGACTCGTTGCCTGCTGCTTTCTGTGCCTGGAGCAGAAGGGGACTGCTGGGTGGCAGGTGCCCTTTCATCGGAGTTGACAGTTTGTACATGGCACGTGGCCCTGTGTACTTGTTTCTTGTGGCAGAAGGCTCTGTAGGCCCAGCTACCCTGTTTCTCCATGATGTGGTTGGCCACTCTGGCCCCTCCCGTATGCACGCATGCCTGCTTAACCAGCCCCTCCCCCTTCTTAACCTGCTCCCCTCCCTGGCCTTCCCATGCTCAAGGCGAAAGACACCATCGTAGGGTTTGCCCACAGCTTTGGGGAGGGTGGTGGTGGTCTAGGCTAGAGTCCCCTGGTGACATCTGTGAGGTCCCTTCCGCGGAGGCTTGACAAGAAATCTCCAAAATTGCTTGAGATGAGGCCCACTGGGTCCACAGCCCCTGTGCGTGTGCATGTGTGTATGCACCTGTCTGGGTCTGTCTGTCTGTCTGTCTCCACCCAGGCCTTCCCTCCAAATGCAGTTTCCTGATGAGGCCACTCCATGAGCCGCCAAAGCTTTGCCGCCTGCTGAGGGCCCTAGAGTCAGCTGGGGTGGCAGCGCGTGTTTCCCACTCTGGAACACACCTAACGTCAGTCTTCATCGTAGTGGACGTCATGTGAGCACTTTCTGAATGTTCATGTAGTCAATCACACATTAGCATAAATAACATTTTAGATGAAACATGCTTTGAAAAAGAAAACGTGATGGGGAGTGCCAGCATTGGACACTTGTTGCAGATTTCTGGTGCCGGCGTCATAGAAAGCAGTCTTGTTGGTGCTTCTGCATCTGCTCTGGTGTGGTGCGGTGCGGTGCGGTGCATTGTGCTGAAAGCATAGGGTGAAAAGCTGTTTTCACACAGATACGATGGCCAGGAAAGGGAGGGAGATTGATCAACAGCCTTTTCCTATAATGATAGATGTCATTCTTTGGCACTACACTAAAACTCATCAAGAAATGGTTTCTTAAAAGTTTAAAACAGGAGTCCTCAAACTACGACTTGAGGGCCACATGCGGCCCGCCGGGTGCTTTTGCCCCATTTGTTTTTTTACTTCAAAATAAGATATGTGTAATGTGCATAGGAATTTGTTCATAGTTTTTTTTAAACTATAGTCCGGCCCTCCAATGGGTCTGAGGTTACACTGAACTGGCCCCCTGTTTTTAAAGTTTGAGGACCCCTGGGTTAAAATGATGTGGAATTTGAGCTCTTTGAACGGTTTGCGCTGCATGGTAGCTGCTTCTATAACACCAAGCTGGGTCCCTGGGAAGCTCGGGCACTCTGATCTCTCCTGACTGTGGCCCATATCACTGCACAGTGCTGGAGAGCCCTGCCCACTCCCCCTCGCGGGTGCTGGGCTCTCTCAGTGACAGACGCACCCCCCAAGTCTGCCTGAGTGCCATCACCGACAGCCGCTTGTCAGTGGTTTCCCTGAGGTGGCAGGCTCACTGCTCCTTTTCAAGGAAACGTTTGCCATGTGTCCAGAGCTGAGCGGCTGGCATGGTACTCTTCCACGCGAGCGCGATGTCCCACAAAAGAGCTGGCTTGACTCAGCCCAGAGAGCCTTACATGCACTGACTCAAAAGCAAGACCAAACGCCTCATGGGTGCGCCCGTTTCACCAAAGTGCTGAAATCTATTTTGAAAGTGGAGATTTATTCAAACTAGCTGTTTTATTGCGTCGTCAAGGATGTTCTCAGTGAAGTTGGCTTGTTTTAGCTGAGGGTGTGAGGGTGGAGATTGCGTGTTGAACGGCGCTCTGTGTGGTCACTGCCTTGGTCGGCGAGGGCCCAGCAAGCCGCCACGTCTCCTTCCCACTCAGTGCAGGTGTCAGCCCAGTGAGAAGCACACACCACTGCGGGGCTCACTGCTAACGTAGCTGTGTTTGGCACTAAGGTACCTGTTACCAGAGCCGGCTGGAGCCCTGACCCCATCTCCAAACTGCTGGCTCTTAGCCTTGGTGGGCTTAGAGGTCTAGCTGTGCACTGCCTCCCCAAGGGCATGGTGATGCGTACCTCCTGGGGGGTGGGTAGTGGGCTCGAGGCGAGAGCCAGTGAGCATGCGCCTCCTGTAGTATCTCGTGTACCCAGTAAACCAGCCAGTCCACTGCTGGTACCCACCCAGATTCACAGCAGTCCCTCAGGGAAGCAGACAGTAATTCTTTCTCCCATGGGAGGCTTGATGGGTTCAAACTGCCCACCTTCAGGCTATAGCGGGACAACCCTTAGGCACTGCACCACCAGGATGCCTCCAGGCAGGATGGTGCTGACCAAGAAGCCCTGGACATGACTCCCAATGGGCTGACAGGGTGGAGTTCCCGTGACCATGCCGGTTACAGGACCACCTGTCACATCTCTCTCACACAGAGTAGCTACTGGGTTTACACTGCCCACCTTTCAGTTAGCCACAAGTGCTTGGCCACTGTGCCACCAGGCACCTTCACAGTAGGCCCGAGGAATGGTGGTCTGCTGGCGGCAGGGGACGTGGGAAGACTGAAGAATGTCTTTTTCCTTCGTGTCTGAGTGCCCACTCAGCGTCCCTGTGCTGCTCACAGGCTGCTCACAGGCAGCTACACTTGTGTGTCCCCAAACCCCAGGGCATGGAAGGCTTGCTCTCTGCCAGCCTCCCAGCCCGGCTCCTGGGCTGCTGTGGGGTGACAAGGTCCCAGAGACATTCCACCCACTTGCTCTGCCTCTGGGATGAATGGGAGGTCTCCGCCCTGCAGGGGCGGGGGTGGCCAGAGGGCAGGGGAAAGCTGCCTGCTCTGCTGAGCCTGGGAGACCTCCGGTGTCGGTCCAGTGGCCTGCAGGCTCTGGGCATGGAGCAGCTGCTTTCAGCCAGGACGAGGGGCTGAGAGGAGGCTGTGCTGCTGATGGGAGCACAGGGCAGGGCTCAGGGCTCTGGGGTGGCAGGCACACGCCTGGTCTTAGGCATCTGGTTCACCTCTCTGGGCTTGAGGTTCATGTGAGATTGATGTCACAGTAGCATACACACCCCCACTCCCCCACCCCAGCGGTGCTTGTGGTTTGGGATTTGGCAAGGGAGCCTGGACCAGGAGGCCTACTATGGCTGGTGATCGTCAGCATATGAGTGCCGCCGTGCTCCACCAGGGCAGCCAGTACCTGGTACAGGGCCGTGGTCACTGAACAGGATTGGTCCTGGGCTTTCCAGGGGTCAGCCAGTGGGTGAGAAGACACCTCCCTTAGGTGCCACTCCTGGTGAGGGAGCACCTCCAGGCTCGTGGGAGAAGAGGCTGTGTCACTGGTGGGTGTCCTGGTCCAGACAGCTGCGGTTCTGTGGCGGAGCTGCATCCCAGCATGACCTCAACTGTCCTCATGTAGTGCCCACAGACGTGGTTCTGGTGTGCCCCCACAGGCCCACCCTGCCAGCACGGGGCCGGCGCGCCGAGGGCTCTGGAGAGGTGCAGCTCATGGCCTCCCTGAGCCCTCGCTGCGTGACAGGCGGCTGCCAGTGCGAGCTCTGACCCTCCTAATGAACTATTTTCTTCCTCAGTGATGTTGCAGCCTTTCGATTATGACCCCAATGAGAAAAGTAAACACAAGTTTATGGTTCAGTCTATGTTTGCACCGACTGACACTTCTGATATGGAAGCAGTCGTAAGTACTGAATGCTTCTTACTTTTTCAGTAACTCCAAAGGAAAGCCGCAGGCCCGGCATTGTGGATGCATGCATGGGGGTGTGCCATGGCTCTTGAAGGGGTGCCCGGAGGTTTGGGCGTCACTCCCAGCCGGCGAATCATCCTGACCTCGCACAGCGTTTTCTAGAACACTGTTCTCTCCTGGGTTTTCTAAGACCCCGTTGCTCTTGAGCGGCATAAGGTTCTTCCCGGCCTACCCTCCTGCCACCCCACAGAGCAAGGTGCTTCTCACCACAGGGCCTGCTGCTGCCCTGTCTCCCCCTCCCCCGTCAGAGGGATATCCCAGAGCACAGTCCTGAATGCCCTCTGTCTCCTCTTCCTTTACATCCCGCCTGCCTGAAAATGCATGGATGACTCTGTCTTTGCTCTTGGTATAAATAAGACCTCTTGATTGCATAAAATAAATAAGCAGTGTTTCTGGGTTTCTGGGATGGGGTGGGGGTAAGAAGGATTATACTAGAAATTCACCCCGAAGAAAGCTTTTATGCCTTGGCAGGCGTGAGTGAATGTCAGTTGGCAGATGACCTGGGCCCCGACCCTCCAGTCCTCCTCGCTGGGAGGAAGGGCAGTCTCCTCAGAAGGTTTCGAACCATGAGCCCAAGCCCCTGGGGGAGTGTCCATTCACTCTTTCCAATGTCCCATGGCTGCTACACCACCCCTTCCTTTTGCCCTGGGAAGGGAACAGCTGGCCATGGCCACTGAGCTGTCTGTAGCTTTGGGGCATTTCGGGTCGGAGACCGTGCCTTGGTGGTAGGCCTGCTTCCTTCTCGTAAGAAGACCCACGGGGGCATCCTTGGCTTTCTCTTGATTTCCTGGAAGATGATGCTGCGTCACTTCCTGTTATTTTGTGTCATTGAGGAAACACAAAATATGGCCTCTCTGGGAGTGCGCCTGGGTGGCTTTTGCTTTTCGGGCTGTGAAAACGGGTCTTGGCTCGCAGCCTCACGAAATCTCTCCAGGTGTCTCATCACCTGTACAGCGGGGTGAGAAACCAGTCCCCACATGGCCAGGTGTAAAGTTCCTGCCTGTGCTGAGCAGGGGGAGGGGGTGTGGTACGTGGGAAAGGTTCAGGCCTCTTTCCTGAGCCACTGTCCTTAGTGAAGCCCTTAGCATGCTTGTGTTTCGGCTGCAGCTACCCCTGGTAGAAAGCTCTGAAGGACAAATAACATGCCAGCCTTCCCTGAGACACAGCGAGAAAGCACAATGCTGCTGCCCTGCCTGCCAGTGCTGCCTCCCAGGAGGGAGAGCCTGCCACCCGCATGCCCATCTCTGTCCCTCCCTCCCTCCCTCAGGGCAGCAGCTGCGTTGCAGCTAGCTGTGGAGCCCCAGAGGGCTGGCCAGCCACTAGGAGGACCGTGACCCAGAGGTTTCCACTGGGCCGCGTCTGCTCGATGCTTGTCTTCAGGGTTCTTTTTGTTGGTCCACTGGCACATGAGTGCTGGGCTTCCTGGCACTCCACCCCAATGCATCCAAACCCGCCCAGGCATCTGTCCGCCATGGTGGAGAGTGCTGCCTGTTCGAGAGGTGCCTGCCCTCGTCCTGAGTTGCCCTGCGTGGGCTCTGGACGTGCCCCGGCCCCCCTCTGCGCTCAGGCAGGCTGACAGGCCCAGGTGATGGTGGCATGTGTCCCTCTCAGCAGAAGGCACCTAGGGCCATTGTCCACTTTGCTGCTGCTGACAGTCTGATCACGGGGTCAGGGCCATGTGGCCTTGCTGTCCTCTCCGAGTGGACAGTCGTGAGCGCATGTGTCCTGATGCATACTTGCCGTGCTGCTTGTCCACGTGACGCACACGCCAGTCTGATGGGCCCTCAGCCCCTCCAGGCTCCGGACCCCTGGCTGCCGGGCTCTGGCTGCCCCTTCTTGGTTCCCAGGGCTGGGCTCATCCTCTTCCTGCAGCACAGCCTGGCTGTGGTGCTGGTTTCCAGGTCCTGGGGCTCCCACTGCTGCTCAGGAGCCAGTTCCCCCAGACTACCCGCGGGGGGACGGGGCCAACCCAGCACCCCTTCCAGCAGCCCTCTAGCAGGGTATGCTGGGAAGGAGAGTGTGTGGTCGTGCAGATATTCTAGAAAGTTCCACTCTGCCCCCGCGCCCCCCCTCCCGTGCCCCCACAAACGGGTGGCTCAGAACAGGCATTGACTTTGAGGTGTCAGCGAGACTTTGGGGTCTGTGGAGTGGGATAAATATTCAGACAGTCTTGTCATATTAGAAATGCCAAAATCTCAGAAGACGTAGGTTCTTTATTTGATATACATCAGGGCTTTCTCATTAAGAGTATTTTTCTGAAATTGTCAGTTATAGGGAGAAAATTATTCTTCCAGCAGCTTTATAATGTCCTGATTATTAAATTTAAATTGTTTTAGTGGAAGGAGGCAAAACCGGAAGACCTTATGGATTCAAAACTTAGATGTGTGTTTGAATTGCCAGCAGAAAATGATAAACCAGTAAGTATGTTTATAGTTAACAATAATTGAATGTTGCAAACTGATGCCTATTTGCATACCATCTCCTACAAAACCCAGATTTAAGTTGACAAATTATTTTCCTTCCTCTGATGTATGAAGAAAAAAATCAGCTGAAGTCAACAGACTGGGGGCCTTTATGAAATCGGCTCTGAAAGGCTGCAGGGAGACAGCTGATTGAAATCCTCCTTACATCCTGGGGGCGGCTGTGGTGGCAGAGGGGCCCTTGTTGCTGGCCTACAGTGGAGGAGATTGAAGCCAGGGCCTACTGGAGCTCAGTGGGCCACTCCAGGGCTGCCCAAGCAGCCCTCCGGCCCCCAGCATCTCCTTAACCAGACAGTGCTGCAGTAGGGTAGGGTGGACTCTTCAGCCACTGCCTTGCGGGGGGTGCATCACAGTGTGTTAATAGCACTCCTGGCCTCTTACCCCCCATTGTCAGGGTGTCACCTTGCCTCCAAGTTGTCACAACCAAAAGGGTCTCCAGACACTTCCAGGGCTCATTGCTGGGGGTCATATTCAACTCTCCACCCCTCCAATAGTGACCAATGTGGGAGCATCTCTCTCCAGGCCTTCTGTTGCTGTGTGGGTTGGCTCGCGGGGCCTGGTTTGTGGCCAGCTGACAAGAGAAGACTGTGTCTGGGACACGACTGTGGACCCTGCCCTGCTTCACCCTGGTCAGTGCAGCCACTTACAGTCAAGCATGAGGAAGTGCTGGCTACCTGGTCGGCACAGCTGGGCATCGGGGTACTCCTACTGACAGGGTCTCAGGAAGCTGCGGACTATGGCCAGACCCCTAGTTGTCCCTTTCTGCTTGTTAACTGACCCAGCACTGCACCCCGTGCCCCAAGTAGGCAGTCTGGGAGGTAGAGAGACCTGTATTTTTGGCCAACCTCAGGGTAGTCTCATATAGTGGCCTCTCCCGAATCTGCTTCTCTGGAGTGTAGCCCCATCATAGTGTTCCCCCTGCCCCGAGGCACATGCCCTCCCCTACTGCCTGCCTCTCACCTCAGTCAGGAACTGGGAGGCGACAGAGTCAAGTCATGGCCGGGCATACACAGTCCCCGTGCCCCCCTTCCCCCCACCCCCCAACCCAGCCGCCACTGCCCAGGCTCCCGAGCTGGCTCCGCGTGTGTGATGTGCAGGGCCCTCCTTGCTGCTCTGGGGTGTTCATCTCAGCCCAGCCTCGTTATCTGCCCTCATCCATTATTTCTGGGGCCCAGTCGCTTTAGATTATTAAGATACTGGATAAAGTGATCCATTTTTAACCAAGTGTGGCAGTTTACAGTGAGGGTGAAATGCTGCCACGCGTGCTGTTTGCTGAGACCTACTTTACTTTGCATAAAAAAGTCCTTTATTACAGAGTTGGTGACGCTTGGGCTTTCATTTATTTCTGAACAGCATGATGTAGAAATAAATAAAATTATATCCACAACTGCTCCAAAGACAGAGACACCGACAGTGTGTAAAGCGTTGGGTTGGTCCCTGGATGACCCGGAAGTGAAGAAGGTGATGGAGGAGTGTAAGCGGCTGCAGGGGCAAGTCCAGAGGCTGCAGGAGGAGAACAGACACTTCAAGGTAACGGTCTCCTCTGAGGTGGGCACCAGCCAGCACCCCATTGGAGGGGGAGAGTCCATCCCCACCCCACCCCTTAAGTTTATATCAGGCTTTCAGAGGGTCTTGAGTACCCAGTCACTAGAATCCATAGCCATGAACCTTTGGGCCGTCGCTCAAGGAACTTAGACTCTTTTTACAACTCTTATCACAATCCATACATCAATTGTGTAAAGCACATTTGTACATTCATTGCCCTCACCATTCTCAAAACATTTGCTCTCCACATAAGCCCCTGGCATCAGCTCTTCATTTTTTCCCTCTCCCTCCCCATTCCCCTCTCCCTCATGAACCCATGATAATTTATAAATTTTTATTTTGTCATATCTTACATTGTCCGACATCTCCATTCACCCACTTTTCTGTTGTCCATCCCCCAGGGAGGAGGTTATATGTAGATCCTTGTAACCAGTTCCCCATTTCCAACCCACCCACCCTCTGCCTTCCTGGTATCACCACTCTCACCACTGGTCCTGAAGGGATCATCCGTCCTGGATTCCCTATGTTTCCAGTTCCTGTCTGTACTAGTGTACATCTTCTGATCTAGCCAGATTTGTAAGGTAGAATTGGGATCATGATGGGGGCTGGGAGGGGAAGCATTTAGGAACTAGAGGAAAGTTGTATGTTTCCTTGTTGCTACATTACACCCTGACTGGCTCATCTCCTCCCCACTACCCTTCTGTAAGGGGATGTCCAGTTGCCTACAGATGGGCTTTGGGTCCCCATTCCGCACTCCCCCTCATTCACAATGATAAGACTTTTAAAAATAATTTTATTAGGGGCTCATACAACTCTTATCACAATCCACATATACATCAATTGTGTAAAGCACATTTGTACGTTCATTGCCGTCATGATTTTTTGTTCTTTGATGCCTGATACCTGATCCCTTTGACACCTCGTGATCACTCAGGCTGGTGTGCTTTTTCCATGTGGGCTTTGTTGCTTCTGAGCTAGATGGCCACTTGATCCCCTTCAAGCCTTTAAAACCCCAGACACTATATCTTTTGATAGCCAGGCACTATCAGCTTTCTTCACCACATTTGCTTATGCACACATTTATCTTCAGTGATCGTATCATGGAGGTGAGCACACAATGATATGATTTTTTGTTCTGATGATGCCTGATACCTGATCCCTTGGACACCTCGTGATCACACAGGCTGGTGTGCTTCTTCCATGTGGGCTTTGTTGCTTCTGAGCTAAATGGCCACTTATTTACCTTCAAGTCTTTAAGACGCTAGATGCTATATCTTTTGATAGCTGTGCACCATCAACTTTCTTCACCACATTGGCTTATGCACCTCCTTTGTCTTCAGCGATCGTGTCAGGAAGGTGAGCATCACGGAATGACTTATATAGAAGAAAGTATTCTTGCATTGAGGGAATACTTGAGTGGAGACCCAATGTCCATCTGCTACCTTAATACTAGACCTATAAATATATGCACATAAGTCATTTCCCCATCCTCACATATAAATATATTTACATATGTATATACCTTTATTTAGACCTCTATAAATGTCCTTTGCCTCCTAGCTCTTTCCTCTATTTCCTTTTACTTTCCTCTTGCCCCACTATCATGCTCAGGCTTCATTTGGGTTTCAGTAATTCCTCTTGGTTACATTACCGTAGGTCACACCCTACCAGGCTTCCTACACCCTCCTCACCACTCATTTGGATCACTTGTTGTTTCCTTGTCCTTTTCCCCCACCTCCCTGGAATTTAGACTCTTGTCCCTTCAAAGGCACAAAGCCCACCTCCACTAGCGTGCACTGAATATAAATCTTAAGGTTGAAAACAGCTGCAGGTGGGTCTTGTGCATGTGTCCTCTTGCCCCTGTCACTTGGACAAGAGTCTGTTGCAGCCCATGGTGACTCTGAGTGTCCCAGAGGATAGCAGGACAGAAGGACTGTGGCAGTGGTGTCTCCGAGACTGTGGAGCGGTGAGAAGGGAGGGAACAGGGCATGGTCAGTGTCACAAGTGGTTGGGGTTCTGGAGGAGGAGAGCCACCTTCACTGCCATCAGGTCAATTCCGACTCGTCATGGCTCCATAGAACAGGGTAGAGCTGCCCCTTTGTGTTTCTGAGGGAGCAGAAAGACTCATCTTGGTCCCACGGTGTGGCTGGTGGATTTGAAGTGCTGTCCTTGTGGTTCGCAGCTCACTGTGTACCCCACCACCCTCCTGCCAGGGTTCCTTGGGGTAGGGATGCGAGGAGGGCGTTGTCAGGAGAGACTGGTGAGACCTGCCCTGGCTCTGATGTGTGTGAGTCTCCGTGCCCCGTCGGCTGACACGCTTCACAAGTTGGAGGCTGTCTGTTGCAGGCTGGGCGCTGAGGGAAACATTTCGGAGCAGATGATCACAGGAACTTCTGTCGCAGCTTCAGTTTTTAGGTGGATCTGTTCTCTTAAAACTTGATCATGCCGCCCAAGCATGTAAGAGGTTTCACTCTCCCTCACAGAGGCCAGGTGCATGTAACAAATCCCTCTGGGCCTCTCTTCCATCCGGCAGTGTAGGACATGGAGGACGCTGGTGGCTCGTGGGAGCCTCCACTGACTTCCTCCTGAGCAAAGCTTGCAAGTCGGAAGTCGGCGCTTCACTTGGGCCAAGGGTGGGAGTGATGCCGACGATGGCTCTGCCAGCGCGTGTTCTCCCGGCGCAGGGCTAGACCTCGCTATGCCTCATGCCTCTAAAGTCTACCCCAGCTTGTGCTCCATGAGCAGACTGTCTGAAAATAGGACCCCAAGAATCTGGACGGGGGCCCTCTGGTCTCTACTGCCTTTGCCTCACAAACAAGTAGAGTCTGGACAGGGGCCCCTATTGTGCGCTGGCCCCCAGGGAGATGGCTTGAGCTACTGGCCCTGCAGAGTGACCCTCCCAGAGCAGAGTGGTAGTGGCCTCAGCCAGGAGCTCTGGAGAGGCAACTCCTTGGGCTCGGGCCCAGGGAGGCGCTCTGGGTCAGGAGTGGGCTGGGGACAGAGAGGGAGAGGCAGGTTGGGAGGAGTGGTCTGGGGCCTGTCCTCGTGGGCAGCCTAAGATCCACACACGGCTGGACTCCCTGAGTGGCCTGGTCCCATCTGCAGAGGCCCTTGCAGTAACTGTGGCCCCAGAGTAGAGGTGGAAGGAGAGAAACGTCCTCTTCCTCATACACCTGAGGACTCTCGTAAATGTGGGGATGTTGCTGCTTCAGAGGAAAATGTACACAGCTAGAAAGGTGTCTGAGACAGTGGGTCAAAGCCAGCCCCTGTGAACACCTGCTGCAGATGCTCATTTTGAGAGCCCACACCAACCCCTGGGGGCAGGCACTCCCAAGACACTGTTCCTTTTGAGCCTTATGTTTTATGCCTTTTGAGCCTTGTGCCTTGGGGGCTGCCTGTCATGCTAGGGCCAGGAGCCTGCTGGCACGCAGGCTCTGTGTTGGGCTGCTAACCATCTGGTTGAGAGTTCAAACACACTAGATGCTCTGAGAGAGCAAGGTGAGGCTGGCCGTTCCCGTGAAGATGGACTGTCTTAGAAGCTCCCAGGACAGGCTCCTCTGTCCTGCAGGGCCACTGTGAGCCGGAGTCTACCTGATGGCAGGGCTATGGGCTTTTGGTGGGTAGGTTGAGCAGAAGCAGGAAGGACGGGTGGTGCTGCCAGAATTAGATTCCTGGGCAGGGCGAGCCAGACAGCAGTGCTCTCTGGCCCGCCCTGCTGGTTTGAGGGTCTCTAGAGTGTGGGGAGCTTGGCTGGAGCCACTCGGGGGCCAGAGTGACTGTGCCCCTGCTTGACTGAGCTTGATCCCGCAGGAGGAAGACGGGCTGCGGAGGAGGAAGAGCACACCGAGCAGCAGCCCCGCGTCGGCGCTGGCCCCGGCTGGGAGGGAGGAGGGCGTCAGCCCCCGGCTGCTGGCCCTGGTGGTTCTGTTCTTCATCGTGGGCGTCATCGTCGGGAAGATCGCCGTGTAGAGGCTGCATGCTGAAGGATGGTCGAGCGGATGCACGCATCTGCCTATCGTGGGATCTGTATTATCATAACCATGTGTAAAACGAAATTCATGTATGATGACATCTCACAGGTCTTGCCTTTAATTCCCCTCCCCGTGCGCGCGCGCGCACACACACACACACACAGATATCACGTAATATAACGAGCTTGTAGAGAGTTACGATGTATAGTACAGGATGGGGGAGATCAGGAGCTTCAGGAACTGGCAAGGGAACGAAACCATCATTCCCACCAAGGTGGCATCTTGTCACTGTCGTTTTAAGCCTTGCTTTGTAGCCCTGGTATGTGACACTTCCTCCAGGTCTAGGGCATGGGGGCACACAGCGGGAAGTGTGGCCACCCCATTGAGTAGCCCACTGGGCTCATGATCACTCCTGAGCGCCCCCACTCCCCGCAACAGTTCAGCCCTGCCCCCAGGGCCCCGGGCTCGCTGAGCAGTGGGAGCCGAAAAGCTTGCTGGTCTCCAGTGGGGGCATGGACTGACGACTGACCCAGCACTTTGTGCTCCCTTCAAGGGCCCAAGCGAAATGACTGTGGTCACGTCGAGAACTCCACTGTTATCCAGAGGTGTTCGGTGCATATTTAACTTAGGTCATGTATGTCATCTCACGCCACCCTATGGTCATGAGATCACAATGAATGCTGGCCCGTGTATTACCTGGGCCTCCAGCGCCGGTGGAAGCAGCCGGCATGTGCTGTCAGGGCGGAGGCGCCTCCACTCCAGGTGGCAGCGGGCGCGTGCGCGCTGGGGAGGCTGGCGGCAGTTTCCCATTGTCAGTTGGTAGCCGCTGTTGTGGGCATGTGAACAGGGGCAGTCTGGTAGCAACGGTCAACTCTCCAGCCCCAGCAGTGGGTGGTAGAGAGAGATGAGTGCTAAAGAGACGACTCTGTGACCCCGCCCCCCCAGCACACGCCATCTGACCCAGCTGCCTGGGGGTCCTGGTTCACAGGGACAGGCAGGGCGCGGGGTTGGAGGGGAAGGCCCCTCAGATGATCCCCAGGGCGCAGTGGAGTGTGTGTGAGTTAATTTTACGCCGTAAAAGACCAATCCAATCCTGTTTGACTCTGTAGCATCTTAAAAAGAAAAATAATATTAAAATAAAGCCCCTGAAATATAAATTCCTTTGTCATTTTGTCACATGTTGGGTGGACGGGAGGGTGGCTGCGATGCTCTCCTTGCTGGTGCGTCATTGGGACGTTGGTTTAGAGTGGGTCCTATGAAGCAAGAGCATCTGTGACGGATTCTTCTAGACACCCACACATGTGCACTCCAGCACGTGCTCCAATTGTGGGTGGCTTCAACCGAGCCTGACAGTCGGGCTGCAAACGGTGTGCTCGCCCTCGCCCTGGGCCTCGCCCCACCTGCCCCTTACCCTGCATAAGGGACAGGTTTCAAAGTTGTCACCAGGCGGTGGTTTAGGAGCGCTCCAGGGGCATGTGAGGTGGGAGACGGGGTGCTGGCACTGGCCTGGGGGACTCGGCTGCCTGGAAGGCCCTTTGCCAGGCCCAGGAACTAGCAGCCCTTGCAGCGCAGGCCCAACAGACTTTGTTTCCCAGGTAACACCTGCGCTGGGTAGGCCAGGTCTTCAGGAGGAGTCAGGCTCGGGAGAGGGGAGTGGCCCTGACCCAGGGGCAGGAGCCCCCCCCCCCCCCCTACAGCTTCTAGGCCCTGCAGCCCAGGAAGGGTGTAGCTATAAGGGCCTTCACCCGGACTCCAGGGCAGAGAGACAGAGGCCAGTGCGCTTGCTCACTCGCTCGCTGTAAGGGCCGTCTCAGCCACGTCGACCAAAACAAGGGCCTGCACACACACAGCCCAGGGCGGAAGGGGGGCGGAGGGAATCCAGTAGAAGTCGAGGCCCACAGACCAGCCAGCCTCTGAGGCTGTGGTCTGAGGACCCCAGAGCCTGGCCCAGAGCGATCGTGATCTCGAGATGGCCCGGGGACCCCTCTGGTTGAGGTCTTGGTGCACATGAGGACACATCCAGTGTCTTGGGAGATAAGAGCAGTGGGCTGCCACTAATCTCAGAGCCTGGTGGCACAGTGGGTTAGGCACTGGGTCGCTGGTTCAGAAAGATGAGGCTGCCACTGAGGCCCTAGGACTTGCTCCCTTCACCCTGTGCTGTGGGGTCGCCATGCAAGGGGACTCTCGGTGGCACTGAGTGACAGACAGGCTCAGGTCTGAAAACCCAATCGTGCCTCCATTAGCCAGCCTCTCAAAGCTCTCCATTTCCAGGTTGGGACATGGGGAGCATGAGCTTGTTTGTGGGGAGCCCAGGGGGCGAAGAGAACACTCAGCTGGCAGCACTGACATGCAGGACTGGTCCGAGAGCCCCACCCATGTGGGGTATCTTTGGCATGGCAAGGCAGACAGCTGCATGGCAGGTGGAGAGGTGGGCGTGTGGTCTGCACCAATAATTGGGGACGAGCTGGTCTGGCCTAGGGAGGAGGTGAGGGTGTGAGTGAGCGTGTGCGGGTGTGTGTGAATGCAGAGGGGTGAGTTGGCTTGAAGACTGGAAAGCTGCTTCACCCCATGGGGCCTTGGTTTCCCCGCCCCAGTTAGGCAAGAAAGTTGGAAGGAGAGAGATACTGTGTGTGTGTGTGTGTGTGTGTGTGTGTGTGTGTGTGTGTGTGTGTGTGTGTGTGTAATGATTGGGAGGTGAGGCTGTCAGAGCGAGTGCATCTGAATGGGAGTCTGTGAACACGTGACTGAGGGTACTTGATGTGTGGGTGCGTTTCATGAAGGGGGGAGCAGTGCAGTTGGCTGTGTGTGTGTGGTGCCATTGGGCTCTCTTGGTTCCTGTGTATGTGCTTCCGTGTCTGAGTGCATGTGTGTGAGAGTTTGTCCCTTGTGCCCTCCCGGCTCGTGTGTGCGTGTGCTTGCACATGTGTGCGCACAGGCAAGGACTGCCAGCAGGCTCCGTTTCCAGGCCCTTCTGAGCGAGGTGTTCTCACTCAGAAACAACCCCGGAGCTAACATGCATACAAGAGTAAGCAAGAACAGAGTTCGGTACACTTGTATTGATTGCATTTTTAAATGGATAATTTAAGCTCCCTTGGCACAATGCAAAATGCCTCTTAAAGACAGCAGGCTCCATTATTTTCGGGTCTGAGGATCCAGCTTTATTATTTTAACACCACCCCCCCCCCCCACTAGTTTGCATGTTTTTCCTCTCCGGTCTTCTAAACTGCTGGCACCAACAGTAATAAATACTGATAAAATCAAAATTGATTTTTACCAGTGGACAGTTTATACCTAGAGAGGCAGCTTATGCCTCCCTAACAGAGAGGGGGACGCAGGCTCCAGTGATCCATGGGAACCTAAACGCTTTCAAACAAGTCCCAGGCTCGCTGTTGCTGCCGAGAGCCAGCCATGAGGGGCACAGCCATAGCTCTGTGCTAAACGGCCCCTCAGGTGCCCGCAAGCTCGCCGTCTGTGCGCGTCTGTGTGTCCAGCACACGGCCCGCGTAAGCCGCTGCGTTGGCGAGGGCTGCCTGTTTTCCTCATGCTAATGCTCACGCTCACAGACTCCCACCCAGTGACCAGGCACCACCCCGTTTGTCCTGTTTCCTTCCTTCTGTAGCAGACTGGCCCGTTGGCAAATCTCAGGTTCTTGGTTCAAAAAAGGAGATGGGGACTCGGGCTTCAAAGTCACCTTGAACACTCGACCCTTTTCCATCCCTGAGGCCTCTGGTGGAGGGCAGGGCCGCCTCCTGCCCCTGACTACGTGGCATGCGTGCATGCGTGTGTGTGGTGGGGTGAGGGGTTGCGGAAGGAGAGCATTGAAAGCTCGAATGAGTCCCCGTTGCCCCTCTGCGGACACCCAGCTCCATTAAGGCCGGGGCCGGACAGCTGCAGGCGAGGGCTTTCAGAGACCAGCAGAATGGTGGCTGCTTGGAAAGGGCCTGGGAAAGACCCCGGGCCTGCCTCACGATCTGATAAGGCCCCCGCTGCTCGGCGATGCCAAGGTGGACAGAGGAGCGCTGCCCTCCACTCCCCGTGGGGCCCTCACAGTGGAATTCCAGACCCTGGCTGGGTTTGGGAAAGGCTCTTCTTTTAATAACAGTCCTCAGAGTGCTTATGTGGGACCCTTTCAGAGAATCTTCTTGCTAGGATGGCCTCCCTGCACGCCCGCGCACCCGCGCACACACCTACTCTCTCACAACACGGCGGGCTGAGGGAGCTGCTTGGCATGCGGGAAACGGGGGCTCCACAAGGGGAGACGGCGTCCCAGAGCTTTTACAGGCTGCCCAGAGAGCCAAGGTTGTTTTGAGACCTGGGATTGTCACCCACTGCCATCTGAAGAGGACTAGGTCACCAACCACTGTGCCACTGGAGCTCAGAAGCCCCCAGAGGGCCTTGGGGACGAGGCTTGGTTGGTGACGGCGGCCATTCTTGTTCGTGCTGGCCGCCGTCACTCAGTGACTGACGAGGTGGTCCATAGGTGCCAGGTGCCTGCTCAGAGGCATCTTATTCTGGAAGACAGGGTGCAGGCTGTGGGGTCACGTACCCACTGCTCCCCAGGAATGAGTTGGGGACTTCAGAGGGATACTGACAGGCAGCTGTGGCCAGGGGTGACCATGTGACTTCGAGTGGAGGCTTCCTATAACCGGGACATTAGAAGGGAGGCCAGAGCAGTTCATTAAAGCAGGTCTTTCTTCTAGAAGTTGGCTGTCGGGGTGGGAAGCAGCAGCTGAGGGGAGACCCCATAGCGGTCCTGCAGCGAAGTTCACAAGCCCTTTCCCTCCTGTGTCCACAGCCCAGCCCACTGTGCTTAAAGCACAACTCCTCCGCACCGAGCAGGAGGCACCAGCCCACCCTCGGTGGGTGTGGGTGCTCTCAGTGATAGCCATGACACTGAAAAACAGCCTGAGTCCTGGACGAACCCTGGGCAGCTGTGAGCCTGTGGAGGCCATCTTTAAACCTTGGCCCAAAACATGCCCTGAAGGCTTCTGGGAGCCATAACAGTTTAACTTAGTGAAGAATACAATCTCAAAACAGAAGCCATGGTGCAGCGTGGCGAATTATGTGCCTTGCTGGGCTGCTAACTAACCTCAAGGTCAGCCCTTCAAAACCGCCAGGTCTCTGCAGGAGACAGTGTTCTCGCACTCCTTCTGAAGAGTTAGTCTGGGAAACCCACAGAGGCAGTTCTTTGGTGCCCTGTACGGTCTCTGTGGGTCAGAATCTACGCCATGCCAGGGAGGTTGGCTGGTTGGTTGGCTTGTATTTCTTCTACAGAACATCTGGGTGATGTGCTCTCTGAAGAACCATCTTTATGGGATCCCGTTACCGACGACAACGTGAAAGGTGAGATAAGAACCTTAGGAGGCAGGGAGTTTGCATTGGGGGCGGGGAAGGACGGAGCGTGAGAACGGAGGCTCGGTGGGTGGAGGCAGCAGCAGCAGCTTCACCGCAGGGCATGTGCCGAGACTGTGGAATCAGTCTGGTCCGCGCACGTCTGTGCATGCTTGCTCAACAACGATAAAATGGAAACAAGCGACACAGGTGCCGTCTTAATTTCTTTTCGCCACAGAGGTGTACTACGAAATTTAAAAGACACCGAACCCCGCGCTGACGGTCATGCGTCATCATTAAGAGGGGAACTGGGTGGGGAGGAGTATGAGGGAGTGTCTCAATTAATATAATTACACCAGAAGCCCCCCACCCCCTCCTTAATGGGCTTGCTTCATTAGAAAATGTCTGCATCAGATTGTAAAAAAAGGAAGAAGAACCAGTGACAAAAATGTAGCTATTATCTCGCTCACCATAAATGTTTGTAATTATGATACCTTGGAATGTTGCCACGGTATAGATTGCTTTGATGAGAAGATGTCGGTTGAATGAAACAGTGCTGTGGGATGATAGTTTTCTGCCGCTAGATAAATGCTAGTGTTTATTTTTAAACCAGGAAGCATTGACCCCGTGACAACGCCATACTGCACTTTCTTTATTACACCACGGGCTGAGGTACACTTAATCATTTGGCTAATGGATGTGGGTGCAGGGACGATGCTGGCACTCGGTCCCGCTCAGAAGCCTGCATCCTGATGAGCTAGCTAGCCCCCTCCTGCTGGGCGGGTGGGTGGCCAGCCCGTCCGAGAGCTGAGAGCTGGGGGCCCAGTCCCTGCCGCCGGGCCTGGTTGAAGTGGAGCGGGCTGCCCTTTGCTGTGGGCTCCCTTGGGGACGCGTCCGCCAGAAGAGACAAATCAGATCCTCTCCACGGCATCTCATTAGAGCTCAGTGCTAATAAGGAGGCATTGCTCTCTGTGATTTCCGAAGGTGATAAATGGCTCCGCCGGCCTGGCACGTCTTTCCGTGTTGCCAGGAAAGGTCTGGCCCTTTTCACCCACTGGTGCCCCCGCCTTCATCATTCTCGATCTCTCTTCGGACAGGTCAGCGACAGTCTGCCGCTACCCTGTGTCCCCACCCCCCACAACCATATCAACCACACAAGCAAACAATGGTCAGCCATGCCAGCGGAGGCATCTGTGTTTCGGCTTTGCCTCACCCGCGCCCTCGACCACCGTCTCTGGTGTCTCCCAGGCAGGCTCCAGGCTGTATAAGGCTCTTGGACACTCCATCCGTCAGAGGCAGGGACCTGGGCTTGGTGGTTCTCAACTTGGAGTTCCTCCCTGGAGAGGAAAAGGCAGTGATGAGTGATGTGTTGACCCTCTCACGCTGTCACTAGGGTGTCCTTTCCAGGACACCAAGGGCCGCAAAAGCAACGTAGACGCTGCCCCCCCCCTCGGAAGCCTCTAAGACACTCAGTCGCCAAGGCCTACTGAGATGCCCCTTTTGCCCGAGTCCAGGGGCTGCCCCAGCATGCACACGCATGTAGGGCTGTCCCTCAGCCCGCCCTACATCTTTCTCCCTGCCGGTTTGGGGCGGGCGGGGTGGGGGGCCACAAAGGCGTCTGGATTGGTGATGCGGGTGCCTTTTCCTGATCCCAACGCCTGGCCGTGTTTGGAGCGCATTTTCGGAGATGCATTGGGACCCTTCGTCTTCACCCTCCAGCTCTCTGAAGCGGTCTTTCCTGCTTGGACATGGAATCCATCCATGAAGTCCGTGCAGGACAGGGCCCCCTCACGGTGTACATTCTGCTTCTCTGACCAGCCATAAATCCCAGGTTTTATGGCTCGACTTTTGCGCTCCCCGGGGAAAGGGCTAGACTCCAGAGGAAGGCGCCATCCATGGCACGGTCGGTGTCAGCTCCCTGAGACCTGCCGGCGGTGCTATGAGTGCCGTGCTGGGAATCTGCTTCAAGGGGCTGCGGGTGGGACGCCACTTTGCACAAGTGGCTGAAGAGCGTTTGGGTGTGCTTTCCAGAGCATACAGGACCCCATTCCTCTACCCCTTACACCGCTCCCGAGAGCACAGAATTCACTGAAGTCAAAATTCAAACCAGTGGGGGGAGTGGGGGGCGCGGAGCAGACACACACACTTGAGTGCTGACTCTGGTCCACATTCGGGGTGGGGGCCTGGGGTGTCCAGTTTTGTCCAGAGAACTTTGGCTTTGTGGCCATGAAGATTGTGTCTTGCCTCCCACTGGGGACCCAGGCGTCCCCGAGCTCCAAGTGACACTGTCCAACTCCGAGCCCAGTCACAGTGATCCCACAGGACAGGATAGACCTGCCCCTGTGGATTTCTGAGATGTCATCCTTGACAGACTCCCTCAGAGGGGCTGGTGGCTTTGAACTGCCGACCTTGTGCTATTCAGCCCAAGGAGGTGCCGAGGGGAAAGATGGGGACTTGCCTCTGAGCCAGGGCTGCCAGCTCTTGCCCTCTGCCTCTGGGAGATGAAGGTGCTTCCATCTCAGGAAACAAAAACACTGAGGTGGGTTTCAAAGAGCCCGTGGGAAGCCCCCTGCCCAGAATGGCCTGAGCCCCCCACCCCCAAGCCATCCCCCTTCTCCAGTTACTGGTTTTGTGAGGGGCTGCCCGGTCGGCTCCAATGCGCAAACATTGGGAATGAAGGGCGCCGGGTCTTGCACCAGCTGTGGTGCTTGAGCTCCGTGTTGCAGCCATGGTGTCTGTCCATCCATCTCTTGTAGGGCCTCCCTTCGCTGCACCAAGCACAATGCCCTTCTCCACAGATGTCCCAAGGAAGGCGAGGCGAAGTCTCACCATCCTCCCCCCGCCCTCCCCAGCCCCGCGTCTTGTCCACGTCTTACTGGAGGCCCAGGTCTTCCAGGCACACAGGTCGGGGAGAAGGGGGCGCACAGCCCTGGGTCTCATTGGATGGAAGTGGGAGCCCGAGTTCCTCTTCCCACTGGGGACAGGCTCTCGGGCACCCTGTCCCTCAGCTCATGCAGTGCTGCCAGGACTCTGAGAGGCTGTGGGTGCTTCCGTGGTGTGTCACCTGCAATCGCCCCGTGTTCAGAGCTGCTCAGGGCCCAGGCTTGCTATGGCATCCAAACCAGCGGCCCCCAAGCTAGTCGTGTCTCCCAGCGCTGTCCGTGGGCTCTCCAACACCAGCACCGCCTCTTTCTCACAGTGGCTTCCAGCTGCCACGTTCCCATGACACTAGCAGCTGAGGTTTAGCCCACTGTTACCACCAGGGTTCTTGACCACAGACAAGCCACTGCGTTCCCCTCTCCGTGGGATGTGCCCTCTCCCTGTGCAGCGGTGCCTGCACCGGAGACTGTGTTCCACGGTGCCTTCCCAAGAGAGAGCACACTTGCCCCCACAGGGACCCGCCTCCCTGCTGCCGAACGCCTCCATCGTCACGTGTCTGAACCTGATGTGCCTCTCTTTGCGGGAGGCCGAGCTGCCCTTCCTGCCTGTGAAGACCCTCTGGAAGCCCCCGCAGAGACCTGGGGATGACCTGGAAATAAAACTCCCCCACCCCCAACACACACACCAACAACTGAGGGCAGAACGGCCAGAATTCAGAAGGTGTGTTCTGGAAAGCACACGGCGTGAGGGGGTGGGAATAGGACTGGCGTGACTTGGGATAAAGAGTGTGTGATCAGGCCAGGTGGGAGGACATAACGAACTCCTTCTGGACAAAGAAACCCAACCCACTGCCCGCGAGTCAGCCCTGACGCACTGCTACCCTTTAGGACAGAACAGAACACCACCCCACCTCCTCGGCCCGTCGTGGATTTCTGAGGTGGGAATCCTTTGTTTACTGGAGCCTAGCTGCTGGCCTTGTGGTGGCTGCCCAGCGTGTGGCCTCCGGCACCACGGCACCAAACACGAAGCTGATCTCTATCTGCTCAGCCACCTCTCAACTGTCCGTCTGCTTGTTCCATGCCACTGAGGCAGTTCCGACCCGCAGGGACCCCACGTACAATGGATCGGAACGTGGCCCGGTCCTGCGTCCCCCTCACCGCGGCTCCTGTGCTTGAGCCCAGTGGGGTGGCCACTGTGTCCACCATTTTGTCAAGAGCCTTCCTCTTTGTTGCTGCCCCACTGACCAAGCATGATGTCCTTGTCCAAGGACTGTTCTCTCCTGACAATGTCTAAGTGAGTGGTGACCCTCCTGACCACATGTCAACACAGGACACACCCAGGCCCAGCATCCCTACAGTCAGGCCTCCAGGTGCCCACAGAGGGAGAGAGATGCCCGTGTGAAGGAGTGCGGTGGAGAGGAGGCAGAAACTGTCTCCGATCCTGGCTGCCCAGGTGAGCCAGGGCCCCTCAGGGGAGATATTTGACCAAGCAGGGCTTCTGGAGGCACCTAGGCACGAATGTGTGGGGTTGTGGGAACCATCAAAATTCAAACCCTGCGCCTCGGCATCGCAGACCTCGCAGAGGGGAACTGGGGGGCCGGGCGGTCTTGAAGGTCACAAACCAAGCCAAGGAAGAGGTGCTTTCTCAAGACAAAAGGAGTTTGCAAAGAAGCCACGGCCCTGAGTCGCGCTGTCTCGTTAGTGCATCAGAAGACTACTCACGAGCAGAGAATGTGCCCGAGACCTGGGCCGTGGTGATCTGTGTGGGAACCCCCCCACCCCCAATGCGATGCTGCTTCCAAAACAGACTCCTCACACTTTCGCTCGCTCGCTTGCTCACTCTCAAAGCGGAACTTGCGTTTCTCGTTTCCTCCGCCATGTTGGATGGCTCAAATCCCTTCAAAGCAGACCGAGCACTAGAAATCAGAAGAAACAAAACGAGTGTTCAACATTTCCTGAAAAATGTGCGCACGGGCCTTTGTGGCACTTACACAACCCGGACACGCCCACTGGAGGAGGGTGGTTTGGTTCGGCTTTGAGGAGAAGCCAGCCTTCTAAAGTCGAGCCGAGACCTGCAGTTCGGTTTCCAGGCCGTCCATGCTGCACACCGCTGGTCCGGAAAGCGTGCCACAGTAGGGCAACGGTTTTCCACTGGTTGGATAACACCGTTGGGGAACGTTCACCCAGGTGAAGCAGAAGGCTGGGCACCCTATGGTCTGTCGCCCAGGCTTTGGCCGACTGGGCATTTCCCCCGGCGTGTCCCGTAAGCCTAGACATTGCAGGGAATTTCAATGTGTCCAGCTTCCCATCATGGGCGACTGCCTGCCTTTCTGAACACTCTATCCCTGCCCTCCCACAGAGGCCTTGAGACCTTTTGACCAAGTGGACCCTTAACTGGTTGTGTCCCACTTCCCTGGTTGCTCGCATGGTGATACTCACAGTTGCATTGGTTTCCGCCTGAGGAAGGAGAGGGTGGAGCTTCCTCGGCCTTTTCTCCTTAGGAGCCCTGGTGGCACACTTGATCAAGCACTGGGGGAGGGGTCTGATGACCACAGAGTTGGTGGTTCAAACCCACCAGCCACTCACAGGAAGAAAGACGAGGCTTTCTGCTCCTGTAAAGATCTCCAGTCCTACTCCGCCGCACAGAGCCCCTGTCAGTTGGAATCAACTCCTTGGTGGATGTGGGGCCTTTCTTCTCACCCCGTATCCCAGATGCATATCTTTTCGTTACCCTTCCTCTCCCAGGAAACCCAACCCAATCCACTGCCATCGCGTCTCTCCCAACTTACAGCGATCCCGCAGGGCGGAGTAGGACTTCCCTGGAGGGGTTCTAAGACCACAAGTCTGCCCAGAAGTGGACAGCTACATCTCTCCCCTATGAAACGCTGGTGGGTCCAAACCACTGACCTTGTGATTAGCAGCCCAATGCTTAAACCCACGGTACCACCAGACCCCCTTCCCTGTACAAGATGGGTAATTCTTGGCTACATCAGCACTGTATCCTCTTACGCGGCGAGGGCTGCTGTAATGTAGTATGCTCTGTGGATACACGTCATAAAGCCTGCTCAGTAAGGCTCAGCATCGTGATCATTTGGTGTCCTGCTGTCAGACCTAGGTGGCTGCCATCAGTCCAGCCTCCAGCTCTGACCTTGCAAATCTCTTCTACCTTGTCACAGGTCAGATCATCCATGCCTTGTATTTTTCTTAGGGAAATCACGCCTGGGGCCTTCCATTCTCTTGCTTTTCACTGGGCTGATGGCTCTCTGGACCTCCTGCACTGGTCACACCCCAGAAAGGCCCTTTATTCATTCTTACCTGGGCCATTCCCCTGTTCTCTTCTTGGGTGGATCCCCGGCTCTCTGGATTTTCCACCTTCATATTTCTTGTTTTACTTCTTCATTTGGGGGCTCATATCTTTTAGTAGGCTTCTGAGGAAGGAGAATGTGAGAGTTAGGTTTTCTGGGAACTTTAAGTATCCCATTCACTCGACTGATAGTTGCTCTGGGTATAAAAGCCAAGGTTGAAAATCACTGAAGATTTGGAAAGTAGTATTTCACCATCTTCTAGTTTCCAGTGTTGTTGTTGTTCTTCTTCTTCTGTTTTATCCTTGCCTGGATCAAGATTTTTTATTAGGGTTTGAAAAATTGTGCTTCTCTAATTCTGTCTCTTTTTTTGTTAATAATTTTTTGGGGGCTCGTACAACTCTAATCACAATCCATCTATCCATCCATTGTGTCAACCACCTTTGTACATTTGTTGCCATCATCATTCTTGAGACATTTGCTTTCTACTTGAGCCCTCTTGGTATCAGCTCCTCATTTTCCCCTTCCCTCCCTGGCTCCCCTTCACAAATCCTTGATAATTTATAAATTATTATTACAAAACAGTGATAATTTATAACTAATAATAACTTTTAATTTAGAAATTATCAAGGGTCCAGTGTTGTTCTTAAGATATCTGATGTCATAATTACTTATCTCTTTATTCTTTTCCCCCCTTTAATTTCTAGTATATTTCTTCAAATTTAGTTTCTTCTTTGGATTTTTTTCTACTATCATACTTTTAAGTTCCATGAACTCCTTCTTTTCCATTTAGATTATTATTTTTTAAATAGAAACCTACTCTTCTAAATTGTGTAACATGTTCTCTTCTCTGAGGATACTAACTACATTTTGGTGGTTGTGGTCTTTTTTTTATATATCGTCTGCTGCATACTAGTCCCTTTGGACTAGTGTTGGCCCTCAAATGCTTGGCGATTCTTGACCGTCCCTGTGTACTGGTGCATGAAGTACTAAAAAGCTGATGGGAAAGTGTGGGAGTGTGTACAGGTGTGAATTGTTGGACAGTGGGTTTCTATGGAAGCTGAGTGGGTAGAACCTCATTGGGGCACTTCCAGCTGTCAGTATCTGTAGCTGGTTTAGCTTGGGCTGCTCCCAGCACCAGAGAGGAACCTTCCAGTGTCTTGCCTGGCACTAGCAGCCTGACCACCATGTTGCCAGGAGTCAAGTGGGGAAGAGACTGGGCACCCTCACTGTGGTGGACTTTATTAACTATGTTTTTTTTGTATGATGCCTTTCCATGGGCTTCTCCAAGTCTAAAACTCTTTCTTGCTGACCTCTTGTTCTTTGGTATAGGTTAGGGCAGGGTCTGGGACGTCCGTGTTCCCTCGCAGACTTTTCAATGGTCCTGTTTTCAGCCCCCCCTGCTCCTCCACCCTCTGGGGGGCCTGGGGACACCAGTCCCTGAAGCTTTGGTGGGAGAGGACCTGTTGAACAAGTCAACTGGATTCCAACTGAGCCTGGCTCTTGTGGTCAAGTGAGGTTACTTAATATGGTTCCTCTATCCGTGTCTCTAACTCCCACAAAAGGATGGGGTATGGCCAAAGAAAACAGGGTGTGTGCAGCTCTAATGGAAGAGGTCAGTCAGTTTTGGTTCCTCTACATGTAAGAGAGCCATCAGGGAAGCAGAGAGAGGGAATTCTTGGGATCATCGAGGAAGAAGAGCTACCAGTAGATTCCGATCCAGCTCTTTCTGCAGTGGTGGAGGCAGCAGAGGCCACACCGCACCAAGACCAGCACCACCAGGGTAGGGCAGCTGCAGCCCTGAGGCTAGAGGTCATGAGACTGAGACAAGGCAGCAGGGAGAGGCTGAGGTTCCATGTGGCCGAGAGGCTGCGCATCAGAGGGAGACTTGGCCACTGGCCACAGAGAGGTGCTGCTCTGGATCAAGGATTGTGTCCTTATGTTTTCTGAGCCTCACTTGTGGTAACCTGTTCACTTCCCTAATAAGCCCTGCTACGCTGAGTATCGTCCGAGAGCTCTCCGTGGCCACTGCAATGGATGATCAGACCCCACAGAGAAGTTGAGTGGTCCCGTGGGAGGGACAATTGGTGTCAGAAGAGGGTAAAGGAAGAGGCTGGGGGCATGTCCGACCTCTGCCTCATGGCCATTGGCCTCAGGCTGGTGTGGAGATGGATTCTCCAGAAGGGGTGAGATGTGGCCTCCACGCCACTGGACCTGTCCTCAGCCGACGGCCTTTCTTCAGTTCCCTGCTGTCTGCTGCAGGTGTGGTGTGTTCATCAGCGATTTTCAGCACCTTTGTCGTCTGCGGTGGTCCCTAGTCTGCTGCCATGGTCACCTCTCCCTTTGGGCCGATCCTTGTGACGGTGGGACACTCTGCTCTTTCCCACAAGTGACTAAGGCATCAGGAGATGGTGGAGCCATGTGCCCGAGCCTCACCTGCCCATTCCAGCCAGAGTCCATGAGGACTCCCTGCCGAGACGCCCAGTGGCAGGAGCTCAGAAGGTGAGGTGGGCGAGGGGAGGCTCATGGAATGACACCGGTGATTCTAGTAGAGGCCACCCCAGCCTCAAAATGCCAAAGCCTTTTCCCGCAGAGAGATTAAGGAAAGTAGTAAGTGACTGACCACCCTTTGGGAGAAGACCCGTCCTCGCCACGTGTTGATGGCGCCAAACCGTTACGGATTCTTATGGAGCTGCTCGTGGTCGCTGTGGTCCTTCTTGGTGCTGGGCGGGAAACTCTAGTCATTGGGAAGAATGTGAGCTGACACCCGGTGAGCTCAGGGGGCACCCTCAGCAGCCCACGGGCCTTGCTCTCAGACAACAGCAGTAGCCCCAGTTGTCCCTTGCTGTCCTCTAGTTCCCAGACCTGGGTTCTGGCTGCCCATTTTACTGACAAAGAAGGAGCAGCAGTCAACTCCCAAGCCCCCGTCTCCATGCTGTGGGTGTCCTCTCCATGCTGGGGTGCAGCACCCTTTCCCCAGAACAGAGAGAATTCATTCACTGGACCAGCACTTATTGAGCGCCAGCTGTATGCCTGGTGCTGCTATTCTGACTGCCCCGAGGGTGGGACAGTGGTGAAGAAGACAGACAGAGGGGCCCTGCCTCCTCTAGATGCCAGCGCTAGACAGCAAGTAAGGAAGCGACCCCCTGGTGTTTCCAGACACTGGCAGCCTCTGCGGCAGAGAGAGAAAGGGGCAGTGGGGTGGGGGAGGCAGCGTGGTGCCAGGGTGCCTTCCTGTGGGGTGGTGTCCAGGGTGAGGCTCGGGGAAAGGATGGCCAGGGGCAAAGAACATTCCAGGCACAGAGAAGGGCCAAGAGAGACCCCAGTGGGTTGGGGTTTGAGAAAAATAAGGCGGCAGCTGGGGCTGGGGCTGGGTGGGCAGACAGCTGGAGAGGGGCAGTTGGAGGGTCTGACCAGACACTTGCAAGTTTCCTCCTTGGGAACAGACAGGCAATTTACACTGTCCTCACCTCCACCTGAGGGGGTGACTGACGTGTGTGAGAAGGAACAGACTCTGTCACTTGAAGCCCCCCCACCCCGCCGCCAGAACAGGAATAGGAGTCGTGCATTGCCCGAAGCTCAGCTCCCTCTGAGTGGGAGTACGGGCCCCCTGGCTCCAGCCTGTGACACACACATGGACAAGGCAGCCGGGCCTCAGCCCTAATGAGATCCACAGTGTGCGTCAGAGAGCTGAGGCCCTCGGCTGAGTCACCGGCTCCCGGGAGGGGACTGCAGGCCGGCCAGTGTCTGCTGCTCATGTCACCAGCAGACTGAGACGCAAGTCTCTCGGCTCAGCGGCACCATGGGGAGTTGAAGTATATTCACTCAGAAAAAGGGAGGAAAAAGAGCCAAGAAATAACTTCTTTTGATAATCAGCATCTGTTGGTTAAAGGGCTCCTGAGAGCTATATATAATTTAAACTTTTTATTAAAACACGCACACACACCAAAACAGCTCATTTCCTCTCCCTGGAGATTGCGCTGTAGACGTATCAGCTGCACGTATGTGTGCATGTGTGCGTGTGTGTGTCTGTGTGTCTAAATGAGACCGGACACACAATGGAGAGCATTCATTTTGCTTCATTTTATTTGCATTGGGGTGCTGGGACTTCACTCTCCCCTCCTTTGACTAAAGGCTATTCCAGGGTCTAAGGGGGACTGAGGAATCGATATGGGGCCTGTCCCTGAGAGAGCGCCATTGTCCCTTGACCCTAGGGCTACCCCCCTTATCCCAGCCCCAAGTACAGGGAACCCTGCCCTCGTAGCCCCTTTGTTTTCATTTGCCCAGTCCAGTCGAGGAGGGGTGGGGTGGGGGCTTGGCTCAGCATGCAGCTCAGAGCAGGGCTCCTCTCCCCCCAGGCACCTTTGAGTGAGGGACGATTTCATGGCCACAAGGAAATGCTCACCACCCCACCACCCCCAGAATGATGAAGGGATCCAGGCACCCTGTTGACCTGTGATGAGGCAGGCCATCATGGGTACGGCTCTGTGCCAGCCTGCTCCCCACCCCAGGCTGTGTGGCTGAGGGCAGGTCCACATCCGCGGTGCATGATGGTGCTGTGGGCGTTGGCTTGCAGTGGGGAGCAGGTGGGCCAGCAGGCTCGACCGGGAACCAAGCACTTGTGTTGCTGAGCGCTCTGTCATGGAAGGATGCTGGCGGCACAGTGGGCAAGGCCGGCGGATCAAGCCCACCGGCAGCTCTGTGGGAGAACTTGGAGACTTCTAGCCTGGGAAGCCCACAGGGCAGTTCTGCCCTGTCCTAGAGGGTGGCTGTGAGTCAGCATGGACACGATGGTGGTGAGAAACAGGCAGCAGTTGGCTGAGGGGTCCTGCTGCCCACAGTGGGCGAGGAGTCGGAGATGTTCGTGGGCTGAGTGGACACCCCTGCAGTGGTGTGAAGGCGTGTGTGTGTGTGGGGGGGCTGACCTGCTGGGTCACTCCTCATCTCTACAGTCTTGCTCCACCCCTCTGCTGCTCTGGGAGGAACATTTCGCAGGCTGTTTAGTTTTATTAAACTATTCAAATTTGATGATAAACCACAGTGTGTCCCCCTCCAGCCTCAAGACAAGACCTGCTCCGCGGTGGCCTTGCTCTTGATTGCTCCCTGCTCCCAGTCCCACTCCAGGGTCTCACCCCCTGCTGACCCAGAGTGGCCCCGCAGGCCGAGGCTGGACCTCGGCGGGAGCAGAATGGCCTAACCCACCCAGTGGGTTCAGGTCCTGAGCCAGATGGACCGGCCACACTGTAGCAGCCCGAGCCCCACAGAGAAGGTTGTTGGTTTGTTTCCTAACAAGAGCAGGGAGATGAGGTAGAAGGATATCTATTTCAGAGGACAGACTGACCCCGCACACAACAAGATAGCCAAGGACAAAGACACCCCTCAGAAGTGCCGCCGCTGGTCTTCAAGAGCCCTGGACGTGGATGAGGAGAGGGGAGGGGAGAGGGGAAGGGAGGGAAGGGGAAAAAAGGAGAGAGAAAGAGAAGGGAGGAAAGGGGAAGAGAGGAGAGGGGAGGAGAGGGGAAGAGGGGGGAGAGGAGAGGAGAGGGGAGGAAAGGGGAGGGGAGAAGAGGAAAGGATAGGAGAGGCAAGTGGAGAAGGGAGGAGAGGAGAGAGGAGGGGAGGAGAAGGAAGAAGGGGAGAAGAGAGGGGAGGAGAGAAGAGGGGAGGGGAGGAGAAGGGAGGGGTGAGCTACCAACCCCAAAGCCCCAACCCAGTGGCACTGAGTGGGTTCCGCTGATGCACGGCGCCCGCAGGGGCCCGGGAGAACAGCCCCACAGGGGTTCCAGGCTGCGCATCTTGAGGGGAGTAGTTGGCCTCTTCTGTCTCCCACGGAGCTGCTGGTGGGCTTGCATCACCAGTCCTTGGTCCAAGAGCTGACCGTGTCAGCCCAGTGCCACCAGGGCTCCTGGGACAGGCACAGTCCCAAGGGCCCTCAAGCCCACCAGAATGCCAATGGGACTTCAGGACACAGGCCCCGAAGCCAGGTGGCCTGGTCTGCCCACCCCTTCTGACAGCCCCTCCAGCAGCATGAGACCCACCTCATCAGCCCCATGGTGAAGGCCTGTGGGCTCCCTCCCCTCCTCACAGTGGGGACCCTCACCCCCAGCACAGCATGGGTCCCAAAGTGAGCAACTGGGAGGTGCCCACTTGAGTGCTGTGCACGGGAGCCTGGCGAGCAGAGGCCGTCTGTGCAGGCTAATTGCAGAGCATGCTCACAGTGCCCCTGCCATTCGTATTAATTACTTTCCAAAGGCTGGCAGCTCAGCTTTCCTCCAGACTCGTCCCAGCAGCCAGCCCCGGCACGCAGGTGGGAGGCCTGGTGCCTGGGGAGCCCCTGCCTCCAAAGGCCTCCGTGGTGACCACCAGGGCCTGCAGCTGCAGGGGCGTGGAGCCCTCCCACACAGGCCAGTGGGCAGAGGGAGAAAGCCGAGGAGCCTTCTGTCAAAACACTTCGGAGTACGAAGCTCTGGAAGCAGCATCTTTAATTCATGGCCCTCGCTTGTGTCTGGACTGCTGAATTCAATGAATAATCTCAAAGCAGCCCGCAGACGCAGCAGGGCATCATCTGCATATGTCCAGTCTTCAGATATCCTCTTACGCCATTGTAGAGAATCCTGGGGGGTGGGGGGGTGGGGAGAGGCTGCAGGGATGATGGAGCTCCCTAGCCGGCACTGGACCATGGTCTGCCTGGGATGAGAAATGTTGGGTGCATAAGCAAATGTGAAGAAAGCTGATGGTGCATACAACTTTGCTTCCTCCTCCCCCACTGTCATGATCCCACTTCTACCTTACAAATCTGGCTAGGCGGGAGGATGTACACTGGTACAGATAGGAACTGGAAGCACAGGGAATCCAGGACAGATGATCCCTTCAGGACAAGTGGTGGGAGTGGCGATACTGTGAGGGTAGAGGGAGAGTGGGTTGGAAAGGGGGAACCAATTACAGGGATCCACATGTGACCTCCTCCCTGGGGGACGGACAACAGAAGGCTGGGTGAAGGGAGACGTCGGACAGGGCAAGAAATGACAAAATAATAATTTATAAATTATCAAGGGTTCATGAGAGATTGGGGAGCTGGGAGGGAGAGGAAAAAATGAGGAGATGATGCCAGGGGCTTAGGTGGAGAGCAAATGTTTTGAGAATGATGAGGGCAGTGACTGTACAGATGTGCTTTACACAATTGATGTGTGTATGGATTGTGATAAGAGTTGTATGAGCCCCTAATAAAACTGTTAAAAAAAGAAAAAGAAGAAATACTCACTCCCCACCCCCCAAAAAACAAACATTTGATTGTTTTGTCTTCATCTCTGTTGTTAAGAATATAGCCAGAAGCAAAACAGACACCAATTCAACTCTTTCTCCTCCCACCATCCAGGGACACCGATGACATGTTTCAGGTTGTGCTACAGTCCCCAACTCCCCTGTCTGAGTGGTCCCTCCCCAGTGAGTGGCGTTTCCTGGTCAGCCCTGCAGGCAGCTGCTGCCCGCTGATCCCTCAGAGGGTTCTTAAAGGAACGCGGTGCTTTAGGTCAATGGTGGGCACCACTTAAGCTAAACTGGGGTTTGGTTTTAAGAAGATTTTGAGGAGATAGTTTCTGTTTACTTGTATAGTTACGTAAATAACTATCTCAGAACATTAGATTTGGGGGTTCCATCTAGCCTCTGTGACTAGAAAGTCCGGATTCCATGAGCATTTGGTTGTCATTTCTACATTTCCCCCTTTTGATCTATAGAAACTTTGATCAAAACAGTGAGGGTCGCGGGGCACTGTGGCAGCCCTTCTGGTCTCCTGGCAAAGGAGAGGGAATGGAGGTTTCCGATCACCAGCGATCTCCCAGTGGAAGGTGAGCGTCATGCCCGCCACACGCTTGGGAAGTGAATGCGGCACCGCGAACCCCAAGCCGTTGAAATATCCGTGCCCTGAAAACCCCACGGCTTAGAGCCTGTGTTAAAGGGTCAGCCGAAACATTCAAAAGAGCCAGAGCACACAGATGTTTACTGTAGGGTTAGTCACCATAGGGAAACCGGCCACCCTCCAGTCTTCTGGGCTTCAGACGGGCTTTCCTGTCCCTGAGCTCGCTTACAGTCGCGCCTGCCTTCCACATTCTCACGAGCCGCGCTTACAGCGTGACGGTTAGCAGGAAACAGATGCAAGCCCACTGGGGTGTAGTTGTTGCATTTTGGAGAGAAAAAGCACAATAGAGGCCAAAAAGGAACCAGATACAGACATGTTCTCGTTTGTTTTCCTGAACGGCTGCCCAGGATCGAGTCCAGAGCCTCATCCTGAAAGGTCCAGGTCCCCCGAGACAGCCACCTGTCAGAGCCAGGCTGACGTGGGACCTGGCACCCATCTCTGGCACTGGCCAGTGGGAGCCCCAGGGAGTCAGGAGAGGGGATGGGGCCCTATTGAGAACCCAGCTGGGATATCAGCCCTAGGCTTTTCTTTCACATTCCCCCCGTCCCCCCCCCACCCCCCTCCCCCACCAAACCACCACCACAAAATTCCACAAGCTTTCCCCAGATGACTGCTGGGTGAGTTTCATGCCAAACGCATGTTGTTTGGGAGTTCTGGCTCAGAAAGAAGACATTCGAGGACAGGAATTGGTGGTGGTGGAGGGATTGCTACCTTATAAAGACCTTATAATTGATTCCTGCGGGAACCTAGCCTTTCCTTGATTTTCCACCAGAGAGAGCCTGGCTTGGGGGACTGGGGCCCGAAGGGCAGGGCAGCCTATGGCCTCACACGGCCGCTAATTGGAAAGTGGGCAATGGGTCTGCTTCAACAAAGGCGTTGAAGCCATCTTCTATCTGCTGTCCCCTGGATGCGTAGCGACAAGGCAAATCACCGCCCGGGCCGGCTCTCCTGAAACCCAATCAGAGTGGCAAACTAGAGCCAGCCTCTGCATGGGGCCACGACTGGAGAGACGAGGCGGCCAGTGGGAGGCCGGGTGGTGCAACAGTGAAGCACCCGTCCCCTCGCCTGGAGGCCTGCGTCTGAAACCAGCTCCCAGCTCCACCGCAGAAAGGTCTAGCCAATGGCTTCGAAGGATGAGAAACCCACTCTCCCCGACCCACCGGGCGGGCCAGGACGGCTCCATAGCGTGTCCCAGGCTGTAGATCTTTCTGGAAGCAGATGGCCTCCTCCTGCTCCCCTGGGAGCAGCTGGTGGGTTCAGGCCAACGCTTAACCCCCCGTGCCCACCAGGGCCCCTTTTGCAAGGAGGTCCAGCCCAAAAAGAAGAGGACACAAAGGCTGGGGGGCGGCTGGACTCTTTCTCAGGGTGGCTCCGAGGTGCCAGCACCAGTCCTTTCCTGCAGAACGGAAACAAATCGAGACCCACGAGCTTCTGAAGGGAGATAAGACACTGCCTGCTCTCGGGCACTTTCCAAGGGGGCACGTGTGTCGCCAGCTGTCTTCATCCGAAGCTTCCCCAAGTCCTTCTGCAGAGCCTGGGGGCCTCCGTGCTAATGGCCACAGCTGCCCCCGGCAGCACTCACACTTGGGCCGGAGTGGCCTTGGGGGGCTAAGCCTGTTACATAAAGTCATTTTTCCAGCAACACATGACCATCTCTAATTAACCCCCGAGGTGGCTCCAGGCACAGATGATGTTGGTCAAGTGTCGACTGACTGATTAGAATTCTCTATCCAGCCAGTGAATTCGGGGAGCAAATTGGTTTTAAATTAACTTCTAAAAATGCTCCTCTTTACCATCTGGTTTGGGCTGTGGGCACCCGAGAGCAGAAGCCAACGACTATTTCGTTACTTGGGATTTGTCCTAAGCCTTGGCACCTTTAGAACTGTCCCCTCCCCTGCTCATCCCCCCCCACCTTGCTCTCTGGGGTTGGGAGTCCTTAATGTGCTGGCTGCACATCTGGGTACTGTTTGTGTTTACACACCTTACTGTTGGGTTTTGCTTCTCCGTCACAGTTCAGGCAGAATGGCCATTTGGGCTGGCCCTAGCAGGCAGAGCGGGGACACCATGACCCGAGAGTTCTGCCTGGGGAGACCCGGACCCCCTCTTGTTAAGCAGGCCCGGGATGAACCCTAGCAGATGGCTGCAGGGAGCCGTCCCGAAGCCATGAGCACTCTCGGGCGCAGTTTCTGATGAGGGGCCCTTCCCATTGTCCTGGGTTTAAGTGGAGTGGGGTCTCCTTGGGTTGCTTTGGAAAGTGGCTGCTCCCCATCCAGGAGGCGTTGTTCCGTGGGGCTCATGTCTAGTAGGCACTCATTACATTGCTGAATGACTCAAGGGTTGACTTCGGGCTCAAAAAACACTTGACAGAAAGGCCCAAGCTCATCCTTTCATCCACCCACCCATCCCTCATCCCCTCACCCATCTATTCATCCATCCATCCATCTATCCATAAATCATCCAGTTATCCATCAATTCGTCCAACTACCCATTCATCTACCTATCTATCCCTCCTCCTTCCACCCTTTCTCATCCACCCATCCATTCATCCACCTATCCATCCATCCATTTCATCTATCCATCCATCCCTCACTCCCTCATCCAACCATTCATTCACCCATACATTCCTCATACCATTAATCTCTTATCTCTTCGCTTATCCATCACCCTTCCCCATGTTCTTTTTGACAAATGTTCATTGGACGCAGAGTGCAGAAGGTTTGTCCCCTGGGTTTCATCGTTGACTTCTAAATGCAAACATGAACAGTCTCTGTGTGTGGATGGGGGCAACCCCAGCCTCTCTGACTCTCCACATGGCAGCAGACACCTCAGGCCACCGTCACAGCATCTCCACGCCTCGTCTGAACTCATCAGCACTAGAAATAAGAGTGCAGGAGGAAGGACACCTGAGTCTATTCCTAAATCTCAAGTGTAGCTTTCACCACTTGAGGAACTAGTTCAGTATGGGCTCCCTTCTCGTTGGGGCTATTTCTGGACTGTGAAGCTGCGATGCCTTTGAACTGTGGAGCTGGTAAAGAAATATAGAAAGTACCACAAACTGCTAAAAGGACAAACGGATCTGTTTTGGAAGGAGGGCCAGAATGCACCTCAGAGGCACGGATGGCAAGACTTACAGACTTTGGCCATGTTGTCAGGACAGACCAGTCCCTGGAGAAGGACAGCATGCTTGCTGGAGTGGAGGGGCAGTGAAAGAGAGGGAGGACCTCGTGACATGGGTGACACAGTGGCTGCCACCATGGGCTCAGGCCGTGGGACAACTTTGGAGATGGTGCAGGCCGGGGCAGTATGCTCCGGACTCGATGGCACCGAATGACAACAACTACATCATCGAGCTGCCCAAAATGCTGAACGAGTGAGCACCGAACCACTGTTTTTTGTTTTTTTTTAAATTTATTTTAACAATTTATTGGGGCTGATACAATTCTTTTCACAGTTCATACATATACATACATCAATTGTATAAAGCACATCTGTACAGTCTTTGCCCTAATCATTTTTTTCTCTTTTCTTCTTTTACATTTTATTAGGGACTCAAACAACTCTTACCACAATCCATACATATACATACATCAATTGTATAAAGCACATCCATACATTCCCTGCCCCAATCATTCTCAAGGCATTTGCTCTCCACTTAAGCCCCTTGCATCAGGTCCTCTTTTTTTCCCCCCTCCCTCCCCATTCCCCCCTCCCTCATATGCCCTTGGTAATTTATACCTCGTTATTTTGTCATATCTTGCCCTATCCGGAGTCTCCCTTCCCCCCTTCTCTGCTGTCCCTCTCCCAGGGAAGAGGTCACATGTGGATCCTTGTAATCAGTTCCCCCTTTCCAACCCACTCACCCTCCACTCTCCCAGCATCGTCCCTCACACCCTTGGTCCTGAAGGTATCATCCACCCTGGATTCCCTGTACCTCCAACCCTCATATGTACCAGTGTACAGCCTCTGTCCTATCCAGCCCTGCAAGGTAGAATTCGGATCATGGTAGTTGGGGGGAGGAAGCATCCAGGATCTGGGGGAAAGCTGTGTTCTTCAACGATACTACCTCACACCCTAATTAACCCATCTCCTCTCCTAAACCCCTCTATGAGGGGATCTCCATTAGCCGACACTTGGGCCTTGGGTCTCCACTCTGCACTTCCCCCTTCATTTAATATGATATATATACATATATATATACACATATATACACATACATACACACACTTATATCTCTTTTTTTTGCATGATGCCTTATACCTGGTCCCTTGGGCACCTCGTGATCGCACTGGCCGGTGTGCTTCTTCCATGTGGGCTTATTTGCTTCTGAGCTAGATGGCCGCTTGTTCACCTTCAAGCCTTTAAGACCCCAGACACTATCTCTTTTGATAGCCGGGCACCATCAGCTTTCTTCACCACATTTGCTTATGCACCCATTTGTCTTCAGCGATCCTATCATGGAGGTGTGCAGTCAATGATATGATTTTTTGTTCTTTGATGCCTGGTAACTGATCCCTTTGGGACCACTCGATCACACAGGCTGGTGTGTTCTTCCATGTGGACTTTGTTGCTTCTGAGCTAGTTGGCCGCTTGTTTATCTTCAAGCCTTTAAGACCCCAGTCACTATCTCTTTTGATAGCCGGGCACCATCAGCTTTCTTCACCACATTTACTTGTTCACCCACTTTGGCTCCAGCCGTTGTGTCGGGAGAGTGAGCATCATAGAGTTCCAATTTAATAAAAGAAGGTATTCATGCATTGAGGGAGTGTTTGAGTAGAGGCCCAAGGTCCTTCCGCCACCTTAATACTTGACCTATAAATATAGACACATAGATCTATTTCCCCATCCTCCTATATATATTTGCATGTACATGTCTTTGTCTAGACCTCCATGAATGCCCTTTGACTCCTAGCTCTTTCCTCCATCTCCCTTGACTTTCCTCCTGCCCTACTACCATGCTTCATCGCCACCTGGGCTAGAGTATACCTCTTCTCTAAGCAACCTTACCCTTGATCATTTCCCACCAGGCCTGCCACTCCCCCTTCTCTACCATTTGGGGTCCCATGTTTTTCCCTTGTCCCTGGGTTTGTTAACACCACTTCCTTACCCCCCCCTACACCCCCACCCCAAGTCCCCCCGGAACTGTCGGTCCTGTTGTTTTTCCTCCAGATAGTTCATCCAGCCTGTCCTATTCAGACAGACCTGTGGAGTCACTAACATGCACGAAAACTAGACAGAGGAAAACAAAGCAACAGTATACAACCAGACAACAAAACAACAAAAACAAACCACTGACAAAGAACAGAACAAAACAGTTCACAAGAGAAAAGCTTGTAGTTAGTTCAGGGATCGTTTGCTGGCCCTTAGGAGCGTTTTCCAGTCCAGTCTGTTGGGGCACCACGCCCTGGCCCCAAAGTCCACTTTCAGCATTCCCTGGGGACCTTGCCACTCCATTCCCTTGCTGTTCCGCTGCACTCCCCCAGTGATTTGCCTCGGTGTGGTGGGATCAGGTCAGGTGCAATTCCCACACTGTGTCTCCGGTGCTGTCCCCTGTATCGCCCTTAGTCACTGAGGGGCATCATGTCTCATAGTGGGGCCAGCCATGTTGTTCTCTCTGTGGACTGGCTGCTCTACTCAGGAACATCATCATCACGGCCTGGTGGGCCAGGCTGTGCTCCACTCTCTCCTCCTGCCCCTTCATCTGCTCCCGTGTGCTCGAACCACTGTTTTATGAGAAACCTAGGGCTCGGTTACTATGAGCCTCTGCACACAATATTTTCATTGACTGACCAATACATAACCTCGTTTTCTGTGTTTCAGTTTAAAGAACCCTTATTTAATCTTAAGGTGCCTTGGCGGCATAGCAGGTCACACATTGAGTTTCTAACGGCAAGGTCAGCGGTCCGAATCCCCCAGCTGCTCCCAGGGAGAAAGATGAGGCTGTGCGCTCCCGGAGAGATTTACAGCCTCGGAAGCGTCCAAGACAGTTCTATTCTGCCCTCCGGGGTCTCCAAGAGGAAGATTAAACTCGAGGGCAGTGGGTGGGTATTTAATACTGTCTTAAACTCGATTTCAGCGGGCTGATTCACTGGCACTGACCGCGTGGCTGACAGCACGATCTCTCATGTCAAGAACCTGCTCTAGCATGCATCTTCTGTCTGAGGCACGAGCTGCGCTCCCTGTGCTGAGACCATGGGCGGCCCTCCCACACTCTGCTGGGGGCCGTGAAATCAGCCAATAAAAAAACGTGAACCATGGGGAACTAGCTGGATTGCAGGGAGCCCTGGTGGCGTAGTGGTTATGCATTTTGCTGCTAACCTCAAGGTCAGCAGTTCAAAGGCACCAGCCAGCTGCTCCGTGGGAGAAAGACAGGGCTTTCTACTCCTGAGAAGAGTGACAGTCTGGGAAAGCCCGCAGGGGCAGTTCTTCCCTGTTGTGGAGAGTCTCTGAGTCGGTACCGATGCCAATGATTCTGGAGAGTTTTTGGTGACGTAGAGGGTCACACATGAGGTTGCTATTCCAAAGGTCAGCAATTCGAACTCATCTGGGGTGGGGGATGGGGACGGGGAGGGAGGGGAAAAATGAGGAGCTGATGCCAAGGGCTCAGGTGGAGAGCACAGGTTTTGAGAAGGATGAGGGCAACAAATGTACAAATGTGCTTGACAAAATGGATGGGTGTATGGGTTGTGATAAGAATTGTACGAGCCCCCAATAAAATGATTTTTTAAAAAGACTAGCTGTATCAGAATCCACAGGGGCAGCCCCACGCTGTCTGGCAGGGTCTCTATGAACCAGAATGGACCCAGTGGTAGTGAGCTTTGGTCACCCCTGCCTGTGGGCGCTAGTGAGATCACAGACCGGCAGTGTGCAGGGTGCCATCTCCGCCTCACGTGGCCAGAGCAGCGGGAAGGGGCCCTGCAGGGTCCCATTCGAAGGATGTGAGCTAGGAAAGGCTGGCAGTGTCTGCTCCGGGGCGGGGGGGTGGTCCTGGCGGGGGGTCTGCCAGCCCTGTGAAGCCCCTGTAGATGTTGTTTCAGACCACCCAGTATGCGCGCAGGGCCTGTGGCCTGCAAGAGACGCAAGTCAGGCGAAGGGCAGAGGGGTGCCCAGGTGAGGCCTGTTGGGTTGGGGGGGATCCACCAGGGCGCTCTGCAGCGGGCGCTGGAAGCCGGTGGCCCGGTGGTGCGGCCGCTCTGCGTGGTCGGTGTGGGCGTCCCGAGGTAGAATTCGTCCACGCGGTGCAGGTGCAGGCGGCGCTGCGCGCGGACCACGCTGAGCTCGTGCATGGTGAAGCCCAGCGCGGCGGCACTCCGGCCCTGCCTGGGCGCCCAGCAGTTTGTGCACGGCCCTGGCCACCAGGCCTCGGCCAGGGCAGCCTGCAGGTGCAGTGCCGCCGGGTCGGGCTTTGGCCTAGGCGCCCCGCCATGGCAAGCAGCGCGCCGTGGCTGTGGAAGATGATGCCCACCTGTGCAGCTGGTAGTCGGCCTCTGTGGCGCCCCGTGTGACCCAGGAGGCCCGACGTAGCCGCACCTTGCCCTTGATCAGCAGTGAGTGTGCGGGCTGCCGGCAGGCCGCATCATGTAGCAGAACTGGTATGCGCAAGAAGAAGCGGTTAGGGTAGAAGGTGTAATAGCGGGAGAGGAACTCGGGTCCAGGGTGCACCTCGCAGCTGTGAGGGGTGGGTGGTGGGCAGAACAGTGAGACCCTGTGCCTGGGGCTCCTCAGTGGCGCGCCAGCGCCCAGCCTCAGTTTTCCTGGCTCATCTCAGCTGCCGCAACTTTGGACCCCCGGCCTTCCACTCAATGCTTGTAACCCTCCTTTAATTCGATGGACCTGACTCAATGTCCCCTCTCCAGCAGACCCAGCACCCTCCACGTGGCGTGGGTCCCCTGGGGCCCTCCTAGATCCCTCCTGGGCTTTGCCCTTGGAGGCATGGGTTCAAGTCCCATCAGTATCTTTCTGGGGACATTGTAAGCCCCAGCCCTTGGCTCCCTCCTCTGTGACACGGAGGTGACCGGTGCACACCATGATGTCATGAAGGTTCAGAGCACAGTGGAGGCTACTGGGAGGTGCTAGAACCATTTGGGGAGCAGCTGTTCTATGTGCTCCAAGAGGCAGGGGGACATTCTGCTTCTTTCCCACAAACTACAATCGCCTGGCACAGCCTGGTGCACCTCTTTGTGAGTGGGTGAGTGGACGGTGGGTGGACAGATAATAGATGGATGGGTGAAAATGAGCAGATGAGGGTGGAGGATGGATGGGGATGACAGAGGGACAGTGGATGAACAGATGCTGATGGATGGATGATAAGTGGGCAGACGGGGAGTGAAGGATGGATGGCAGATAATGGGTGATAGACGGGTGGATGGTGGATGATAGAAGGATATTGGGTGGATGGATGGTGGATAGATGAATGTTGGATGGTTGAGGATGGTTGAGTGGATGATGGATAAATGCTAGCATATGGATAAATGAATGATGGGTGGATAAAGGATTGATGGATGATGAGTGGATGATATGGTTGGATGGATGAATATGGGGGGATGGATGGATAGATAATGGATGTTGTATGGATGAATGAATCATGGATGGATCGATGGGTGATGATGGATATGGGTGGATGGTGGATGTTTGAGGATGGAAGAATGAATGATTGATGGCTGGATGATGAGTATTGGATGGATGAGTTGATGGATGACAGATGGATGGATGAATTATGGATGATGGATCGATAGATGATGTTAGATGAATGATATAGATGGATGGTGGGTGAATGGATGGATGGATGGATGGATGGATGGATGGATGGATAGATGTTTTCAGATGAATGGATGGTGGGTGAATGGATGAATTGATGGATGTCATTTGATGGATGGATGAAGTATGGATGTTGGATTGATGGGTGATGATGGATGAAAGGTATGGATGGACGGATAGATAGATGATGGTGGGTAAGTGTATGTTGGAGGCTGAATGAATGAATGATGGTGGATGGATGATTGGTGTGAATGGATGAATTGATGGATGACAGATCAATTAATGGATGGTGGTAGATGATAGCTGCTTATATTCTTTCTCCCCTTTTGGCAAGTAGTAGGACCTTCTATGAGATAGGTTCATTCATGGGTGTCTAACAGGATTCGCTGTCCTAAGCAGGTTGTTCTGAATGTTTTTCATGTACATCAGGTCATAGATAGGTCCAGCTTTGCAGATCAAATGTCCTCTGCAGAATGGCTCTGCCAGTGGAGTGCGAGCAGAGTTGTGGGCAGCAGGTCAATGAGGGGGTGCGCTGTGTTTCTAATAAAGCTCTCTTTACAGGCAGTGGGCTGGGCTTGACCCACAGACACTGTTGGGCAGGTCCTGCAGACAAGTACAGGGGGGAGAGAGAAGTGGGGGTGAGCCCCTCAATGATTCCTGCAACCACAGTCCCATCAAGGTGGAGGGGAGGGGCTCCCCAAGCCTCTGGGGCTTCCCAGTGCAGACTTCAGGTGGATGGGTGGGGAACCAGAGCCGGTGCTGGTATTGTAACCAGACCCCCCACTCTTGTTGCCTTGGGACTTTTCATACCAGGTTGTTGTGGCTGAGGGAACATGTGACCCTCACGACTGCGAACAGGTTCGTCGAGGCTGAGAATTTACCTTTCCTACCCAGATGGTCTGCGTCAGAACCTACAGTTTAACAAGGTCCCCGGGGGATCACATATGGACATGAGAAAGTGGATCCGCCTTCCTTATATCCAGAGTGCCAATGGAAGCGCTCAGTGAGGGTGGGGGGTGGGTTGAACTTGGATGAAGCGGCTCGAAACCCTGGTTACCTCGGAAAGAAAACCATTCCCACCCCCTTCTCTTTCTCTTCCAATTGTCCTGATTCTGGTAGAGAGGTCTCAGCTTGGAGCGAATGGACCTCCCTCTTCTCCCTAAGCGAACACCCGCAGAGGCTTCAGTGGGAAACCGAGGGCGTGGGGGATGTAATTATGTTGTTCCCTCCCCCTACAGTCACCTCCTCTTTAGGGTTAGTGACCCTGCTATCCACTTCCAGGCTGGCATAACACTTTAAAAATCATTCCATCACAGCATAAGTCCGAGTCGTTTCCTGGATGCCGATTGCACCCCAAGAAAGCTACAAGCGTAAATAGATCTGCCCACGTCCAGACAAGCAAGCTGGCTCCCAGGAAAGGACTCACCCAGTCCTGGGAGCCCACCCAAGCTGCTGCCTAGACCGCCGTGGCTCCAGGCGGCTCCAGCGGCCCCACATCTGGGTCAGACCAGAGCTGGCCTCGGAGGGAGACTGCCACAGCTTTCTTCTGAGGGACCTCCGGGTGAACTCTGACCTCCGTTGGCTTAGCAGCTGAGCATGTTCAGCATCTGTAGCCCCTGGCGGCCCCACCCTGGAGAGCTAGCACTGGTGCCCCCACGCCAGAGCCCTGTCCTGGCCCCATCTCTTAGATGTGACCAGAGAAGGCTCCTTGTCTCAGGTGCACTCTTGGAACGGCTGGGAGTCCAGCCAGGGCTTTCCTCCAACTCCTGTGCTGAGCAGGCGTGGCCTGACAGGGCAGTGTGCCACCACCCAGTTCTCTTTCCCAGGGTGGGGCTGCATGCAGCCCTGATGGCCTGGGGGCGAGCCAAGTGGCTTTGCAAGGTCCCCGCTTCCCCAAAGCACAGCAGATGTTTGGCAGGAATCCCCTCTGAGCTCAGAGGTGTGGGGAGGACATGGGTGTGCAGGACACTGCCCTGGAGCAAGAGCAGAACCCGCAGAGGGTCGGGGGAGCTGTCGTAGCAGGCCCCGGAGGCAGGCTCTACCCACTGATGTAGCCTTTGTGCCCCCCAAATGAGGGCGGAGGCTGGTGCCTGCCTCGTCGAGGGCCTGTGAGGACAGCAAGATGAAGCGACACCAGCCCTCGCCTGGTCTGCCGCTGCCTGCTTCAGGGCCTTGCTCCAGCTGCTCCTCTGCCTGGCCACTTCCTTCTCGCTCAGCTCTCATCCCAAAGCCACCGCCCCCAGGAAGCCTTCCCTGACCTCTCTCTAAAGAACTTCCCCGATCACCTCCTCTCACAGCCTCACTGCCGTGGTTGGCTCCATCTCAAGTTTCTGTGGCTTCTCTCTGAGTCTCCGTGCGGGTCCCTCTATGCACTCCATGCTGGGGGCTTGATCCGTGGGAGCGTCGGAGGTGCTCAGCAAGTGTAGGTGCTTGGTGCGTGTTGCACAGTGAGGCCTTGGTTTGCGCTCAGTGCATGTCTGCACAGTTGCTGCTTGGTAAGCGTCTGCAGGAGCTGCTCAGGGAGTGTGTGCAATAGGCGCTCAGGAAGCATTCCCACCGTCGGTGCTCCATAACTATTTGTCCGGTAGGGGCTTACTGTTTGTTTTTTAACTTTTGATGCTCCCAGAGTGTTTGTACAGTAGGTGGTCTAGAGGTGAATGGGTATAATCCCCCTAGCCCTGTCCCTGCCTCCCAGGACGCAAAGCCGTGTGCCTGTCATGTGGAAGATCTCTTGAACAAGTGGATGAGTGGGCCTGCTCAGGTGACCCTGGGGTCTTACCCAGTGGAGATCCAGGGCCCGTGGATGCGCGGGGCAGCAGGGTGGCGACGTGTGCTCCGTCAAGCAGGGGCTGCTGACAGCGGGGCTGCCTGTGCAGGTGGATGCTCCCTGTTACCGCCTCCACCGTGTGAGCTGCACGCCAGGCAGACCTGGTTACACACCTGCCTGCCCAGTGGACATCTCGGGCTGCCAGGACCCAGGGCTCTGCCTGTTCCAGGTGGGCTGAGAACACAGGTCGGTAAAGCTCCTTGGAATCCAATCCCTGACCCAGTTCTTAGACTCCAGGCCTAGATTCCCAGGATGGAAACCTCTGGGAATTAGATTTCAGAGTCTGGGAACCAGACTCCTGTGAGTGAAACTTCTTGATGCCTGGACCTTTCACAGACCCCAGCAGGGGAGGTGGCTGAGGGAGGTCCACACCCCTGGGCAAGTGCCCTTGAGCTCAGACTCATGGAGAGGAATGTGGACATGGACCCTTCCCTAGAGCAGGACCCCTCCTGCCCAGGGGAGCCCCCACTTTGGTCTGAATCACTCAGCTGAGGCAGACCAGGCCTGCTGTCCACCCTGGAGGGCCCTGCAACCCACCTGTGTCAGGGCCACCCGGCGTCAGCACTCAGAAGAACTCAGGGAGTGGCAGCACGTGGACAGGGCATGGCTGGCGGGTGCCCAGGGCAAGGGGGAGGCCGGAAGAGGGCGACCATGTCCCTCCCTGGGAGCTTGCCTCTATGTGTGAGGATCCAGGGATGGCCCCGGGCTCTGGAAGGGAGGGGTGAGTGGGGTGGACTGAGCGGCAAGGCTCCAGGTCCTCCTGAGTGACCCCAGATGCCTCAGCCAACTCGGGGCGTGGGACACTCAGAGCCTCCCCCATGAGTGCACGCAGGTCCAAGTGCCAAGACCTGCAGCTGCCGAGAAGCAGCAATTCCTGTCCCCCCTCCCCGGAAGGTCCTGTCCACTGAGGTGTGGCCCGGAGGCAGTGCAGACGGCAGATGCTGGGGAAGCAGCCTCAGTGTCCAAGCATTACGACTACGGCTGGCTCGTGGGACCCAGGCCCAGCTGGCCAGGGCATTCTGGTAGAGCCTTCCCCCGAGCCAGTGCTGAAGTGGGTCAGGAGGGCAGCCCCTCTGAGACAGGCCAGGGGACCAGGACACTGCTTACCTCCACCTGGAGTGCTCCAAGTGTCATTGGGTTGAGCCCAGAAGGGAAAGCATACAGTGTTCTGCTCCTGCACACACATAGCTCCCAGTCATGGCTCTGCAGGTCCGGGTGTCCCAACCTCCCTGGTGACTGGGGGTTGCCTCGGAGAATCTTAGGGCTCCCCGTAACCAGCAGAGAAAGCAGAAGGGATGCTGACAAAGGGAGAGGCAGAATGTCAACTCTGTGCCTTTTAATACCCTGTCTCCCATGGCCTTTGCCCCCGCCCCAGGAAATAGGTGTTTGTGTGTCTTCTCAAAGCAAGCATGGGGGGGTGGGGTTGGCTTAGATGACTCAGGGGCACACGCTGTCCATCAACAGGGCAGCCTGATTGCTGACCCTATGCCAGATGGCATGCCCTTCCCGTGTTGGGGAAAGGGGTGGACTGGGAGATGTGGTAGATAGCAAGGTACTCGCTCTAGGCATCCTCTGAGTGCATGGATGGATGGGAGGATGGATACATGAGTGGATGGATGGATGAGTGGATGGATGGATGGGTGGATGAATGGATGAGTAGATGGATGGATGGATGAGTAGATGGATGAGTGGATGGATGGGTGGATGGATGGATGAGTAGATGGATGAGTGGATGGATGGATGAGTGGATGGATGGATGAGTGGATGGATGGATGGATGAATGGATGGATGGATGGATGAGTGGATGGATGGATGAGTGGATGGATGGATGGGTGGATGGATGGATGGGAGGATGAATAGATGAGTGGATGGATGGATGGATGGGTGGATGGATGGATGAGTGGGTGGATGGATGGATGGAGGATGGGTGGATGGATGGATGAGTGGATGGATGGTTGAGAAGATGAATGGCTGGTGGGAGAATGGATAAGTGGATGACTGGCTGGCTGGTGAGTGGGTGGGAGGATGGATGAGTTGGTGGGTGAGAGGATAGATGGATGGGTGGGAGAATGAACAGGTGGATGATGGGTGAGCAGCGTGGCAGATGAGCAGATATGAGGGCTGGGGTAGCATCCGGTCTCTGCTATCTACTGAGTTTACCTACAACGGATTCATTGGCTTCAATCACCAAGGAGGAGAAAGGCAAACACGAAACTGGGACCAGAGCAGGGTTTCCTCTTGCTGGTAATGTGGATGCTTGAGCCTCTCCATGGGATCCCAGGGCCCCGAACAGAGTGAAGAGAAAGCCTGGAGGACATTGGAAGGGAGAAGCTTGAAAGGGTGAACCTGCGTCGACTTGGCACACCTCATTTTATAGGGACCTGAGCAGGACAGCGTCCTTCAGCCTCTTTGCAACAACCCTTCACACGCATCAGTGCTCCTGCGGTTGGCCTCGTCCAAGACCCTGGGTCCCTCCCCGGGGCAGCTCTGCAGGCCGCTGTGAACGCTGCCCAAGTGAGCTGCACTGCCCCACCAGTGCTGGCACGGAGGCCACGGGAGAGGAGGATCATCTGCCTGGTATGAGTGTCCAGCCTCCACACCCTGGGACCCCGGAAATCACACAGGCCTGCTTCTGGAGGAAATGTCTTCATTCTAGAGAGAACAAGCCTTCATATGCCGCCTGCAGCCCAGAGAAGACACATCATGCCACGCTCCGGGTCAAGAACCACCCCCGCCCCCCGCATTGTGATTTGTTGAGTGTGCTTCAGTTGGTCTTGTTTGGGTTGGGGGTGGCTAACCTGAACCACAGGCTGAACGCATGTACACAGACACAGCACCCCGGGAAAGGGCCAAACAGAGACAGGTGCACGCAGTGCCGGGTCACCCCCCAGCCTCCCCCTCTACGTTACAGAAACGAAACGAAGCAGCAATGATTCCATGGAATTTTCTCAGCTGGAGCTTTTGAGGTCATCTTTGATTCCTGAGCCCCCTTTCCCCTTCCGTCGATGTCCCCGCCCCCTGCAGAGGAGTTCTCTGGGGACAAACTCAGATGGAGAGTGGGTGCCCCATGGGCTGGGCTGAGCAGCTTTTTGCAGGGCCCTGGCAGAGGGAGTTGAGTGTATGGGCCTAATTGATTTTTATCACCTGAGGATTTTTAATTAACACTGGTGTCCACTTGCTGCTATCCATTATTTACTGTTTACCCGCTAATTAGAAACGCTGCTGCTTTTGCACTCATACGAGGAGGGACATTCGAAATTACATCGTGTCGTTCAAATCACCTGCAGAATTAAACCCAGAGCGCCCAATTTCTCAGTCAGTGTCCCTGGGGCTTAAAATAGGACCCGATTCACCCTGAGGTGTGACTGAGACTCAGAGCCCAGGACAGGGGGCCCAGAGAGCGTGTGGGGCCTGCTGGGGAAATTCATGGGTGCCCAGCGCATGCTGAGCGTCTATGAGGTGCTGGGCTCTTGGCCAGCATCATCTGGGGAGGTTGATAGCAGTGGCCAGCCCGTTTCCAGTCCTAATATGTTAAGGACTCTGTTGCACTGTGCAGGCCAGTCCTCCTAGAAACCCCAGAGGCATCAGCAGACGTCCACTGCCAGCCATGGCACCTGGCCATCTCCTCCACTGACAGGTGGAGTCTGCACAACCACCCGAGATGGAGGGGGAGACCTCTGCCACCCCACTTTGCAGACAAGGATGCCACAGTTCAGAAGTGCCATGAGTCTCTGCCAGGGCCTGATACTTCTTAGCGATCTCATTCATTGTGATAAAAAAAAGACGCCTCACCTGTGGGGTAAGCACTGTGAACTGCCAAGCTCAAGGTTGGCGGTTCAAACCCAGCAGCCTCCCTAAGGGGAGAATGATGCGGCTGTCTGCCCCCGTACAGGTTTAGAGCCCCGAAACTCTATAGAGGATCCCAGTGAGTCGACACTGACTTGATGGCAGCATGTTTGTTGTTGTTTTTTTTTGTTTTTCTTTTGTCTAACATACTCTGGAACTATTACTGATATCTTTAAACCTTAAACCTAAAAGACTCCCCTCTGGGGATCTTAAAACAACTGTGGGCCAGTGTAAAGCTCTCTGTCCTGATTATCGGGCTCCGTTCAGAACTCTGTACGAGGGGCTTTGGAACGTTTGTGGGGAAATAGGACCGAAAAGATCAGGGAGGTGTCTCATGAACTCTCTGAAAGCCCTCGCCTACGGAAGCAGATGGACAGGAGCAATGTGAAAGATCAGATGGAACCTTGGGGGCCAGTGGGTTTACTTTCATGGCAGAGGAAGAACTCAGACAGAGAGAGTGGACGTGGTTGTCCAACTCAAAGGACGTCACTGGACATGTGTGTAAACATGTCTGTTCCCGTGATGATTCCTCCTTCTTTAGATGGGCATCCCATTTTACAGAGGACAGATGGAGGCAGGTTTCACAGCCAGGCCCACAACCCCTGCCCCCCCCCCCTTTAAAGAGCGTGAGCAAAGGGAACAGAGCAGGTTTGGGGGATTTTAGCCAGAGCAGAGGGGCACACATCAGACTCCAAGTCACCATTCACTTGGGGCAGAAAAACAAAATAAAACCACTGTTTTCCCTTATCCGCAACAGCTAACTGACAGTCTGATCTCAAACCAACAAAACCCACTGCCGCCCAGTTGATTCCCGTGCTTAGGCGAATGTGACCTTAAAACGTGAAGATGTTGTGAATGTATTTATTTGTGAAGTGAATGTATCCAGGAGGTCTGGTGGCTCCGTGGGTCAGCTGTTGGACTGCCAAGGACAGGGTTGCTAGTTCCATCAGAAACCCCACCTTGGGGTCGCTGAGTCAGAATGGACCGGACGGCAGTGGATTTGACTCGGTGAAGTGAATGTGTCAGGGACTTCAGTGTATTAACTGTGAAGGTGAGCATGTCTCTGTGGTCACAGATGGCTGCAGGGAAGTTTGCTATGAATACATTTGTCTTCGTCCTCATTAACTAAACCAACCCACTGCCATCCAATGGGTTCTGATTCGCCATGACCCTGGAAGGACCGACTAGACCTGCACCCGAGGGTCTCCAGACTGTAACTCTTGGCAAGAGTAGAAAGCCTCATCTGTCTCCTGTGGAGCTGCTGGTGGTTTTGAACTGCCAACCTCCCAGTTAGCAGCACAAGTAACCCACGATTCCACCAGGGCTCCTTTTTAGTTTCATGAGAGTTCTGGAAAACCTGTGTTAGACCGTCTCAGTGGTTATTATTAGAGATTTCCCTGACAATTAACCCCTATTGTCTCTGTAAATAGCGTCCACATGAAAGGATTAATTTTGTACACGCGAATAATGCAGGTACTGTGATAGGGGGTTGGCCCAATATCTCTCTCTCAACAGGGCTTTAAAAATTAGATCCAGGGCCTAATCAAAGACACTATTAATGGAAGATTGTTATGCCCCAGGGGGATGATCAATAAAGACTCTCTATCATAAATTAACTGGAAAGTTTTTCAAGGGAGCCAAAGGCAGGTTAAAAACAAACAAGCAGACAAACACAAAAGCGTAGATCCAGGGATGAGTTTTGGGCTCATACTAAACCCCAGTGCCAATTTAAGAACAATTAGTCCTTACCTCATGGCTCTGCTCCATCCTCGTCCTCAGGAAGGGAACACAGAAGACACAGACCTACAGCAAAATGTGGGGAAGAAATTAGATGGTGCCCGGCTATCAGATACAATAGCATTAAAGGCTTGTCAACTAAGTGAGATGTCAACTAAGCCCACGGAAGAAGCGCACCATCATCAGTCACCAAAGGATTGTAAATCATATCATTGATAGTCAAAGGAGAGATTAGTATCAGAGCCCAAACGGGGAGAGCCCGGTTTGCAGAAGGCTATTTGTGGGATCTACATGGGAAATAGGCCCCCAGTGAACGCCCTCACCCCACAATTGAGGGGTGGGAGGACAGTGGTCACTAAGCAGAGTGCATTGGAGAGAGGAGTGTAGAAGATCAAAGGCATAAACCTGACTCAAACGGTTAAAACTTTGTCGGTGGATTCCCCCTCTGAGGCACGCTGGACCAGATCTGGTTTCCAGCATTTTCTGTATTTTCATGTTGTTTTTGTTTGTTCACATTAGGGTGTGGCTCAGAGGTGTTATGTCATTGGGGGTCAGTCACCTTCTTGAAGGTATGTTGTATATCTTTCTGGTTTTCAGTATATGAAACCCAGGATTGGTGAACCTAGAGGGACAGCAAGTAGAATAAGGGGTTTGGGCGGGGTGGGGGTGGGTGCTGCGGTACAGTGGAGGTGGTAGGGGGTAAAAAGGAGACGGTGCCCAGGAGTCCAGGAAGAAAAATGATATTTGGAAACTGGGGTAGCGATTGCACATCACTGCTGACGTGATTGAACTATGGAATGATATATGTATTAGCTCCCAATTATTAATAAATTAAAATAAATGTTAAAAAAGGGTACATTTTGTGCCATGGAAAAAATGATTTTGAGTAAAGGGCTAATATCTATTTTTTAACAAAACTTGGTTGAACAGCTTCCCAAATCAGTGAAGCTTTGTAACAAGCTCAGAGAGAGGCTGTCCCACAGAAACACTTTTTCAGATGGGCCGAGTGACTCAAGGCCCATCTGGAGACCTTAACGATGAACAAAGAGAATGAAGATTGTCGCCCTCAATGAATGAGGACTCTGGTGGAAGACCACAGCAGCACCGTCGATGTGACGGGCTCTAACGTTCGGAACCTCACGTCCTTCAGCAGGTTTAGTTTTAAGGGAGCGTCTTGGGCTTCGGGAGCTTTCAAATCCATGGGGGCCAACGGCGTTGCGTCCAAGCTCACCAGCTCAAAGAGCCGATCTCTCCAGTCCTGAATCAGAAGTGAAGCTGATGAACTCATAACGGGGGACGAATCTTGGTTTACCAGTACAATCCGGAGAGCAGGGTCTCATCCAAACGGTTGCTTCCGAGGGGATCTGCCGGGCTAGTGAAACGCGAGGTAGAAACTCAGCTCAGAAGGTGACCTTGTGATGAAGGTGAATGTTTTGGTTTCCCCAAGGAGCCGTCTTGATAGCTTTCCAGCAAGGACACAGGACAAACAAGGGGGCTTATTTGAAAGAAATTTAAGAAAATGTAAACTTGCATTGGTGGGAAAAAGGCCAGGGAGGTTGTCCTAAGGAACGCATCTCATCACAGGAGCACGTCTGCTCCGTCTTCCAAGGTAGCAAGGGCTGTCTTGTTCTGCGTCTCCCTGGGTTCCGATCTTACCCCTTCAGACTTCTCTTGTACCCCAAACTCAAAGAACATTGAAAAGAACCAGGATGTGAGTCCCAAGAGGGGGCCGCAGCGGCCGTGGAAGAACAAAGAATTCTCTAGGGGAAGAGTTGTTGGTAGCCCCGATTGAATCAGTTCCTTGTCACAGGGACCTGATGTACGCCAGGAGGAAACACTGTCCCGTCCCACACCATCCTCATAATCAATCTCATATTTGAGCCATCGTCGCCATCACTGTGTCAATGAATTAGTTACCGAAGGACCAGGATGGAAGATAAGCCAAGAAACAATGTTGTGTAAGTCCGGGTGGACTAGAGAAACAAATCCAGAGACAATCATATGTAAGAGAGCTTTATATCAATGAGTAATTGTATATTAAGAAAAACAGCCCAGCCTAGTCCAGATCAAGTCCACAAGTTATATATTAGCCCAGAAGTCCAATACTAGTCCATGAATTCCTCTTCAGGCTCACGTCGTCACTTGTAGTGATGTTGAGTGCAGGGAGATCACAGGCCAGTGGGTGCAAAGTCTTGTGGGTCCAGTGGCAGTGGAAGCATCTCCAGGGCTCCAGCTGCCATCAGCATGGCTTCATGTGGCTTGTCCACAGGGAGGTGAAGCAGAGAGAGAGTGTGGCCCGCCACTTCTTCTGATGGCAGAATCAAGGGAGGAAGCTCCCAGAATCCTTCATGAGAAGGCCACTCCCACAAGGAGAGGGATCATCAAGCTGTGACCTGATTGACAGGCTAGGCTCCACCCCCTTCATTGTTTTATCAAGTTGACATGAAATTGTGTAACTACCACAGATGGCTTCACTTTAAAAAATAAAATCACTTTATTGGGGGCTCATACAACTCTTATTACCATCCATCCATCTATCCATTGTGTCAAGCACACTTATACATACCTTGCCATCAATTTCAAACCATTTTCTTTCTACTTGAGCCCTTGGTATCAGCTCCTCATTCCCCCCCCCTCATGAACCTTTGATAATTTATAAATTATTACTACTTTTTTCATGTCTTACACTGACCAATGTCTCCCTCCATCCACTTTTCTGTTGTCCATCCACCTGGAGGGGGTTATATGTAGATCATTGTGATCGGTTCCCCCTTTCTCCCTCCACCTTTACCTTACCCTTCTGGTACCGATACTCTCATTATTGAACCTGAGGGTTTATCTGTCCTGGATTCCTTGTGTTTCCAGCTCTTATCTGTACCTGTGTACATGCTCTGGTTTAGTCGGATTTGTAAGATAGAATTGGGGTCATAATAGTGGGCGGGGGAAGGAAGCATTAAAGAACTAGAGAAAAGTTGTATGTTTCATCAGTGCTACACTGCACCCTGACTGTCTCGTCTCTTCCTCATGACCCTTATGTAAGAGAATGTCCAATTGTCTACAGATGGGCTTTGGGTCTCCACTCCACACTCCCCTCATTCACATTGATAGGATTTTTTGTTTTGGGTCTTAGATGCTTGATCCCTGACCCCATGGACACCTCGTGATCACCCAGGCTGGTGTGCTTCTTCCATGTGGGCTTTGTTGCTTCTCAGCTCCATGGCCGCTTGCTTATCCTCATGCCTTCACATTTGGACATTCTTGTTTCTGTGATTTTGTTGCAATATTTATCATTTCAACATTTTTACATGCAATATTTGGTGGTGTTAATCACATTATGCAAACATTATCATTCTTTTTTGCCAGAATTTTCTATTACCCTTGACAGCAACTCACTGCTCCCTACAAAACTTCTCTTTCCCCTTCCCTCCTGTTGCTGTCTGTGTACACTTGCCTACCCAGACACTTTATGGAAGTGGGATCCTACAACATTTGTCCTTTTGTGACCGACTTATTTCACTGAGTGCAGTGTCTTCAAGACTGAGCAGTCTCCTGTTGCATAGACGCCTCCTTTGTCTAGCCATTCACGTCTTGGTGGAGATGTAAGTTGTTATTGTTGTGAATGGGGCAGCAATGGACAGCGATGCACAGATACCTGTTGGTGATCCTATTTTCCATCCTTCGCGGTATAGACCGAGAAGGCAAACTGCTGAGTCATGTGACAACTCTCTGTTTACCCCGCTGAGGTCGCAGCAATTTAAAGTCCCATCAGCAATGGATGAAGGTTCCAATTTCTTCACCTCCTCACCTACACCTGCTCTTTCTTCTTCTCCTTCTCGCCCTCCTCCTCCACCCAAATGGGTGGAAAGTGGGGTGATTTATCCCACGACGAGTGCTGAGCTGTGGGAGGACATCACATGTGAAGACAGCAAAGGGTCATCGTAAAGACCGGCAAGAACGAAAAGGCCAGAGTGGATGCGAAGAGATGCCGGCATTTGTCTCCATCATAAGCACGGGGACAAACGGGAGAACCGGCGAAGTCAAAGAGCAGGACGGAAGTTTTCAAGGGCAGCATGAGGAGACAAAGTAGAATATCATAATAAGCCATGTAAAGACAGGCTTATAAAATCAAAAAGGAAGAGCGTGCTCAGCACACCCTAAACTGAAAGGACTCAAGGAAACGCTGAAGCCGTGAGTTGAAACACTCAGAGTCTACGGGAAAGCAGCAGCCTATACGAGAAGCAGCCCACGGAGATGGACAGAGTGCACAGAGTCGCTGTACCCAAAGGCTTCCTCGACGTCCAGCTGTCTCAAGAGGCAGCATATGATTAAGAACCGGCGACTGGCAATGAGTGGAGAAGGATCTATGGAGAGCCAAGGAACAGCTGACGAGGCGTAAGAGCAAGCAAGTTTCTAGCAAAGTCAAGAGCAAAGCGGAGGAGGTGGTGTGTTTGTGAAGAAGAATGTCCATGTGATGGGGGTGGGGTGGCGGTGGAGGCTTTCTGCTGGGTGTGGCATCCTAAGATGGACAACTTCTGTGTTGCCCCCCCACCCCGCATCATTCGTCAGAAAATATCTGTTGTGTTTCTCCAACCAGAAGCCTCGACACTCCATCATAGGACATGGAGTCTCCCCTCACCTTCCTCGCCTCCCGTGCCTTCCTCCCACACTGGCCAATCAGAATAGCTCGCTGTTGGTACAAGATAACTTAGTACTGACCTGACTTGAACTTGCCGATGATGATGGAGGAGACAAAAGACATTAGCTTCTCCTCCCAGCACTCTCCCTACATTGCTGTCTGTAGGTCAGCAAGAATGTGTCTCCCCGTCATAAGCTGCATGCTGGCCCACCAGAAGGATGAGTGGATCCTCAAATGTTGCCCCAAATTGTCGATTGGAAAAAAAATAGCACGGAGACATCTTATTCTTACATCGGCATGGAAAGGACCTGGAATACATTTGCCTTCAAGCATCAAAAAAAGGGAAAAAAAGAACCAATTGTACTGAAGGTGGAAGTCCAAGTGACAGGGAAGGTCTTAGTCAAAAACAGGGCTCCAGGAATGGGTGGGACACAGATCAAAATGCTGCGACCAGCTGATGAAGCACCAGAGGCACCGACTCGTCTATGCCAGCAAATCTGGGAGACAGCTACTCGGCCCACTGACTGGAAGGGATCCATATCTGTGCCCATCCCAAAGACAGGGCGCCCAACAGGAGGACCAAGTGAGAGAACAATCTCATCAATATCACACGCAAGTCCGATTCTGCCGAGGCTCATCCAGCCGTGGCTGCCGCAGTCCACCACTAGGAACAGGAGGGAGAGGGGGAGAACGTGACACCAGCGGGTCTCCTTGCCGATGTCAGATGGTGCTGGGCTCAAAGCAGAGAACATCAGGAAGACATTGGTTGTCAGATGCCATTGAGTTTGTTCCAGTTGGGAACACTCCATGGTGCTCCTGTGGAACTTGTACATGGATCAAGAGGCAGCCGTGTGAACAGAACAACGCTGCATGGTTTACAGTCGAGACAGGAGCGTGTTTTCAGGCTGTGTCTTCTCCCCACCGTCGCCCGGCCTGTATGCTGAGCAAATCACCGGAGAATCTGGCTTATGTGAAGAAGAACAGGATGACAACCAAGGAGTTCACCGAGATGAAAGCGCTTCTGTGGACCTGCAACTCGTACCCAGCTCCTAGACCCCAGGGTCGCCAGTCTGTCTTCATGCATAGGATGAACTGTGCTTCTCAAGAACTACGGATCCAGGATCCTCCTGCAAACAGCAGCTCCGGAGCTTTCCCGGTGTATGAAGCGCAGAAGGAGTGGGCGCACAGAGACAAGAGCGGGTGCAGGGGCTTATCGCAGATGGGGAGTCAGGAAGACCCAGCCTTTGTGAGAACTTGCAGTGAAGAATCATGGGAAGAGCCAGCAGCAGCGGATGTGGCTTCTCCGGCTCATTCCAGTCGCGCTATCCTCTCCACGCCCCAGTGGATGGTCTTGGACTCCCTGGCATGCAGTGGCATGTCTGTAGGGGAGCTGACTGCCTCCGCTTTCTCCGCTGGTGAAGCTGGAGATTTTGAAGACTCCAACGTGCAGCTAAGAGACCGCCGCACAGCGCACTGCAGCAGCTGGGGCTCCACACTTACGTCGTTACAGACCCGCCGAACAACGAGCCGTTCCAAGTAGACACGACTCAAGGATGATAAGGTCTTCCAGAGAGCTCCCCGGCACCCCGGGTCTGCCTACCCCGCTTATCCTTAACACACCAAACCCACACTGAACGCACGTCAGGATGCGCCCTGCCTCCCAGAGGTAGGCGTGTGTGCGCGCGCCAGAGTTCCGTAGCTTGCTGAGGAGTGCAACCAGAGGAACACAGTTGCATCCTGAGACGCGCCTCCAGCACAGATAAAAGGAGCAACGCTTGTCTCCAAGCCCTGATCCTCCGATTCCGAGCCCAGCACAAAACCCATGCATGACACCACTTCTCCCGACCCATGGTCCTCCAGTGGGTTCTGAGCCAAACCAAGCCTGCAGGTGGTTCCCGTGGCTGAAAACCCTTGCGTCTCGTACTTCTGCAGGGCAGGAGTAAGTGTGCTTACGGGCACAGCGTCTTCCCTACGGCATGACCGGGCTAATCTCCATCCCACTAGGGCTCCAACCGCGGGGTATCGTGATGTAACAGGACAAGCCCCGAGAAGCCCTGCCCGCCGCCAAGCACTTGCCCAGCAGATGAAAATGTGCAAGGACCAGAGGCAAAAGTGATGCTGTGGGAAATAGATTGGGGGTCATCAGTACCCCAATCTGTGCGCTCTGTGTCTTCTGAGTAGAGCAACCACTCCCCCTGCTATGAATGGACACAGGGGTACATCCACACCCCAACATGATAGGCATGCTTACGTGTTCCAGACCTGCCGCGAGGGAATAAGTATCACAATTTGATGGCTGGAAGGAGGAGGAGGAGAAGCGGCATCAGGATTGGAGGAAGGCTTATTAAAACCCGAGGCACACCGATGGCACGGCCTTGCTGGCTGAAAGGGAGGGCTTGGAGCCCCTGCCAAAGAAGTAAGTACAAGGGCTTGAGCCTTCGGCATGGATTCCCCCTCGACGTAAAGAGCAACACATCCTCACCGGGGCCGCGAGACATCGGCGCGATCAGCAGAGAGAAGATGGAAGTTGTCAAGGATTTCGGCTGGCTTGGATTCCCAATCAGTGCTCGTGCAAGTAGCAGTGGCGAGATCAAACCATGAGCTGCATTGGGGGAATCTGCTGCGCTGACCTCTTCAAAGTTCTGAAAAGCAAGGGTTTTACGTTGAGGGCTAAGGTGCGCCTGGCCCAAGCCATGTTTTTTCCCATCGCCTCCCGTGCACGTGAAGGTTGGGCATCGACTAAGGACGACCGAAGAAGAATCGATGTGTTCAGATTGTGGCGCTGGTGAAGGACAGGGGAAGTGCATCGACGGGCCCAAGAGCAAACACATCTGTCTTGGGAGAGGTGCGACCATAGCGCTCCTTCAAGGCAGTGGTGACGGGACTTCATCTCGTGCACTTTGGACTTAGCTATCATTGGGGGAGACCAGGCCCTGGAGAAAGACATCATGCTCGGCAAAGTCGGAAGGCCCTCCTCAAGATGGACTGGCACAGTGGCTTCCACGATGGACCCAGCCATGAGAACCACCGCGAAGATGGTGCAGGGGCGGGCAGGGTTTCCTTCTGTCCTACCTGACAACAGCAACCATGACGACGACGACTAGTGACATGACACTGAGCATCCTCTCATGCTCCTGATGCCATATCCAGCCTGGAAGACGGCAATGAGGAGATAAAAGATCTAGCTCCCATCGGCGGCTGCAGCACCAGGGAGAGAAGGCGGGAAGGGCTCCTGACCCCTGCGTGGGGATGCGGGGGATCTTCACGGCCAAGAAAAGAGGTCACAGCACATATGCATGGCTCTGGGGACCAAGCCGTTAAGCACTTGCCTGCTCACTGAGAGGTTGGGGGTTCAACCCCCCTGCCCCTCCAGCAGCTCCGTGTGCGAAAAGACCCAGCCATCTGCGTGCCCAAAGATGACACCTGCAAACGGCCGCTGTCAGACGGTTCACATTCGCAGTAATTGTATAGGAAAGGGGCTTGGGTGGCGGCGCCTTGGGGTGAGGGTTGGATAGGTACCTACAAGCCCGTGGTTGCAACTCGCCAGTGGCCCCAGGGAGAGAGAAGAGGCTGCCTGCTCCTGCCTCAGAAACCCAAAGGGGTCGCTCTGAGTCGGGTTGACTCGACGGCCGTGGGCTTGGTCCCTGCAGGACAGGCCCATCTTTCTCCCCATCTGATTGAACTCCTGCCCTTGTGGGTGGCAGCCCACCGCTTAGTGCCCTGTGCCACCATCCTAGAATCCCTCCACGGCGCCCGCTGTGGTTGCCGCCACCACATTGGACACGCGCTGTCTGCTGGGAGGAGAGGGAGCAGCCCACCCACTGGGACCCCCACAGTCCCATCTCATCTCCCACACCCCATGCAGGAAGTGCTCTGACCACCCCCACTTATCAACCCCGTGCTCACTCACACAACGAGGTGCGGTGCCCAAGATCTCCCCAGATCGAGAAGCCAGTGCACCATCCAGTGGCAGCATGCTGTGCTGGGGGACGGAGTCGGGGCTGAAGAGCGCCCTGAGGCTCTGGTGAAGGTGGAAGGGTGGTCAGGAAGGGGACTGTCAGCTGGCCGAGGGCCGGGACTGGGGTGAGATGGTGCTTAGGAGAGGAGATATGAGGAGAGCCAATGAAGGGCCCAAGCTCTCCCCCCACCCAGCCGGCAGATCTAGGCCTGTGAGTCTGCCCTCCAGAGTCCCCCCGTTGAGCAAACTCAGGAGACGGCCTGCTGTTGTCTGTTGTCCCCACTCTGGCAGTCCCATGCACGGCCAAACCACACCTGCCTGGCCCTCAACCCGCTTCTCCAGCCCATGGGGCAGCCACTGTGTGTTCTCAGAGCCTTCCTGCCTTGGGGTGCACCTTTCAGTACTTGCAGGGGTGGGTGGGGGGGACGGTGCTCTGTTGTGATTGTAGAGGTATCTCTTAACCATTCTGCTCCTGGGGCTGACCCCACAGAATCGAGAGCCAGAACCCAGACAGACGCACTTGCGCGGGGTGTTGGCTGCGGTGTGGCTCACAGAAGTGGAACGGCAAAGCCATCCTAAGTGCCCACCAACAGATGGGTGGTCAACCAGATGCGGGCTCTCCATATCAGTGGTTCTCAAGCTGGGGGCCGAATGACCCTTTCAGTGGGGTCGCCTAAGACCATCGGAACACACATCTTTCCGGTGATCTTAGGAACCAAGACACTGCTCCTTTGTCTCCAGGCAGGTCTGCCCACATGCAGATACACCCACCTATGAGTACTCACCGTGAAGACTGTTACCCATGCTACACCATCCTTCAAGATCACATTTCATTGATTTGTCATTAGAAATAAACATTTCACAATATATAATGACATATTGTTTTGTGATTCATCACTATATGTTGATTATGTTCAGTTTATAACAATGAAAATACATCCTGCCTACCAGATAGTCACATGATGATTCATCACAGGAGCAACAGGACAGTCATGAAGTAGCAACGAAAATAATGTTATGGTTGGGGGGCCACTGCCACACGAGGCGCTGTATGAAAGGGGCGCAGCTTGAGGAAGGTCGAGAACCGCCGCTCTAGGTCGTTGCTAGGCGTCGGCAGGTCAGTCCCTATGCATAGCGCAGTGACCCTGCGCCCAACAGAGTGCCGTCCACTGTGTCCATCCCTCTCCTAGGGACGTCTTCCTTTGCACGGACCTTCTGCTTTCCCAAGCACGATGTCCTGGTCCAGGGACAGGTGTTTCCTGGTAGCACGTCCGAGTAGGTGAGGCCATTTCACCATGTTTGCCACTAAGGAGCATTCGACTGAGTTCCTTTCAGGACAGATTGGCTTGTTGTGTTGGCCGCCCATGGCCCTTCAAGAGTCTTCGCCAGCACCCGCATTCGCCTGGTCACAACGCTTCCAGCTAGGCCAGGCAGAGAGAAGCACGTAGCTTTGCTTCATAGTACACCCCGGCTGAGCCTTGACAACAGTCTCTGAGCACATAGACTGGAGCCTCTCCCGCAGTTGGTCTGCCCGGTGACCCTGCTGGTATTTGAAATGCTTGGGACTCAGCCTCACGGCAGCAACCGGGGCCACTAACCGGGCAGCAAGAGGAAACGGATGGACCGTGTCTCAGTCAGGCATCTTAATTAAGGGGCCCTGGATGTACAGTGGGTTAAGCATTGGGCTTCCAACCAACCAGTCCATAGTTCAAATCCACCAGGAACTCCAGGGGAGAGGGAAAAACAAATGAGGCGTCTTCTCCAGTAAAGAAGAGGATCAGATACCAAGGGCTCAAGTAGGAAGAAAATGTTTTGAAAATGATGATGGCAACATATGCACAAATGTGCTCGACCCAATGGGATGTATGGATTGTGATAAGAGCTGTAAGAGCCCCCAATAAAATGAGTTATATATACAAAAAATACAAAGATTTATCCCCTCTAAAACCCCATGGGATAGTTGAGCGCTATCCTACGGGACCACTGGAGTCCGAATGGACTTGATGGCACTGGGTTTTGATCGACACGAGCTAGTCCCCAATAGTACATTCCAACATGCCACGCAGACTAGAATGATTCATGAAATATTTTACATTCTTTCTGGGTTTCTTCCTAACAAGCCCCAAGATCAATGTGTGGGTTACCTCTCCAGCGAGGGGCCCCTGCATTCCAAGGGCTCTGTGTCCACATGTGGCCGGCAGCTGCCCTGTTGGACAGCCTGGCTTGAGTTCAGGAATAGAGCTGGGGGTGGGGGTGGGGTGGGGGGGTGTTGCTTTTTTTTTTTTGCTGTGCTAGAGGATTTCAAGTAGATTCTGAAGACCTTGGGGGGTCTTAGGGGCTGGGTGCAGAAGTAGTGAGTGAGCCCTCAGCCTTGAGCCTTGGCGCAAGCCCAAGCCACTGGCCCCACCCTTCGTTTCTGGGTTACATTCTGGAGCTCTGTGTACCAGTGGGCGCCCTTGAAAACAGCACCCTCTTGCTTAAGGAGGAAATCCCGCCCGCGCGTCTCTGGTTTGCTTCAACCTCCACCCCCGCTGAGGTAGTTCACCTGGAATGTTTCCACTTGGGAGTTGACCAAGATTTGAAATAAAAAATTCAGCAACGGATTTTTCCCCCTCCCACCCCCAGCCCAATACCTTCTCCTGCGTAGAGGCAGTTTGTTTTCTGCAAACACCCACGTGTCTGGCAGGCTCTGCCGGTGAGCCTGTGTGAGCAGCCGTGCACAGAGCAGCCCGGTCTGCCACGTCGTCCCCGCTGCTGATGTCATGCAAACCCAGGAAGCCACCCGTGCACCTGGTCGGCGGTCTCCACGTGGACTCCCGCAGGCGCTTGCAGACGGGCTAGGGTTAGTGCCTGGGGCCACGCAGCGGGGAGACCTGAGGAGCCCACTTCCTGGGCCCCTCAGTTGGCCCTCCAGCTCAGTGAGAGTCTTTGGGTGTAGGGCGATATTGGGGAGTAAGGGCCCTGGTGGTGTAGTGATGATGTGTCCGGCCGCCGCCCTCCAGGCTAGCAGTTCAAAGCCACCAGCAGAGTGGGACCGAGATGAGGCCTTCTACCCACTCGAAGAGTGACCATCTTGGGAACACACAGGGGCAGCCCTACCCTGCCCAGGAGGGTGGGCACGAGCGCCAATGGGCTCGATCGATGGCAGTGAGCTTGGCTTTGGTCGGGGACTCTTGGGAAGCTCAGAAGTGGCACATTCTGGAAAGAAACACCCGGGTCCGGGTGGGGCCGTGATGAACTGCTTAGACCCCATGCAGAAAGGCCAGTGGTCCAAACGTAAGCACAACCAGCGGCCCTGCCAGAGAATGGGCTGGCCATCCGCTCCCACGAATATGGTTGTTGTCAGGTGCCCTGCAGTTGGCCCCGACCCCTGGCGACCCCGGGCACAACCGACGGAAACACCGCCTGGTCCAGCGCCGTCCCCACACTGCCCCTGTGCCTGAGCCCGTGTGGCAGCCCGGCGTCCATCCCTCTCACTGAGGACTTTCTTCCTCTCCCCACCGCCCCTCGGCTTGGGCAGCACAGTGTCCTTCTCCAGGGGCTGGTCTCTCCCGACAACACATCCGGAGTGGGTGAGACCAAGTCGGCCGTCCTTGCCTCCAAGGAGCACTCTGAGTTCTTCTCCCAAGACCGTGTCCCGCCCGGAAACCGTGTGCTGCAGAACCACTCAGCCCCGGGGGGGCCATGAGTTCCCTTGAGTGAAGCCACCCAAAGTACTCTTTGCTCCCCCCCCCCCCAGGCCTTCAAAAGTCTTCCTGGGTTTGGAGAGAGCAGAGGGTCGGAAACGGTCTGAAGTTCTTGGGGTGTGGGCGCTGGAGGTGCAGACTCCAATAGTGAGAGAGAGGCAGGCGAGTCCCCAGATTCCGACCCCAGAACGTGGGCTGCATCCCCAGCCCAAGGCCGGCGGGACGAGGGGTTGTGGGAAGGTGGGCAGGCGGGCCTTGCTCAGTGCCACTGGGGGAGATGATTGTTCAGAGGTTAGGTTGAGGTTGTTTCCGCACGGCAGCTGGAGAGCCACTTTAGACAGCCCTGTGGTCTCCAGGGAGCCTTTCCTGCGGAGGGAAGGAAATTGTTGGGCTCATGGAATGGGGAAGCAGCCAAGGGCTCTGGGAGATAAGACCTGGCCCATCAGCCAGTGTTTTTGTTTCAGCATGTTCCAGGGTACAGCCTCTTTGCCTCCCAAATCCCCGTTAGTCCCACGATAACGCTCGTTAGTCTTCGCTCCAGCTGGGGCTTCCACCCAATGAAAACGTGGACATTCCACCCAACGGCCCATCAGTTTCCCAGTAACCGCGAGGGTGATAGTCTCTTCCCCCTTGGAGACAAGGCCTCACCCATCCACTACTGCGCCTGCAAGTGCCCTGCCCTGGGGCCAACTCTGACTCCAAACAGCCCCACGGGGCAGGAGGGGAAGAGCTGCTCTCGGGGTCTCAGACACTGTCCATCTTTACAGGAGCACACAGCCTCCTCGTCCTCCCACGGAGTGGCTGGTAGGCTTGAACTGCCGACCTCGTGGTCAGCATTCCATCACTTCACCTACTGTGCCCCCAGGGATCCTTATGGTAGTCCATCCAGAACTAAATCCACGGTCAGAGTCGGTTCCAGCGCACCACACAGGGTTTCCGAGGCTGTGAATAGTTAGAGGAGCAGACAGCTCAAGGTTCCCCAAAGAGTGACCAGTGGGTCTGAACCAACGGCCTTGCTGTCACCAGCCCAAGGCTTAGCCAACCGCGCCACCGGAGGGAACTCCTTGGGTAACCTTAGGTGTTCATCGTTTCCACCAAATATGGGCAATGTTCTCCACCTACAGTGATGTTACTTGGGGTACGTGTTGAGGATCGGGGTACAGGGCATCCTCAGCCTGGAGGGAGGGCGGGTGAGCTCTGTCATGGGTTCTGGACATACCTGGTTCTCCCAGAACATTCAAGAGCTTGCCCTTGGGGGCATCAGTGCCACGTTGACATTTTCTCAACAGAATGTGTTTCTGGAAGGCTCCCATGGCATCCACTCTCCTCCCGAGCCCGTTGGGCAGGGGCCGAAGCCTTCTGTGTTCTGTAGAACAGGCCGTTGGTGAGATCATCCCAAGGCTTTGACATTCACCATGAGAAGACGTGAGCACAGTTGTCGCGAAGACTCCCCGCAGACAGGGCTCTGGAGAGGACACTGGGAAGAAGCTAACTCTTCCTGGGTCCTTCCACGTTGGTTCTCCACTGCGTCTCCTGCCCCCCAGCACCCCCAGACCCAAGAACCTTCTCATCTCTTGGAGACCATGGGGGTGTGAAGGGCTTGGTGATCTCCGTTGAGGACATGTGGGTCTGAGAACTTCCTAGGGACGTGGGTCTTCTCCGGGAGCAGCCCCAGCCTGGGGGGAAGGACACCGCTTGCCCGGCTGTTTTTGGGAGTTCCCACAAGGGGGCCCTCTTGAGCTTTGGTTGGGGCCATTGGGAGGCCGGTACAACCCAGCGCCCGCTTCTCCAGCCCCGGTCTCCCAGCCCAAGGTCACACACCTGGTCTCCCGTCCACCCACCCTGCTCTTGGGTGAAGACGAATCCTTGGAAGCCAACCTTGGGCCCATGCCTCCCTCCCACGGGGGTAGGTCTTCACTCCCGCTCATAGGGGCAAGAGCTATAGAGGCTGAAGGGTGAGAGTGATGGGCCGGCCAGTCTTCCCTCCTTTCGAAGGAGCCTGCAGCCCCCAACACTCGGTCTCACACATGGATCCTGGGATCACACAAAATGGCACCCATGGCTTCATGGGCAAGGGAACCAACCCTCTGGGCCCCTCAGCCTCTCCCTGAAGACCCGGCGAGGGGGTTTTGGGGGTCAATGGTTACAGGAGGCGCAGAGATCTTCAATGTGGGGAAATTGTTGTGACTACACACCTGGGTTTTTCATACCTTGGGTAGCGGTTCAGTCCGTGGTCTTGCTCATACATCCCCAATTGGGAATTTCCCGGGAGGGCTGTTTTCCTGTGGGCAACACGACGCCCCCCCTTCTGCTGGAGGTTACTAGAATTCCTTTATGAAGAGAAAGTGATATTTAATCGTGTCATTGTTTCGCCCTCCGGAATATTAATGTGCTTTCCGTTGTTTCGGGAGACAGGCGGACTGTCAGTCCAAGACCTCGTTTTAAATTACCATACAAATAGAATTCCAACAACGCAAATATTGGCTTAAGTGTCGTAGACGAGGGGGGGGGAGACGGGTTGGCTTCCTACACGTTAAATAAACAGGTTGGTAATTCTTGCCACCCCTGACAGCCCTGGGACCCGCCTGTCCTCTTCTCTGAAAGAGGGTGTGCGTCTAGCCCTCGAAGGGACAATGGCCGTATCCCTGGAAGGGATCCCGCCAATGAGCTCATGGGACATCGGTGATGGTGCAGGCCACAGCGCTGCACTGTGCACTTCTCGGCAGATGACCAAGTGACCCCACCCCCCTACCAGCCTTCAGGGCCCACACGGACGCTGCCCGCTTCCTACAGGTTTGGGAAAAGGGAGAGGTTGGCAGGGTGTGGAGCCCCGAGGTGAACACAGTGGGAAGCCAACGGCAAGGCTGGAGGTTCCAGCCCTCCTCAGGGTACTTTGGAAGAAAGAGCAGGTGTGCGCCCCCCTTCAGAAGAGTCGGTGGAGCACGGTGCCTAGGGGACGCATGCGGGTCACACGGGCTAACGGCACCCGTCCCCGGGCACCGAGGACCAAACCCCAGCCCTGCACTGGGAAGCAGATGGTCAGGTCCCTCTCCCTTAAATCACCCCCTTTCAGGTGGCAGCCCACCACTTAGGGGTTACCGATCAAGTGCAGCACCCCGTTCCCTTGCCTCGCAGACACACAGGGAAGGATGGTTTTAGTATCGCCGGGTCCCTACTGTCGCAGGAGCGCGCCTGAGAGTTGGACGGTGACCAGAGACGAGGGAGAGTCAGGGAGAGGGTGAGCTGCCACACCCAGTGCTTACCACCAGTCAGCAAACACAGAAACACGTGACGCGACATGGCCGCTCACCCCTCAGCAGCCCACCGGCGTGCGTCCCCGCTGGCCCCAGATGTAGCAGCACCCTCTCCATCTCTGGGTCCGGGAAGCCCAGGAGGGACTCTGGTCTACTGGGAGCATTGGTCTCCACCACAGGGCCTTGGCCCAGTGTGGGCACGCCGCATGCTTTTCTCAGACGGCAGACTAGCTTTTGTTTCTTTGTACACGCACATACATGCACTTAGCAACCGGCATGATTTCTTTAAACGAGGCCTTGCACACGTATGACTGACAACCTATCGTTTACACTTACTCACCGAGAGATTCTTGGGGTTCTCAAGGAGTTGGTTCATTTTATTTGGGTCTATACAGTCAGCGCCAATGAAGCGGCCATCGCGATCTTCAGGCGATGGACCGCACTGAGCGCGTCTCTGGATAGCGGGAAGCTAGGACGGCGCGTTGAGGACGAAGGTGCGCCTGGCGTGCGCCGTGGTCGTTTCAGGCCCCTCATCCGCATGGGACAGCTGGGCAACCACAACAGGGGTCACCGAAAAGCCGGTGCCTGTGAAGTAGGGACGGCGAAGGATACTGAACCAGACCACCTAAAGAAAGGACAAATCTTAGACGAGAGGATGGCCAGACTTTGTCTGTCTGTCTTAGAGACATCAGAGGAGGGACCAGTCCCTGGAGAGGGACTTCGTGCTTGGTATTGTAGGGATCCACTGACAGAGAGGAAGCCCTCACGGTGGTGGACTGACCCAGTGGCTGCAACAGAGGCTCAAACAGGACAGCGGCCGTGAGGAGATGGCAGGGCGGAGCATCGTTTCGTTCGGTTACACATAAAGCCACCGTAGGTGGAGACTGGTCCCATGGCTCCTAGCAGCAGCAGCAGCAGCAGCAACAATGTAACAGAGTTTGAGAAAAGTCCGTTTTGTTCAGTAAAGCTGCAGGAAGTAGGGTCTGCTCGTATTGTGCAGGGGAGGGGAGGAAGGAGATGAGGGAGGGGCTGGCCGAAGCAGGCAGGCATTGTGAGAGCCCTGACCCTGGTCAGGGATTGCCCCACCAAACCCAAAGCAACGCTCAACTTGCAGTGGAGTCCTGAAAATATATTTTAGAAGGTGCACCGTGAGAGGCGGAAGTCTTTCTACCCAGAAGCCCTGGTTCCTCCCTGCAAAAGAGGTTGTGGTGATGGTACCCGTGCCCTCCCGGAAGGTGGTTCCACCCAGACCGCTCCCCACAAGTGCACGCTGCCCGAAGCGGCGCCCAGTGCAGCATCTCCTGACATGCCGCCCTGCACTTTGCCCTTGGCGCGCACAGCCAGTCTGAGAGCGCGTCGGGATCGATTCAATGACAGTGTGTTAGGTTTGGTTGGGTTTGAGTTCAGACTCCCCCAGATGCTTTCTTGTGATCTGGGTGGAAGTTTACAGAGCAAAATTGGTTTTCCACTCAACAGTTCCATACATTCTGAGTCGCCATCCCTACCATGTAACAGTGTTCTTCCCACTTCCTCCCTAAGCTTCCCCTCCCCATCCCCCTTCTTCTCTGACCCTCCTCTGCCTTCTGGAGTAGATGCTGCCCCTGCACCCGCACATGGGCAACCGCTGTCTGTGTGTGTTTCTCCGGTGTCACCGTCCACCCTCGAGGCCTGTTGTTTGGCTGAAAATTGAATTGTGTGTGGGGAGGGGGGTGGGGGGGTGGGGTTGAGTTCCGTTTCTGACCTGAAACAAGTCTGAGGGTTATAGTCTCATGGGTCCCACCTATCGCTACACGCCTGTTTTCTTCCTTTTTTCAAATGAGAGTTTTGTTTCAGGATGTCTTCCCACTCTGTCCCTGGTCTCGTCGTGTGGTCCCTTTCCGGGCAGTCGGGCACTATCTAGTTCTTCTGGTTCAGGGTCATGGGGCTGGGGTTCCCATAGTCCATTATTAGTTCTCCGGACTAATTGTTTGCTCGTGTCTGTGACTTTTCCTATTGGCTTGCATTGAATGAGCTTTGAGGACCCCTTTGCTACGCACCAAAGTAGGATTTAGACCATCATCATTGTGAACTATGCTGTGCCAATTGGCATTTGATGTTCTTTGAGACGATGGTCCGAGTCTCCGGGCCCGGGGATTCATTCCCTCAAGCTGTTTGGGTGTGTCTAAGAAGTTTTCGTAACTTCGTACCCTGTTTGCTCCACCCCCTCCATGGAAACGTTAAACACCCATTGACAGATGCCCTCTGCGAAGCTCACATCTATGAATAGTATATAAGTATAAATGAATATTCATGGCTCTGGTCCCATTTGCCTTCCATCCCTCATTCAGCCTGAGTGTTCAGACTCATTCCTTCTGGAAAAGGCAAACCACTGACCCATCATCTGGATGGATCTCGATTTGGTTAATCAATTCCCCGGTGATGGTCCTGTAGGTTGTAACCTTAAAAGCAAACACAAAAGCATGACTAAGCAATAAGACAGGGAATGTATTGTTAGATGTTTCCTGGTGTGAATTTTCTGAGGGTGGCACGGAGAAATTCCTAGCAGAGAATTGTATTTGCTTTTAAGACGTTGTACCGATTTATCCAAGTTTTCTTCCCGAGATATTTCCCCGCGTCCGTCAGCGGTGTAGAACAGCAGCTGTGCCCGTCACCTTTGACCTCCCTGGGTATGGTCAGGCATTTCCTGTTCTGCGAGGCTCCTACTTGAACCCTGAGAGAGCAACTTCCAGTTGAGGGAAGTTCGTGGTGAACGACATATTTAGGGGCTGACAAGTTGACAAGGCGATACCACAAATAAGCAGGTCCTGGGAGAACTCAAATCCATCCACTTGGGATTGTGTTCCCTGATACAGCTCTGGCTCAAGTCACCACCATTTCCCACGGGAAAGACTGAAAGCGGCCCTTCCCTCGGTTCCTGGCACCCACTCCATCGCCGTAATCCAGTCCCCACAAAGCAGCCCCTGCTTTTGTGATATGCTATCTAAATACTTTGAGGGCACTCCCTGTCCCCGGCACAGCTAGTTCGGATATGAATCACTCATAGAATCTAGCTTAAAGTAAAAGAGGCCTCCTAGTTCCCCAACGCCCCACATGAGCTGAAGGTAGGGTCAAATGCCAATATCAGCACTGCCCATGATCTGGGGTCGAGTGATGCCCGGCTCCTGATGCCCCTCAGATCCCCAGGAGAGGAAGATAGGCACCACTTTTTGAGGAGAGCACAGTCATTTTTGGTTCCAACGTTTCTCATAGATTAAGAACAAACATGTGTAAGCTCCCAGTTAAAGACCACCAAACCCACAAGTAAAAATCTCTTAAGAGATAAGAGTTACAAGAAACAACAAAAAAAATGACGCCTCAAGGACTTCAGGTGTTGGGAGTATCTATTGTTGAACACACAAGGCCATGCATGAAATGCTTCGTGAAATGAAAGATGTAGTCTAAAAAAATAATAAGCAAATGACATGAGTCTATAACAATAACCAAACACATTTGAAAAGGAGTCAACTAGAACGTTGAGAATAGAAAATATAGCGGTTTAAATAAAAACTTAGTGGGTAGGTTAGGGAACTGTTTAGATACAGGTGAGCAAAGTATTGACACCTGGGAACAGTGATGTAACAAAATTACCCAAAATTCAGGAAAGCGAGGGCTGGAAACTGAAAAGAAGGGAAAAACAAAGAGGTTGAACTGTCCAGAAGCTACGGCGAGACTGTTCAATGAATGTTTCCTGGCAGCAGAGGAGCCATGGATGAAGAAAAAAATGTCTGACGATTTTCCAGAACCGACCAAAAAGGTAGATTGATACCTGCCCACTGGTAACAGCAAGGCCAGGGAACTGTACCAAGCATATTTGATGTTTATCAGAGTAATAAAGAACCAGCACTTGAGATGCAAGAAAATCAAAGACAACAAGAGCAAGTAAGTGCCAGGCTAGATTTGTGGACCCAGCAAAATAATATTTCAGAAGGAGAGCGAAACAGAAATAAGGGCAAACCACCCTGAGACTGTTTAACCACTGCACTAAAGACCCTTCTAAATCACAGACTGCACCAGGCAGGACAAGTTACCGAGAGGAAGGTCCATATTTTAAGAAGGAATAATGAGCAAAATGCTGGAAAATGTTATTTTAAAAAAAGGAATGAAATTGTAATGGTCTAAAATTTAAAGGGACAAATAAAATGAACAGAGACATACTACCATGCCCAACAACTTGAAAATAAAAATTGCTTTCAAGAACATATGGAATATTTACAAAAATTAAGCTAACAGTAGGCCATGAATTAAGTCTCAACAAAATCAAAGAATTGGTATCATACAAACCTCATTGTCTGATCACAATGCAACTAAATTAAAAATAAGTAATAAAAATATTAATTAAAAATATATTTGGAAAGTAAAAAGATACCTCTAAAACACCCATGCATTAAAAATAATGGGGGGGGGGGAAACTAACCCCGCCCCCCAGAACCCAGAACTTAGAAGTAGGAAAAATGAAAATAGTACCAAAACTTGTAGAATGCAGACAGCAATACTCTGAGGTAGTCTTATAGATTTATATTTAAAGGAAGGGAGTTTAAAAAATTAATGATAATTAACACTTTAAGAAGTCAGCAAAAGAAAAAAGAGTAAACCAAAATAGGTGGGAAGAAGAGACAATAGAGAAGACTTTGATAAAACAAAGCTATCCAGTGCTCATCAAGAAGACTCAAGCTGGTTCTCGAAGCTCCTCACGAAATACATAAACTCGGGGCACCTGCTGCCAGTGAATCGCTGCCGACTCCCAGCGGCCGATGGGACAGAGTCGGCCTTCCCTGCGGAGTGCCCAAGGCAGCCAGTCTCTCTCAGAGCAGAGCCAGAGACCTCCCCTACAGGGCAGCTGGCACATTCAAACTGCCGACCTTGCAGTTAGCAGTGAGGTGCCAGGGTCCCTAAAAGTTTGCCTCTGGTAAGATCGATGAAGGAAAAAGAAAGGAAGAAAGAGGGGAAGAATAAAGGATAGAGGAAGAGAAAAAGGAAAGAAATAAATGAATAAAATTGTTTATTAAAGGGGCCATAAATTACACACCCAGCAGATTTTTTTCTTAAAAAAAGGAGTGTAAGAGGCAGGACAGTGGGAGGCGTGCCAGCGAGAGGAGGAGACACCAAGAGTGGGGCTGGGAGCCTATGCACAGCGGTGCCCCTTCGTCACCAAACAGAAGCAGCCCAAGGCGCCCAGCCACCCGGGTGAACATTTTGATCACAGGTCCATGTAGGGATTCTGATCACAAGAGGGACATGTACGATAGATGCTCACGTTTTTGAGGACTACAAGGTTCCTGTAGCCGTGAAAGCTGGGCACGCTTCCGAAACAGTCGTCCCGAAATCATCTCTGAATTGTAAGCCGAAAAATATCCCTGAAGCTAAAAAAATTCAAGCACTAGTTTAACTTAACTAGTAATGAATGTCTGTCTTGAGAGTTACGTTCTTCAAAAAACTACCTGTACGGGGTTTGGTACCAGGGACGCCAAAGTTCAGATATGAGCCTCGGGGAGCGAAAACAACAGACCTTAGCGGACAGTGATGCGGGTTCTCGAGAGAGGAGCGACTCCGAGGAGAGAGTAAGAATGTACAAACCAAGGAAAATGTTAGACTGGTATGCGTGTCGCTGTGAGTACCCTCGACAACAACAAACTTAATAAAGCCACGAACAATAGACACCGAGCGAAGGAGCCTGAGGGTGATGTGCAGCGAGCCTCACGGCATTGCCCACGTGGAAACTGGTGAATGGCTCCGTGCTCTGCTGGTTTCTCGGCTGCCATAGCCATGAACCGAGCTTGCTGAGGAGCCCTGCAGTGGGGGAGGAAAGAGAAACAAACGGAATCCACAAGGTCACATGCATAGAATGATTACGCCTGCCTGGTTCCAAGCCGCCGAGCCACCAGCAGGGGAAGAGGCCTGGCCATCTTCTTGGGTGCCTGTCACGGGGCGGGGGGCTCTGTGCAGCAGTAGCACACACATGAGGGGGCTTTTAAAAGTGCATGGGAAAATGGAATGAAAAGATAATGGAATTTTCCCGGGCACTTTGAAGCCTTCATCACGAGACCTAGACCTTTGTAGATGGCTCACTGTCATTGAGCTGATGCCGGCTCTTAGTGACCCTGCAGGACAGGAGAGAGCATCCCCTGTGAATGTCTGAGGCTGTCACTCTTCATGGGAGTAGACAGTTCTCTCTCTCTCTCTCTCTCTCTCTCTCTCTCTCTCTCTCTCTCTCTCTCTCTCTCTCTCTCCACACACACACACACACACACACACGTTCCATTAACTGTTAAATATCTTGTGTAGGAATGTAAAATCCACCAAAACAAAACACAATAAAACGTAACAACAACAAAAAGGAGAGGATTTCCCCCCCTCAGATGAGCTCTCCCAGACTTCCAGGGACAGATCATTCCAGTTGCCCAGGAGCCCCCGCCCCTTCTGGGGTCCTGCATTCCAAAGGGCTTTATGGAGTCTGGCATTGATTCAATTTGTGGGGCGGCACCGGGGCCTTTTTTAAGATCAAAGAATGTGACAGGATCAACTTGGATTTGGCATATGTAAAAGGACCATCAAGGCTGAGAAGAAAAAATGTCTCAACAGACTAGAATCTGTATCAAGTTGACGAAGGCTTCACACCACCAAATCCAGACAGAGAGTATCCTATTGCGATTAATCAGCAGATCCAGGCTGCCATCCTCTCTCTCATCCGTGTCTCATCGTTACTGAAGAAGAATCACTGAGGTTTCCCGTTCTCCTTTCCTCCGATGAGGCCGGGAAGGCGGTTCGGTCCTTCCTCTCCCATTGCCGCCTGGGAAGAGTGCTGGCCGTTGAGCTGTGGGAATGTTCCTCCTCAGGGCTGCGTCCCCACACTCTCCCACGCTTTCTGCACAGCTGCCCCATTCCCACGAGCTCCTTCCCCGTGGGCTGCAACCCCGCCGCCATGACCAGCTTCCCTCACTGTGTGCACCGCACCGCTCTGGGCATGGGCGGCGAGGGGCAGCTCAGGAGCAACACAACGCGGGATGCCCTGATGGCAGCTGGCTGTTGCGAAGTGCCACCAAGTCAGTTACAGCTCGTGGAGGTGGCCCGATGGATAACGGAACAAAGCCATGCACAGTCCTGGGCCATCCTCAGTCAGGGCTAGATTTGACAACCCCTGTGTCCATCCATCTCCTTGACCGCCTGCCTCTTTCCCACTGACCCCCTGCTTTCCCAAGTGTGGTGTCCGTCTGCAGGGACTGGTCCCTCCTGAGGATACATTCAAAGAAAGCCAGGCAAAATCTCAACAGCTTTGCTTCTCAGGGGCATTTGGCTGCACCTCTTCTAAGACGGAGCTCTTGGTGCTTCTAGCTGCCCGTGGCATGTTTGTGATTCCTTGGCAGCGCCCTGGTTCAAGGACATCCATTCTTCCTTGGTCTCCCTTCTTCACGGCCCAGCCTTTGCATTCCTAGGAGGTGATTGAAAATCCATCTGCAGCCCCATGTCAGGATGGGAGTCAGGTGGTACAGTGACAGAGAGAGACCCTTGTGACTGGAAGCCAGTTCTACACCAGCTCAGCAAGAGAGAACTTCACAGAACACACAACCAGATCCCACTAGCGTAAAGAGTTTGCAACTCAATGTTTCTAGTAGAACCCCAAAGTACCAATGGGGACTCCATGCTATGGGCTGAATTGTGTCCCCTCAAAATAAGCGTTGGAATCCTAAACCCTCTACCTGTGGATGAAACCCAGTTTGGAAACAGGAAGCTGTTTGTTATGTTAATGAGGCCTCCCCATTGCCCTGGGTGCCTTAAACCTACCCCCTCCGAGTTACATAAAGAGCAGGCTATGCATGGGACAACATGGGTGACAGGTGCTGCGTGATCCCCCACAAACGGAGGAGCCAAGGAAGGCACGGAGTGGCCCACTCCAGAAGAGTTCTTTACAGCCCCGGCTGGGGACACATCTGTCCCAGTCTGTGTCGGTTACATAATCTGTCAACTGGTGAAGGGGTGGAGAGAGGATCCTGGGAACTCCTGCTTTCCTCCCTCTAGGTGGGATACACGCGCTCTCTGCCTTCCCTTTCCTCTGCCTTCCCTTTCCTGCGGTTGAGACACTCAGGGGGCTGGAAGAGACACCTGGAGACACACGCCAGTGCTGAGATGCTTCCACTGACACTGGACTCACAAGACTGTCCACCCACTGGCCTGTGATCTTCCTGCATTTGGCATCATTGCACATGTTGCTTGAGTCTGAAGAGGAACTTACAGACTGGTATTGGACTTAGGGGCTAATATCAGACTTCTGGACTTGATGCTGGGCCGGGATGTTTTCTCAGTATACAATTGCTCTGTGATAGAAAGTTCTCTCTTACACACATTAGAATGTCCATGAATTTGCTCGTCTAGTCCACCCGGACTCACATGCTGCCATGTTGTCGTTGGGTCACATCTTCTGTGCTGTCCAGCCTCGTGCAGTCCGGCTCACCACGAGCCCACAGACACGGAATGAAATCCAGCCGGGCTGCTGCGAGCCCTCCTCAGTCTTCCAGTCGAGCCCATCGCTGCAGCCACCGTGTCAGTCGCCCAGCCGTGGCAGCACTAAGAAACAGTCCACGACGTTACACACCCAAACCCCAACCCACCCACGGTCATCGAGCGGATTCTGACGCATAGCCCCTGTGGAGGATTCCCAAGACTGAACCTTTCCCCTGAGGAGCAGCTGATGGGTTTGAACTTCCAACCTCATCGTCAGTTGTAGTTTGACCCCTGACCCACAGTGCCACCAGGATTCCTTCCAGTCATGTGTGGCAGCAGAGGCATGGGGTGGAAGGTGGAGAGGGAATAAGCCACAAAAGTAGGAGAAATTGTTTCTGAACTGAAAATGCTAAAACAGCTGACAGATTCAACCTTTTCTCTTTTTTTAAGTCTGACTTTCTAAACACTACTCTGCATCCCCACTGGGGGTTTCCAAAAGGACCCTTGCAAGAGAGATCTAGACATGATCTTTGTGTTAGGCAGGGTTTTCTAGAGAAACAAAACCAGGACACTTATCTTTATATATATATATATATATATATATATATATATATATATATATATATATATATATATATATATGGGTTTACAAGCAAGAGTGAATATAACAGCTAATTAATCCACACAGCAGTACAGAGGGCGCAGTTCAACTCACTTTCTTGGAACAGTTAATATGCTAGAAGTCCTTCAACTCACATGGGCTTCAGGGGTCCAAGATCGAGGAAGCAGACAGCAGAGTCTTCCCTTGGGCAAGACGGGCAGAGTCTGCCTGCAGGCAGCAGACAGCAGGGTGGGTCAGCAACAGTCAGTAGCTCAGTAAAGCAAGCCTGAAGCCATCTTGAATTCAAGCAGTGCACAGGGGCAACAGACTCCACCAGTCTCAAGCTCAAGCTGTGTACACACTAGCAGCATGGCAAAGCAGGCCTCGAAGGAGCCTCAAGCTCTAGTGACATGATCCACAGGTTGACTTGGCCCACAGGTAGTGCAGCTCAGTAGCTCAAGCAGCGGCACATTGTTCCAGTCACCAGGGAGGAAGATGAAGTTGGGATGTTGTCCATCTTTATTTATCTCTGTTGCCCTCCAGTAAAGCTGCGACCTGATTGAACTCTGTCCACCTCTTCCTGTTGGCCTAGTTGGCACAATAAACCTAACTATCATAATTTCGTTAAATTAGAAAAATTTTTATTGGTTGTTGAGAATGTCGACAACAGAGCACACACCAACTCAACCATGTCTCTGGGAGTGATTCCGGGATGCTGGGCAGCCACGTCCACTCACCTTCCTGGCCTCAGATCAAGCACACAAGCCAGCCCACCGCTCAGAGGTCAATTCCCACTCTCAGTGAGCCCACTGGTGGAGGGAACTGCTCCCCAGCACTTCTGAGACAGAAGCAGACAGCGCATCTTTCTCCTCTTGGAGCGGCTGGTGGGTTGGAACCTCCAGTCTTTTGCTTAGCATACCAATGCTTTATCCTCTGCACCACCAGGGCTCCCTACAGCCCTCACTAACCTCCCATGTTCCTCCTGTCAGGGTGGTGCCATACAGGACGGATCCTAAAAGAGCACGATGCTCCAGGCTGGCATTCTTGACTCGCTAATGAAAAACCACCCTCACTGCCCTTGAATGAGTGCCCAATCCATAGTGGCGCTCTCTGAGATAGGGTCGAACTTACCCTGTCCCTCGTGCATTTCCGAGACTGCAGTTGTGGAGCTAAAGGTAGTGACTATTTGGTGTTATGCAGATTTGGAGGATATTTTTGGTGTAAGGTTTTGAGATGAACACAGGGCAAACGTTTGAGAGGTTGTATTACCCAAGCCTCCATGGCTCCAGAAAGTCTGGATTCCAGGAGAATTCAGAATTCTTTCCTGCAGGTCCCCTCGGTGGTCCCTGCTGTGGTCCAGATGTGCCTATCGTGTGCTGACCCTGGAGTCCCTGGGAGAGTCTAAAGGAAGGCAGAAGATTGGGGCAGCACCTCTCAGGCCCGATGCAGGTGTGAAGGTCCCAACGCAAACAGGAGCCAAGGGGATCCGGCCATGGGGAGGTCAGCTAACGCGTCATGTCCAGGCTGCGTGTGGCCCAATAATCTCAGTGTTTCCCATCAGAAAAACCCCAAAATGCCATTTGCCCGGTGAATGGATTAAAAGATAAAAGCCACGTCTCTGGCCCAACAGATACAGGAAGGGCTTCAGGAACACGGCCATGCCTGCCTCCTCCCCGCAATCGGAAGACGAAGGCACACCCAAAGAGAATGTGCCCCAAACTGTCCCAGGGCGTTAGCTCCCAGGGGTAACACCACCAAACCCAGTCCCCCACTGTCAGCTGACTCAGACTCCTGGCAGGCGGCCCTCTTGACCGAGTCCAACTGCCCCGTGGGGGCGCCAGGCTGCCAGCTTTGCCAGGGCTGGCGGCCACCAGTGGCTGATGGGTTCACCACCGGCCAGTGGGCACAGGTCTCCCTCAGTGACTTCCTCATGAAGGCTCTGGAATGAAGACCAGGGAGACGAATGCCCGTGTGGGCTTAGAGAGGGGGAGCGGTCACTGCCACGAGTGATAGGCTCGTCCACCGAGAAAAGGCAGAAGCACTCAGACAACTTATTAAAAATAACAAGCATGTTTAGCAAGACAGTTGCCTACAAGAAATCGATGTGTAAAAATACCATTTGCATTTTGTACCAGCTACAAAATAATTAGGGCGTGGGGGCGGAACCACCAGTTACCATTTTCAGAAGTAGTAAAATGGATAAGGTACTTGGGAATGAATCTCATAAAAGATATGCAAGACATTTTTGGAGAACATCGTAAAAATTTATTACAGGACAGTAAAGCCACAGTGCCTTGTTTTGCTCAAAAGGCCAACCACTTGACTACTCTTTGAGAGGGGGCGGAGGGCAGTTTGAACGCACCCGGAAATGCCTTGGAAGAAAGACTTGGGAAACTGTCCCCAAGAGGCCCCAGCTGGGAAAACCCCAGGAGCAGCTCCACGCTGCACAAAAGGGGTGCCCGGAGCTGCGCCTCATCTGATGGCAACCAAGCGCCACCCACAAATGGTGGGAAGCGGGGGCTCAGCCCACTCACTGCGGTCGGACCGCTCCTGACTCAGTGGCCCTCTAAGTGGCTGGAGAGACAGTGCAGAAGACAGAAGCAAAATGAAATCTTGGTGCTGATGTGGACAGGAACTGTCAAAAGATCGCTCCCTACCACTGAGTGTGGAGTCCGACCGAGACGAGACGCCTGGTGGCTCCAAACGCGTCCACAGACGCAACGGGTCCTAGTCAGTCATAATAGCCAAAGGCGGGCTTAATTTTTAGGGTCTTGGTAGAACTCACAGCCCTTCAAGAGTTGAACGCTGAGCGACGGGAGCAGGAGCAGGGAGTGGGGGACGGCAGGGAGGTGGGGCCACGCCTCAAGGGGACCAAGGTTTATTGAAATCCAGAGTAACCGCCACCGTTTCTTTTAAAAGTTGTGTAAAAGTTTTATACGCTGCGTCGGGGCAAGCGCTGCCCTTTGGGTCCCGTGAGGGTGATTATACCGCCAACCATGTTCCTGTCTGGCTCTCCGTTGTTTGACTGGAAAGTGATCTAGGGTCGTGGGAGGGGAGAGAGTGTCATGTCAGTTCCAGGGCTGAGGGGTGTCTAGGGCCACAGGCTCGTACATTCCGCCAGTCTCTATCAGACCAGTAAGCCAGCTCCGAATGCTTTTTTCCATAAGCATTTGAGTATTTATTATCTACTTGAAAAAAAAAAGCATTGCATTGGGAGCTTCCATAACATTCCATAGTTCACTCTGATCAGGCAGTATCTTTATTGAATTTTGTTCGACATTGTTTTCTCCTATTCTGTCCAGCACCTTCTGTGGCCCCGTCAGGGTGGTTGGTGGTGATAGCGGGCACCACCCAGTTCTCCTGGTCTTTGGTAGAAAAGGCTGCCATTGTATCAGTAACCAAACGGACAGGCTAGAGAGCTCAGACCCTGACTCGGGAGGCCTGCAGGCTTCATAGATGGCGGGGGTGCTGCCGAGGCCGATCCACATGGAAAAGGAAGAAATGAGCTCCATCCCTTCCTCATACCACACTCCGCCCCCAAACCCAGGGGATTAAAGACTTGGAGGGGAGAGGCCGCATACTCAAGCTTTTCAGAAGAAAGTGTAGAAGAATCTCCCCAGGGCCAAAGAGGGCGAAAGTGTTTCTTAAGTGAAACGAAACATGGCCGTAAAGGCCGGACGAGCGGGTGAGCGCGGCCACATTGGGTGTAGGAATTTCCGGCAACGTGGCCGGCATCGGGATAAACAGGAGTGAAGAGAGCCGTCCTCATGCCCAAAAGCCGGAGACGGGCATCAGCTCTCTGCTGCACATGCCACTCTCTTGGGGACCCGCCGTGGGGCAAGGAGGGAGGCAGTGATGCCTCTTGGGGTGGCATCTGGCTCCCAGGGAGGGCTCAGCCCGTGTGCGCTCTCCCAGTGGCAGCACAGAGCTGGAAGGGCACGGCTTCGTCACAGGGGCAATGACACGGTGCCCTGGGTACTTGGGCCCGGCACACCCTGATGGTCTCAGCCAAGGCAAGGCCGCCAGGGCCAGCTTCAGGTCCCTGGTACGTGGCTTTGGGCACCAGACCCGTCCTCCACACCTCTACTTCCTCTCCTTTCTCTGCTCCGGTGCCCCGGTCACTCATGCAGGGCCCGAGGGAGAGCCAGGTGACAGATGGCTGCTGAGAGCCATGTGCAGGGCGGGAGTGCTGGAGGGGAGGTAGGCAGGGCGAGCATGCTTTATGGCTACTTTTATGAGCGGCCGAGGGCCAGGGCGATTTCTATTCAGTACTGCCTCCCCAAGGTTAATGAGTTCAGGTTGCTTTTCTGAATGCTGAGTGGGAAATTTCGTGTATGCAATGACTGCTTTTATTTCGTGATGACCCCGGGCCAGGCCTGGGTCAGGTGCTGGGGAGGCGTAGGCTGGGGTGCTGGGGGGGTTGCTGCACCAAGTGGGCTCAGGTCTCACCTCGAAGAGACCCCAGATGAATCAACCAGGGCAGCAGGGGAGGTGGGTGCCCACCAAGGGGCACGTGGCTGTGTCCCTGACTGCCCAGTGGACAAGGGCTTCAGCAGCTCGAGGGTGGGCGGCCACTTTTCCAGGGAGCTAGCTGGGGAGACTGGCTCTGTTCAGACAACCTCACAATGACCAAGGCGGCCACTCTGGGCGACGCCGAGGAAGAGGATGGGTCCTTTGATAAGCAACACAAGGAGGCTCACCTGAGGCTGGGGGCTTATGGGAAATGGCCTGGGGCATGCTCAGGTGGGACCCACTGGGACAAGTACAAGAGCCTTGAGTGGGGCTCTAGGATAGTTGGGTGGCTTGTCAGGCAAGGGGTGGGGCGGCCAGCCAGAACAGTCCGGAGGCGCCGGTGGGGTCTGGCAAGATGCTGGGCTTCATCCGGAGGCCCCGGCAGCCCATCGGAGGGGGTGAAGCCTGGGGCCCAGGAGGGGAGTAGAATGGAGGTCGACTCGGTGTCCAGGTAGGGAGCCATCTGAACCAGGCCCGGGCTGCGCGTGCAGAAAACGGGTGCTAGGTGTGCACTCACGAGAGGAGTCCACGGGGCACTGGGGCCCGTGTGACCGAGGACAGTGTCTCCCAGGCTGGTGTCCCCTCCTCAGAGCCCCTGGGGGGAGGCTCCTAACTCCAACCTTCCAGCCTGCAGCCTCGGGATTCACCATGGCCCCACTGGGGCTCCTGATCTGCTGCGGGGGAGGGTGGTTCTGTGTTAAAACCCACCCGGAGGTTGCCTATGCCTGTGAAGACGGCGCTTCTCCCATGCCGGCCTCCAGGAGTGACACTGCAGGGGTGAGGCAGTAAAGACACTGGGGGAGCAGCGCTGGGGAAGAAAGGGCTGGTGATTTCTCCCTTCAAGGAACAGCCTAGGAAACTGTGGGGAGACTCTCTTTTGTCACAAGGGACCACCATCAGTCGCAATCAATTCCACGGCTCACAACAATACCCCCCTTTCTTCCCATAGCCTTAGTTTTCCCCATGTGTTCTTCTTTGAAGAACGGGACCTTTCTTCTTACTCACCTTCCCGGTTGTCATTAGGTGCTGTAGATTCGGTTCCGACCACAGCAACAAAGCACCGCCCGGTCCTGCGCCGTCCGCACAGTGGCCATGCTGTCTGAGCCCCGCCGCAGCCACTGTGTCCATCCATGTCATGAGGCCCTTCCCCCTTTTCGCTGCCCCTCCACTTCCCGAGCATGGCGTCCTTCTCCAGGGATGGGTCCTCCTGACAGCATGTCTAATGTACAGGAGACAGTCTTGCCACTTTACTGAAGTTAAATTGGAACCAGAAAGACTCAATCCAGTTATTGGAAAAACTGCTCAGCCTGTCTGGAGCAACTGGGGTCAGGGCATGTCGTTTTTCAGTTGCAGACCTTCTAAAAGCCAAAATGCCCCGCAAATGCTTCCTGTGAGAATTTGCATCCGTCAGGGGACAGGCTGTAAGTGTAAAACAAACGCCAGACACATGGCCATCGAGTCAATGCTGACTCACAGTGACCCGAGGAGACAGGGCTGAACTGCTCCTGTGGGTTTCTGAGATGGTAGCTCTTTTTTGGGGGGGTTTTCTATTTTCAGAACCATTTTATGAGGAACTAATAGAGATATCATATTGTTCTATAGATAGCCTCTTTGTTCTCCCTGGGGTCAACTGGTGGTTTTGAACTGCCGACCTTGTGGTTACCAGCCCAAAGCATAACCACGACACCACCAGGGGTCCTCCGGCAGAACACTCAGGAGACCCACAGCCTTCCAAAGGTTGCCAACTCTCCTGCCAGGCTCAGATGGTTGATTCCATGTTGAAATAATAATATTTAGTAACATTGGGTTGTTTGTTTATTTTTTAAGTCTAACATAGTCTTACCTCTTTCTCTTTTTACGTTTCTCAATAAAAGCCTGGACGCCACAGGGCTAGAAATGTACAGTCAGACCCTGAGGAAGGCAGACCTGTGTGAGGTGGGAACGGGATCGGGAGACAGGGAAGCAAATTCAAATGCCTCCCCCCGAGGGACAGCGAGAATCGTGCCCTGTCCGTGCACACCCCCAAGCCACACTTGAGTCCACGCCGACTTATAGTGACCCTGTCGGACAGGAGAGAGCTGCTCCAGTGGGGTTCTGAGACTGTCATGCTGCAGGGGTAGAAAGGCCCGTCTTTCTCACAAGAAGGCGGTGGATTTGAACGGCTGACCTTGTGGATAGCAACCCACTAGCCAGCCCCAGAAAAACAAGGCAGCTCCACAGACTTCTGGCTGTGTGACTCTAGACAGCACTGACTGAATGGCTGGGGGCAGGAGGAGGGGGCAGAGAGAAAGACAGAGAAGAAGGAGGCAGGGGAGGAGGGGACCGACTTCTACGTGACAAGTGGTTCATAAGGTGGGGGGGAAGGAGAGCTGGAGCCAGGCCTGGATCTGGGGCTGCTCAGAAGGAGCCCACACCCTCCTGGGGGTTCAGGAAGAGACAGGGTCGAAGCAGAATGCGGGGGGGGGGTGCACAGGGAACTTGCCAGGTAGTAACAGACTCAGGGGGCTCTGTGTGGGGAGCCAGGGTCACATCTCAGTGGCCAGCAGAGGGTTAAGCCGCACCACAGCACCTGCTGATGTCACTTTGACCCTGACCCTGGGCAGCCCTCCCTGTGCGGCCCAGTATAACTGAGCTGCAGGAGCGGGGTGGGGCTGGTTTTCCAGATCACCAGGAGCTTCTTCCTGCGTGCCTCCAGGTGCACCCAGCCTCCAGTCTCCCAGGCTCCCCAAAGCGCCCCCTGACTCATCTCTTCTCATGATTAAAAAGCAAAACAACCCCCCCTCACCCCCCCTCCCACACGCAGGTGGAGCGGAACGCCCCTCTTCCAGCTGAGACCACTTAGGATGGTTCCAGGCCTTTCCCTTTAAAAAAAAAACAAACCAGGGAGAAATCTACATAAATATATGTGTGCAGCGGGGGCGTAGGGAGACGCAAGCTGTTTTTTAAATAAAAATTTAATCCCTGCGATGGTGAAAACACTGCCTAATGAAAATTATGTTTCCAAACAGACAGGGGCGGGTTTGTTTGGTTTTTTGTTTTTTTTTTATGGTGCTAAATACAGTGTCCTTTGTCTCATTTGCAATGGAAAAGTCCCTTGTTTCAAACCAACAAACAAAAACGACATTACTAAGGGGCCGCACAATGCAAACCACATTTTCCAATTCAACAGCTGACAAGGTCAGCCAAGCAAAGACCATGTAACCCAGCCTCCAAGTGGCTCCTCAGTAATGAAATGCGTTCTGGGGCCGCAGGAGAATCAGATGCTTGCTAGGTGGGCGCTCGCTGCGGGGGGGGGGGGGTGCTGAACACCAGCTCCCCACATGAGGCCCCTCGGTAGCTGGGGGCCGGGAAAGGCAGGCTGCGCGCAGCCCCAGGGAGCCCGGGCGTGCAAGGGTTCAGCGGTCCCCTGCTAACTGAGCAGCTGGCGGTTCGGGCTCAGCAAACGTTCGGAGAAAGATCTGGTAGTGGGGGCCCTGCAACATCATCCCTGCCTTTCCGTTGGTCATGTTTCTGAACTTTTTATTGTGGATGAAGAGGGGGTTGGGGAGTGACATCTCAGACCATA